>NC_138356.1:13296240-14496240 GCF_046562875.1 Panthera onca | reverse complement strand
TCAAGGTACATTTATTAAGCACTTCATTATGTGCAAATCACAGGTGATTTGGAAGTAAGAAGCTGAACAAATGTAGTTTCTGCCAACCTACCATTACCAGCCTCTTTAGATAGGTAGGACCAGCACTTTCCAGCACAATATGACATGCTGGCCTAGAAGTGGTTACGTGAACCCAAAGAACAGCAGGTCTGCCTGGGGAGGTAAGGGAGATGTCGTTACTAAAGTGAGACTAACAGTGAACAATTACAGAGCACTTACTACAGGCCAGGCCCTCCTCAAACACACTGCAGGTATTGACTCATTTATTTCTGGCAACTGTGTGAGGTAGGCACTCCCATTTTACAGATGATGAAACTGAGGCTCATAGGTTTAAGTTCACTTCCCAAGGTCACGTGCCCCGTAGACGGTGAAGCCAGGATTCAAAGCCGGACAGTCCCACCTCAGACTGTATTTTAACCATTATACCTGTGGTTCTCAAGGTGTGGTCCCCAGACCAGCAGCATCAGCAGCATCTGAGAATGTGTTACAAATGCAAATGTTTTAGGTTCCACGCTACACCTTTTGAATCAGAAATTGTGGGAAAGAGCCCCACTTTATTTGTTTTAACAAACCCTACAGGTGATTCTAAGGCACATTAAAGCTTGAGAACCACTGCACTGTATTACATTTCCTAAAAAAAAGATAAACAAGTTGGCAGATAGACAAAAAGTGGTTAAGTTTTCAGGGGGAGGGAGCGGCGGGTGAGAAGACAGAACAGAAGAACCTGACATGTGGTGGACCAGCAGGTAGTTCCATGAACTGAACACGCTCTTGCTTCCCTTCACATCTTCTGAGCGAACCTCTTACTCCAGCCACTGCTAAAACATCCAGTTCAGTTCAGATTTTACTCTTCATGGCATGGGTCTAATTTATTAGTGCCCTTTTTCCCATGCCTCCCACTTCCTGCATTGGGGTTTCTCTGACACCTAGTTCTGGGACATCCATGGGAACCATCTCAACACACACATAAGCTTGTCTGGACATGTGGGGGTGTGGGACCACGTTTTGCAGTAAAGGAGGATGGAAGTAGATGAATAAATGTTCCCTCTCTCATTCTCTAGGCAAATAAGGTTCCTCCAAAAGTCCTGGGAGGATCAGGCACCATTTGCTCACAGTGGGAGTCAAATCAATAGAAGACCCCTACATTAGTTTTCTTTCTGATCCATTCCCCAGCCCCTCACTCCTACCCTCTGGGAACATGTTCCCAAATAAGGTGCCGGCATATAAGCCTTTGTCAGCTAGATGAACGAGGAAGGTGAGGACAGGTTCAGAGAACAGGATGTGAGAAAGACCAGGGTATCTTCATGAGTTGAAACAAGTCTAGCATGGGCACAACATAAAGCACAAAGGAAAGAGTGGGTAGAATTGACCCTGGAGAGGGATCTGAGATCTCCTATGGCCTTGTGTACCACGTAAGAAGTTTGTGTTTAACCTCAGAGGGGAGGAAGCCATTGAGGGTTTGAAACAGAGAATGGCATGATCTCATTTGCATGTTTAAAAGCAGACTCTGGCTGCATAGATTAGAGGTGACCAAGGCTGGAGACAAGGGCACCAGGCAGTGGGCAGGAGAGATATTGCTGATCTGGATGAAGGCACTGGCCATTGAAATGGAGAGAAGTGGACAGAACCTAGAGGTATTTACAACACAAACAGGAACTGGTGATTGATTAGATATTGGGACTGAAGGAAAAGGAGTGTTCAAGAATGAGCCCAGATTTCAGAGTTGACACCTGCCAAGGTGGTGGTGAGATGGGGGAGGGAGAGGAGGGTGTAGAGAAAAATAGCAAATTCAGCTTTAGACGTGATGAGTTGAGGAATCCATGTGACATTCTAGCTTGGTGTCCAAAAGGTAATGGGATACGTAGATTTGGACTTCGTGAGTAAGGTCAGGGCTGGATGCAGATTTGGGGATCTCCAGTATATGTAGTTGCTTGAAATCATGAGAGAAAGTAAGATTGCCTAGCAAGAGAAGTTACAGTGGGAATAAAGAATAATCCCAAACACAACCCCCAAAGGAAACCACCATTTAAGGGATGTATAGGAAAGAGGGAGGCAACAAAGGAGCTTGGGAAAATGCCACCAGAGAGAAAAGGATTAACATCAGTAGAGTTTAGTGCTATATCCTAAGCCAGGGAAAAGGACATTCCTGCCAGAGAATGGAGTCAACACTATCAGCCGCTGCTGGGACTTCAGGTAAGATAAAGAAGTGAAAACACTGGATTTAGTAACCCACTGATGGTGACTGGCGACATCATTGAAAGCCCTTCAGTTGGCTGGCATGGGGAAGCCACACTGCAGGAAGTTGAGTGATGAGTAGGAACTGAGTTCTCTGACAAAGTGTGGCTGTGATAGAGGAGAAAAACAAGGAGGTAGCAGAGAAGAAGACAGTAAGGAGAAGTGGCTGATACCTATGGTGGGGAAGACGTGAAAACTTCAAAGTGCTACTAGAAAGAGCCAAAGGAGTGGGGGGCGAAGGGGCGCCTGGGTGGCTCAGTTGGTTAAGCGTCCAACTTCAGCTCAGGTCACAATCTCACGGTTCATGAGTTCGAGCCACGCATCGGGCTCTGTGCTGACAGCGCAGAGCCTGGAGCCTGTTTCAGGTTCTGTGTCTCCCTCTCTCTCTGCTCCTCCCCTGCTTGCGCTCTGTCTCTGTCTCTCAAAAATAAATATTAAATACGTACATACATACATACATGAATACCTAAATAAATAAAAAAGAAAGAGCCAAAGGGAGGGACAGTCGAGACAAGAGAGAGGTAATAACAGAACAGACGGCCTGAGTTGGCAGGAGGACAGGGGCTCCCGTGCCTACATGCTGGGATCAGCTTTGGTAGGGGAGGTTCTCACTGCACCGCACAGAAGGAAAGGAGGAAAGAATAGGTAAAGATGTAGTACACAGTGGGGATGCTGCTGGGAATGTGAAGGGGTCCCTGGGATCTTCAAGCTCTGTGTGAAACAGAGGCGAAAATTCTCTGCTGCTGGGGAGGGAGGTGGGGGACAAGTCGCCCAGGAACGCCAATCAAGAGGTGGAAATTAGGGCTTGCGGGGACGGGGGTGATGTGAGAAGGAATCGGAGTAGGATGAATCACTGGAGCATGCAGGTGTCGATAGGATTTTCCACTTTAGTAAAATACTTCTCTTATACCCGTGACACGAATGGTGGGAACTTCATGAGAACCCATAAGATCTGTGTGTCTTTTCCCCAAGTCACAAGAGCAAGGGACTGCTAGTGCCCCATGTCTGCCCATAGCGAATCATTTCCCTTGGTTCCCAACTGAGGAAAAAGTGGAGCCGCATCCAAGTTCCTGCCCTGCCATGTATGTTGCGCTTTTTTCACAAAGTGCTTTCCTATCCACAGTAGTGCTCTGGCTCCCATAGCCAAGCCTCTGCACGACAGGCTGGGGTCCCGGGGCCTGAGCCCACCCCTAGACCTCACTCCACACGTCCAGAATAAGCCGGTGCCGGGCGCTTCCCCAGCGCGTTCATGGGAGGGGTGGCTATTCGTGCGGAGACGGTCGTGGACAGTTTGTTTTGCAAGCTGAGAGGTCCCCCTACACACAGAAAAGCCGCGTGGGTGCCGGATAGGGCTGGGGTGCAGGGCGAGCCACAGGGGCATTTTGAGCTGTGTCAGCCCTCCATCCCGCCATGTTCTGATAAGAAACTCTGAGAAGTCTAAGAATTCTAAGTCAGGCTTGATTTTCTAGATCATTATGAATGTATGTTTATCATGGCGGGAAGATAAAAGTGTTTTCTCTTTTTTTTTAATTGTTTTAAGTTTACTTAAAACAATTGTTTGGAGAGAGAGTCCCAAGCTGGCTCTGAACCACCAGTGTAGAGCTGGTGGTTCTGAGTCAGATTCTTAACCTACTGAGCCACGTAGGCACTCCAAAAGTGTTTTCCCTTGACTTAACTTTTAAATATTTAGGCAGATGTCATGTAAGCCGCTATTCGTTCTCTTGCCTCGAGCCGCACAAAGATTGGGTGAACCCCATATTGGGTGAACCGCACAACGACTGGGTGAACCTCCCTGTCCATCCCAGTGGGGTTGACTTGGGTTCTCCTAACTCCCTTAGCGCATTGACATTGCTACTGCTGTGGCGGCAACCTGAAGAATCCAAGTTCTTCTAGTCTCACCAGATCCGGAAAATCCCCTCTAAGAAGGTGGCTTCTCTCTTTGTGAACTGGACTCCGTGGAAAGTTGTCTCACCACCTTTGGTGCCTGGCACTGTGATTGGGCTTCAGTTTGAGGACTAGAGCTGTTTCCCAACTATCACTTAAATGAGGTCTGGAAAGTCTAATTCTTTCTCTCCTCTGGAGGGAGGAGGGTGTCTTTGGATTTCAGCAAGTTAAGGTAGCTCTTCCCCCCTCCCCTCCTGCAACATCACCTTCCATTTCCCCTTCCACAGCTGAGCCTGGCCTCCATCTGAGGATTCACTCCCAAAAAGAGAAGCAAATTCAGTCCTGTTCTCATTGCCATTCTTAGTCTCATTTCCTCTACCTTCCTCTCTCCCTCCCTCTCCCAGGGTCTCCCTCTCCCATTTTCTCTCTCTCTCTCTCTCTCTCTCTCTCACTTGTACAACTCATGAGTACCAGTCTCCCATTTGCCTTACTCCCCATCTCTTCCTCCCTCCTACTTCCCCTCATTGATTTTCCAATCCAGCTGTGACAGCTGATTTGCCTGATAAGGATTTTGACCACAGGTGACCTACCACACCATTTTTGTCATATATCCTTAAACTTGTCTACTTGCAACTTTGTAAACCAGCTTAAACTCACTTAGTACCGACTTAGAAAATAGGAAACAGTGTCTTTAGGGTCATTTGTTTAGAAGATTACACACAGCCATATGAACTACTCGGTGCCTTCAATTCAATTTACTTATCATTGCACCCAAACTGTTCCTCTTGGTGCCAACTTTGATCTTAAATGGTTTTTCCATTTGAAATAAATTCAACTTGCTTTTCAGAGTTGGGGGCATGAAGTAGATCACCAAAATAAGTATGTAACATTTCGCAACTGCAAAAAGATGTACCAGTGTTAAGATAGCAGATCATTTCAATTCAGAGACTGAGGAAAAGTGTCACATGGGAAAATCAGTTTTTCACTATGTCTCCTTCGAGAAACTTGCTAACAACATCTCTAATGAGAGTAATCACAAATGTTTCTTTATGCTTCTTTGAGAAATCACTCCTAAACTCCCTAGCCAGGGGCGGGGGGGGGGGGGGAGAGGGGGGGCGGGGAACTGCTTCAAAAGCTAATTTGATATCCAAGAGATCCTAATTTAGGCTTTTCCTTCAAATATGGGAACTTAAGCGTACTCCAGTAACATGTATTAGTGTCACATTTTCTGTCCTTCAGTTTTAGTTACATTTAAGCAAAAGTAAACATTCATTTCTTTCCCAGCTGCTGTAATATGATAAAGAAATTTTTTGGACTTAGGGTAATATTAAAACTTATTGAGGTTGACAATTTCTGTTTCGGTCATGTCATCTTCCATTAACATAGGTCTCGGCTTCATTGTCAAAATCCAAGACTGCTAAAGAAATTTGACTGTCCTAAAATTACATTATATGATATGTATATGTATGTATGTGTGTGTATGTGTGTGTGTGTGTGTGTGTATACCCATATATATATATATGTATATGAGAAAGGTGATCACATACTGTTAAATTACAAGTCGCTGATACCCAAATATATAATTTAAACTCTCCTCTCTACATAATATTCCATAGTTAGCAGAGATGCAGAATACCAAAGAGAATCATGTCATTGGAAAGGGTGGGATTTATTTGTGTGTTGTGAACAAGGATTTATGTGAAAGTGATTTATCTGCCAAGCACATAATGGACAACTTATGAGAGAAATGTGCCCTTTTTGCATTTATGAATTGTGGAAGAAACCCCAGGGACTTGCCAAGCCTCAACTTAATAGCTTGACCCTATGGGATTTCACCTGCCTGATTTCAAAACGAAGATGCTCCCATTGTCTCTTCTTCCCTTTCACTTTTTTATGCTTCTAGATAATGAGAATCTCTTATTACTTTTCTTTTGTGTTCCCATTATACAAATTGAAAACACTTATTTCATTGTACGATCTTATTTTTTTTGGCACTTCTATCTTCTGTCAGCAGTCTAAAATGGTAAAAATGTTTTCACATAATGAGGAACAATGGGAATTACATTTTTTTCAGTTTTATTGATACATAATTGACATATAATATTGTATTTGTTTAAGGCGTGTAACATAATGACTTGATATATGTATATATTATGATACAATTACCACAATAAGTCGTGTTAACATCCATCACTTAACAGTTACGCGTTTTTTTCTGATGAGACTTCTTAATACCTACCTTTTAGAAACGTTTAAATATACCAAACTGTTAACTGCAGTCATCGTGCTATACATTACATCCCCAGAACTTTTATGTCTTATAACTGGAAGCTTGTACTTTTGGGTCACCTTCATCCATTTCCTCTAACTCCTACCCCCTGCCTCTAGCAACCACTAGCCTATTCTCTGTTTCTGTGAGTTTGGTTTTTTTAGACTCTACGCATAGACTCCACATCATACAGCACTTGTCTTTCTCTATACGACTTATTACACTTAGCATAACACCTTCAAGGTCCATCCATGTTGTCACAAATGGCAGGATTTCCTTTTTTATGGCCGAACAATATTCCAGTGTGTGTGTGTGTGTGTGTGTGTGTGTGTGTGTGTGTGTAAAGATCTTCTTTATTCGTCCATCAGTGAACACTTAGGTTGTGTCTGTGGCTTGGCTGTTGTAAATAATGCTGTCATGAACATGGAGGTGCAGATATCTCTTCAAGATAGTGATTTCTTTTTCTTCAGACACATGCCCAGAATGAGTTTACATTCCCACCAACAGTACACAGGGGTTCCCTTTCTTCCCATTCTCACTGACACTTGTGACAGTTGTGCCTGATGACAGCCATTCTAAGAGGTATGAGGTGATATCTCTTTTTTTGATGTTCATTTCCCTGGTGATTACTGATGTCAAGCAACTTTTCATTTCCTGTTAGTAATTTGTATGTCTTCTTTGGAAAAATGTCTCATCAGTTCCTCTACCCATATTCAATAACAATGGGAATCCTTCAGCACTGCTCATGGGAGTATAAATTATTAAAACGACCTCCAAAATAATTGACAAAATCTAGTGAAGCTGAAAAGATTCACACATTAAAACCAAGTAATTCCATTACTACAGATGTGCCCTAGAGAAAACTCTTGTGTATTTATATGGAGACATGCATAAGAATTTTCAAAGTAATCTTATCTCTAATAGAAAAATAATATAAAGAATGCAAATATTCGGAAGAGAATGGATTCATTGCTATGTATTCATATATTGGGATATTACATAAAAGTAGAAATCAGTGAATTAGAGCTACATGTATCAACATGGATGAATCTCACAAATATAATTTTGAACCAAACAGGGGCACCTGGGTTGCTTAATCGGTTAAGCATCTGACTGTTGGTTTCCACTCAGGTCATGATTTCACGGTTTTGTGAGTTCGAGCCCCATGTCAAGCTTTGTGTTGCCAGTGCAGTGCTTGGGATTCTCTCTCTCTCTCTCTCTCTGTTTCTCTCTCTTTCTCTCTGCCTCTCCCTGTGTATGCTGTCTCTGTCTCTCTCAAAATAAATAAACATTAAAAATTTTTTTAAAGTGTCCTAATATGTCAGTTTGTTTTAGTTTGTGTTTTCATATAACTATGGTCATTTCCTCATATATCAGTGAGTTATTATCCATTTATTTGAATGTATTTTGATTGTCTTCCCCTTTATTATTTTTTATGATTTTTTTAAATGTTTATTTATTTTTGAGACAGAGACAGAGTGTGAGCAGGGGAGGGGCAGAGACAGAGGGAGACACAGAATCAGAAGTAGTCTCCAGGCAGGCTCTGAACCGTCAGCACAGAACCCAACATGGGGCTGGAACTCATGGACCGTGAGATCATGACCTGAGACGAAGTCAGATGCTTAACCGACTGAGCCACCCAGGTGCCCCGTCTCAATATTTCTCAAAACAGTCAATAAGGATTCATTACATATTTGTCGAATTAATAAGTAAATAAATAAATGAGCAATCAAACATGAATTCCCACTCAAGAAACTCAGTAGCAGAGAATTCCCACTCAAGAAACTCAATAGCAGAGAAAAGCCACACCCATCATAATCCACCTAACCTTTCATTCATAAATAGAAACAAACAACCGAGGATCACTAGATATTTGGAAAACACGTTTCATACAAGTACTGGGTGACAAAATCTACCAAAATGTAGAACCTGAATATGAAAGTTTGATAAAGAAACAAACACTAAAGACATGGCCTATTGTAGAAAGTTTGAATCGTATATAATAACAGAGAATATGTAAAATGAGGGTGGGAGATAATCAAACAAATACAAAGAGAAAATATTGCAATAATGAAGAAAATCTCGAAGATTTTAATCAATGGATAAATACGGTATAAGCTTCTATTATCAATAAGAAAACTGTAGCCATTGGTGGGGGGTGGGATGGGAAAAAAGGTGGTAAATAGCTGTACAAGAGTATTATAGCACCAAGTCGAAAATTCTTCATGATTTTAAACCGATTTCCATGGAAGAAAGTTGGGACAGAATATACGTGTTACAAACCTTGACTATATGAAAAACATGGCACCCCTGAAGCTGGGAGGTTGGAGGAAAAAAAGGGACAGTTCTCACGTTAGGGACCTGTAGACATGCCGACTTCCTCACTTCATACAGTGGGACTCAAGAGGACCTGCCTAAAGATGGTATCTCAACTATTCATTAAATGTGCAAAGGTAATCAATGAGCATTAAAATTAATATGAAAAAATCATAAAAAATGGAGTTATAAAGGACAATCTGAGTTAATTCCTCATTTTTCAGGGTGGAAAGAACATGAGTACTGTATAAATTAATAAATCAGCTTCTAGAGATGAAAGTAGGGTTAGAGAGGTAAGCATTGGAAAAGCTAAAAACAACAATAATTAAAAAAAATAAATTCAGGGAGTAGAACTGGAGACACAGAATGTAAGAAATTTTTACTTGCCCTTGATAACCTTCTGAATATCTTGAGGTAATTTTTTCCATATGTTGGAATTACTTGTATAATAAAAATGGAAAAAATGACCAGAACATAAAAATAAAAAATACATGATCACTGTAAACCTTTTGAAAAATATATATAAAGTTGTTTTAAGTCATGTTTATTGTGGCATAATTTATATAAAATAAAACTCACCTTTTTCTATCAAATTTGATGAATTTGACAAATACATAGTCATGCAGCTACCAGCACAATTAAGATATAGAATATTTTGATCATATCCAGGAGTGGACCCGTCCCCAGTCCCAGGCCCAGCTCTAGGAATCAGTCATCTTATTTCTGTCCCTAAAGTTTTGCCTTTCAGAATTCATATGAAATGAAATCTTCAGTATGCAGCCTTTTGGTATTTGGTTTTTTCCATTTAGCATAATCCTTTTGAGATTTATCCATGATATCGCATATATCATGAATTGTTCTTTTTGTTGCTGAATATCTCATTACTTAGATACGTAACAATTTGTTTATCTATTCTAGGTGATGGGCAGGTGGGTTGATTTCTGTCAATTATTAATAAAGCTGCTATAAATACTTGGATATGGGTTTTTTGTTAGATATATGTTTTCATTTCTTTTGGGGGGATATATATATAGATATATATATATATATCTATATATATATATGAGATTGCAGAGACATATGCTAAATTTGTGATTAACTTTATAAAAACTGTCAAATTGTTTTCTAAACTTATTTTACCATTTTGCATCCCTCCACAATAATGTATGAGAGTTCCAGTTGTTTCACATCCTCGTCAGCACTTAGTATTGTCAATCTTTTTAAATTCAGTCATGCAAATAACTTTAGAGAAGTATCTTACGATTTTAACTTTTCATTTCCCATGACGAATGATATTAAGTGTCTTTTCATGTGCTTATTTGGTAGCCCTTCTTTGGTACAGTGTCTATTCAAATATTTCGCCCATTTTTCAATTAAGTTGTCTCCATATCATTGAGCTTGAAGAGTTTTTGTAAATGCTGGAGACAAGCTCTTTTTGGACTTCTGTGTGTTGCAATTATTTTTATCCAGTATTTTGCAAACACTTGGATTATCTTTTAATTTTATTAACAGTACCTTTTAAAGAGCAGAAGTGTTTAACTTTAATGCAATTTATTGATCTTTTTATTTTACACCTTGCGCTTTTTGTGCCCTAAGAAATCTCTCCCTATTCAAGCAAAAATCAAGACATTTTCTTCTATGTTTTCTTCTAGAAATATTGTCTTTTAAGTTTTATTCTTAAGTTTATGCCCATTTTGAATTAATTTTTATATATGATAGAAGGAAGGAGTCAAGCACTTTTTAATGTTGATTTCCAACTATTCCAGCACCATTTATTAAAAACCAAAAAACAACTATCCTTCATCACTGAAATATTTTGTCCCTTTTGTCAAAAATCAATTGAACATGTATGTGAGGATCTATTTCTAGACCCTCTATTCTGTTCTTTTGATATATAAGTCTAGCCCTTACTCTATCACACTGCCTTGATTGCTGGAATTTTGTATAAGTTTGTAGTGTGAGACTTCCCACTATGTTTTTTTTTCAAAATTGTTTTTATTCTAAATCCTCTGTGGGTGTATTTAAATTTTAGAATAACTTGTTAGTTTCCACGTAAAATATCCTCCTGGGATTTTGATCAGGATTGCATTGAGTCTATAGATGAGTTTGGGAAAAATTATCAAAAATACGGAATCTTTCTCTCTATGATTCTGATGTACCTCTCCATTTATTTAGATTTTCTTTCATTTCTCTCAGGAAAGTTCTATAACTTTCAACATGTAAATCTTTTACATATTTTATTGATAGCTTTTTCCTTAAGCATTTTGTGATTTTTGGATGCTACTACTAGAATATAAAAATACAATTGATTTTTTATGTTGAAATTTTGTCCTGAAAATTTGTTTTTTTGTTTTTTTTTTTTTTTAATGTTTATGTGGCAGAGAGAGAGAGAGAGGAGAGGATACCAAGCAGTCTCTGTGCTGTCAGCACAGAGCCCAATGCAGGGCTCAATCCATGAACCATGAGATCCTGACCTGAGCCAAAATCCAGAATTGGACACTTAACAGACTGAGCCACCCACACACCCTTATCCTATAAACTTGTTAATACATGTACTAGTTCTGGTACTTTTTATAGTCCTTTAGAATTTTCTACATAGATATTCATCTGCAAATAAATAGAATTTTACTTTTTTTGTTTTCAGTTGAGAAGATGTCTATGCCTTGTTTTTTATTAATTGCACTGGTGAAGAACTCAAGTACAATATTGAAAACAAGTGATGAGAGCAGATAGCCTCACCTTGCTCCCAATTTTAGTGGGAAAGCTTTTAGTCTTCCACAATTATGTGGAAGTTGACGAAGTTCTTAGTTTGAGAAGAATTTTTATTAACCAGTGGGTGTTAGATTTTGTCCAGTGCTTTTTATGTATGTTTTGAGAATATTATTATGATTTTCCTCTATATGGCAATTTATATTACTTGATTCATGAATGTTATCAAATCTTACATTTCTTAGATAAACTTCATTAGTTCACAACCTATAATATTTATTTATTTATTTATTTATTTATTTATTTATTTATTATGATGGACTCATAAATAAATTGGGAAATATTTCCTCTTCCTCAATTTGCTGAAAAGAACTTGAGTAAGACTGGTGTGTGTGTGGGGGGGGGAGGGTGTTTTACTGTAAATTTTTACAGAATTAACCAGTGAAATCATAAGGCCTAGTTTCTCTGTGTATGAATGCTTTAAATTATGAATCCAATTTATTTTATAAATATAGGTCCCTTTATACTTTCTATTTCTTATTAATTCATTTTTCAGTCTTTTAAATAATCTATCCATTCTATCCTAGTTGTCAAATTTATAAGCATAAAGATGTTAATAATATTTCTTTCTTACCTATTGAATATCTATAAGATCTGTAGTGATACTTCCTATTTCATTCTGTTTTTGGTTATTTGGGCATTGTCTCTTTATTTCTTGATTAGTCTAGCTAGAGGTTTATTAACTTTATTTATTTTTCAACTAACCAGTTCTTGGCTTCTTTGATTTTCTCAACTGTTGTTTTCTATTCATTAATTTTTACTCTTTCTATTTTACATTTAATTTTGTTTCTTTTTCTAGTTTCTTAAGGTGGAAGTTTATATAATTGACTCTACAGCTATCTTCTTTCTTTAATATAAACAATTAAAACTATAAATTTTCATCTAAAGCTCTCTTCCAGCTGCATTCCATAAATTCTAATATATTTTGTTTTTTATAGTGTCACTTCAACATGCCCCTTAGCTTTCTTTTTTTTTTTTAATTTTATTTTAGCGTTTATTTATTATTGAGAGACAGAGAGAGAGAGCATGAGCATGGGAGGGAGAGACAGAGAGAGGAGGAGACACAGAATCCGAAGCAGGCTCCAGGCTCTGAGCTGTCAGCACAGAGCCTGACGTGGGGCTTGAACCCACAAACCGCGAGATCATGACTTGGGCCGAAGTTGGACACTCAACTGACTGAGCCACCCAGGAGCTCCCCCACCTTAGTTTTCTTTTTGATGTCACCTTTGACCCATGGGCCATTAGAAGAGTAATATTTACTTTCTAAATACTTGCAGATTTTTCCATATGTTTTTTTGTATATGATTTCAATCCCTTCAATTTTATTGAGATATTTTTATGGGCCAGTATGTGATCTATCTTGGTGAATGTTCCATGTATAATTGAAAAAAAAAATGTGTATTATAGTGTTATTGGGTGTAGGGTTTTCTAAATATCAATTGGTCAAGTTTGTTGATAGCATTGTTCGAGTCTTTATATTCTTACAGGGGTTTTTTTTATCCCCTTGTTCTCTCCTTTACTGAAAGAAGAATATTGACACTCCAACAATAATTATGGATTTGTCCATTTGTTTTTGTTTTTTTTTTTAGTTCTGTCAGTTATTGTTTTGTGTACTTTTAGGTCTCCTTCATGAACCAATATTATTTAAAAACGTCTCTCAGATGCCTGGGTGGTTCAGTCCATTAAGCAGTTAAGCATCCCACTTCGGCCCAGGTCATGACCTCATGGTCCATGAGTTCTAACCCTGCGAGCCCTTTGTCAGGCTGTCTGCTGTCAGCACGGAGCCCGCTTCGGGTCCTCTGTCCCCCTCTCTATCTGCCCCTCCTCCAGGCTCTGTCTCTCTCTCAAAAATGAATAAACCTTTTTAATTTTTTTTTAAAAGTCTCTCTTTATCTCTGGTATTATTCCTTTCCTAAGCTTACTTTGTCTGAATTTAATACAGTCACTCCAGCTTTCTTACAATCAGCTTTTTCATGCTATATTTTTCCATATTTTTGTCTTGACCTCTGTCTTTACATATAGTGTTAACTAGCCCTAGAATAAAGATTAATGTTGACCTGCCCTAATAAAACTTATTAACAAGCCTCCAAAAATTGAGCTAACCCCTAAGTCACATATCCAACCTGTTAAAACCAAATTCAAGTATTTTTTTAAAGAAGACAACAAAATCCAGGAACTCAACCACTGAAGGTTACAATGACAATCGAAACAATTCCAGATAGGCCAAGTAGCAGGAAAATGTTACCTATAACCAGAATATAGATCAGTCAATAAGAACAGTTCCCCCAAATGGCAGTGATAATGAAATTAGCGTAGAAGGACATATTCAGGTACTGATACTGACCGCCTAGACTATACAGGCCTAATCAACCACATCATTTCATTGAGTCTTATCTCAGTATGGATTATTCCCAAGAATGTTCATATGAGATATATAAATGTCCTATCTGACTTCAGCAATGGCTTTCCAGAGCCTATAGCCTCACAGAGATGTGTCTTTAATATATTTAGTCAGTCACCACTCAGGTGCCCAACCAGATAGTTATGTTGCTAGTCATGGCTCAAGAGTCAGTAAAAATAAAACATAACTGGCCCTTAGGAGTTTTGTCTACAACAACAGAAGGTTCTTTCAATTTAGGCCATTGTGCTGACCTGACCTTATCATAGTCAGTCTTCCAAAATTCTCTTTGCTCTAGCCAGCTGCTGCCATCCAGTAGACACCATTAGCTTTACATTTGGCTCAGCTCTCAGAAAACCAGCTGCTCTTTGTCAGAGGTTCTAATCAGCACTGTTGTTAGCACTAGGTACCTCTGGTTCAAGGACATCCTGGGGCTCATGGGCCCCAAGAGTAGGGTGGCTGGAATAGCCTGCTGCACTGCCTCTATCTTTGCTTGCTGCTCAGATCCCCAGCTAAATGTAGCATATTTTCATGTTGTCTTATGTACTGGGCTCAACAAAATGTCTAAATGAGGCAGTATTGCCCCCAACTCGCATAATCAAAAAAGGAATTGGGCTCCCATTCTGGTACTGGGGGGCAGGAGGTAGATAACTTTTTTCTTTACTGTCTCAGGAGTCACACTTTGAGCCTCATAACACATTGTTCCCCAGAATTGGGCTGTTTCCTATATTTTATCAGAATTAACAAGCCACTTCTGTGCTCCCATGTAAGTTAGTACGTGCTCTACAGTCACTGCTGCCTGTCCTTTGTGGGGCCTATGGTGCACACACTCCAAGATGGAACTAATTTCAGCCAACAATGACGTGAACTCAGAAGCACATGCTTTCTCAGTAGACTCTCTCAAGGAGAGCCTGGTCTTGGCCAACACCTTGATTGCAGACTTGTGACAGATCCTGAGGCAGAGGTCTAGTTAAGCCATGCCAGATTATTGAATCAAAGAAACTAAATACGAAATTTCTGTTATTTTAAACTACTAATGTGTAGAAATTTGTTAGCCAAAAATGAGTAACTAATACAGGCCTCATCAACACAGTGAAACTAAGCACTTTGAATGGAGAGAGATTTACTTCATGTCTCAGCCTACCTGTTGGTGGCAAATGACATGAGAATTCACATACTCTTATTGCAGTACCATAAATGTGTATTGAGATCCCAGACAAGTAAAGGCAACTGATCTTGATCTCCTTATGCAAAAAGACTTTGAAAAGGCATTAGCAATGCTCAAGGTGCCACTGTTTTGTTTTGCTTTGTTTTGTTTTGTTTTTACCATATCTGGAACAGCCAGGGCTATAATAATCAAATCCAGTGGCAATAATCCACCATAAGTAACCAGCTTCCACTGGCCTCTTCAATGACCACAATGAACTGCTGTAAAGAATTGCATCCTCAGTACCCCTGCTGCCTTTAAGCCCTTAATCATGGCTTTAAAATTCTTTACTTCTATATTATAATTCTATATTGTTTGCTGTATAACATGGATGGAACTAGAAGCCAGTCAGTGCCTTCTCCCCGCTACCGCTTCCCACTATCATCTAGGGACAAGCAACTCTTCTCAATTGGGAAAACCCTTTTGCAATTTATAAGCATTTACAGTACAAGCATGTAAAACATCAGTGCAAACTATGCATTCAGCAATGAGAGCAACAACAGGAGTGCTTAACAGTGATTTCAACAGCCCAATCCAGAAGATTACAGTTACTTCTCTTCCACATTTCACTCCTTCAAATCTGGCCAATTGAATATGTGGCTCTCACTGCTCAAAAGAACCTGATAAGAGGTCAGCTACCACCTTGGCATAACTGGGCCAGGGCCAAAAAGTGCAAAAGTGCAGCCCATCAACCCCATCTTCACATACTTGCCAAATAGATGTCAGATTCAGGTGTGGTTTTATGAGCACGTGAACATGTACATGGAGGGCTATATCATTGGTTTCGATGAGTACATGAGCCTTGTATTAGATGATGCAGAAGAGATTCATTCTAAAACAAAGTCAAGAAAACAACTAGATTGGATCATGCTGAAAGGAATTAATATTACCCTGCTCCAAATTGTCTCCAGTGGGAAATGATCGATGAAGTGAGAAGTTTTTGAGAAGGCCTTGTAGTTTGGTTTTTTTTAGATGTCCTTTGTTAAGAGCATAGTTCTAAAATATTTCTTCATATTGTTTTGATTACATTTAGTTATTACTAGATGACAGTAAATGCTGTGGGAAGGTTTACCCCCATTTAGAGAAGTGTCGCTTACACTGCCTTTTGTTGGTTAAGCCATCCCAGGGCCGACAACATCCTAAGGGAAGATAAACTCTACATCCTAATCAGGGGCATGACAAAGGAACTGAGGCCATTTTTTAATGACTTTCATGACTTTTTTAGGCTTGTTGGAGATGTACTTTAAGAGGTATTTCCTCCCAGATATATATATAACTTGGTATGCTGTCTTGTTGGTCAAGGTTCTGGCTGTGGGGATCTGGGAGAATCATCTGACCTCTTTGCTCAGCTAGAGGTCTCTTTGCTCAGTTTGCTAGAACAGTGCATTCCATTGAGAACAGATTTTGCTACAGTTATATTATATGGACACATTTTCACTGACTCATTTCCTGGGATAACAATCTTAGCTATCAAGAAGAATAGACCTTTAATTTGTTCTTGGCGGTGGTGGGAGGTTTGAAACACAGATTAAAAACAGAAAATAAAACAACACATTTCTCTTGCTGATAAAAAAACAAAGTGTCAAGAGAAACAGA
The DNA here is from genome assembly GCF_046562875.1 of Panthera onca. NCBI lineage: Eukaryota > Metazoa > Chordata > Mammalia > Carnivora > Felidae > Panthera > Panthera onca. The sequence continues at coordinate 14,479,527 of NC_138356.1, read as the reverse complement.
AAACTAAAACTAAGAACACTTTCAGCTTGTTGTTGGAAGGAGACAGGCAGCACTGAATTTTTACTGGATCTATTTCTGACATGTATTTCACTCACCTGGATGTATCACTTTATCACATTAATGCAACACCAACTTCCAGAAGCATCTTCTAAACAAGTGAACTCTGCCAGTAGGGTTTCTATCTTTACGGAACAATTAGGTTGATCAGTGGTTCTTGCCATATCTAAATGCTTCTCAAGAAGCAGAAGAAAATGTTTGATTGTACCTCATTAAACAAATGACATAAAATTAGATGCTTGGGAATATTATCAGATTTGGGCAGAGATCATGGATTAATTTATTCATTCAAAATTTTGTGCTGACAAGACTCTACTAAGGGACAAATACTTCTTACGATTTTGAAATACAACATAATAAAAAGCAGTAGAGGAGAAGTGTCTTTTAAAAAGGGGGAGCTGGAGGGCACCTGGGTGGCTCAGTCGCTTAAGCGTTTGACTTCGGCTCAGGTCATGATCTCGCGGTTTGCGGGTTTGAGCCCTGCATCGGGTTCTGTGCTGACAGCTCAGAACCTGGAGCCTGCTTCAGATCCGTGTCTCCTCTCTCTCTGCCCCTCCCCCACTCAAAAATAAATAAACATTAAAAAAAATCTTTTTAAAGGGGAGTTGGTAACAGAGGGTGACACTGTTAAAATTACAAGACCAGCCACTATCTCTGATGCAGGCTGGTGATGCCCTCAGGAGCAGCACCAACTTGACAGTTCTGTGCTCCATGCTGGTCCGATAAAACTCACACTGTCAGTAATATAGAAACTACCTATGCAGTTGGTTTGAAAATGCCGAATTGTGAATTTTCTATAACTGTGCTTGTCTTCATATGGTGTCACCACTAGATTCACCTTTTAGGGGAGTCATTAGTGGACCATTGGAAATATATCAGCCTTTAATATTAAGCCCCAATCAAGATTGTTCATCCATATTGCTAGCTGAGACATAGTACAGGTGTAATTTGATATGGAAGTCTAGAGAATGATGTCATGCCACACAAGAAAATCCCGGTGTAGAAGGCATCGCTGCGTTTATTCAACAAAGTGTCAAGACTACCATAATAGAGAAAACAATCTCCATCCTCAAAAAAATATGTCACCTCTTGTCGAGCACCTGTATCTACCTGTCATCATGCTGAGCCTTTGCCTAAGTTCACTCTGCCCTGCAACAATCTTGCAATAATGGCATCAATATTCCCACACTATTGGTGGAGAAAGTCAAGCTAAAGAAGGTTAAATATTTTGTCCAATATCACGTCATTTTGCCCCAGGTATGCCTGACATCAAAGCCTCTACTGGTTCTATTGCATGAAATAGTCTCAAGTAGAGAAGAGGACCACTAGTCAATGGTCACAAAGGAAAACCATCTAAGTCAGACCAAAGAGTCATGAAAGGTTTCAGGGAAGCCCTAATGCTGGGATTCAATCTTAGAAGATCATAGATTTAGTCATTTAAATTTAAATTAGTTTGGGGCACCTGGTTGGGCATCCAACTCTTGATTTTGGCTCAGGTCATGATCCCAGGGCCATGGGATCGAGCCCCAAGTCGGGCTCCGTGCTGAGTGTGGAACCTGCTTAAGACTCTCTCTCTCGCCTTCTGCCCCTCTCCCCAACTCGCGCGCTCTCTCTCTATAGAAAAAAATTCTTTAATTTAAATTAGTTTGCTCATTGTAAGTATAAACTCTCGGTAGATAGTTCAAACAAAGAAAGCTAGAAGCAAAGAGCCAGATCTTTCCTCTTTCCTCCCTCATACCCAGCAAGTCTAGCACCATAGTTAAGAATTAGCCATTGTTATGAATGTTATGAAACAATGAAGACTATGACCTTGGAGTGGGAGGGGCCTCCGAGGCTGAGGGTCCAGTTAGGAGGCCCAGCGAAAGTAGGCAGCACAGGAAAGACAAAAGCATCAAGAGCAGACGTAGGGCACCTGGGTGGCTCAGTCAGTTAAGTGTCTGACTTTGGGTCACATCACGATCTCATGGTTCACATCATGCTCTCATGGTTCGTGAGTTTGAGCCCCACATCAGGCTCATGCTGTCAGCCCAGAACCTGCTTTGGATCCTCTGTCCCCCTCTCTCTCGGCCCCTCCCCTGCTGCTGCTCTCTCTCTCTCAAAAAGTAAATAAAACATAAAAAAAAAAAAAAAAAAAAAAAAGCAGAAGTAGATCACAAACATGGATGTGACCTAAAGAAGAGGGTGGAGAAAGCCTGAAACAAACTTTCTGCACCTCTGTCCCCTAACCACCATCCACCACGTACCACACACATGCACACGCGCGCACACACACACACACACACACACACACCCCAGCTCTAGTATAACCTACCTCCATTCTAATGAATGCTGTGAATCTTAACCCTTCCACATCTCAGGTGTCACCACATACAATCGAAGCAGGTCAGAGCACTGGGGATTATACAAGCAATCCTGGGAAGACTTTTAAAACAACAGAAGTCCCAGGAAGCCAGACAAACACAGTCCGGGACAATGGCCTGTGGAGCAGCTGACCCTGATGACCTAGATTTACACTAAGGCAGCAGACTCACTGCTAAAACTACCACTGTAAAGTCATCATTATTTTTCTTATACCAACTACCTTTATAGGAGTCCTGGGGATGGTGAGTTCATTGAAAAGGGGGCAGACAGAAAAAGAGCTTCATATTTTGCAACCCCCCAAACTGCATATACATCCTCCAATATGATAAAGGTTATCCTGCATAGTGATATTGAGATGAGAAAGACTAAGTCAAAATATTAAAGAAAAACAAACAAAAAAATTCCACCAGGGCAATAGAAAATGTAATCGAACCTCAATAGCTCCCTCTGCTGTCATTTTGGGTTAATTCCTAAAATATTTTTGTTTAATCTTTAATTTTGTAATTATTCTATTTGGAACCACATTAAGCTGGGGGGCATAAAAGCCAGTTGACAAAATCCTTACCACTTTACCTTCAATTGAAAGCATCCCTTCTGGGTCATGAATAATGACCATTTTATGATCAAACCTTTCCTTCATGGTAGAGGTGTTAGTGTCGTTTAAAGAAGTGACTACATTTCTGAAGTGAAAGGTGATATATGTGCTTCAATAACAAGGAAACACGAATCTCTAAAAGTAAGACTAATTTTTAAAAATAAAAATTTTTAAAGTTTCACTGGTGTCGGCAATTTTGGGTCACGTGGAAGCTGAAAAGATGGCTTTGAAGACGATTTACAGTTGGACGCAAAGAAGAAACACTGGCCAAATTTTAGGCAAAGTTCTTCCACATGGGGATAGCCAGGACGGCTGGAGAGAGAGGAGGGAATGAGGAGGAAAAGCTGTCACATTGAGGGCTTCAAGAGGCCACGCAGTGTGCATTTCATTCTCTAACAAATCTGGGTGAGGATATTTCTCATGTTACAAGGAAGACAACAGACAGGTGCATTTAGTTGTTTGGTCCGTCAACAACCAAGTGAAAGGTTGGGGCCCAGATTTAGAAGTGTTTGAAGTGGAAACTAGGAATTCTGGGCTTGAAGTCCTGGTTCTCTCACTCACTGGGATCTTAGAAAAGTCAGAGCCTCCCAGCCTGTTCCTTTATCTATAAACAGTGATGGAATCATCTCCCAGGTCCCCCTCCAGCAGTCAAAATGATCTCCAAGTAAGTCACACTCGATCTCCAGTGCATTATTTGACCCAGAGAAAAATCTGATTTAATGAGAATTGAAAGCAATTCTAGGAAAAAGCAAGGAAGGAAAGAAGGGAGGGAGGCAGACTTCAAAGGAGCATAAAGAGAATACTAACGGTAAGTCAGGGAGTGGCACCTGGGTGGCTCAGTTGGTTAAGCAACTGACTCTTGGTTTTGGCTCAGGTCCTGATCTCATGGTTCATGAGTTCAAGCCCCGAGTTGGGATCTGTGCTGACAGCATGGGGCCTGCTTGGGATTCTCTCTCTCTCTCTCTCTCTCTCTCTCTCAAAATAAATAAACTTAAAAAAAAATAAAGGTAAATGAGGATGTTATGAGGCAGTCAACTTGCTCCTCGATAAGGAAAATTATGTCACGTGGCTTCTTTTCAAGCAATAATCAGCAGCACCAACTTTTTCCTACTCTGTGCCTCACGTGTTCACAGGCTGACTTCTGGTTCCCAAGCAAAGAAGACCGCCATTGCAGCATTGATGGCAATGGTTGCATTCATCACAATGTAAGAACCAGCTTGGAGGAGTCAATGACTCATTCAACCAGCAGCTACTGAGCACTTTACATGGCAGGCAGTGTGTAGGGCAGGAAGGAAGACAAAGTCCCTTAACTTCGTGAATGGCACACTTTACAGAACAAAGACCATACACAAGTAATTTTAGATAAGTTTCTTGAAGAACACAGAAGGCAAGAGAGCAAAGTGACAAGAGTAACGACTTCAGATACGGCGATCAGGGACATACTTTCTGAAAGTTATTTTAGCAGAGAAGCAAGCAAATATCCAACACAGGTGGAGGACAGAAAAACTCGAAGGTAGGAATGAATCTTAAGTTTTATGGGAGGACAAGAAAGCCAGTGTGGCTGGAGCAGACTGACAAGGCAGAAAGAAAGTGGGGACCTCAGCGAGAACCCAGGCGGGTTAACAACGGGAATGAAAATACAACTGAGGAAAGCAGAGGAGAGGAATCACTGATTACTTGGCAATTTCTCCTACTCTGGTTACCACGAGCTGTGCCTGGAGCGTATTAAGTACAATTCGTGGCACTGAACAAAGAGCAGAAGAAAAAGGCAGTGAGAGGATGCTGGGGGGGGGAGCGGGTGCTAGGGCAGGGAAGGAAGGAAGACCAAGCATAAAGACAAGCATTTCCTTTCAGATACAAGTATCCTCATAAAAACTCCTTACAGATACGTAGCAAAACTAATTTTGTGGCACAAATCAAAACTAATTTTTAGTGTTAAACCATTCGTGTTCTTACTGTTATAGGCAAGGAAGTTATCGGATAAGGTGAGGAAAAAGGAAGTTAAAGAGAAAAATTCAATGATGACGAAAAGCTATGAATCAATACATCCCTTGTGATGAATATGTTGAGATGTGTACTTGACTTTATGTTCATAGATCAAGAAGGAAAAAGACTGGTGAACGTCTGTAAGAAGGTAAGGGGGTCTGGGAGTGTGATGCTGGGAAGTTGCCAAGATACAACTCCTTGAGAAGTGATTTGTCGGGCCTTGTTAAGGACACCTGTTTACACAGAGGAATATGAACACCACAGACCATCAGCAAAGTGTGTTCCAGTAGAGCAGTTCCCCAAAGGAGTCATCAATGCCAAATGTATATTCATAATCATACTAAGACTTTTCCTCCTTCGTTCTTTCGTAACAGCACAGTCCAGTTTTCCAGAGGATTACGTAGTGATACTGCAAAGATTGAACACAAAAAAGATGAAAACCCAGATGCTCTTAGATGAAACAGTAAGTTGCTTTCAAATGTTTAACTTCCAGTATGGTAAATATAGATAGAACCCACATGAACAAAAGCTCTTTGGGTTCCTCAATTATTTGTGTGTAATGGGGTACTGAGACTACTGAGTACCGCTGCCCAACCTTTAATAAACTTGCTATTATTATTATAAATTATGAAGATTGTGTATTACAGATAGGACACTTACTGATGACAGTTGTATTATTGATATATCAGGAGTGTCCATTAAGTACTGGGAAGTATAGTCAGGTATCAAAACCATTCAAAAACCCACTCTAAGGGAGTAAATAGTCTGTGTATCTATAGTGGGCCTGTGGAGTATTCCTGAATGGTGTAAAAAAAAAAAAAATCTACAATAATGAAACAACTGAGGTTTTCCTTGAAAATAGTGTAAGTTGGGGCACCTGGGTGGCTCAAGTCCTGATCTCTTGTCAGTTCAAGCCCCACATCGGGCTCTCTGCTGTCAGTGTGGAACCTGCTTTGGTGTGTGCTTTCTCTCTCTCTCAAAAATAAACATAAAAAAATGGCAATTTCTGCTAGGAAAGAAAGAAAGAAAGAAAGAAAGAAAGAAAGAAAGAAAGAAAGAAAGAAAGAAAGAAAGAAAGAGAAAAGGGAAAAAGAGAAAAATAAAGAAAAGAAAAAAGAAAATAGAGTAAGTTCATTGTGAATGGAATTCATTGTGAATGGAATAGGGTTTCCTCACCAAGCTATAAACATCAACTAAAAAAGGAGAAGCTAGGTACCTATATGTGAACAAAACTTAGTATTAATGTGTCTTTTTAAAATTTGAACCTTCGTGAGAAAGCTGTTCAAAGGGTCTTCTGGAAAATCTTTTTAATATCCAGTTGAAGGGGCGCCTGGATGGTTCAGTTAAGTGGCTGACTTCAGCTCAGGTCATGATCTCGCAGTTTCATGGGTTCGAGCCCCGCCTCGGGCTCTGTGCTGACAGCTCAGAGACTGGAGCCTGCTTCCGATTCTGCCTCCCTCTCTCTCTCTGCCCCTCCTTCAAAAACTAAACTAAAAAAAAAATTTTAATCCACTTGAAAATAAATACAGATGCAAATGAGTTTATTTCTACTATATATGTGCTATTGGAAATCATTCCATTGGTTTTTCATTTGTTTTTAATGCGTTTCAAATATTGCCTGGAAAGCAGTAAAAGATAAACAAAAACAAAATGAAAAAACAAGCGTATCTGGAAAGCCTAGGTTACGTAATTCCAAAATAACTATTTAATGGCTGACTTCCTCTTCCTTAGGCATTTTTGGTTTTGGCCTTATTAAAAGAGAGAAATGGGGGGAAAACCATCCGTTTATACAAGCTCTTAGAAATTAAACATGTGCCTTTCCAAAGGAGAAAAGATTTCCTCAAGGCAACTCCCAAGACTCGACACGGTTTCAGTGGCTGTAATTGTAGACACCAGTCATTGTTACTGGGTATATTTCTTCTCTCCCACATTTCATACGGGAAACATTCCTTACAGCTTAGATATTTGAAACACATACGTAAGTGCTAGCACATTATATTTTCTAAGTGGTATGAATACTTCTTTATTACATTTATTTGCAAAGATATCATAACAGCTTATCATTACACATGTACACATGCAACCACAAGCAGAAAATGGTTAACCTGTTTAATGTAGAGGGAAACAAGTTTTGGGACTTAAAAAAGAGTAATTTAGGTTATAATCTTAAAAACGAAGTGTTAAATAATGGAATGGATTCATAAGAAGTGATACAAACTTCAAACATTTTAATTTAAAACAGACGTATACTTTAATTCACAGATTATTTTATATACGTCCAAGACTTTCTGATTCAAGTTCCCTGATGTGTTTCTTCTATGAACCATGCCTTTACCTCTAACGCATCGCCTAAGATTTCCCACTGGAGTGAGAACTGAAAATCCACTTGCAAACTTCCACATTTTTGACTTTCCTGACAAGTTTTTACAGTTTTCTGATCTATACCTAATTAGACAACGGCACCTCTATCAGGTATTTCCAAACTGTCAATTTAGTTTTCATAGAAACAACTCTTTCAGTCACATGCTGTTTTGTTTTTTTTTTAATCAGTTTACATATTTAAATTGCATAATAAAAGAAACAGGTACAACTGGAACAGGGATGCGAGTATTATGGGTGGTCCAAGCACTGGGTGCCTTACAGAAGAATGCAAAAGTCAGTTTGTACAGCAAGCCCAAGCAGAAAGAATAAGCTTCGTATATTAGTTGGAGATAACAGTCTTACTATTAGCATGCAACAATATTGAGTTTTATTTGTAACCTTTTTACCTCAAGACATAATCTTTCTTAAAGAGTTAAAACTGCCATCTTATTTCATGGATGTCAAAATACCTCTTACTTCCAAACTGCACCATACCGTTGATGAAACACGGAAGTAACGCATCCACATTGGTGTTCGCGTTCTGACCTGTTCATGCATAATGAACAGCTTCATGCATAATGAAGCTACTACTTACTAATGATAAAGGCAATTTGTACCTTGGCCCCCACAAAATGGAGGCTGCCCCCAGTGGCCAGGCTGTCTCAAAACTAAACCTACATCAGCCTGCACTTAACCTTAAACAACCTGCAAGGAAACCTAACACACACCAATCACAAGCCTCCAAGTCACCTTCTTAGCTAGCTCACCTTACCCGAGAAAACAGGAGCTGCTAACCAGTCATGACCCGTTTCTGCGTTGCCTGTTCTAGCACTCTATAAAAACTGGCACTTGCACAAAATCCTTCAAGAGTAGAGAGTGGAGTGGAGACCCCTCGGGAGGCACTGTACTCACAATCCACGGATTATGTTCCCTTCAAGAAAGGACATCAAACTCACTGCTAAATTTAGTAGCTTGGCGCTTGATACTAATATACTTAAATGGTATCAATATCAAGGACCATTTGTAACAAAGCAAAAAATTTCTTCTTAGGATATAATTTTCATCTTTGGCTTCATTTTTCTTCTATTGTTTATAGCTGTTCTCATGCTATTGTTCTCATATTTGCTTTCCTTTTGGCCTCATCTGCCTTTGGCTCTGCCCACGGCTGAGCACTAGCCAGATAAACTAACTCTATGTTGTTACATCTTACTTATTTAGAAAAAGCGTAACTGACAAGTCACTGAAAACTGGAAACCAAGAGTTGACTTAAGGAGTATAAATGATAATTTAAGCTTTTATTCAGGAAGTGACTGCTCTCAGGATCTCAATGATAGAACGGTATGAATTGAAAAGTAATCAGCTTTCTACCACCTTTAAGCTGCTTGTAAGTAGTGAAGATTACCCCTGAGAAATCTTCAATGACAATCAGTAAATTCTAAATTCTCCCCAACAAATAAAAGAGCATAGAACTGGTAACATTTGAAGCCTCGCCACAGGCCCAGGGATTGTGCTAAACATTTTTTGAATGTTACTTCATTTAATCCTCCTGAAATAGGATCTATATTTTCTTTATTTTTAATTTTTTAATTGATGAGGAAAATCTAGGCTTGGATCTAATTTAGTGGACCCAGGATTCAAGGACAGGTCTGCAGGCCTCCAAAGTCCATGCTCTTCGCCAGAATATGATGCAGCAGCCTCAGAAGTATCTCAAGGGCACCTGGGTGGCTCAGTTGGGCTCAAGTCATGATCTCACAGTTCATGGGTTTGAGTCCCATGCTGGGTTCTGTGCTGACAGCTCAGAGCCTGGCACCTGCTTCGGATTCTGTGTCTCCCTCTTTCTCTGCTCCTCCCCCGCTTGTGCTCTTTCCCAGAAATAAATAAACGTTTTCTTAAAAAAAAAACAACAAAGTACTCAAAAGAATTCCATCAAAAAACAGATGCCAAGCTATTTAAATCACCCTCCTTTTTAAAGGAAAGAACCACTGTAACCGTAACCGTTTAGCTCCCAACTCAGGGCTTTCAGCCCAGCCAAATCTGAATGACCATCCATTCTTACTGAATGGATGAATGACCATCCATTCTATACATGTAAGACCAAGATATCTTGCCATCATCTAAATCTCCTTTATTAATACATCTTCAATCCCCTTGTTAAAAATCATCTTACATACACATTTAGAACTTAGAGCAGGTAGGAGTCTCCATTAGATTCCTCCAATATGCAACTGTTCTGTTGAAAAAAGCGGAAGGGGAAAGTGGGGAAAAAAAGAGTTCTAAAAAGATACAAGCAAAAAAGAAAATGTATTGACACAGCCTGCTGGGATGAGGCTAAACAGTAATAAACACATTCTCATGTTTCTCTTCAAAAACACATGGAGAAGAGGGAGCACAACTACCCACTCAAAGGTGGACTGTGATTCTTTCCAAGGAGTACAGAAAGGAGGAAAAAGAGTGACTTTGCAATGGATAAACCCAACACTACCTTGGCCAGGTGACCAAGGTCAACATCAACAAGCCTATGTTGGGGCTATGCCTCTTTGATATGTGATGGAAATGGCAATTTCCCTATGGGGTTTTCCTCCCCAAAACCCATAACCTCGACCTAATCCTAAGATCACAAAATAAATTCCAGAGGGGCACTCTACAAAATCTGACCTGTACTCAATAGTGTCAAGATCATCAAAAACAAGTCTGAGAAACTACCACAGCCAAGAAGAAGCTACGCAGACATAGCAACTAAAAGTAATGCGCTATCCTTGATGGCAGCCTGGACTAAACAATGGACATTTGATAAAACTTTAAAAATTTGGAAAAAAGTATGATGATAATGTATCAATGCTGGTCTATGAATTGTAACAAATGTACCACACTAATGTAAGATGTTAATAGGGAAAGCTGGCTGCAGGGTGTATGGGAACTCTACTTTCTTCCCAATTTTTCTGTAAAACTATTTTAAAAATATAAAGCATATTTTTATTTAAGAAACACCCATAAGGATAATATACAATGACAGGATAATGAAGAGGGAAAAAAAAAAAAAAAAAAAGACTTGGATTTCTTTGGAACACATAGTCTCTTGTCTCTTTTTATCAATACTATGGAAAAGATGAGGATTTTGTACCAAAGAACTTCAAAAATCATTGAAGGAAAGTAGTAGTCATACACACAATGTATAAAATCTAATTGAGGCGTTCATTATTTATATTCTGTAAATAAAATTATTTTTTTAAAAATTACATTGGTTTCCAAACTTAGTTTCTAAAGACCAAACATTCACCATTGCTAGAATAGGTCATAGTCTACAAAGCTATTTGCATCATAAATCACAAAACTTCAGAACTGCCAAGAACCTTAGACGTATTCTATACCAATCTCCTGGTAAGTGCACTAAAAGAAGGAAATGATTCGCTCAGGGTCAATCTACCAGTTAGAAATAACTTGAAGTCTGGTCTTTCTTTCAACTTCCAATTCTAAGACATTCCCTTTTAGGATTAATTCCATTCTGATTACAGAGGTGTCAGATATATCCAATGTTTTAAAATGACACTCAACTATCTACATCCCTACGTGTGTTCTATGTAAGGGGGTGGGGAGGAGTATTTGGATAGGCAAGTGGGGTGGCAGGAAGGGATGGGGAACTCATCAGTGTTATGAACTCCACACGTACATCTTCCTTGCATATTGTTTTACAAAAATAGTTTATATTTAGTCCCAAACGGTAACTCAAATTATAGAGTAGACAGATTCTGAACTTAGTGCAGTATACATAAACTGTATTTAAACTGCCACTACCACACGTAGGTGATATTAGTTCTACTTCTCACTACTGCACCAAGAGGAATGAGAAAAGAATACACCTCAAGATTATGCTATCACCAAGTACTGTAATTAGAAAGCTAGTGACTTTGAGTTGGCCAGTTAACTTCTGACTGCAAGAATATTTGGGTTCCAGGGTGCCTGGGTGGCTCAGCTGGGTAAGAGTCTGACTCTTGGTTTCTGCTCAGGTCATGACCTCACAGTTTGTGAGTGCAAGCCCCACATCGGGATTTGCGCTGACAGTGTGGAGACTGCTTGGTATTCTCCCGCTCTCCCTCTCTCTCTACCCTTCACTGCTCACGCTCTCTGTCTCAAAATAAATAAACTTAAAAAAAAACCAAACAGGATATTTTAGTTTCTAAACTAGACTTACAAAATCTAGTATCACTAAGCAAGATAAAGCCAGGCTGGTAAGAATTAGGGTCCCAACAACAAACGAGTAGCCTCGAATATAAATATGCTGATGAAATGCCACCGCTCCCTTTAGGAAATGACTGGTAAAAAGGAGGTTCCAAATGATGCCACAGTGTGGGACACCTGGGGATTCCGTAAAATTGTGCCCTCTTCACAGGCCAACAGTGCATCTGGAAAGTTTTAACAGCACAAAACTAAACTCTTTGGTTTCCCCCATCAGGACAAGTACCTTAGATAAAGAGCCCGGCCAATAATCAATGCACCATCCACATTCATCACAGATCGTATCTACACAAGCTCTATCCATCCCAAAGGATAACACGCAGACTGTTAGAAAAGCATTCCTTGGAACCAAGGATGGGGGATTAGGGTTATTAGACAGCTGGTACCACTACTTGCTCCCATTACCTGAAAACAAATAGGCCTCTTTCTCTTTTGCTCTAAGTTTAGTACTAAGAGCATGTAATTCAATAAGCTCACTGGAGCAGATCAAGATTAGGATAAACTGTTACCCTCTCTCTAATTCCCCCACTTAATTTAAATGGCCAACTAAAACGAGTGATACAATCTATTTGTACTCGAGAGACGTGTCAATCAGGAAACCCACAATAGGACGGACAAAAATGTTGTTTTCTGGCAAGCAATATATATTTTTGAAGATAAAATGGAAAAAACACAGATATGAGTGAACAATTTTTATTGAAACCCTCAAAGATTAAAGAGGACCAAATGGTGAGTTTGGGTACCATAACAGAAAATCTCACCTAACTGTACCATCATTCACAGGAATGAACAAACCCAAACACGACAAAATTCAAATTCTCATGTAATTGCTACAAGTGAATGTAAATGAACTAATCATTTTATCATAACCTTTCTTTAATCATACGAAAAAGAAGGGAATTTACATGGCATAACAAAAGATATGCAAAACTTAATGAAAACACAATTCTCTTAATTTCTCAAACTTATTTTTATAGGATGCAGAATGCACTTGAAATGATTAAATGACTTAAGCTGATTCTTTTTTATTGCAAACTGTTTTAACATCAGCTTAACCCCCATGCATGGTATTCAAAAAGAACACAGCTTTTGAATTAGAAAGATCACTCGAGTTAAAATGAGGAATTAAGTATTGAAATTAGGAAAAGGCTGGGGTTTCTTCTGAAAGGAATCTTCAAGTACCAATATGTATAGAGAAAGAATACTAATTTTGGTTACATTTTCCCCCTTACTGTTAAATATACAAACTATAATACCTTTCAAAATAAAATACCCACGTAAGATAACTTTAATAAGAAACATTCAAACCAGATTTTGGAAAAATCGGAAGCAAGAAACTGACTGGGCCAATAATGTCTTAATTTGTGATTATTCAAACATTTGATGATGTGTCTCCTGCTGCAGAGCCCAGGTTCTCTCCCTTTTGGTCCCTACAGTTAAGAAATAGTTAGTTGTGCTATTGAGACAATCTGTGATCATGTCATTCAGAGAAAAACCTTTTTGCCATCCACTGACAGACCAAGGAGGAAGAGAAGGTAGGTGCTCTGAAGAAAACAATTACCGATTTTGAAAAGACAAAAGTGTTGTTGTTGTTGTTGTCGTTTTTCCAAAGGAACGCTGCACCCATTTCACTTCGTATTAGAAATCCAGGTTAAAGGCACTGGGATGTACTCCTCACCTTGAATAGACTCCTCGATTACATCTGACAGCTGCGTCTGCTACTGCAATCAGCCTGCTCGCTGAGTGAGTGACACTTCTTACATAGAAACCTAATGTAAATTAAACAAGTTTGAATCCACTTATAATGTAACTAGTTTTATAAAAATATTCAGAGTTGCTAATAAAGCACCAAGAAAAAGAGAACCTCAGAGAGAGGACTCAGACCCTTTCTACAAGGTCACCCCTTTACAGTTTTGTCTAATAGGACCTCCAGAGTGACAACAGTCAGCTTTGACACGTCCTATCTATATAATCTTAGGGATACAGAACATTGCTGTGGTGACTATACCCAAATGCCAATTTTCAGTATAAATAGTTAAGAGACGTGTTACGAGATTTCATGGCTTACTCTTAAAAAGGTAAAATAGGTGCAATTTTCCTTTAAGAAAGTCTTTTATTCTGTAACATACCACTAATATTTTGATGTTCCCTTCAGTAAACACGGATATAACTACACTGGGACTACGAAAGAACTGTGAAGTAGCTACGATTATCTACAAATACTGTATTTTTTTCACTTGAATACAGTATTTGTACCTTTAAGAAAACATTGTACAAAAAAATTATATAAATGAAAGCCTCAAAGAAATATCTGTCACTAGATTTTTGAACTGAAGTGACCAAAGACCACTGTAAATGAACACATTTCTAAACATGATGTAAACATAAATGGAGTAATGCAAAACATCAAGGTATTCAAATCTACTATATTGCTATTTTCACCCTTAATGTATCTTTCTACATAGTTTCCTCCTTTTGGAACAGTAATATAAGGGGCAGTACATTATCTTCATAACCTTATGCCATCAAATCAGTTAATACAGATGCTTGACACGTTTAATTGTACAAAATCAATTTGTTTCAAGTTACAAAATTAATGTTGATATGTAATTAATGAAAAAAATAAGATGTTAAAAAGATAACTATAAGAATACCCAGATATATGCTGTATTCCCATTTATATAGATCTGATCAATAAAACATCAACACATTCACTTAGATACTGATTTAATCCATGGATCAAGGCCATATTTTCCAAGTATTTTAAGGATGCCAGGACACTGCAAAAGCTGGAGAAAAGAGTTGAGGAACAGTATATGCTTGCTAAACAAGAACTATTGTTTATTTAGCTAGTGAATACCTAGAATAATAAATGTTTACTTCATGATCGCAATCAGGCTCGCAAACACCCAGAAATAGGAATTAAGGGTTTTAAATGTAGTTATAAAGGTCATAAAAAGTCTGATTAGACTGAGGTACATTTACTCAAAATTTTGAGATTCATTAAGTGGTAGCAAACAAAATAATTCCTCAGACAAATGCACATTTTTCAGTATACATATTATTGGGGGAAGGAGGGGAGAAGAATGTGCATTAACTGGTGAAGTCCACCCAGCTGCATATCAATATTCTGTTACACCAAACGGTTTGAAGACAAGGGAAATGTTCTAATATAATTTCAGATTATGATTCATTTGGCTAAAATAGAGCTTAAGGTTGCTTTGCCATATTAAAAGTTTACTACAATAATTTTTCACATAAACATTTAGACTTCAACTCCAGGACTAAATATGGCATGATTATTTTGCTTTTAATCTGTCAAATAGCTAAAAATTGACAATTTAAAAACTACAACAAAGAAAAAGTTGAAGCAGTGTGACTCTTACATCATTGAACCACTTCTAATGGTTAACTGTTAGTATTTAACAAATTCAAAGAGTTAATGAATCCTTGCATTCATTCAGTCTTCTGTGCCTTAGCTAGGATGCATAATTACAAAAGACAGCAGATACTGGTAAAAGCTTCAGGACAGAAAGTGCTTGACGAAGTTACAGTTCTCAAGTGTGTTTGGTGAGAGTATAAGGGCAGATGCGCTGATGAAAACCATTACAAGAAGAGTCAATTCTGTGTTAGAGTTCAAAGATGTCACCTTAAGCAGAAAAAAAGCTTTAATAACGTCTTCTTTGACTTATTAGGCATTTCCAGAGTCTACATCATTAGTGTTGTAATTCTAACAGGACATCTTCATACGGTTATTGTTTGTTTCTATTTCTCTCCTGAAAGAAAAGCACAGAGAATTTTAATAAAATACTATCATTATTTAAAGACTGAAATTATTTGTACTATAATAAAAAGTTATGCAAATACTAATTTGAGTAATTAAAAAAGATTTACTACCTATGCATACTATTGAGGGAGGATTACCACAAAACATTTTAAAACAAAGAATTTCAAACAAAAGACCTATATCAAGACAGCATGACCTTCTCCACGCCCTATTTTCCCGTGAGATTTTAAGGTGAGAATATGAACATCTTTCTAGCCTTTTCATTGAGTTTTTAATGGTGAGGTATTAAGGCCTAAAAGGCCTCTGTGGCAATTTGAACTATTGGCTAGGTAGGGTTATGAGGAAAAGAGATGCATTAAAATGCACTAAAATTGGATTAAATTAAGAATTTAGTGTTAATTAAAAAATACCTTGATTCACAAACTTCCTCTATATCATATTCTCATATTCATCATATTGTACTTTTTCATATCAAGAAATTTTTTTTTTTTTTTAACGTTTATTTATTTTTGAGACAGAGAAAGAGCATGAACGGGGGAGGGTCAGAGAGAGGGAGGAGACACAGAATCTGAAGCAGGCTCCAGGCTCCGAGCTGTCAGCACAGAACCCGACGCGGGCTCGAACTCACGGACAGTGAGATCATGACCTAAGCCGAAGTCAGATGCTTAACCGACTGAGTCACCCAGGAGCCCCTAGAAATCTTAATATTTATTAATCATCATTATTAATTCCGTTAAGAAGTTGGAAATCCCTTGAACAAAAGTTAAACTGCGTTATATTTTCATTTTGTTTACTATCCCAATATATATCTGCAGTACTTCTGTCTGTGAAATAAAGAATGACTGGCATTGTGCATGCCTGTTAAATGTACGCATCATGTAGTTTGCACCACCTTGTAACTCAGTTCTCGAATTTTAGCATTAGAATAATCTGTAAAACTTCTGGAAACAGACTACTGGGCCCCTAATGTGTGAAGCTGAACCTACGAGTTTGTAGTTCTAACAGGTTCACAGGTGATCCAGACACTGCTGGTCCAGAGAACACACTGTGAAAAAGACCTGTGTTTAAACACATTATAAAACTTTTTTGTTTTCACTACTCCCATTTTATTTTCCATGAGTAATACATGCTCTATAATAAATATGAATATTCTTGGCAAATGGTCAATTAGTTTCCAATCCTGTGACGCCATCAGAAAACTGTATTTTAAATTCCAAAGAGAACTCTGTAAGTTATCTGTTACTAAATTCCTTTCTTTTTGACTTTAATATATTTCTAGAACTTAAATAACAGTATTTCATACAGAAAGCTAATAAAATAAATGCCCTCCTGTATGGTAACTACAAATAAAATCATTTCATACACACATTTCCAGTGGGATATTCTAAAAGTAAATAAAACTTTTGGGGTGCCTGGGTGGCTCAGTCAGTTAAGCGTCCAACTTTGGCTCAGGTCATGATCTCACGAGTCGTGGGTTCGAGCTCTGCTCAGGCTCTGTGCTGACAGCTCAGAGCTTGCAGCCTGCCTCTCTCTCTGCCCCTCCCCTGCTCTCACTCTGTTTCTGTCTCTCAAAAATAAATAAAAATGTTAAAAATAAATAAAGTAATTAAATAAAACAAAACGAAAGCACAGAGCTAGCTAAATCCAACAATATGAAGAAAAAAAAAGGGACAAAAAAGAGAATATGGTACCAGGAAGTGTCGTCTGATTGTATACAATCCCTAAAGCTTTTTAAAAAACATCCTAATTGGGGCGCCTGGGTGGCTCAGTCGGTTAAGTGTCCAACTTCAGCTCAGGTCATGATCTCACAGTTCCTGAGTTCGAGCTCCACACTGGGCTCTGTGCTGACAGCTCAGAGCCTGGAGCCTGCTTTGGATTCTGTGTCTCCCTCTCTCTCTGCCCCTCACCTGCTTGCTCGCTTGCTTTTTCTCTCTCTCTCAAAAATAAATAAAACATTAAAAAAATAAAATAAATAAAAAACAGCCTAATCATAAAGTTCAGTTCTAAACTAAAGAAAACAAATAGATTTGTGTGAAAAATTTTGAAGCCTGCTTTAATTAGCCAGATATAAAAACTACAGAAATTTATCAACTCCATGAAGAACCTTCAAACTACAGACAAAAAAAAAAGTCACTATTTAAGGATAAGTTAGACAAAGGGAAATTTAATTCAAGGGAGATGATCAGCTATAGCAATAAGGATCGTGTGTTATTTAAAATAGAAGTCAGAGATACTATTTCAGTTTCAACTGTAATCAACTATGCACTTTAGCTGAATCAAATTTAAAATATACAAATTACATACGTATTACAAGATAGCTATGTATGTAATGCGTAACTTCTAACTCAGTGGCCAGGAAAAGAGGAAAATAAAAAAAAAAAAACAAACCACATACATCAATACAACAGGACAGAAGGGTTGAGGGGAGAGTCTGAATGAACTAGATTTAATTAGAAAGTACAAACTAAGACAGCAGAAATATACATTTATAATCAAGCATCAAAAACTCTGTTCTTCAATGAAAATATAAATAACAGTTCAGATTTTTCAAAAATCCAGTTATATATGATTTACAAGAAAACAACCTAAAACATAAGGTCACAAAGTTAAAAGTAATGAAAAGACATATAACAACACAAACCAAATAAAGACTGATACAACTATATTAGTACCAGACAAAACTCATTTGAAGGCAAAAACCACTGTTGGGAGACAAAACGGTCACTCGATACTAAATAACAGATATTTTTAAAATAAGCTGCAATAACATTAAACTAAAAAAACAACTTTACATATATTAAAAGTTGTCAGAATTATAAAGAAAATTTGACAGGTTTGTCATTATAGCAAGAGAATTCAACACATTTCTCTAAGTAACTGGTAAAGCACACATATTAGTAAAAATACAGAGTGAATATACATGCTACAGAAAACCAAACCAATTATAGGGTACACATAGAACAACCACAGAAGGGGACTACATGCTAGACCAGAAAGCAAATCTCAATAAATACCATGGTCTATGTCATGCACCATCACATTTTCTGACATCAGTTTTAGGAGCAAAACAGATTAACAAAAAACCTTAACCACATCTGGAAATTCTAAAACCACTTCTAAAAAATCTCCAAAAAAAATCATGATGGAAATTCAAAAATTTTTACATGAGTACAATAATGAAAATGCTTAGTCTAAGTCCCAACAAACACTTAGAAATTTACACATGTAGAACTTTAAAAAAAAGAGAAAGTCTGAAAAGTAATGAGCTCATCATCCAACTCAATCTGTTAGGAAATGAGTAATAAGCCCCCAAAAGTAGAAGGAATAAAATAGGATAGCAGCAGAAAATAATGAAACAGAAAACAAGAATAAAGAGAACCAGAGAATAAAAATTGGGTGTTTGGAGGGGGAAATCTATTAGTGTTTGGGAGAAAAAAAAACTACCAAGAGAAAAAATCTCTGGAAAGACTGATTTAAAAAGAAGATACATTAATAGCAAAAGACTGATACAACTAAAAAATAAAAATATCATTAATGCCAATATGAAAAAAAGGCTTAAGACAAAACAACCTCCTAAAAGTACAATTTATATACATACAATTTACCAAACTAAACTCAAGAATAAGTAGAAAACCTGAAGAGACTTGTAATAAAGGACTTTAATCAACAATTAAAAATCCACCCCCCAAAAAACCCACCAGTCTCACATGTTAAGTGTGTGTGTGTAATTACACCCCAACATGGGGCTTGAACTCACAACCCCAAGATCAAGAGCCACATGCTCTTCTGACTGAGCCAGTCAGGTGCCTCCAAGCTCACATAGTTTTGGATGTGCATTTCATTAACTGTCCCAGAACAGATAACTCTAAACTTACACCAACTATTCCAGAGACTAGAAAAAGGGGGAATATTTCCTGACATATTTTGAGGTTAGCAATACTTTGATACTAACAGTATCAGGAGAAGCATGAAAAAACTGTCTCCCGAGGATCTCCTAAGGGCTGTTTTGCTGGTAATAGACTGTAGGGGAGCAAAGGTGAGAACAGGAAAGCCAGAAAGGCTAGCACAGTAATAATCCAGTACGATAATAGCTCTTAGGCAGGGCTGGAAGATGCAGAGCTAGTGAAGAGCTTGGATTCCAGATACATTTTGAAAGCAGAGCCGACAAGTTACTTACTGATAGACTGATTAGACGTGAAGTGAGAAAGAGAAGTTTCACAAATGAGTCCAGCATTGTTGGCCTCAACAACTGGAAGGGCAGTGGTGCCCTATACAGAGATAGAGAAGGTTTGGGGCAGGCAAACAGCGTTATATTAAATTTCAGATGCTTATTAGACAACTGTGAGAAGATGTCAAACAGGCAACTGGATACATGAGTTTGGAGATAAGAGGAAAGGTCCAGGGTGGGTATACAAATTTGGAAGTCCTTAGCATGGAAAAAATTCCACCAACAAAACTCAGGTCTTCCTGAATATGGTCAACACCACCTCGGCTTTAAGACAACAAAACGAAACAACCACATTTACATTAACAAGATCTAGAACTGCACCTGACACTGTTAATATTAAACAAATACTTGAATATAATGAGATATCTATGGGCATGCTATCAGCCATAGACCACTAGAAAAATGAGGCTAAGTAATGCCGAGCTATCAGTGATAGCTGGATAGAGGGAGAAAGGAAACCCAAATCATTCAAAGGAAGCCATGGTCCAGTACACCTACAGGACTAGGTCTTTAGTGATAGTTCAGAAGAAGGCACTTAAACATATACACTCTTTAGGACACAATCCCAAAGTGACTCACAGAATTTTTATTTTTAATGATTGACAATTCAAAAAATAAGTTGTAGAGGAACGGCTTCTCCTCTCCTTTTCCATTAACAGAGCTAGGCCTCAAACAGGCAGATTCAGAGATTAGAGGGCTTTTGAGTCTGGTATAGGGCTTCTTCCCCACCTTGAAGTGAGTAGACACTGGAGACCAACATATGATCCTAAGGTCAAGATCCACAAGTTGGCATGTGGAGATGAGCTCCAGGAAGTTTACTTGCCAACCCATGTCTTTTTGTTAAACCATGAGTTTCACAGATGAGCTAAGACTTCTCTACCTAGGAAACAGCTTGAAAACAAAATTTTCTTCAGTTTTCTGAGAGAGGCCAACAGCTTGCCTTTATACCTTAGAGATAAATGACTTACTTCCTTTTAATCACTGGTAGGTTTATCACTATAAGCAATATTTCAGTAACCAGACCTGAGGTTAAAAAAGCCACAAGGGAAAAAGTAAATGTGTATCTAAGACGCCACACCATCCAAAAAGTAAATGCGAAAAAGCACTAGGAACACAAGTAGAGTAACACAGAACTGCAAAAGGAACCAGTGAATACCTGGAAGGAAAAAAAAAGAAAAAGCAGGCAGGCACTTGAGACCCAAATGCAAAAAGACAAACACCTTTGTTTACGTTAAAAATCTAATTTTCAAACTGAGTATTTCAGTAGATGAATTAAAGGGGAAAATGGTCACAGCCTCATTTAGAAAGTAGAGTATTAAGTCTAAGAAATATCTCAAATTACAAATCAGAAAAAAAGAGCTGGAAATCACAAAGAAAAAAAAAATTAGAGAACTGTAGGGATCTAAGACAAAAGGAATATTCTAGAAGTAAGAAAAAGAACAAACACAAGAGCTGAATAAATAAAAAATTTCACGAATTCTTTAATACTCTTTCCTGCATGAGGTGGAGCTTGCTTTTCCTTCTTTAAAGTGTGGACTGCAAATGTCCATCAACTGATGAACAGATAAAGATGTCACACACACACACACACACACACAATGGGATATTAGTCATCAAAAAATAAAATTTTTGTACATTTTGTACATGTACATTCTACATGGAGCTAGAATGTATTATGGTAAGCAAAATAAGTCAAAGAAAGACAAAGATATGATTTCACTCTTATGTGGATTTTAAAAAATAAAACCGATGAACATATGGGAAGGAGGGGGAAAAGAGAAGAGCAGTAAACAAACAAGAGACTCTTAACTATAAAGAACAACTAAGGGTTGATGAAGGTAGGTAGGTGGGAGATGGCTAGATGGACGATGGGCATTAAGGAGGGCACCTGTGATGAGCACTGTGTGTTGTATATAAGTGAGGAATCACGTTAATTCTACTCCTGAAACCCATACTGCACTGTATGTTAACTAAAATTTAAATTAAAAAAATAAAGTGTGGGGCTAGACATACTGACTTGCTTCTAAGAACACCATATGCAAAAGGAGAAAAGGGACATTTACATTAGAGAAACCTAGCAGATACAACCTTAACCAAGCAATCAAAATTAATATCACAGTAAGTTACATACGATCAGATGAGAAGGACGTATCACTTACGTAGTACTCTTCCCATAAACTCAGTCTAATCATGGCAAAGCATTAGGCAAACCAACATTGAAAGACACCTTATAAAACACCTGACCAGTAACGTCTTCAAAAGTGTTAAAGCCATGAAAGACACAGAAACTGTCATAGCTTAGAGAAGATTAAGGAGACATAAAAACTGAATACAAAACTGGTTTTCCAGATCTTGAACAGAAAAACTGGGAAAAGTGGGGAAATCTGGAAAAACATATGTTTGGATAAACATACTATGATTACGTAACATGTCAATATTAGGAGAAACTACATACAGAGAAACATCCTATATTATCTCTGTAACATTTCTGTAAATCTAAAAATTACTTCCAAATAAATGTTTAAAAAATCAGAGTGAGAAGTTAGAAAAACACAACTCCCAAATACATTAAGTATCATATTGGTGCAGTGATATGAAATACATAGATATTCCACAGAGTACTGTTGATTTTAATGGTTGCCCAGCTTCTCTTTTTATTGTTTACGAGAGGGTTAAATTCTGCCCCAAAGTTAAAACCAGTGAATTATCAGACTTAAATAAAAAAGAGGGACACGTTCCAAAAAAAGACAAGATTTTAGATGTACAATGACTGTAGTTAAAATATGTAATAGATTCAATTCTTCAGAAGGAAAATTAATTATTTACCAGAGTTAAAATCTACTCAGACTGGTTTACACAACTGAAAAATTTCACACTAGAGAGTAGAACAAGGGCAATAACAGATGGATAAAAGCCCCAGCTGTTCAAAAGCCTGTACATTTGTCCAGATCCATGAAAGTATTTTAATACTGAGATAAGCTTCTGACCTGCACTGTCCCAAAAACATGATCGATCATTTTGCAGTAAGAAAGCAAAACACAAAAAATGTAAAGGAAATAGATCAATTCTGTACTGTAAAATAAAATCAAAATTAAAAAAAAATCATCAAGGGAAAAGAGAATGATTATGCTTTGGAGGCTCTGTTCTACAAAGCCAAATCTTCGATTTTTTTAATGTTTCCATGTACGTGAGACTTAACATTCTTGATCCCCTGCATGATCACACTATAATAAAAAACTGCTTTAAGAGATTCCAGTGCCCAAGTTTGCATTTATAAAATAAAGAAATATTTCAGGTTTGAAAAAAAAGAACAGATGCAGTCTAATAATTTATTATCAATTTATCCGTACCAACCAAAGATCAAGTAATCTCAAAGTGTACTATAAAATGAAAGAGTTAGGAGTAAGTTCAAATAGTGAAAAGTGGTGGACAACAGTCATAGCATACGTTAGTTTAGGTCCAAATGAGAGTAAGAATATGATTCTAAGAAGCCTTAGAACTAACTCATGTGTTTGAACTGTGATTTAGTTTCAGCAAAATAACATCACTCACTACATTAACTTTTTATTTTGGTTTTAGAGTTTTCACTTAATTTCACATTTAAGCCACACTACATTAAAATTAAAATCACACACAAAAAAGAAGCATAAGAAAAAATAAAATGGTCTCTATTTACAGACACTGTGACTGTCAGCCAGAAAATCCTAAGGATGTTCTATTAGAACTCCTAGAACTAATAGATGAATTTACAAAGGTCAGAAGATACAAAATATTTCTATAAACCAGCAACAAACAACTGAAAAGTAAAACTGAAATTACCAATTACATTAAAAAAATACCAAAATTAAATTAAATATAAATAAATAAATATTAATATATAAATATATATATAAATATAAATAATGTATAAATATATAAATAAATATATATATATATTTACACACACACACACACATAAAATAAATTCTTCAAGAGACATGTAGGTCCTCAATACTGAAAAATATAAAACTGAGAGAAATTAATTATGTTTGTCCAAGCAGATTAAATTCCATAAAGGAAGGGCTATTTATCTTTAGTGGCTTACTAGTAACCCTTGGTATATATCTGCTGGAATGAAAAAGGGATCCCAGTTAAGAAAAAACCATACAGGAACTAAATATATGGTGATATAGGTTGACCAGAATACAAGATGTAGATGTGTGCTAGTAGATTCCTCACACAAAATGGCTGATCTGGGGACCCAGGAACAGAGGGTCTTAAAGCCAAATAAAAGGAATCCACACACAATTCTATTTTGGAATCAGAGTTTGGTCTGTTTACAATAAAATGAAAAAAATAAAATTAGTACATTCCAGACTTTTAATTCAAAAGTGGAATTGTTAACTAGTAGCTTTCTGTTACCTTAGTTATTTTATCATATATCCTATTATCTTTCCTCCATTCCCTTTTGTTATTTCAAATGCAAAACAGAACACATCAGTATTGAATATGTAATGTCTAAGAGTTGAAATGCCTTTCTATAAGTTCAAAGTTTTCTGTCAAGAGGCAGTGAAGTGAGTTTCACTCAGAAATTAGAGTGCAATATAGCAAGTCAATTTCTAAATTAAGAAATTGCACATACAATTTTTAAAATAAATCATTAAGTAAACTGGAAAGATAATTCAACAATTTAAGTTACTTCCTGAAACTTAAACAAGATAATTCGTATCACCTAAACACATATGTTCATGAAGTAATAATGTATTTGCTGCTGAAGAAAAGTAAGTGAAATACCCATCAAATTTAATGATGACTGTTCATACTGTAATAGGTATGAAAGAAGTATCTCCCAAAGATCTAGCATGAACCCAGTGAGCTATAGATAGTTCATTTACTAAACTTCTAAAATTCTTAACCAGCACCGGAACAAAATACAGCCACTATTAACTCTCCTATGGCGCAAGAACCTTAATCTGAGAAAAAAATAAAAACAAATCAGTACCCTAAAATGTTAATCAGAGCACGTCGTTTCCCCAACTCTGGCTTACAAAGACTATTTACCAAGTGCAAAACACAGCAGTACTACACTTAAAACTGTATCATCTTGACTATACAAAAATACCACTCAATGTTTTATCAGAGAATTACTTAAATACGTAATATAAAAAGTTTATAGTATTGGGGTGACTGGCTGGCTCTGTCAGTAGACACATGAATCTTAATCTCAGGGTCATGAATTCAAGCCCCACGTTGGGCATGGAGCCTAATTAAAAATTTTAAAAAAAGCTTATGGTATCCACTGTGACACATCTTGTGCCAAAAACTATTTTCCAAAGAAATATTATTCTTCAAATTTTATAGTAAAGATGAAAGGAAAAGCAAAATTTTGTTTCTGTTAATCATAATCAACTCACTCAGTATAAAAGAAGTCCATCCATAAAAAAGTTTACCAAAAGGTAGATGAGAACAGACTTCGACTAATTCTTGATCTTAAAGAACTATAATTTGATTAATGGGAAAGCATTAAACTAAATGTTCTACTTGAGAAAAAGATGTATAGAACTGTCAGAGAAATGTTCACTGTTGTCACAGGTAGTGTTACTGTGGAAGTGACTTCTTATATATTAACAAAAAATTTGGTTACTTTGAGAAAGACTATCATCTCATCTCAGAATCAAAAGTATTCCCATTATGAAAAATATTATTGGAGGTACTAAAATTTGCTCTTTCAAAATAACTAACAACATACAATGGTATACATGAGCAAAATGCATAGAAGATTCTAGAAATTAAAACAATTTAATAGGGATTTTATTATCATTATGTCTTGCTTGTTTTGGCATAAACTGCGGGTCTTCATCTGTTTCTGAGAGAACAGGTAAATAAATGCATTATTTAGGAAGTCACCTCAAAGTTACAGGCAATTGAAAACTCTAATTTCTACAGGGAAATAAAACTAAAAATTTTACTTGGGATTAGGTTTCCTGATAAGGATTTATAATCAAAGAATATCTAGTAGGATCTGAATGACTCACATTCAAGTACAGCAGAAGTAATATTTCAATAAAAAGATTATCTAAATAGTCAAAAGTAGATTCTACTGCTGTGCAGATTACTCATATTTATCTGTACAAATATACTCAGAACACTATTAGTTCTTTGTTTTCTTTCTCTTATTTTGCAATTAAACTAGCTTTATCATTAGAAGTAATATATACAAATAGCAAGTTCAAGTAAAAAGTCAGCTCCTGTACCCACCTCTAGCCCCTTCTAAGTTCCTCCTAATGGGTCGCCACTATAACTTTAAGTAGCATACTAACACATAAATTTCTTGTTCTTTCAATGCGAACACTATCAATTCCCATTGTATATGACAGGTAATGTATTACAATGGACGTGTTATATTCTCCTTCTCTTCCCCCCGCCTTACACTAGAAGCCACACTATTTTTAGTTTTAGTGATTGTCTTTATGACTTTAAATAATATGCTTGAGGCACAATTACTTGATATATCATCTTTAAACAATCATCTGTTACCTTCAGATGAGAAAAACAGTGCATTTATTTACCCTTCCTCAATTCTTTCTCTCCTTCTATTCCATCTCATAACATTTTGTTCTAACTATAATTAAATGGTCCATTTCTACAAATGGGAAAAACAATCAGCAGCATTTATTATGTAACTTGAATAACTGAGTACAGAGTTCCTAAATAAAAAAGTACAGCAATTTAAACCAATAAATAAAAATTCAATGACATTCAAACTTTCCCAAAGGAAAGAGATTCTTCAAAGCATTTACTCCTTCAACAAATATTTAATCAGCTACTATGTGCCAGTCATTAGGTGCTAGGGATTCAGCAGAGAACAAAAGCAAGCCCTGCTCTCACAGAACTTATGTTCTGTGAACATGATTACTTAGAAACTTTTTATTTTCTTTTAGTTAGAATTTTATTTTCTTTTTAGCTTCCTTCACTTCTCCAAGGTCAGTGGTTCCCCACTGAGGGCTCATTTCATCTGTCAGGCTTTAAAGACCACAGTGGAGATGCTTATAGTCCTGAGATACACTACATACAATGAAGACCTGTCTGATACATAGAGTCTGCCCCTGCTGAGAGATACTTGTTCTAGTATAACCAGTTACCAGGTATTATCTTTCTTGAATACCTTTTTCATTCTGCTAAAAAACCTCTTCAGGTTACCTTCTCATGAAGGATATGCGGCTACTCTTGTACACCTGAAATCTTCTTTAGTTTGCGTTTCCCCTTCACTGATATAATGGGACACTGACCTTAAGAATATAATTCTATATACCCCATTCCCCTCCACTCTAAGAGTTTCCATAGGAGTATCCAGAGTTGTAGATGGAAAAATTCTGATAGTCTGATTCTCCTTCCCTTGTAGAAGGCAATTTGTCTTTTGCTCAGGAAGTTCAAGATTTTCTCTTTATCCTATCTTTAATTCTTTTCAATTGGAAATAATGCTGCTAGTCACTCAGCTTGAGCCCATTCCCACTGAAAACATACAACCTTTGGCTCTGGGCATTTTTCTCTAACCATTCTTCCCTTTGATGGTTTTTTTCCTATACTCTTTCAACACTCCTTTAGAAAGACAGTGGGCGTCCCCTCTTTCCATCACTTGTTTTTACCTTTTGTATTTTTCATCTCTATTACTCCACATATGGAAATTTCTTCGATTTGAAACTCCAGATTAACTAGCTCTAAAACACGAGCATTTATTTTACTACCTGCTTGCTTGCTGTATTGTTTTTATTTTGACATTCGTATTTCTCATTTCCAAAAACATTTTCTGGCTTTCTTTTCTTTTTACATACGAATCCTAAGAACAAAATAAATTTTGTTTTATATTTTAAATTATCTTCTGTTCCTGAATCCTTTTAGTGAGTTTGCCTTGGTTGTTCTGCCATTAAGCTTGACTTTAATAAAATACTTTGGTATCAAAAGTATGTGTTAAACTATGAAGAATGAAGAACGAGGCAAATACTATGATAATTAGCACGGATTTCTCTTCCAGTTTTAAGTTTCAGCAATATCCCTTAGTTTAAAAGAGACAGCATGACTTTCTAAGTATTATACAACCTGACAGGATGTCTAGCAGGCTCCTCCACTGAGTGCTTTGCTGGCAAGACAACCTGGGGAATTCCTCTGTTGTCAAAATAACCACAAACAAACAAACAAACAAACAAAAGTCAATTAAAGACCCAGTGATGAGAAGATGGACTTAGCTTCTTAAAATCCTTCTTTTATAAGTAGGCCTAAGAACTTAAATAAAAACATGAACACTAGAAAGAGAAATAACAGTTACAGTAACCACAGACCCAAATGTAAAATTTAAAACTAGTAACTCCCTGAAAAAGCGTAAGAAAAAATCTTCCCAAACCAGGGAAAGGCAAAGATTTGAGGTCAGATTAGTATAAGCTTTCTAAAACTGTTCTTACTATTTAAAATTATTTTGGCTAGGGGCGCCTGGGTGGCGCAGTCGGTTAAGCGTCCGACTTCAGCCAGGTCACGATCTCGCGGTCTGTGAGTTCGAGCCCCGCGTCAGGCTCTGGGCTGATGGCTCGGAGCCTGGAGCCTGTTTCCGATTCTGTGTCTCCCTCTCTCTCTGCCCCTTCCCCGTTCATGCTCTGTCTCTCTCTGTCCCAAAAATAAATAAAAAACGTTGAAAAAAAAAAAAAATTAAAATTATTTTGGCTAATTCTATTTTGGCTATTTTAGCTTCTCTACCAGATCTTATACTAGAAAAAAGAAAAAAAATGGCAAAAAGGACACTGAGAATCAACTTGTAATAGTATTGCGGTTATATACCCTTATCCTTAGGAAATAAACACTATACTTTTGGGGGGGTAAAGAGCCATGATATAGGGAACTTACTCTCAAATTGATGAAAAAAGCAAACAGGGAAGAACACTAATAGGTGAATCTGGATAAAAGGCATGTGTGTGTTTCACATATTATTCTTATTCTTCCAAATAAATTAAAAATTATGTCCAAATAAAAAGGAAAAAGATTCACACATACAGCTGCATGTAGCTATAGTTCAATCAATTCTACTCTATCATTATGGCACCAATATATTTTGGTTATTTTCCTGATGATAAACATTTAGGTTGTTCCCAGTCTTTTTACTATTATCTACATTCTTGTGTGTCTTCTGATGTATTTAGGAAGTTTCTCTTAGCTATGTATGTGTGTGTGCGTGCGTGTGTGTACACAAAGAACTGAATTATAAAATATATGAAATTTTGTTCAGCTTTACAAAAAAATGCAAAATTACTTCCCCACATGGCTGTTATCAATTTAATGGTCCTATCTCCAGCTGTAGAAGAGCTTTTGTTGATCTACAGTCTAATACCTGATACTATCAAATTTCTCAATTTCACCAAATAAACGGATATAAAAATTCTTTTCATTATACTCCTGATTTGTATTTACCTAATAAGACTGAGTATCTTTTCATATACTTTTTAGCCATATTTGTTTCAATCTATCTTTTGCCCATTTTTCAACTGGGTTCATCTTTTTTCTTAAACTGATTCACAGGAGTTCTTTCTACATTCTTGATACTAACTAATCTTTGGTCATTTATGTCCAAATTCCTCCTAGGGCCTTACATGTCTTTCTACCCTCCTTAAAGCATCTTTTGATGAACAGATTTTTTTTTTTTTTAAGTAGACTCCATGCTCAACATGACGCTTGAACTCACGACCCTGAGATCAAGAGTTGCATTCTCTGACTGGTGAGCCCCTTGATGAACAGATTTTAAACTGGTCAAATTTCATCAATCTTTTCTTTTATAATTAGTGCTATTCTGGGTCTTAAGAAACCCTACTTTACCCAAAGACTGAAGAATTTGCATCTGGGAAAATGTGACCTCCACATATCAGAAGCTTTGAAGAATTTCAGCAAAACACAAGACAGATGGGGTCATGTTAAAAGAGAACACTAAACAATGACTTGCAAATCCTTTTCTTTAACAAAGAAAATGGCCATAACAAGTAAAAAAAAAAAAAATTCTAGCAAAACACCACTAATTTGTCCTTTTTGATGGAGCCAAGGAGGACCTACAACAGAGGGGGAACACATCCTTTATCACTGGGTTGCCAAGCGTATTTAAAAGCAGTTATGCTGGAAAGCTAAAGTGTAAGCACAACATTATCCAAGAGAAAATCTACAAATGAAAATTTACACATTCCTGCTAGACAAGGGATAACAGCACCAGGAAGAAAACTGGGCAAGGACACGTGATACCCCAAATGCAAAACAGTCAATAAACAGAGAAAACAGTTTCCCCGACATGGCTGTTTCAAACTCAAAGAAAAGTTAAATTTCACTCACTAGCATATTCATTGTACTGGCTCTCCCTTCTCACTCTTCACAGGCTGATGAATCATTTGACTGGTAAAGTTAACAATCAACAGGATTCTCCTGTCTCCACATTTGCAGCAGGAAGAGAATGTGAAACTAACACTAAACATTAAAAGGAAGAAAGGAAAAAAAACAACAATAACCCTGTTTTGGAGCAAATACCTGACCTGGATGATCCTCTTCCAGGTTCAATGATGACAGAAAAAGGTCAAAATGAGTCTTAAAATATCCTTTCACAAAAAAGGATACTAATAAAACTACAATGAATCAAACTAAAAAGCTTCTGCACAGCGAAGGAAATCATCAACAAACTAAAAGGTAGCTTACTGAATGGGAAAAGAGATTTACAAATGACAGTTCCAATTAGGAGTTAAGGACATGAATGAACATTTTTCCAAAGACATGGCCAACAGACAAGAAAACATGCTCAATATCACTAATCAGTAGGGAAATGTAAATCAAAACCACAATGAAATCGCACCTGACACCTGTCAGAATGGCTAGCATCAAAACAAGAAATAACAAGTACTGGCGAGTGTTTAGAGAAAAGGGAAACATTGTGCAGCGTTTGGGCAAATGGGAATTGGTGTAGCCACTGTGGAAAACAGTATGGAGGTGCCTCAAAAAATTAAAAATAGAAACACCATACAATCCAGTAATCCCACTTCTGGGTATTTAACCAAAAACAAAACCACTAATTTAAATATATATATAACACCCCTAGGTTTATTGCTGCAATATTTATAATAGCAAAATATGCAAGCAATGCCAAGTGTCTATCAATGGATGAATGGATGAAGAAAGATGTGGTGTATATACATACACGCACAATGGGACTTTACTTAGCCATTAAAAAAAAAATGAAATCTTGCCACACGTGGTAACATGGATGAACCTAGAAGGTATTATGTTAAGTGAAATAAGTCAGAGAAAGACAAATACCATATGATTTCACTTATATGTGTAATCTAAAAATCAACAAAGTTGGGAGGGTGGGGAGGGGTATAAGAGGTGAAGAGGATTAAGAGGTACAATATTCCAGTTATAAGTACAAAAGCACAGAACAAGGTATAGTGAATATGGTAATAACTCTGTATGCTGACAGTAACTATACTTACAGTGGTGAGCATTTTGTAATGTATGTAAATGTTGAATCACTAAGTTGTACACCTGAAAATAACACTGTATGTCAACTATACTTCAATTTAAAAAGAACTATACTGAGTCCAAATCACAGTTGCCAGAAGTTAGATATGGGGGAAGAATGTTAATATGAAGGGATAGTACAAGATAGCTTTCTCAGGATGATGATATTATTCTGTATCCTGATCATGGTGATAGTTATACAAATCTATAAGTGTGTTAAAATTCATGGAACTGTACTTCCTCAAAAAGTGAATTATACTATGTAATTTTTTTAAAACTTTTATCTTTTTTAAAGTATTTATTTTGATAGAGAGCACCAGCAAGGGACAGGAGAGAGAGAGAGAGGGAGACAGAATCTCAAGCAGGCTCCGTGCTATCAGCACAGAACCTGACACAGGACTTGAACTCATGAACACCGAGATCATGACCTGAAAAGAAATCAAGAGTCAGATGCTTAACCGACTGAGCCACTCAACTACCCCTAAAAAACTTTTTTAAAAAGGATATATACACAAAGTTATGGGACCTTTATTTACATTCTCCAAAAACTAGAAACAACTCAGAAGTGCTTCAAAGGATGAACAGATAAAAACACTATGGTGAATCCACACAGTGGAATGGTACTTAGTAATTAAAAGGAACAAAGAATTGATATATAAAACACTGATACACTGCAAAGATATCATGCTAAGTGAAAGAAATCTTAAAAGATTACACACTATGTAATTTCGTTTACATGACATTATGAAAAATGCCTTATAGAGACAGAGAATGGATTGATCAAAGGGGGAGGGAAGCACTTGACTACAAGTCAGCAAAAGGGAATTTACAAATTCACAATTTTACTGTAGGTAAATTTTAAAAAACTAAACAAGTTGAAAAGTATATGGAAGGGGCACCTAGGTAGCTCAGTCTGTTAAGCGTCCAACTCTTGGTTTCAGCTCAGGTCAAGATCTCACAGTTCATGGGACAGTGTGAAGCCTGCTTGGGATTCTCTCTTTCCCTCTCTCTGCCCCTCCCCCACTCACTCTCTCAAAATAAATAAACTGAAAAAAAAATTATCAAATATGTCACATAAGGTTGAACAACAAAAAAAAAGATTAAAAATAAACATGTCAAAGATGGATTATATACCATCAAAAGACTGGCAGTAAACTCTGAAACAATTTAAATGTAAAATTTTTAAGTTTAAAAATTAAGTTTAAATCACTGTGGTATATATGTGATTATAAAAACAATATGTAACTGTCATAAATAATTCCTGAGACAATTATATTAAAAAAAATAATAAACTAGGACTAAATTTGCAGACCGGGTAGGTAAGAAATGTGGAAGACATACAAGGGTGACCACCCCTTAGTGGTGGGAGAGAAAAAACAATTGGTAAATATTTCCTTGCCATGCATCTTTTTCCCCTGAGCAATCTCATGCCACTTTCGTGGAATCAACTATTTAAGAAAAGAAAGCTCCCAAATGTGTGACTCTCACATCTAACTGCTTAATCACAGATTTCACAGTCCATATTTCTCAAAAACACCTTAAAATCAGCACCTCCTCAAAAAGAAACCTGCATCCTACTTTTCATACCCCAAATCAGTTCTACTGATCCACTATTGGTCATGGCAGTTACAGTATGACCATTTACTCACCTGCTGAGCTCAAAAGTTCAGAAGCTACTTTTGATCCTCCTTTTTCACTCTTCTCCCACATTTAACCGGAATCACTAGCACCAGAATCACCTAAGGTATCTATTAAAAATGTACACCAGCAGGTCCTTTATGAAATACAGTTGTCCCTTGGACAACATGGGTTTAAACTGTGTGCATTGGCATATATGTAGATTTTTCTGTTAAATACAGTACTGTAAATGTACTTTATCTTCCTGATGATTTTAATACCATGTTTTCTCTCACTTACTCGACTGTAAGACTACAGTATATAATTCATGTAAGATACAAAATGTGTGTTAATCGACTGTTTATGTTATCAGCAAGGTGGCTTCCTGTAAACAGCAGGCTATCAGTGGTTAAGTTTTGGGTGAGTCAAAAGTTACACACAAATTTCCAACTATGGAAATTGGGGGGTGGGGGGGGCACCCCTGACCTGCACATTTGTTCAAGGGCCATCCATAGATCAGATTTTCCTACAGCGGAAGAACCGCTGCATTCCAAGAAGCATCCCAATAATTTAAGCAGCTTAAGGTTTGCAAACTACTGTTCTAGAATTATTATTTCAATATTATTCACCAGTGAGGAACGTTCGCTCAAATAGTTCCCTTGTCTGCAAAGATTAAGAAGCCACAGATATTTAAGTTCACACATAGAAACAAATTACTGACATTTTCTACATAAGAGCTTTCCATAGTAACCAACATAATTTATTAGAAGAGCTTCTAACTTGAGGGACCTGGGTGGCTCAGTCAGTTGAGCATCCAACTCTTGACTTCAGCCCAGGTCATGATCCCAGGGTTGTGAGATTGAGCCCTGCATCGGGCTCCATGCTAAGTGTGGAGCCTGCTTAAGACTCTTTCAACCTTGGCCCCTCTCCCCTGCTTGCATGCTCTTCCCGTATCTCTTTCTCTACCAGTCAATATTTTAAAAAACCTTCTAGTAACTTTACCCTTGCGGCATTTGAAAAGAAATTTGAATGTACCGTCTATGGAAAAATCTGCTAGTTGTCTACTATATCCATTCTCTCTTTTCCTCCTAAAAATAGGACCCCAATTTTCTTCTGCGGTTTGGAACAGAAAACATTCCCCAGCTGTCTTGCCTTTGTGCCCCGTGACCAAATTCTGGCCTACATGACGCAAGCAAAAAGAGTGCATAACTTCAGGAAAGTCTCACGAGTTTCAGAGAGCGTCAATAACAGAATAAGAAATCAAATTCTTCAATCAAAATCTCAAAGTCCATGCATTCCCAACTCTAAACTGCCTTCCCAAAGTCAGATCCTTCCTATACTTTATACAAGTGCTTAATTTAAATGTACAAATTATGAAAATGTTTCAGGAAGGGAGTGCCTGGGTAGCTCAGTTGGTTAAGGGTCTGACCCTTGATTTTGGCTCAGATCATTAACGGATCATGGTTGGTGAATCTCAGCCCCCTGACCGGGCTCTGCGCCACCAGTGTGTGGAGCCTGCTTGAGATTCTTTCTCTCCCTCTCTCTCTGTCCCTCCCCATCCCCTGCTTGCTCACGAGCTCTCTCTCAAATTATTTTAAAAAATGGTTCAGGAAGGAGTTTCGGGGAAAAAAAATCTGTTTTCTCACAAATACAAAATAAATTATATTCAAACATTTATTTAAAAGCTGTTTCAAAATCCTAAGCATGTTTTTGCCTAAAACTAATGTTTAAAATTAGTGATTAGAGTCCCTCACCAGTTCCTAAATTTGCTTAGTTATAAATGCAGAACTTACTAGGCTTTGATGAATACAACTCAATGACCTTTATCCCCTGAATATAAAGAACAGGCAAATTCAGAATAAGGATGACACTTAGGAAGGAAAGAGAAAAGGATTTAATGTGCCTCTGAGGCCCTCAAGGGAGTTTGCAGAGTTCTGTTTCTTAAGCTAAGTGGTTGGTTTCCTTCAGAATAAAGTTCCTAAACTCAAAATGTAATATTAAAAGGCATTAAAGAACACCCATCCATATGTACCCCCCCCAAGAAAAAGACCCTACATACAAAAACCACTGTACTCTTACCCTACGCATGGCTTCCTCCTCTTCTTGACGCTTTTCATAATGTGCAAAGTCATCAAAGATTGAGGTGGTATGCTTGAAAGTAGCAATTATTTTAAGCACTTGCTTAGCTTTTTCTAGGGGTACCTCTTGAGTGTCCCTTGAATTGGTAACTGGTTTGTTGTCATTATTTTCTAAGCGAATATGCCGTAACTGGTTATTGGGAACATCTTTGACAAAGATCCATTTAACTTCAAATTTGCCCTTCCACTTATCCTGAGACCAGACACCAGCATATGCATTATAGTCCACAACAGACTTCATTTCAGCCACTCCACAAAAATGTCCACTGCCATTCACACTGAAGAGTAAATAGAGTGGGCCTTTCCCATTCAGGGAACGGTAAGCTGCATCCAAACGCTTATTACCATGCTCAGTACTACACCAGATAGAGTACTTAATGGATCGGTGTATGTCATCCTCAGAATAGCTTTTAATTATAAACACACGTCCATTCTTCAGGTTCCAGTCAAAGTCTTTGGGATTATAATTGTTTATGGCCTTTAGCTTTTCCAGCACTGGATGCACTTCTACACTAGAAGGTGAAGCACTGACAGGAACAACACCTAAACCAAAGTTTTCACCGCCCACTCCATTGTTCTGGTTGAATCCAGCTCCCCTATTCCGAGGAGCTACCCAGCGATTCTGCAGCTGTTGCTGTTGGGGCTGCACTTGGTGAGGCTGGGCCTGTGGCTGAGGTCCTTGTTGCTGCTGTGGTTGTGGTGGCTGAGGCTGCTGTTGAGGCAGTTGGCTTTGCACCAATGTTGGTGGTTGAATTAATGGCTGAGGCTGCTGGATTATAGTTTGAGGAGGCAGAACTGGTTGGGTTGGTGGAGCCTTTACCACTGACCCCTTTTCATCCCAAGTTCCAATATTCATGTTGTGTTTTATAGGAGGTGGTGGCACAGCAGAACCCCCAATTCCCACATTGCCCTTGGGTTTAAGTTTCGGTTGAGGTTTGGCAGGCTTTCTGGCAATGGCAGCCCATGAGGTCGGTTTAGGCGCTGCACTGCTAACTGGGGGCACACTATTGGTTGCAATGCTAGTCATACCACTGCTGCTCAAGGCTGTACCTACAGTTTTTGTCACTGCAGCTGTCAGGTCACCACCAATTTTCAGTCCAGTCATGCCTTGCTCAATACTGCTAATGCCAGGCACCTTACTCAAAGTATCATTGCCAAATCCAGCCTGTCCATCCGTAATAGCTCTCCCAAGAGAACTAGGTGGATAGCCATAACTGCTACTATAAGCAGAACTTTGTGTTGATTGTCCCTGAGATCCACTTGTCCCCCATGTAGAGAAATCAGCATTACCAGGAAAAAAGTTAAATCCATGTTGACCAAGAAATGGAGGGGTATTTCCTAATGCCCCAGGTTGACTAAACACACCATCTGGTATATAATGATGTTCTCCATTACTCATTTGTCCATAGGTTGTCAGATACGGCATAGGTTGGTCTCCAGCCGTGGACCATGCTGCTTCCCCAAGAGAATATGGAAATCCAATGGATGGAGCATAGTAACTAGGCATGTATGGATCTGACATTGGTGGATAGCTGTTACTCTGGAAGACAAAAGATCATAATCAGGAGCGAAGTATCCTCTTAAGACCAGGGGGAAAAAAGGACTCTCAAAGATTAAAAACAAATAGTTTTAAATAAATGAAAACCAAATGCACTTCTTCCAGATAAAATGAAAATTTCAAACCCAATTTTATCAAAACAAAAATGTGCTGGTATTTTTATTTTAAAATATTCGTTATAAAATTGCAGGGTTTGGGGGAGGGGAGCGAGGAGGTGGGTAGGAAGAGGATTATTTCTAAGAGTCAGATCCTCTGGCACAATTTAAAAATATCATTTCTACAAAAATCTGATTTATAAACTCTGCAGACACAAATTGATCATTTACAGCCAACTTTATTTTAAACAGTTAATGTATCCAAAAACTTACATGCAAAGATCAAACAAATCTGGAATCTATGCCAAATAATAGAGGAATTTTAGAATACCTATCTATATGATGGAATCCAATTTAGCAGTTACATTCTGTACTTTCATTAAGAAACAATAAAAGAAGGGTGGCCTGGGTGGCTCAGTTAAGTGTCCAACTTTGGCCCAGGTCATGATCTCAAGGTTCATGAGTTTGAGCCCTATGTCGGGCTCAGTGCTGACAGCCTGGAGCCTGCTTCTGATTCTGTGTCTCCTTCTCTGTGCTCCTTCCTCGCTGATGCTCTCTCTCTCTCTCTCAAAAATAAACATTAAGAATTAAAAAAAAAAAAAGAAATGCTCACACTATGAGAAGAAAAAAATGACAAGATTATACCTATGGCATGATCCAAATTTGCTTTTTGTTTTGTCTTGCTCATTTTGAAAAAAAATCAAAACAAAATCCTTACTGTGGTTTCTAAATGGTGGGATAATAGGTGCTGCTTTTTAGACTCTAATTTCTGAATTTTACCCAATAAACTATCACCTTCCTAATCAGAATTTTAATTTAGAAATAGTGAGTTCCTGCAATTTTTTCCAGAATTACTGCAATTAAATCAATGTTTACTTGTGAATAGTAACTAACGATTCATTTAATGATTTGCCATAAAAGAAAACACCAAATTCTATTTAAAGAAAAAAACCTCAAACTTGTTACTAGCCAATGTAAAAAACAAACATTTTAAGGATTTATTTTAAAATTGGTTTAAGCCAAAAACATGTCTGATAATAGATTTTCACCCTTTGGTTTAGGTATGATTTTTTAAAGCATTGAACAGACCTCTGAATGTATAGAATTAAGCAAAATGCAAGAATTAAGCTAATACCTAATCAGGACAACTAGAAGTCACCATGCGAGGATGAATACCATTCTGAAGGCTGACTGTTCACTTAATTTACATAGGCATTCTTATTCAAAGTTCCTAGAGCAAAGTATTTAGCTTTTTTTGTTGTTGTTACTCTCTTCCACTCAAGAAAGTATTTCCACCACTTCTCTACCAATTAAGAAAGTGTATCAATATAAACGTGTGACAGTAACATCATAGATACTACCTGGTATTCACATGACATTCTTTTAAGGGCCTATCATTGGCAATTGACATATTTTATTATTATGAAGTTACTTGTGACACACTTCGCAACTGTCAAAATTGTCCTCTATGAGAAACTTAATATTTTGTCTTCTGCAATGATGCCAATAAAACGGATATAAAAATAAGAGAGGGGTGCTGGGTGGCTCAGTTGGTTAACCTTCTGACTCTGGATTTCTGCTCAGGTCATGGTCTCACAGTTCATGAGTTTGAGTCCCGCATTGGCCCCTGCAGAGCCTGCTTGGGATATTCTCTCTCTCTCTCTCTCTGTGCCCTTACCCTGCTCATTCTCTCTCTCGAAACAAACATTAAAAAAAAAGTAACTTAAGACAAATAAAAGTTGCAGTGAAATTACTAATTATGACACAGATTTATTGAGTATTTCCAGCAATGCTTGGTCTTAAAGACAAAAAAACAATTCTGTCACTTAGTACGATTTAAAGAAAAAACAATGACTCTTAAAATATACTTGATATAAGTATATTTTAACTACATTCAGAACGGGAAATAAATGGGCTACTGTTGACTAATTTAGTTGAGTATATTCTTCAACTGTATTAGCTAATTATTACCTATATAATGCTCAGAATATTAGTATGAAGGAAATGAAGAACATCTTTGAAACCACAACAGTACTGGCATCGTCATACAGACCAACACTGGAAATACTGGCTGCTATATTTAATACTAGAGAAATTTTCAGGAAAGCTCAAAATCACCAACAATGGTTTGCAAAGAAAAACTTCTTGAAAAAATTAGTAATGATTATTAAACTTACTAGCCATGAAGATCACACACGCTCACGTGTGTATAACCTGATCACTAAATTATTTATTAAAAATAAAAGCACTCATAGGGCTTCACACTGACAAGGACGTCCCCGTGACATAAAACTCCAAAAAGCTTAATAAAAATGAACAGGTCAGCCAATATAACATGCATAATAGATTAAAATATTTTTTAAGTTATCTTTTTTCAGCTTAAAGTTACTAAAACTATCCTTTTATTTATTAGTTTATTATTTACTTCACCCAAGCACTTATTGAATGCCTGCTTCTGAAAAACACAGATACATTCATTCTAAAAGAAAACCTACAGTTAAAAAGACATAAAATACAGGGGAGTGAATAAATTCCATATTAGGGAAGAAAACTAGAGTGTGCTGAATAGGGAGGTAATCAGTTTCAAAGTCTTAATTTAGAATGTTGGCATTAAATGTGGACTCAGTAAGTCCTTACCTATTGTGGGAGTGGAAAATCAGACCAGATAGAAAGTTTTTAAAGTTGAACTCTTCATAATCAAATTTTTGCAAAATGACACCTCTAACTTATGTTGAATATTATTTCACCATCACAGATAAGAAATTTCACACAGTTACATACCAAGTTCCTAACTTATCTGTAACCATAATAATTCAGAGGTTAGCAAACTAAAGGCCAAAGGGTAAATAGGCTGCTAGCTTAGGGGTTTTTTCAGAGTGCAGAGCATAGAGTGGATCTGATCCCTGGGCTATAGTTTGTCCACCCTGTTTTAACTGATGGTCTCATCTGTACTCATTCCTAAAAAACCAGCCAATTTTCTTTGGAGACTGGGGAAACAAATTTTGCCAACTTTGTTACCTGTGGGGCTGGAACAGGCCCAAACACTTTTGGGTGTGGGGGCTTTTATTAGAGATCTTTTCCATCGTTTTTTTAATTGTAATTTTTACTACTTCACCTCTCAATTACAGACTTTGTAAAAACGGCAAGTTTAAATTAAAATGCGTTCGGTTAGCCATGAGGGCTACCAAACAGACAGCTCTGGCTAATAAGCAGGCACACTGCTGTCCCCGATCTGATTATAGAGCTGTCCAGTGTTATTTCCACCACCTACACTTCATCAGTATAGTGGGTAACTGGCCTGCTTTCTGCAGTTTATCAAACAACACTAACCATTTATTTTTCCAATTCTTTCAGCAGTTTTAGCCCCATGAAAGTACTTAATCAGATTCTAAAGGCAAGGCTTCATTTTGGGTTCTAGTAAGAACAAAACTATAGAGGGGCACCTGGGTGGCTCCGTCGGTTAAGCATCCGACTTCGACTCAGGCCATGATCTCACAATTTGTGGGTTTGAGCCTCACGTCGGGCTCCATGCTGACAGCTCAGAGTCTGGATCCTGCTTCGGATTCTGTATCTCCCTCTTTCTCTGCCCTTCCCCTGCTCACACTCTGTCTCTCTCAAAAATAAACATTAAAATTAAAAAGAAAAAGAAAAAGAAAAAGAAAAAAAAAAAGAAAAAGAAAAAAAAAGAAAAAGAAAAAAAAAAACTATAGGAAACTTTCAGAGTTTAAAAGATATGGTCAACACATTTTGAATTAGTAGAGCTTCAATAGTAATATTAAAAAAGATGTTCTGCTAATAGTAATATTAAAAAAGATATTAAATTTAAGATAAGTTTTTAATTGCTAGCTAAGTGGAATATCAATTAGAGGAATGTACCTTGGTAGTGAAGAGGAACAAAAGTTCCACTTACTGATGATGGAAAAAAACAACTCAAAACTTACTTTCACCTTTTACTTCAAACCTGGTTATAATGAGACAATCAATTGAACAGTTTATGTTCAAATAATCACTTGAATAGTTTATTCATTATTTGTAAATTGGTCAGTTATAGTGAAATTTTACTATATTCTTTGATAAAGATATGCAATCTTTAAACCAAATGATGTTGAAATGTTTGATGTTTCCCTCACTATCAAAAAACTATTTGGAAGGGGAAAAATAACAATAGGTAAGTACAGGTGATGGCACAATCATTGGATATAACAAAAGATACTTATAAGAAGAGATCCACAGACCCTTTACCCAGAGCATAAACTTAGAAACACAATCTGGGGAGGCCATTTAACCTAAGGTTGAAGTGAAGTCATGAGGTATCTGAACTCGAATCACAAACCAGGTACTCATCGGCTATGTGAAAGTAGCCAAGTTACTTAAACTCTGAATTTTTTTCTCATCTACTAAAAGGAAATAAAGATACAGTGTCTAAAACACATTAAGTATTCAATCAACGACAGTTACATTTGTGACTACAACTTACCCCTTTAAAATGTAAATTAATCACCAAACACATGATATAATTTCAGACCTAGTCCATATCTTAAGAGTATAAACTGCTGTTGGGATGTAATAGCTAAGGACACAGACTCAATTCTTTAATCTTTTACTTTCTGTGTCAGTGATCTCTCAGATCATATTTCTCTAACCCTGACTCTTTGGTGGTGAAATGGGAGTAACACCTGCTGGTCTTATCAGTTGTAAAGATTTTTAAAATCTACTCTGTTAACTACAAAGAGCTATATGGATATGAAGTATGGGAGCTTAAGCCTTTTACCTTTAGTTTTGTGGTTTGTTTTTTTTTTTTTTAATCTGGAAACTAAAATACAGAAAAGATGAAAAGATCTTCCTTAAAATTTTTAAATCATTTCTAATAATTATTCCTTAGCCTTATGAAATAGATCAATTGTTCTTCTAGTATCTCTAAGAAAACCTGAACAAGAGGTTCAAGATCACTGCTCTGACTTGAGACATTTTAATACAACTCAATTATAACCAGTCTTTCACTTATAGCAACCTAAGATCCATTTTAACTTTCCTTCCAAGAAAGAAGACTATAAATGTCTCATAAGTTCAATTAAAATGGAAAAGGCACAATTCACCAATAAAAGTACTTCTGTAAGGAGAAAAACAAAAACTTTTCCATTAAGAACCTGAGGTACTTCAAACTCCAGAAATCACTTCTGAATTAAAAAGTTAAGTGAAGGGGCACCTGGGTGGCTCGGTTGGTTAAGCGTCTGACTCCTGATTTTGGCTCAGGTCATGACCTCGAGGGTCATGTCTAGTACACTTTTAATGCTTATGTGTATTTTCTCCTAATACTTTAAAAAATATTATTGTGCTTTTCAAAAAGTATTCTCTACACATATCTAATCATAAGGATGTCACAAAAAATGTTTTATACATGGTACCCAGTTAACCTAAATATTTCATCAACTGTAATTCTTTGTTCCTTAATTCTAGCAGATAACCCAATCCGTTCATTCAATACTTAATGCCTACTATGTGCTAGATACAATGCCAGTCATTGGAGACACAAACATGAACATGGTCTCTGACCTGGACCACTTCCCAGGTCTAGTGAGGAAGACACATGTACACTACAACTTGACAGGTACTATAATGGAAGTACAACCAAAGCAAAACTTTCTGGGAGAATGAGAAAAGAATCATGAAGGGATAGACATGAGTCTGTGTATGTCTGTGTATAAATCATAAACACAAATACAAAACAGATCATAAAGG
Source organism: Panthera onca (assembly GCF_046562875.1). NCBI lineage: Eukaryota > Metazoa > Chordata > Mammalia > Carnivora > Felidae > Panthera > Panthera onca. The sequence goes on along the minus strand of NC_138356.1, from coordinate 14,437,261 downwards.
AAGATATTCAGAAAATACTTTTTCAGAAAATAATGAGTCCTATTTCCCCAAGCATATTAGATGGAGAAAGTTGACCAAAGATGAGGGAAATGGAGCAATTTTAAGGCCATTCATATAATAAACGTATCCACTGTTGTGAAGCTGTGGTTACTCTTTAACATGACAGTGCCACAATCAGACTCGGACTTTAAGAGGACTGCTGAGTGGCAATATAGAATTATTAGTTAGAAAATCATTCCAACAGGCAGAGATAATGCAAACTTTAAGGGCAGTTTTCAGAATAACAAAATTCAAAATATTTTTTACTTTCTTACTCTCCATGCCACTTCTCTGATAAACATGCTTAGGAATTTATTTCCCCATATATACAAGCAGACAAGCTCAAACTTCATTTTTCCAACTTATTCTTCAAATTTGTATGCATAAATTCCATGGCATCTGTAACAGTACCAGTTAAACCTGAATTTTCCAATCAACTTAATCATCAGAGTATTCTGAGGAACTTTAGAAGACTAATTTTAAGACCTGAAGGACGAACATTTACTTTCTAAATTACTATAAAAATTATCCCTTAAGAAACTGAGCACTAGAAAACAGAATACTCTACCACAGAAGGCCAACAACCTGTGTTAAAGTATCCCTAGGTTTGATACGAATTAGATCTAAGTATACAAAACAATTTAAATCATTAGCCAAAAACATTAACCACTTTTCCAGATAAAAGATTCATTTTTGTTATTTATAATACTAAAGCCAGATGAAGGCATTTAATTTTAAAGATATATTACACATCTAACTGCAAAAATTTTTAATTAAACAATTACTCAGCTAGATCAGTGCAAGGAAATATAAATGCTTGCATAACTGTAATCTGTGAATAATTACTTGAGATATTTCACCAACAATTCTAGTTTTCACAAACCTGCTTTAAAAGGTCCATTTTAAAAAATTTTCTTTTACCTAGGTGTTATTATGAGTAACTTGAATTCTTGTACTCCTAAGATTAAATTGTGAAACTCCTAAGATTTCAGGTAATTTTCAATTTTTATCTCCAATAAACCCAGTTTTCAACATTCCAGTGTTAGTACTCTTTAAAAGGTAAATGTGTGCCCTGATTACAGATAATTATTTTTAGTATTACAGAAACATAATTGCTAAAACCTGTTCACTAGTACTGACTAGGAGAGGGAGGATAATACACCCTTACTGGCATCAAATTTTAAAACTTCTCTTTAAACAGCATATGAGGGGCGCCTGGGTGGCTCAGTCGGTTAAGCGGCCGACTTGGGCTCAGGTCATGATCTCACAGCCCATGAGTTCGAGCCCCGCGTCGGGCTCTGTGCTGACAGCTCAGAGCCTGGAGCCTGTTTCAGATTCTGTGTCTCCCTCTCTCTCACCCTCCCCCGTTCATGCTCTGTCTCTCTCTGTCTCAAAAATAAATAAATGTTAAAAAAAAAAATTTATAAAAAAAATAAACAGCATATGAATATACATTCAAATTATAGTAACAATTTAATATAAAACCTAAAACCTTCTATTTAAACACCACAAAACAAACCTTTGTAGGTATTTTTATCCCAACATAAGGAAACTTTTATGAGACAAACTTAAAATTGGGTTCACTACATAAATACCTTTAATTCTTAAAAAAATAATGGTTTTCTGAAACTTTGAAAGTTTTTTTTTTTACAAGTCCAATTTTATGCAGAATTCCAATATATAAAACAGACAAAAGAAGGAAGGGCACAGCTCTGGTTGCTGCATGGGTGGGATCACGGGTGCCCTTCCCTGGTTTTCCCTAGGCAGACCTGAAGCACCTCTGTGGAATGCCAAAAAAACCAATCCTCTAAGCCCCTGTGACAAATAAATTATACAAGATCTGTTACTAAGTAAAACAAGAGGATTCTTACTGGTTGTAATTTTCAAACATTTAACTTCCATTAAAACACCTTGAAAACAGAGGCTGAACAAGTCAGTCAGAGGATCTTCATAACTGCATCCTTGCTTTAGAAAATCATTTTATTATAGTCGAGTATGAAATCAAGTAGCAAAAAAAATTCAAATATTTAAAATTTAAAATATCAAAAATTTATCTGATCACGAAGACCTTTTTGAGAAAATATCTACTATACCTCATAGTATCAGAATTTCTCAAAATAAGTTGGCAAACTCAAAAAAAGTTGGAAACACTGCCCTAAGAGATGTTAACCGAGATTACTGTATGGGCCCAAATATAATAGAATATCGTATATATTTCTTTTAAGCCTTGCACTACAATTCAAAACAAAGATACTCTTCTATTTTCCGGTGATAGCATTCTTTGACAACCTTCAGGTGGAAAGTAAATATCTGTTATTGAGATCAGAAAGTTAGATTATTTAAGTATGGAATGAATTTTTTCATTCTTTTATGAGCAGCCAAACTTTCATAGATTTTATCACCCATTTTTATTTTCTCATTTATTTACTTCTTCCCAACATAAGCTAGGAATGTAGATCAACAGATAGGAGGGGGTGGTTAACAAGAAATGACCAAGAGGTAGATCAGATTGAACATAACCATGGCGCTCCACAGTCCTGAAAATAATCCTACATACCACAAATTGGGAACTACTTCTTTTCAAATTTTCCCTACAACTGTAAAGGTCTGCAATAATATTTGGTTCCTTATTCTTTTACAATGTAAACAAAATCTAGAGGTTAAGATTTCAAGGTACATTTTTCATCTACTGTTTCTTAAGCAAAACAACAAAAGCAGTCTTCATTCCAGAATATTCTCTCCCAAGACACTAGTTAACAATGAAAGTTTCTTTTTTAAATTTGTTGCTAGTGAGGACATATTTTTATTAATAAACAAATGGATGCAGATATGGTATACAGAAACCAAAGAATACTCTTGTTTTTCAATGCTGAAATCTAAATTATACCTGTTTACAAATTCACAGGATTATCTGTGAAAAATCCAAACATAAAAGAACCTCAAGAGTCACCAGTTATTTGATTTTATGAAATTCTCCAAGCCTATAACATAGAAGGTGAGCATGTTTATAAAGTCTTCTATTCCCTACATTACCTAGTTGTATTAAAACTTTAATTACCAACAAAACTCAAATTGGAAAAGAAAACACTGTATTAACCAAAAATTTCAGGCATAAACTAGTCCTTTCCCACAAATGTGTAGCTAATTAAATCTTGTAATTTGCTTTGGCTATAAAGACATGGCAGCGACATTAGAAGGTTAAATTCTCTCAACGTTCAAAAAAAAATCTAACCACACCGCATACAAATAATGTCCATCTTCAAATCTTTGTATTTCGCACTCTAGTTTCAGCCAGGTAGAATTTCTAAAGAATTCTCCTGTACCACAAAGCTGCAACTGCTATTCGCTATTATGCAGGCACACTAGATTAATACATGTTATGGTTAGCCTCATTCAATTAAGACATCTATTTGAAAAATCAATTAATACTAATGTAAGTTTAATTTCCTAAATATGGGACTGTCAGACTTACCTGATTTGTCTGGCTACTTAAGTATGGCTCAAAATCATCATCATTTACAGCATCTTTTTGATGAATCGAACCGTTTTGTACTGAAACTAAAAAATATGTTTATATTAGATGTGTGGTAATTACCTTTATGAAACTGACAGAATAACCTAAAATTTTCAGTATTTTTCAACCAACTCAGAAAGTTATCCTGAGTTGTTCTTTTCATTAAAAAATCCTCTTAGAAATTTAACTTGATTTAGATACAAATATTTATGTGTCACCAAAAACTTACAAAGCTTGTATATACCCAAGATTACATAAACTATATACACCTCCCATTACCAAAAACATAATGTAAACACCCCAATATCAACATGGTAGTAAGCAATTAAATTGTTGGAAAGGTTCCCTAATATTATATTTGAATCTAAAATAACTTCAAATAGTGTTGTAGATCATAGAATCCTGAATGTTCTCTACCTTTGTTGGATCTTTATATTAGTCCAATAAAGGCAAATAAAGAACGAAATTAACTTTCTTTGTAAGTAAAGTCAGAGTAAATGTCTTAAAGAAAGTGGCTAAAGTTCACTGAAGCAGTTATCACAATGAATAAATTATAAAAAAATCTAAAGAAAAGGGGTCTTAATTCTAAACCAAAATATTATAAAGACTTTCACTTGGAAGCACAAATAAAGTTAAGACACTAAAGAGAACCATGGTTGTTCTTCCAACACATCAGAAAACCAGAGAATGGTTTATAATGCCTTATTTGTTCAGAGATCATTTCCAAAAATGCTCTATAAAACTGTCATTCTGACTGCTGTCTCAGAGGGCTTTTGAATACAGACTAGAAGAAGGTTCTGGGTTCCAATCCCAACTCTAACACTGAGAAGCTGAGTGATATCTAGTTAGTGACTCAGCCTCTCTAACTCTATCTCTTTATACAAAGAGGTTATTATTAGTACCTACCTCATTGATCTGAGGATTCAATGACAGTATTCAATAATCTTGGATATTATTTCACATAAAATATTACAAGATCCAAATAAGACTAAAAATTCTTTAGGACCACATAAACAGAAGTTTTACAAGGCTAAAACTTGATATAATGACACTCTCTAAATATACTATTCTACTTCTGAAACACATGCGAGATGAAAAAAGCTGAAAGTTTCTAACGGATGTTGACTAATCCCTCAGAAACAACAACAAAAAAAACCCTGCAGTATGTGAAAATTTACTGCTTAAAAATACAGTGTCACAAAGTATTATAAATTAAACCTGGGGGTACAGATTTAAGTTGTGTGTTTCTCTATAGCATCATTACATTTTGATTTACCCTAATTTTTCCAAAGAGTTTAGATAACCAAAAGTGTAGTATTATAAGCTGACAGTGGCACGGGAGCAAAGATAGGTGAAATACCTTAGTTCTTTGCCACCCACTGAGTAGGGATGATCACTCAAAGAAATGATACTACTCTGTGAAGCCTTCAAAGTAGACCTCTTATGATGCTACGTTGCCCTCAAATATCAAAAGAGCAACATGAAGGTCACCTTGATCCTGGCTCCACCGGGGTGGTTTAACTGTATTTGGTAAGGATTGCATTAGAGCCAAGGTTGAACTAAATATGCTCCCTAGAATTTAAACAGGTTAACAGCCACTAAAACCAAAAATAAAGAGGTGGTACCTTAGGTTATTTCTGCTGGGCTAATCATTTCAGCCCACAGGATTCTAACATACCTGTTCTCCTTTACCACCCCTTCATCGAAGGGGTCTGTCTAGTCTCTCTTGAAAAAAAATCTTCACTACACTATTGGACTATTACACTAGTACGTACTATTATCTGACACAGCTACCCATTTCAAAATTACAACTATCTATTTCTTATATTCATTAGATTCTCAGAAATTTAGCCCATACTGCTCATATAGTAAACAAAAAAAAAAGTACCCCCTTAAAATCCATCTAAATGTATATTACAGTGCTATTCTTACTCATTTCCTCTGTTCTATTCTTTCTCTTCTAATTCTAAGATGCTGAGACTAAGAACAAAATATTCTCACGTACTAAGTAAATATACAGTCTGTGCGTAAGTGATGCATGAATATGTCTAAAAAGTCCTAAAAGATTATTCAAGGAGTACGTCAATCTAAGGAAAAAAATATTTAATCAAAAGTACTGCACAAATACTGACAAGCGATTTGCATTAAATTAGAATCTGAATAGGCTAGCCCTTGAGTTTCAAAACCATACCTTTCCTTAAGAAATTCAGCTGTCTTAAAGACTGTAGTTTTTGAACATTACTTAATGACAAACTAATGTCTTGGAACCTGAAAGCCATTAAATAGTAAAGAAATCCAAGCCAGTTCCATAGTCTGTACAAGTTCTTCAGGGAAAAAAGAACAGATGACTTACATGATTCTTCGCCTGTTTCCTCTGCTCTATGAAGCAGAGTCAAATCAAGATAGAACATGGGCCTTAGGAGCCAGGTGATTCTTTGCTCTGGTCCTGACTACATCAAGTTAGGAAAGTCAACAGATCTGTGCATCATGTTTTCCCACCTACAAAAACAGCGACAATACCATATACCCTCTATCTCCTTACAGGAATGTTTTGAGGATTAATAATAAAATGAAGCCTAAAATGACAATAAAGTGCTTAGCAATCATTTCCAGAGGGAGTGTGGGGAGAGGACACAAAAGAATACTGCATTTTCTACTACTTTTCTGAAACACTAAATAACAGCCAAATTCAACCTAATTCTTTTAACCTGCAGTTGTACCAAGCAATTCTGTCCCTCTGTTGGAAAGGGATGGGGGAGAGAGGAGGGCAAAGATAAACTCCTTTCCATGTACTGGTCTATTTTTACACTTAAGGCACAGGAGAAAGTTGGTAGCAAGACTACTAGGAGTATGGGATCTGACACTTTTATCCGTGGTGCCTGCGGGAAAAGGAGAGGTTCCCTTGTATCCTAGCAAGCAAAACTTCTACTTATTAATAAATAACAGTGATATAATATCAATTTTAAATTACAGACCGATATAAGTAAATAAATAAAGGACCAATAGTTAACTAGCCTTAAATTTCTACAAAGCTTCAGTACTACCCTAGCCACGTATAATAAAAGAGTTCTAATATTTAATATAAAGAAAATCTATTAACTAAAAAGAACTCAAACTTCCAAAAAAAGTACACCCAGAATTACAACGTATACTATGAAAGCATTTTTGCCTTACAAAGAGATTGATACAGAATTCCTTTCACATTTTAGCTGTTAGTGCATATCCTTAAGGATATGCAGGGAAAAAAGCCTTAGAAAATCAAAAACACTGCAGACAGGTGTTAGGCTAACACTGTCAAATGAAGATAATTCAGAAAAGAAATACAGCATCTCTGAAATTATATTAAGTCAACTGAAGAGGATTCTGCTTTCAGAACTCTGACAACTCCTCAGCAACATATATTTTTTCTGTTTGAGAAGTTCTGAATTCAAGTTTAGTACTCATATTCTTAAACCACTCAGGCTGTAGTTCAAGAAAAATAACTTTGCTTTCTGCTTCACAAAAGTAAACAGAATAACTGTAAAACACTTTTACTAGCTTGAAAACCAAGTCAGCTAAGGCACAGGAGTTTTTCTCAAACACACACATAGCTACTTGTATCAGTTCACTGGAGTGCTGCCTTCGCCTTGTAATTCTCCCTGCAGGGGCATAAAAATACAAGTAATGTATATGTGTATTTGTGCACTTGCGGCATGTACCATTTTAAAGCATCTTAAATGATTACCAATACTTTTAGGCCAGTAGAGTTTTTCCCTCCTGCCATGTCTTAGAAAAAGTCTCCCTGCACCTTAAAAATAGATGAGGTGAGGCAGGTGAAAAGAAATCCAGCAAATAAAATGGCCACCAGAGCAGTGGACTCCCGTCCGTAATTGTCATTCCTCATAACATACAATAGGATTTACAGCTAGAATTACCACTTTCGTTTTATAGATAGAAGGGGAAATTCTGACCAAAAGGTGCAATGTGTTCAAGCTCACTTGGCAAGTCAGTAGCCACAGGAAGTATTAGAACACAGGTCTCCTAGTGATCCCAGTCCATTGTTCTATCCATGGATAAAACTATGAACGGGACAATAAGGGTGAAAAAAAGAAAATTTCTTAGAATAAAGAGCTATCCAAATAAATACTTTTGTGTGTCTAAATACATCTAAAAGAGGTTACACGGATGGATCAAAAAAATTTTAATAACCAAAAAATATTTATAGTCAATATGCAATAGTGTCATAGGTAATTTACAACTATAACATCAAAGATACCACCTAAGTGAAATGACTATATCACAGATTAGTTCAGTAATGGCTTACAATGCTGTAGATGCTTTATGTTGTTTTGTTAAACAAGTATGTACTTCATTGAACTTGCATACTTACCTTAGAGCAGGTAACACAAAACACTTAGCATTTCAAATAGCCTTGCAAAGTGCCACCTCCCCACAGATCTAGGATAAAATAATTTATGCTAGGCAATAATGACCACAGATTTCATATATCTCCAAGTCTATATACTTCCTCATGAGCAGACTAGCAAAAAAAAAAAAAATTAATGGATCATTCTTTTCAAATTTACAAATGAATATTTTAAAACATTTAAAATAAACAACATCGAATTGAAGTTTATGCTTACAACAGAAAATAATTCTAAAATTAAAATTTTACCTCTAAAAATTAAAAACTGAAATTTCTAAATACGTACATACTCCCCCAAAATACATCCTTAATCAAAAGAAATTCATGGTAAATTCATGGTATCTGATACAGTGCCATTCATCTGGTATGTACAAATTCTCAAATAAAATGCACTACAACTCAAAGAAAATTAACTGAGCTGGGTACTCAAAACCTATTCTTTTCGAATTTGCAAAGGCAAATAAAAACGCTAAGAGTATAAAGAACACCAATAAAGACTGTGAACTTGTATCTCAAAAGCTACTGTACATCTTATTTTTTAGGTAATACCATACTACTGAAATAAAAAACAGGAAACATAATTCTATTTAGTCTGATATCAGGCCCCATTACAAAATGTTATAAATATGTAATTCACTGTAATGTTAATTGGCACTGTCCCAAGAAAGCAGTTATTGTTCTATACTTACTAATGTCACATGATTAATGTCATAATGTTTCAGTCAGTTGACTGTATTCTCCATATTAAGAGGCACAAAATACACTTATTTTTTTTAATGCTTTACTTTCAATAGTACTTTTTTTTTTCAAAGACTAAATCATATCACCGTAGCAGAAACCTCACAAACTATTTCCTTCTCAGTCCTTTCTAAAATACCAGCTTGAGTCACACCTTGCCACCAGGACTGCGCCTGTTCAGTTTTGATCTCTCTGGTGTTACTGCCTCATTGCAACTGACTTCAGTAGAACCAGTGATTAACAGTACAATTTTCACTAACGTGACATGGAATACAACTTGAGTTGCATTCTCCAGTGTAACCTAGCAATGTCGAACAACATGTCCACTTATCTGCACACATTTGTAGAAATTTTTGTGGCAGAAGTTACATAATACAGATAAATTGCAAAATTAAAGACATGTCACCACATTCCTAGTCCCTCCTTAACTGAGATACAACTAAGAAAACTGTTTCTCCTGCCACTCTGGTTTCTATGAAAGTGGCTTCAAAGCAAGGGAACCACAGAAGTTTGGGACAGCATTTCGCTGCTTTAGCCATGATGAATATTTCTCTAAACCTACATTTCAAAACACACAAACCAACCAACCCCCCAAAATGGTGCAAAAAGGCCCTCTCAAAGTTTAGAAGTCACATCGAACCAACATTAAGAAATAAGAGAAAAATATTCAAACTCACCTTTATTTCCTTGCCCTTTAGGTCTCTGCGCAGCAAGACGGAAGGTGTGATAATGAGAAGAAAAAAGAGAGAGAAAGTGTGTTAATCAAAGACATTATCAAAGACAAGTTATTTTCAACAATCCGCGTAGGAGGAAAACCCACCACATCCTCCATAGCCTCCAATTTCCCAACCACCCCCGGTCTTTAAACCTCCCACCCGCCACTCAAAACCCGTCTCCCAGACCTCGCCTGGTCTCAGCCCCACGTCGGCCGCCCTCAGATGTGCCCTAAGGCCCCCTAGGAGCGGTCCTTCCCCCACCCACCGCGGCCCCGCGGCCTCCCGCCTCGGCCGCAGGCTCGGGGGCAGGGCGCACGCCCCGGCCCGGGCGGCAAGACCGCAGCAACTTGAGCCCAGAGCACCGTTATGGGGCCGGCAGCGGCGGCGACGGGGAGGAGCCCGAGCCCCACGCGAGGGTGGAGCTCCGGGGCTCGGGCCTTCGCCGAGCCTGAGGCCTCTGCTCCCTCACCTGATCCACGCTAGTGGCTGACATTCTTCACCGCAACCCGAGAGCTGCTGCTGCTGCTGCCGCCGCCGCCGCCGCCGCCGCCTGGGCCTCTCCCCGTGCACTCACAGCAGTTGGCTGCCGCCCTCGGCCGAGTGACTGATCCAGCCGCCGCCGCTGCCGCCGCTCGCCGAGAAGCCAGAAAGACGGCCTCGCGCTCGGGGGTCCGTGGAGGGGGCCCTACTGCTCGGCGTGCAGGCTGCTCTTCCCCCTCTCGCTCTCCGCTCCTCGGGTCCACAATGGCGGACAGACTCCCTAGTCTCACTTCCGCTCCGAGCCTCCCTGACCTTCCGCTCTCCACTCTGACGTCCCTGCTCACCTCGCTCTTCCTCCCCCACCCACCCGCCCGCTACCGACCTTGGCTCCGCCTGCGCGTCGCCACGTCACCGGAGACGGGGACCGCGGGTCGGCCCCTGGACGCATGCGCCGGGGAGGCAGTGCGCCTGTGCGGCCGCGAGCGCCACCTTCCAGGGTCGCTTCTGCGGCTTCTTTTGGTCGGGCTCGCATGCTGCGGGGCGCGCGGCGGGCGGCTGTAGCGGGAAGCCGGCCGGAATGGGAAGCCAGCGCACTCTGGGCAGGAAGTGCGGCTGCCAGGGATTGCGGAGCCGGGCCGGAGGCGCAGGGCCGGCGGCGCCCTTCTTATGACGGAGAGGACGTTGGTGGGTTGCAGCGTCGCAGCCACCGCCGCACCGCCCCGGGTGCGCGAGCAGTGGTGGCAGGGCCTCCGCCAGAGCCTCCTGAGGCCATCCACGGCCACGTGGGCGGCTGGGTGAGTCAACCACCCTCGGGACAGAGTTGCTGGGCCTTCCGCAAGAGTTCGCACGTGCAGCGAAAGTGGCCAGGTCAGAGCTCTGGGCACTAACACTTAAAAGCAAATAGGAGGTGCGCCGGCAAGGGTTGGTTCTCACCAAAACCCAGGCACATGCTCAGAATAACTCACAATGCTTCCCTAACCTCTGGAGTCAAATTTACCACCCAATTCCTACACTTGTGTTCCCCTCCCCTAATGTTAAGTTGATTTTGTCGAAGAAGTTACCTCGGCAAAGGTACGCATAGTTATGCGAAGCTTTTCAGTCGAAAAGTTAATTTCAAAAGAAACTGGTAAAGTGACTCTTTTGCAAATTGGCAAAACGAAAGTAGCCGATTTGCAAGATTTTGAAACTTATGTTGAAATAATGTCTTTGCAATAAAGACAAAGATTTCTTGCCTAACAGATATAATGCGGACTCTAAAAAAAGAAATAATTTAGATTAGTAAATTCTTTCTTTATTTAAACGCCGTCAAGTAAGTGATAATTGAGAAAGTATGAAATTGTTGAATGATAGGATTCATTTTGTGTTTTACACTACGACGTATTTTAGAAGCACTGAGAAACAGAACTGGAACTTATCTTGAGAGTTTACTGCTTCTTGTAAATCACCAAGAGGCATTTTTCATATCAGGTCAGCTTCCCATGCTCTCTTATTTTGCCACAGGTCCCGGGGACTCAGGTGGAATTTCAGCTCAGGTTGATCACTCTTGCCACTTCCCAAGACTTCTCCCACCCAATTACTCTTCTCAATCTGCGGTGTACCCATTCTTCATTCCCATACAGAACTTTATTGCGTCCAAGAGTTTGCTGCTACATGCTATGAGGGGGGAAAGAATATACAAGAGGAAGCTTGTGAAATCTTACAGGCCTTGTCCTTAATTATCTTTGTTGAAAACAATGGCTTTGGAATCCAACCCACTGGAGTTTGAATTCTCACTGGGCTAGAATTAGTTGCATAACCTTGGGAAAGTTACTGAAACTTTCAAAGACTTAGTTTCCTAATAAATAAAGTAAGGTCAGATATGTACAATTCCTGGCAAAGAGTGAGCTTCCAACAAGCATGGCCAGTTTCAGATTCCTTTGCTAAACAATTACCAGAATGGTGGGAATAGCTTACGTTCATTGAGTGAATGTTCATTTATGTCAGGCACTGTAATTATTTAAATTACAGTTCTGTTGCAAAAACTAGCACACAGTAGGTTAAGAAACAGAATAACACAGCTAGTCACTGGGAGCCAGGATTTGAACACAGGCAGTCTGGCTCCAGAGCTTGTGCTCTAGCCACCATAAAATGCCGCCTAATGACATGATGTTGCGTGAGCTTTCTGTTCTCTTTCTGCTCTTCAACAGTCTCCTTCCTTGCTTATTGTGCTTCCTAGCACTGAGGTCTGAACTTGCAGAATGGAGTGGTAACTACCATGAAATATAAGCCCATTTAATTTAGTATTAAATATTATTGTTTGAAGTACTTCAAGGGACTACCTTAAATCATCTCTTCCAGAAGTATGCAGATGAAATTTTCAAAAATTTTTGGAAAATGCTGCTCTAGAGTTTAGATTCTAGACAAAATTTGACTTTTCTACAGGGCTACCAGTATATATCAGGCTCTTGGTAAACAAAACACTATTCAAAGCTTGGAAAGGAGTGGGTAGGTTAGGGTTCAGCCCCCATTTACCCGTCGGCCATCCCGGTGCCTTATCCAGTAGACTTCTACTTCTCTATAACTCTAAGCGATGGCCCTGCATTTCTGCATGACTTTTTCTATCAGTTCAAATTAGGTTCAGCTGCAGGTGACATCAAGTCCCAAATAATAAGAACTTAAGCTAGAGGTCTGTTTTTCTCATATATATATATACACACACACACACACACACACACACACACACACACACACATATGTATGTGTGTAAATATATGTATATATATGTATGTGTGTATATATACATATGTGTGTGTGTGTGTATACATATAAATCTGGACATTGTCAGTCCAGGGCTTGGGCTGTTGTCACAGTGTTAGGTATCCAGACTCCTAGCCTGTTGGTCCACCGTCCTCACAATAACACTGTGATCCAAGATGGCTGCTCAACTTCCAGGCATCATATATTCCTACCAACAGAAAGCAAGGTGAAGAAAAGCATGTCTCTCTCCTTCATGGACATTTTGAGAAATTGCATTTCCTACTTCTGTCTACCTCCTACTATCTAGAACAGTCTTATGAAAACACCTAGTTGAAGGAAACTTGGAAAACATTCTGGGTAGCCATGTGTCAGAGAGTTTACTACCAAGGAAGAAGGGGATGGTAGGTCATGGGAGATAACTAGTTAATACCAAACTGTGTGCATAATTACCCAGATTGACTTCCTTAGCTCGTACAAGAGTGTTGATTTGAGGGTTACAAATAAATTTTAACTGAGTAGGCATTTGCAAGTACAGAAACACAAGAATAATAAGAATCAATTGTATTTAAAGTGACAAGTATAGGGGTGCCTGGGTGGCTCAGTCGGTTAAGCATCCACCTCTTTATTTCAGCTCAGGTCATGATCTCACAGTTAGGAGATTGAACCCTGTGTCGGGCTCTGCACTGACAGCACGGAGCTTGTTTGGGATTCTCTCTCTCTTTCAAAATAAATAAACTATATATATATATATATATATATATATATATATATATATATATATACACACACACATATATACAAATAAATAAACTTATAAACAAATAAACATATATATATAAACAAATAAAGTGACAAGTATAGTGATTGACACAGTGTAAATAATAATTAAGAGTTCCTTTCCCTTGCAGGTACATACTATGATATTGACTTGTTAAAATTTTATATGAGTACTGTGGTTCTCTAAGTTAAATATATTAAAAAGCAATGTGCAGATTAAATATGTCATACGTAGTTGATTAAAAGTCTTGGTTGAATCATAGAATGTCAGATACAACTTTCTAGCCTATGAGAAAATCAGATTTAGCTTAAATGTTTTAAAATTAGAACATTTTTCCAAAACACAAACAATCCAATTAAAAGCCAGAGGACCAAAATAGACATTTTTCCAAAGGAGATAAAGACATGTCCAACAGACGCATGAAAAGATGCTCGACGTCACTCATCAGGGAAATGCAAATCAAAACCACAATGAGATATCACCTTATACCTGTCAGAAGGGCTAAAATTGAAAAAAGGAGAAATAACTGTTGACAAGGTGTGGAGAAAAAAGAACCCTCATACACTGTTGGTGAGAATATAAATTGGGGTAGCCACTGTGGAAAACAGTATGGAAGTTGCTCAAAAATTTAAAAATAGAACTACCATATGATCCACTACTGGGTTTTTACCCAAAGAAAATGAAGACACTAATTCAAAAAGACATACACACCCCTGTATTTATTTTAACATTATTTAAAATAGCCAAGATATAGAACTAACCTAAGTGTCCATCAATAGATAAATGCATAAAGAAGATGTGATACATACACACAAAAATACATGGGAATATTATGCAATTATTAAAAAGGCTAGATCAGGCCATTTGCAACAACATGGATGGATCTAGAGGGTATAATGCTAAGTGAAATAAGTCAGACTGAGAAACACAAATACGTGATTTCACTCATGTGGGATCTGAAAAAAAAAAAATGAATAAATGAAAAGAATCAGATCTATAAATACAGAGAACAAACTGGTGGTTGCCAGAGGGGAAGAGGGTAGAAGATGGGCAAAATGGGTGAAGGGGAGTGGTAGATACAGGCTTCCAGTTATGGAATGAACAAGTCAAAGGAATAAAAGGCACAGCATAAGGAATATAGTCAATGATATTGTAGTAGCATTGTGTGATGATAGATGGTAGTTATGCTTGTAGGGATAGTAAGATGTATAAACTTGTTAAATCACTGTGTTGTATACCTGAAACTAATGTAACATTGCACATTAATTATACTTAAATTAAAAATTTAAAAAAATAAAACTACAACACTTTTGTCAATACTAAATCCACCATAAGCTCAAAGACTGACTACGTGTTATTAAAAGGGATTTGTACTTCCCGGAATTTCACATAGATATCAAATAAAAGATTTTAAAAGGAAAAAGATTCATTTTTAATGTGAAAATGTTGAAGAATTCCAGTTTTGCTTATAAGTGTTTTTTTTAATTGGAAACTTCAAATGGAAAATTTTCATATTTCTGGTAAATCTAACAATTAAATTAGATTTGGATTGAAAAGAGTATAAAAGGACAATACTTGTAAATGTCATTCAAAAGTCAGAGTGGTACAGTCAAACTTCTGACTTCGACGCAGGTCATGATCTCATCATCCATGAGTTCGAGCCCACAGCTCTGTGCTAACAGCTCAGAGCCTGGAGCCTGATTTGGATTCTGTGTCTCCCTCTCTCTCTGCCCCTCCCCCACTCACTCTGTCTCTCTGTCTCTCAAAAATGAATAAAAAAAAATTTTTTTAATCAGAAATGTAACTGGGTTTTTAAAACAATGAATATGTTAATTAAATCTTGTTTAATAATATTGAGTGTATAAATCTCCTGAAACTGACCAAAGACCTCTTCTTTATAAAAATAATACTGTTTCTTATTGACAAATACTGAATGCTTTCTATGATTGTAGCACATTGTGAGGCATTTTGGGGGAAATGCAAAAAAGACATGAATCTTATACTCAAGAGAGCTTGTCTAGTTACAAAGATAAAATATGCCACAATAATACTTAGTTCAATAGTGATTTACAGTTTGTGATTTACATTCCTTTTTTCTTCTTTTTTTTTTTTTTGGAGAGAGAACATGCACATGCGCAAGCAGGGGGAAGGGGTAGAGAGACAGAGAAAATCTCAAGCAGGCTCCACATTCAGCAGGGAGCCCGACCCACAGCTTGATCCCATGACCCTGGGATCATGACCTGATCTGAAACCAACAGTCGGATGCTCATTCAACTGAGCCACCCAGGCACCCCTGTAATTTACATTCATATGTGGGGCATAACCTCAGTCCTCTGAGGTAGGATAGGTAGTATATAATTCATTTGCAAAAGAAGAAATTTAGACTTAAGTCGTAATAGTAAGTGATAAAATGATTCAGCTGGAATTAGAACATAGTTTTTCAGATGGTTACGCCAGTTTTCTGAACAAGTTTAAGGCGATTTTTTGGAAAGGCCTCTGCTTTTTCCAAAATAATAAAATTCACGAGCTGAGTGCCATTGGAGTATTATGAGAGCAGCAGATGTTACGAAGTGAGCTTTGAGTGGGTAGCATTTACGTGGACAGTGAAGAGGAAAAATGTAGATGGTGGGAGCATGGAAGCAATAACTCATCACTGGTATAATGGAGAGGTGGAGAACAAGAACCCTGGAATTTGCTGACTTATAGAGAAGTACTGATTCTCTCCAACTGACCTTAATAGGACTCTTGCTCCTTCATCTACCCCACCCCCAATAGTGCAATGGGACTAGACAAGAGAGTTCTCTCCCAGGCCAATGAGATGAGTTACCACTGATTTCAGCCCAGCAGGTTGCATGTGGAAATAAAGTAGCTGCCCCCCCCCCCCCCCAACTCCAAACCAAAGCGCTCACCTCTCCCTTATGGGTATGGCTGCTCACTGCTCTCAGGCTGCATTTGTGACAGTTTTAGAGAAGAAAAGGATCGGGTTCCTCAGGTATAAGATAGAGTAGGCTCAGTAGGCTACTCAGTAGGTTAAGTGGCTCAGTAGGTTAAGTGTCCAACTCTTGATTTAGACTCAGGTCATGATCTCACAGTCCGTGAGATCGAGCCCCGAGTTGGCCTCTGTGCTGACAGCATGGAGCCTGCTTGGGATTTTCTCCCTCCCTCTATCTCTCTCTCTGCCCTCCCCCACTTGTACCCTCTCTCTCTCAAAATAAACTTAAAAAAAAAAAAAAAGATACAGAGGGGCCGGTGCCGTGACTACATCTATTTCTGCCACTACAATAGTGACATGGGTAACTGGCAATGGTCCACACACGTAAATACAGAATTACAGACTGTTGATAGCTGAAGGAGGGATGTTTTTTGAACTACTCATCAACACCAGTGGAACTAACGGATTCGAGGGTCACAGTCCCATTCTTTTGTATGAAAGCGCTCAATTTTGTGACCCTCGTTCTTCCAGGCAGGGGCAACTTATAGAATCATGTTTTTATTTCCAAAAGGCTTCTCCGCCTAGTTGTCCTGTCTGGGTTCCTTCAGGGTGCTATAACAAAGTACCACAGCCTGAGTAGTTTATAAGGCACAGAAATTTATTCCTCACAGTTCCAGAGTCTGGGAAGTCAAGATCCAGCCTTCAGTATGGTCATGTTCTAGTGAGGGCCTTCTTTCTGGTACATAGCTGGCACGTTGCTGTGCCCTCACTAGCAGAAGGGGTAAGAGATTTCGGGGGGGCGGGAGGGAGTATCTTTTACAACAACACTAATCTCTTTCATGAGACCTCTGCCCTCATGACTTAATTTCCTCCCAAAGGCCTCACACTTCCTAACACCATCACATTAGGCGTTAGGATTTCGGCAGATGAGTTTGTGGGGGACGTAAACATTCAGACCATAGCATGCCCGTCTTCGCCTGTTAACATTTTTCCATTCTTCAAGATCCAACTGTGAGTTTTCCTATAAGGCCTTTGATGTTATCAGTCAAAATTAATTGCCCCCTCCTCCAAAACCCCAGAGTACCTTGTAAACAACCAACTATCATATCAGTCTGACTCATAACTACGATTAATTGAGTGCCTATTACATGGCTAATGTGTACCAGGTCATTTACATACGTTATGTAATTTAGCCTCACTGTGGTATATCTCCATTTTATACTTGAGACAGCTGGCATTTGAAAATATTCTGCTTCTGATTCTGTGTCTCCCTCTCTCTCTGCCCCTTCCCCGTTCATGCTCTGTCTCTCTCGGTCTCAAAAATAAATAAATGTTAAAAAAAAAATTAAAAAAAAAGAAAATATTAAGTAATCTGCTTAAAGTCATTTGGGTAGTCATATGTTGGTTTGTAATGTGCCAGTAAAACATGTTGGTTTGTAACAGTGTAACGAGAACTCCCATGACGAGGTCTTTGAAATGGAGAGTGTCTAGGAAGGCTTCACAAGGTCAAGGAGGCTGTACGGAAGTGGTTAAGAGGGCAGACTCTGGAGTAGGACCTCTGAGTGTGTATCCTGACTTCAGCATTCACTGTAGCCTTGGGCTAATTTCCCTCCATCTCTGCTTAGGTATTGCCTGTGCCTCTTAGGGTTCTTGAAACGATTAAATGAGAGATAATTATGTGCAGTGTTTGGCACTGTCATGCGAACACAGTAAACATTCAGTAAACATTAGCAATTATCATTATCACCATCTTCTTTATCATCCTCCTCATCATTAAATGTTAAATGTACCAAGCAAGATGTGTGATAAGAGCTCCAGAATTTTACTAACAAAATCTGGGTTCATATCCCAGGAATGCGTCTTCAGAAGGCATGTCTTCAACAGGTGTCTAACACTGTCAATTCCAATTTCTTAATTTCCAAAATGGAGAAAAACATATTAGGGTTGTTTTGAGCATTAAGTGAGAAATCATGTTCAAAAATACTTGGTGAAACTGTTAAGCGTTTTTGCAACAATAGTATTTATTATGAACTGATCTGTAAGTATTTTGAGCACTTTATACACTGTTTGCACCACTTAAGTTTTAAAAATTACTAAATCCAAAAGTGTATGGCTAATGATGAAAAGTTGGAGATCTTCACTAATACCTGTTTGTCTTCTCACATAAAGCGATGTTAGTGAGCAGGTGTTAATTCGCTTGTATATGAAATGGTGACCATCTTGCTTAAACTGTGACAATTCAGTTTTGTTTTTGTTTTTGTTTTTAAGTAAGCATACCATAGGGCTTGAACTCACAATCCTAAGATCAAGAGTCATACAGTCTACTGACTGAACCAGCCAGGCACCCCTGTGACAATTCATTCCTAAAGTACTTAGAACATACTTATTATGGATTGAATTGTGTTCCCCAGAAGGATACATTGAAGTCTTAATCCCCAGCACCTCAGAATGTGACCTTATTTGGAAATAGGACCCTTACAGGTGTGATTAGTTAAGACAAGGTAGGACTAAGGTGGGCCTTTAATCCAATATGATTGGTATCCTTATGAGAGAAACAGAAATACAGACATAGAGGGACGAATGAACGCAATGTGATGACAGAGGCAGAGATTGAAGTGTTACAGCTACAAGCCAGGGAACACTGCCAGAAAAACACCAGAAGCTAGGAAGAGGCAAAGTGATTCCTTCTTACAGGTTTCAGAGGGACCATGGCCCTGCTGACACTTTGTTTTTGACTTCTAGCCTCTGGAACGGTCAGATAATAAATTTCTCATTTTTTAAGTCACCCAGATTGTGGTACCTGGTTACAGTGGCCCTACGAAACCAGTACAATACTTTATGAATCCCTTTTAAGAGTGTCAGATGAATTTAATTTTTAAAAAATCAGACTTATTTTGGGGAACTAAAAAATTTCATAAAAAACTGAAATATAATAAAATACCGTCTTGGACCAGTGGTCTACACGATCCAGAATTCTATGACAGGCAATGAAAAAGAAAGCGAACACATGGATTTTTCAGTCATACATATTTGGCTTCAAATTCTTGCCAAGCCACTGAATAGCTGTGTGAATTTAAGTTATTTAACACTTGCTCAATTTCCTCATTTTAAAAATGGGATCATCGTGCCTATGTCACAGGGTTGCCTATGATACAGTGTCGTTGAGAAGCATTTGTCCAGCATCTGGAACGAGCAGGCAGTTAGCCAGTGTTCTCTCTGAGAAGATGCCAGGGGATTTTCTATACAGCACCATGGTGATTGCACTTTAACTCATTCTCAGATTAAGAAATGCAAGTAATCCTGGGGCGCCTGGGTGGCTAAATTGGTTGAGGGTCTGCCTTTGGCTCAGGTTATGATCCCATGGCTCATGAGTTCAATCCCAAGGTCGGCTCTCTGCTGTCTGCGAGGAGCCTGTTTCAGAATCTGTCCCCCTTTCTCTCTGCTCCTCCCCCACCCCCCTTTCTCAAAAATAAATAAAGGGGCGTCTGGGTGGCTCAGTCAGTTAAGTGTCCGACTTTGGCTCAGGTCATGATCTCATGGTTCATGGGTTTGAGCTCCACGTCAGGCTCTGTGATGACAGCTCAGTGCCTGAAGCCTGCTTCAGATTCTGTGTCTCCCACTCTCTCTGCCCCTCCCCAACTCACTCTCTCTCTCTCAAAAATAAACATTAAAAAAAAATTAATTAATTAATTTAAAAAAAGAAATGCAAGTAATCCTAACCTTCCCATTAGTAACCCACTAGAAATATTTCATTCAGGAATCAAGATTTTCCTTATGAGTATGAAGCAGAATACTAATCTTGTGATACTTACCAGTATTCATGCAGACCCTCTCTCTTTCCTTAACATTTTCTCCTGTCTTCTTGGTCTTTTCTAAGCATCAGCTAGGCTCCTTTATTTGTACTCAGGAAAGGAATGTGGCTGCAAGGGAGTTGGGGGTATTCTCTTCTGGCTTTTGAGTTTTAAAAGCAGGCCTAGAGATAAAAAGAAGATACTGATGAATAGACAAAGAGTGGGGAGATTGCATCAGTAAGAACACAGCTTCCTCTCTCTCTTCCACAGTCTGTACCCTGGCAAGCAAGAATCCAGAGTCTTGAAAGGAATTTCAAGAGATGAGGCGTGTTGCTGGAGTCCAAGAGAAAAGTGCCGTCCCTGCCGAGTGACAGGTGTAGCTCCATGCCCCTGGGCTTACCTCTGGGGCGGGCTCTGTGCCCTCTGCAGTCCCGAGGAAGCAGAATGAGCCCCACAGGCCCAAGGATGGAGACAGGTAGAGGAGAAAAACCCTGCTCAAAAGAGACACAATATAGGAAAGGGAAGTCTCCAGAGAAACCCTCTTGGACTAATTCAACGTGGCCAGATGGGTATTGATGTCTTAAGTGACTGAAGGGACAGATGACACTAAGGACAGATGAGCTCTCATCTCAGTATCTTGGCTTTATGCAAATAGTAGAGAAAAAGAGGGAAAGATACTGAATAGACCGAGACAAAATTTTTGCCAGCCTGGTAAAATGATGCCTTGAACTGGAAATCCAGTTGAATTGTAAAAATTAAGTTATGGCTCTCGCACTTACGAGTTTGTCAATGAAGATTCTGGCCTAATGGACCTGGTTTATAGAGCTGGCCTATACAGCTCAATTTTACTCAGTTAATGTTTGTTGAGTGCCAATGGAGCCAGGCAGTGTTCGTGCCCATGGGATGTCTATGGCTCAGTACAAGGTAGGTACAAAAAAAAATTGCAGGTCAAATAAACATTACCAAAATGGAAGTAAGTACGCAGGATCAGAGACTGAAAGTATTTAAGCCATATGTTGGTACAGTAAACATCTCCTTGGGGAAATTATGTTTAAACTGGAACATGAAATATAAGAAGGAATATACTCAAGGCAAAATGAAATCGAGAGAAAAGCGGTAGAGGGAAAGCAGAGGGAAGAGCTGTTTCAGGATTGAAAGTGAAATCCAGCACAGCCAGTGAATAGTGGGCATACGAAAGAGTAGCCTTGGACTTGAAGAAGTTTTGTTTTTATTGCATTATTTCTTTGCGAGGTAAGTTGACTGGAAAATAAGGTAAGGTCGCACACTTAGGTCTAAAACAAGAGGGAAAGTCTAGCCACTATTTAAAATAGCATTCTATCACAATGTGCCAACTGAGTTTGTGATGACTGATAGCTTTAGAGTAAAAATGTTTCATTCCTACACCTTGTGCCTATTTCTAGACATTATCTGTAGCTTTATATTATGTCTAGATGGGAGTTCTCTGAAGGTTTTAGAGACTATGCTCTTGTAATTATGTCACTATCTTTCACAACATTCTATGGTGTTTACAAGTATAAATGAATTCAGAACTTTAAACCACTTCCATTGGAATTCATTACATTTCAAATGTTTTTTTTAACTTTTTTTTTTTTTTTTTTTTGAGAGAGAGGGAGAGAGAGGGCACAAGTGAGCAAGGGGCAGAGAGAGAGGGAGAGAGAAATAATCCCACAAGGGGCAGGGAGAGAGAAAGAAGCAGGGCTCGTGCTCACCTGAAGCGGGGCTCAAGTTCACCTGAAGCAAACTCAAGCTCACCCAATGTGGGGCTCAAACTCACAGTCAGAAGCTTAACCGACAGAGCCACCCAGGCGCCCCTCAAATGTTTCTTTTGATCAGAATATAGTAAGTTGTGTATACTTCTGGGTCGGCAGTCACCATCAGCACATTTATTGTGTCATATCTGTATGGGTTAGAAATTTCGAGCTTAAAATGCATTCTTGCATTAAACTAATATTATAAACAGTGACTTACACCAGGATATGCATCCTGTAATAATGGCGAATTACATTTTTCTGCATGGGACTTCTGATTTGGCTCACCTGTTATCGTTTCACACAGCATCCATCCTCTTTCTGTTTCTGTTACTTCTATTCATTTCCCCTCCGCACTGCACAAAGTGTCAGTTTACCAAGCCCCATCTGAATCTCACCAGTCCCACCAAACCCCCTTCCTAGTTTAGGCTGTCACCATTTCTCACATTGACTGATGCCTCTGAACTGCCTGCATGCTTTCTCCCACCAACCGTCCTTCACCCTCCTGCCAAAGTTTCAGATCTTGTTGCCATCCCTCTCCCCTTCAAACCCTTCGTGGTTTCCCCTCACCTAGAGCAGTTGTCTCGAAGCTTCACTGACCCCAGAAAAACAGTTTTGAGCATTCATCCCCAATACAGTCAAATTCATTCATTCATTCATTGTAAGCTCTACACCCAACCTGGTGCTTGAACTCATGACCCTGAGACGAAGAGTCCCATGCTCTACTGACGAGCTAGCCAGGTGCCCCCCAGCCAAATGTATTGTTTAATAATTTGTATATTTGTGTCACTGTACTAATAATAGGTGTCACATAAATTACCTTTTAAGAAGAATTTTTGAAGATAGAAACTAAACTACATACAAATAAAGACGGTAACTTCTTCCACACTGTAGTGTACTATATTGAACATGACTCATTTTGTACACGTCTATCTTATGTTCTTCCCTTTAACTCCTACCAACTCACACACACATGCGCCCCTACCTGCTGGCCTCAATATACCACGTAGAATTCTTTCAACGTGCTACATGCAATCCTGACTCTGTATCTTTGCACAGATTATTGCTTCCGCCAGGAAATCCCTGTGTGCTCCCTTTTTCCCTAGCCTTTTCTTTGAGGAACTCCTACTCATCCTTCAGGGGCTCGTTTACATTACTGTCTTCCAGGATACCTTCCTTGATCCTATTAGGTGAGGTCAGACACTTTGCTCTGTCTTCTCTAGCACCTGGGCATCCCTTGTATTGCCCATGTCCCTGACTGGCTCTTTAAGCTCCTTGAGGATAAGGACCAGGGATTCCATCTGGATGTCAACTTCGCCTAGCATATTGCTCATATTTGTGGAAAGCAAGCTGGTCAAAAAGGTGATCTTGTAACATTTTCTGCATCTTTAAGAATTGTTACCTATTTTGCCTTTTCTTTTAGCTCCAGGAGAAGGATTGTACTTTTAAAAAATGTGTAATTATTAGAGAAAGAGAGGACATGCTCACGTGTGTCTGTGCATGTGAGAGAGGGAGAGGGGCAGAGAGAGATGGAGAGAGGGAATCCCAAGCAGGCTTGGTGCTGTCCGCATGGAGCCTGACATGGGAACTGAACTGTGAGATCCTGACCTAAGCCAAAACCAAGAGTTGGATGCCTAATGGACGGAGCCACCCAGGCGCCCTGGATTGTTTTGTTTTTTTTTTTTTTTAATTTGTTTTTAATGTTTATTCACTTTTTTTGAAAGACAGAGACAGAGCATGAGTGAGGGAGGGCGGGAGGGCGAGGGGGACACAGAATCCGAAGCAGGTTCCAGACTCTGAGCTGTCAGCACAGAGCCCGACGCGGGGCTCGGACCCTCGAACCCTGAGATCATGACCTGAGCCAAAGTCGGACACTCAACCGACTGAGCCACCCAGGCACCTCCGGATTGTTCTTTTTTATACTAATTTATTTTCATCTAATTGTAACTGCTCTGCACTATTCATCACTTCAAAAATTTGATATCCAATAATTGGTAAACTGCAGAAAGGTATGCATGATATTAGATTACAGAAAAATAACACTTATGTTTTATATAGAAGAATCTTGGAGAATATAATCTCAGGTATTAATAAACATTTTATTTCGAAAATAGGCTTGTATTATTAAAACACTTCCTGCTCATTACAGAAAAATCAGAAACCACAAATAAATAAAATAAATTAAAATAAAAGAGAAGTCAAATTTCATCATCCTAGAAACAACTGCCTTGTGGGAGAGAAGGGGAGGAGAGGAGAAATGTATAGGAATTGATTAGTGACTGACTAGGAAAAGGGTAGTCTTGACAAGATTTTGGGAGGGAGACATAAAAGGTCAAACTAGGAGGGATATTTAAGCCATATGCTGGTACATATAAGGTAAAACTAGGAGGGATAGTTTGAAATAAATGAAGAGTTTTTTTTGAAGTAGCTAAACCAATATTCTCCTATCTCAGATCAAAGCACAATTCATCCCTTCGGTTTGCTAGTTCCCAGGGTCCCTGGGTGGCTCAGGTGGTTAAGCATCTGACTCTTGATTTCGGCTCAGGTCATGATCTCATAGTCATGAGATGGAGCTCCACATCAGGCTCTATGCTGAGCTTGGAGCCTGCTTGGGATTCTCTCCCCGCCGCCCCCCGCCCTTCCCCACTTGCGTGCACTCTCCCCCCTCTCAAAATAAATAGATAATAAACATTAAAAAAAATTTAATTTACCCCAAATCTCAATAAATGAAGCATGCATTCCCAAGCCTTTATTTCCAGTGCCATTTTCTTCTGATACTCTATTGCAGCCCCGTTAACGCTCCTCAGGCTCCCCCCACGTTTGTCCCTAACGTCCTCCTGACTTTACATCTATGCACAAGTTATTTATTATCATGAATGCCACCAATTGTGGTCTGACGAAATATGCTCCCCTTTCAAAGCTCATCCAGAATGTTTTCTTCTTCGTGGAGTCTTCACAACCAACCCCTGTCACCCTCCTACGAGGAATCTCTTCTCCTTGACCCTCCATAGCACTGTGTATTTTGTTAATGGCCTCTACGTTCTGGTAGTGTGGAAAGGGGGCAGGGCAGTGAATTTGCAAGATGTGCCACACTTCGTAAACTTAAGAGCACCGTGCAAATCTATGATACTATTGTTTTCATCCTCAGAGCCAGTTTATATAAGCGCCTTTAGGGCAGAGACTCTATCTTATGCAACTTTTTGTCCCCGCTTCCTAGCATGACGCCTAGCACATAGTTATTTAATTAATACTTGTTCAGTAGCACATAACAATTCTTTTCTGGCTTTCCCTAGTACTCATTCTTCAGGAGTGGCCTTGGGTCATAAGGAAATGCTTCTTGTCTTTATGAACCCATTATCCACAACTTTTACAAAAGATTCTGTGCTGATCGTGAGCGCTAAGAAATGCACCTTCCCCACTGGGTTTGTGTGCAGGTGCAGGTTTACAAAGTTGTTTATTTCCAGGCATAACACGTTTGATGAGAAGATAATGATGAATTTTCCTGGGCCCTTTCGGTTTAAACCAGCGTACAGATTTGTGTTGGCATGGGTGAGGGATCCCGACGTAAGGCCTTCTGTAAGGCCTTCTGTAAGGCCCTCAGAATACAGGCAGAGCTGGCCAAACTAGAGGGAGGTAGCAGACACTGGTTCTGGGGGCAGCGCCTTCCCGATACCTGCACTTGCTTTGCTGTATCTGCTACATGTTCCCTTATACCTCAGATCGTGTTTCTTAGCGCCATCAGAAGGATTTTCCCGGCCTCTAGTTGTCACAGAAGGCAGGGAGTTTCTTCCATGCTGGCATTTCAGATTATCAGGTGGAGTCCAGCATAAAATGAAAATGCTTGGATCTCTCAGTCTACCAGCTATTTCTAGACCATATTGGACTACCAAACAACATAGATTTAAAAAAAACATTTTTTTAAGTTTATGTATTTATTTTGAGAGACAGAGAGTACGAGTAGGGTAGTGGCAGAGAGGGGGGGAGAGAGAATTCCAAGCAGGCTCCACACAATCAGTGCAGAGCTGGAAGCAGGATTCAAACTCACGAACTGTGAGATCATGACCTGAGCCGAGATCAAGAGTCAGTCGCTTAAACGACTGAACCACCCAGGCGCCCCATAAGTTTTTATTTTTAAAATGTGAGTTCTCAGGGAGGACAGTTTGAGATAAATCATCACTAGATACAGAATTACACTGTTAGATTTATTCATCAGAAAATTTCCTTCATAGATGTGCATTCATTCATGCATATGTACTTACAGAAACGTGTTTGCTTCTGCAGAGACCATTCCTTTAGATCAGCACACATTTACCGTAGTCTTATTTTGTGCCAGACTCCCTTCCCTCTCAGCTCCTGAGGATAAAGAGTTGAATGAATTGAAGCCCTTGTCCTATAGAACTTAGATACACCTTGTAATATGCTCAGAAGCTCACAGTGATTTGGAAAAATAATT
Source organism: Panthera onca (assembly GCF_046562875.1). Classification (NCBI taxonomy): domain Eukaryota; kingdom Metazoa; phylum Chordata; class Mammalia; order Carnivora; family Felidae; genus Panthera; species Panthera onca. The sequence continues at coordinate 14,410,910 of NC_138356.1, read as the reverse complement.
GCAATTCACCATGAAATGTGAGATTATAGCTGCAAAGTACGACAGCAGCTCAGAGGAAAGCAACATCATCATAGTCTAAGAGAACCAAGGAAAGCTTCACAAAGATGGTGAGAATTTTGGAGGGTAGTCAGGGGGTCAACAGGCAAATGCTGGAGGTGAGGGCATTCTAGGATCGGGAAACAGTCTATATAATTGCATGGGGGTTTAAAGTTGCAAGACAAGTTTGAGGTGCTACGGTAAGTCATGTCTGAGTGCCTCAGGGGGGTGTGCAAGATGAACAACTGGAATACCAGGTAATATATTAGAATTTCTGCAAAGAGAAATATAAATTAAATGTAATTAATTAATATATTAGTAATATATTAGAATATATTAATAACATACTAGTAATACATTAGAATTTCTGCGAAGAGAAATATAAATTAAATCTCTATTGAGATGCCATTTCTCTGTCAGATTAGCAAAAATCCAAAACTTATACACACCCTTGATGAGGTTGTGTGGAAACAGGTGCACTTGGCACTACGGGTGGGGTGTAAATTAGTACAGCTGCTAATTACAAAATTACAAAATTACAAACACACATAGCTTTTGACCCAGTAATCCTCCTGGTAATTTTATGATAATATTTTACATATTATGTATCTATATCTGTATCTAAATAAACACATAACACACACACTCGCAAAATGGCATGTAGAGTATAGGTGTTTCCTTGTTGCATCGTTTGTGATACTTTTTTATTTATTTATTTATTTTTTAATTTTTTTTTAACGTTTATTTATTTTTGAGACAGAGACAGAGCATGAACAGGGGAGGAGCAGAGAGAGGGAGACACAGAATCTGAAACAGGCTCCAGGCTCTGAGCTGTCAGCCCAGAGCCTGACGCAGGGCTCGAACTCACGGACCGTGAGATCATGACCTGAGCCGAAGTCGGACGCTTAACCAACCGAGCCACTCAGGCGCTCCCGTCTGTAATACTTTTGTGATTCATCCATGTTATTCCACATACTGACTTCATTCCTTGCTGTTACATTTCATTATATACATATGTTTATCCATTTACCAATTAATGAGCATGCACCTTATCCCAAATCTTGGCTATTACAAATAGACATTTGCCCACTGAAGGTTCCGGTGTTTTCATTCCTCTTGAACAAATGTGTAGGGGTGGAACTGCTGGGTTGAATAGTAATATATGTTTAAGTTTATAAGAAACCCCTGAACTGTACTTCTAAAATAGCAGTATCATTTTGCATCCCCACCAGCAATTTATGAGAGTTCCACTTGCTCTATATCACCATTTGTTATTGTCATCCCACCTGGGCCCACTTAGACATTCTAGTAGCTGTGAAGAACTATCTCATTGTGGTTTAATTTGCTTTTCCTTAGCGACGAATGGTGTTGAATATCTTTTTGTGTGCTTATTTGCCACCCACATTTCTTCCTGCGTGATGTGTCCAAATCTCTTGCCTCTTTATTGGATTGTTTGTCTCCTTATTGGGTGCCGGGTGTTCTCTATATATTTAGGATGCAAGTCTTTTATCAGACATGTATTTTGGAAGCGTTTTCTCCCAGTCTGTGACTTTTCTTTTCCTATTCATAGTAGTACCTTTCAGAGACCACAAGTTTTTACTTAAGTCTCATTTATTAATTTTGTTTTTTAGGGTTCATGCTTATTGTTTCCTAAGAAATCTTTATCCAAAGCAAGGTCATAAAGATATTCTTCTATGCTTTCTTCTAAAAGTTTTATAGTTTTAGCTCTAATATTTAGGTCTATCATCCTTTTGGAGTCAAATATGTGTACATTGTGTGTATATATTAATCTTCAATAAAAATTAAACAACAAAAAAAGTTCCGGCTATGCCGTCCTTTATTTTGATGAGACTTTTAGTATTACTCCACCTAGTGGTTACTTAAAAACTCACACCTTTAATCTGTTCGTATAATGACGTTTTAAATATAAATACAGTTTTTTGTTTTTGTTTCTTCAAAATAAGTGTTTTGAAGACATATTTTTGGAAATAATCATTTAATTTTATTTTGAAATAGATATAAATAGAAGCGCCTGGGTGGCTCAGTCGGTTGAGCATCTGATTCTTGGTTTCAGCTCAGATCATGATCCCAGGGTTGTGGGATCAAGCCCCACATCTGGCTCTGCACTGAGCACGGAGCCTACATAGGATTCTTTTTCTCTCCCTCTGCCCCTGTCCCCTGCTTGTGCGTTCTCTCTCTATGAAAATAAAAAAATAAAAGTAAAGTAAATAGATATAAATATGTCACCTGTAAAAAGTCTCTTATCTCTACACACTTGGAAAACTTGGGAACAGATTTTTCTAAGTTATTTTAACTACTTCCACTTTAAAATGAGGCATGCCCACGGGATTCAAGCACTTTTTTTTTTTTAATTTGAAAGTACAGCATTTTCAACTTACTTATCAAGAACAGTGAATTGATATTAGGGAAGGTGAATTTTTACTAATGATTTTTCAATAAAAACTTCTGAGTAGGTGGATCAAATTGAAAAATGAATATTGAATCTACATATCTTTGTGACCTACTGTTTTTTAAATAACCAAGTGTCAAAATAAGCTTATTCTCAACTTTTGGGTTGCTATATCAAACTGATAATCCAAGATTTTAATTTTTTTTAACATGTATTTATTTTTGAGAGACAGGGAGAGACAGAGCACAGACAGGGGAGGGGCAGAGACAGAGAGAGACAGAATCTGAAGCAGGCTCCAGGCTCTGAGCTGTCAGCACAGAGCCCGAGGTGGGGCTCAAACTCACGTACCGTGAGATCATGACCTGAGCCGAAGTTGGACGCTTAACTGACTGAGTCACCCAGGCGCCCGGATAATCCAAAAATTTAAAAGTTGATTGTGCATATTCATTTGGCACTCACCAAAAACATAGTTCATAGTAAGAGCCTTGGTGGCTCAGTTGGTCAAGCGTTTGACTTCAGCTCAGGTCATGATCTCATAGTTGGTGGGGTCAAGCCCCATGTCGGGCTCTGTGCTGATGACAGCTCAGAGCCTGGAGCCTGCTTCAGATTCTGTGTCTCCCTCTCTCTCTGCCCCTCTCCCACTCATGCTCTGTTTCTCTCTGCCTCTCAAAAATAAATAAAAAACATCAAATTTTGAAAACTTAATAAAAAATAGTAAGAGCAAAAAGGATTTTCGTACCATTAATAAAATAAAATAGGGGCGCCTGGGTGGCTCAGCCAGTTAAGTGCCTGACTTTGGCTCAGGTCATGATCTCATGGTTTGTGAGTTCCAGCCTGCATGGGGCTCTGTGCTGACAGCTCGGAGCCTGGAGCCTGCTTCAGATTCTTGCCTCCCTCTCTCTCTGTTCCTCCCCTGCTCGCACTTTCTCTCTCTCTCTCAAAGATACATAAAGATTAAAAAAATTAAAAATAAAATAAAATGTTTTTAAAGTATTTACTTCCTATTTATGCTACACTATAAAATGCTCATCTGTATTTCATAATATATATAACTTATAACTATATAAATATATAATAATTAGATGTACCTTTGAACAAATTATTCAATCTCTTGAGGTTCCTATATTCTTACCTATAAAATAAGTGGCTTTGATTACATAATCTGTTCAACTTGCTTTAAAATTCTTTGATTTTGCAATTCTATGCCTGGAGATCCTCTTCTTAGCCTGTATGTCTGCATTTTTTTAAATGATACCATCATCAGCCTTCTTTCACGTGCTTAAAAACATGTCAGACCTACATTTTTTTTTTTTTTTTTTTGGGAATTCTGGCAGCTCCTTTCCCCCTGCCTGAGGTCAATCCCGAAGTTATGCAAGTATCCTTTGAGATTTAAAAACAACTGTTTTTCACTGGAGAATAATGGAGGCAGGGGAGATCATTTCTATTGCATCAGAAGGAAGCATGAGAGAGGGATTTACTGAAGGTGGTGTAAAACAAAAATAAAAACAGATGTGGGGAATGACAGAAGAATTTATTTTGAGCAAAGAAATGATAGATCTGGTGATAGGTTGCAGATACGAGGGATTTTCCAGAGAGAAGAGTTAAAGATAATTTAGAAGATTCTAGCCTTGGAGATTTGAAGAGAGGTGATATTATGGACAGGTTTATGAACATATTAAAATGATGCCCATTTGTGAAAGGAGAATGTTGAGCTCCATTGCAAAAGTTAAATTTGAGGTAATTTCGGCACATCCAGTTTTCTCTACTTCTTTATTAGAAAACAAATCAGATTAAGGAAAAAAATGGGTTAATATCCGTAATGGATAAAGATCATCTACAAATCAATGGGCAAAAAAATACATTTCCAAAAGAAAAATGGGCAAAGACAATTCCCAGGAATTCATCAAAGAAGACACTCAAATGACTCAATCTTACAGTTTAAGAAATGTGAAATTAAAATAATAATAGCCTGTAATATAGATGATCAGGATAGGCTTTTGCCATAATTATATTGCTTCTTTGGAGAAACAGTTCTTTTCTCTCATAGAATTTGACACGAATATGCTTAGAATATATTTGGAAGCTATGACTTATGTGCCCTGGCTTATGGGAACCTGAGAGGGAGAGAGAGACAGGGAGCCTGGCTGGGGCACAGCAGGTTGATGTGACATAACAGGTGGTCCAGTAATGTAGCTGAGAAGGGCTGACGATTGGAGGAATTAATGATGACCACATCAAGTGAAAAAGATAATCGTTGGCAAATTGAAATGATATGTCTCACTTCCTAAGATGGAGAAAAAGGGATGGATGTACATCCCCTTAAACCAGCTAACCAGGGATTCATTAATGTAGTAAATCCCAACGCAGCCAGAGGAGCTGACAAAGCACCAGGGAAATACTGAAAAGCACCAAAGGTGCAGAACCCCACGTTGTATCAGCACAGAGCATGCAGTTCGTCATGTACACTCCAATCTAAGATACGGAATTTTGTTTGAAAATCCAGAGGCTGCTGTAGGGATTCGGAAGAGAATGAAGTTAGAGAAAAAACATCAGGGGTGCCTGGGTGGCTCAGTCGGTTAAGCGTCTGACTCTTGATTCCGGCTCAGGTCATGATCTCACGGGTTCGTTCAGTTCTAGCCCCGCATCGGTCTCTGCGCTGACAGTGCAGGGCCTGCTTGGGATTCTCCCTCTCTCTGTCTCTCTCTCTCTCTTTCTCTCAAAAATAAATAAATAGGGGCGCCTGGGTGGCTCAGTCGGTTAAGCGGCTGACTTCAGCTCAGATCATGATCTCGCAGTCCGGTGAGTTCGAGCCCCACATCGGACTCTGTGCTGGCAGCTCAGAGCCTGGAGCCTGCTTCGGATTCTGTGTCTCCCTCTCTCTCTGCTCCTTCCCCGCTCGCGCTCTCTCTCTGTCTCTCAAAAATGAATAAACGTTAAAAAAAAAAAAAAATCAAAAATAAATAAACAAACATTGGGGAAAAAAAGAAAAAAAAGTCAGGAAAACCAGCAGAATTTCTCCAACTCCATCTGATATCTATAGAAAAATTAAGGGACAAAACGATGATGAAGAAATTTCACTTTACCAGCTTCACGACTTTTGGCGGTGTATTTTATGACGTTTTAGTCTTCCCAACAGTAGTACAGTTAATTTCCTAGCCTCCTTCTGTGTGCACTGTACTGACGATTACTTATATGTCTTTGGTGACTACCTGCTATTCTAACTGAGTCCTTGAAGTGCCTGTTCATTTCACAGAGGCTGAAATTCCCGAAGCCCCATTACCATGCTGTGTTGAGTGGAATCTCAGGGCCGGAAGTTCTCTCGCATATATGCTTTGGGAAGACATTTTTTTAAGTTCTAAGGGGACGCTGACCTTGGCCTCCGGTGTGCTTCCTTGGATCGTCTATCTCCTTGGAGAGATAGTGGACTTCATTCAGAAGCAATTGTTTGCTAGGCTTCTCAGTGTTCACAGAGAACGGCAGTTTTCTGAATTGTCTGATAACACATTTGAGTCTCTATTTAAACGGCAACATAGGAAGTCTGTCGTTCAGGTAATGGTCAAGCATGAAACATGAACTCAAAGGTTGCTGCAATGTTATGGAGGCCTTAGCTGAAAGAAGTAACTTTCGGGGAAGACTGACCAGAAAATTTATCTGCTGTGGTGGTGTCCTGCCCAGATCCCCCCTTCCCCGTAGAACCGAGGCACCCATTTCCTCAACCACCCCCATTCTTGGCTGCTGATGGCTCACAGACCTCCTGCAGGAACTGCGCTCAGAAGAAGTTGTTTTGCCCAAGGTTACCCCACCTCCCCAGCAACGGCCTGCAGTTCCTGGTTGGGGTGGGGGCCACAGATCTCTTTCCTTCATCTCCGAAGGGTGATCCAGCTGTGAAGCTCAAGCTGGCTCTGGGATTGACTGAGGCTTCTCTCTCCAGCAGCTGAATCATGGCTCAACTCCTGCCAGCTTTGCTTCCCTGGACCCCTAGGGGTGCTGTTTCTGAGAGCAATCCCTAACACCTCCAGAAAGCAGATTGTCACAGCACGTGCTCCTTCCAGAGAGCCCAAACTAAGATATACTCCAAATATTCTTTCAGATATTGTCGACTCAATCCCTGGGTCTAGTTAGACCATGAGAGAGGTGGCTTTCTTGGTAACTTAATATTGGCCACCCTAGAATTACTTAGTTCACTTTGCTTTGAGGGGTCTTACCCCTGCCTTTGTGGACTAAGGCTGTAAAGATCAGCCCCGCAAGACATGTCATTATTTCTACTCTAAGGTTCTTGTTACTTCTACAGTTTAATTTTTAGGGAGTTTATCCTAAGGAAGTAATCTGATTTGCAGGCAAAGATGCATAAAGATAATGATTAGAACAGTTTGTAGCAAGGGATTAGTGGAAAGTATATATTGACCATATATATAATAGTTAAAATTGAAAAACACATAACAATATGAACAGTTTTACCTCATTTTTCAAATGTCCTACATATGTTCATAGATGAAGACACCTGAAATTTGACATGACAAGTCAGGACATTAGATACAGATACAGCAATTACCTACATAGAGGTGAAAGTCAACACGACATCGTTCTTACAATTCCATAAAATTATATATATTTGACACATTTTTGTTTAATTTTGGACAGAGTCTAATAAAATGTATATAAAAGGTAAACACTTTATTGAGTTGACATAATACAATTTAATTTTAAACAAATTCTAATCTGTAAAAATTCTACTAATGTATAATAAAGGAGTTTTAACGGTTGTGATAGGTCAATTCTAATACCCATAAAATGTATTTCCATCATTACTAAATGATTTTCGTATCTATTTAGTTTAAGTCAACAAACACAGATATGGTTATTATTTATTGATAATCTCTCTCTGTACTAGTTATTTTATTTGCACTATTCATATCAGCACTATAGAAGTCAACTTTATTCCCATTTATTTTATTGAGAAGAAACTGACCTTGACCTTCAATAAATTTTACTACTTAGCTGAGGTTGAGTAACTAGTTCATGGAAATTTGGTCAGACTCAAACTGGAGGTAGTCTTTTTCAGTTTTTTTGCTCTTGCTAATTAGCCAAAACATATGTTCAATTTATATGTATTTTTAGTGGATTCATCCATGAAACATTATTATAGATAAAAATTTAATAGCTTAATGTAGCCAAAGAAATGCTAAATGAAAACAGTACTATGACATACACTCCATTTTAAAATATAAATGTATAGGGGCACCCAGGTGGCTCAGTCCGTTAAGCGTCCGACTTCGGCTCAGGTCATGATCTCGCAGTTTGTGAGTTTGAGCACTGCGTCAGGCTCTGTGCCGACAGCTCAGAGCCTGGAGCCTGCTTCAGATTCCGTGTCTCCCTTTCTGCCTCTCTCCCACTTGCACTCTCTGTCTCTTTCTCTCTCAAAAATAAATAAACATTAAAAAATATATAAATAACACTAAATAAATAGTAAATATTAAATATAAATAAGTATTAAAATAAATTAAAATTTTATTCTTAAATAAAATTAAATATAAATATTGAATATAAATAAACATTAAAAATAAAATATACATGTATAGACATGGACATAGAAAAATGTTTGAACTTATATACATTCTTGAATGGTGGAATTATGAATGACTTTTATTCTAGTGTACTCATTCTTATTTTGTAAAGTACATAAAATGAGTATTTCTCAATTTGTAACTAGAAAAAAATGGGATTTTTTGTACAAATATAAGGTTGTTCCTTATTTTTCAATAGAGCATATCAATCTCTTAATTGCTTTAGGAACTGCATTTTATATTGAGCTTACTTTTAAATGAACCCTTATTCACTTTACATTTTATTTTGCCCATCCAAGGCGGATAGAAAAACCAATTGATTTCTTCTAAAGTTCCACTAGGTGGTGCTATGGTGGAGTGAATTGCTTTTTTTTTTTTTTTAAATCTACTCGGTTCTCAAACTTTTGATTCTGTTTTGCAGTTCAAGGTATTATTCTTCCCCCCTCCCCCCATCAATCTCTTCACCTATTACATATAATAAAAAATTTATTGATTTATGCTAAGTGATAATATAAACAATGGTCTCTTACAAACATTAAAGAGATGTACATCCAACTCTGATAACTGTGAGTTCCTTAGAAATAACTGGAGGTATCTGGACTATATTTTGTGAAGCATAATTTACAACATAGTGCTTTAAGAAATTTGGATCAGTTGGGGCGCCTGGGTGGCTCAGATGATTAAGCATCTGACTTTGGCTCAGGTCATGATCTCACAGCTTGTGAGTTCGAGCCCAGCATCGGGCTCTGTGCTGACAGCTCAGAGCCTGGAGCCTGCTTCGGATTCTGTCTCCCTCTCTCTCTGTCCCTTTCCCGCTCATGCTCTGTCTCCCTCTCTCTCAAAAATAAATAAACATTAAAAAAAATTAAAAAACAAATTTGGATCAGTAATTTTCCAATTACCAGCAGTTCTCAACTTTCAGATTTTCAGCTATAAGAATCCAAAATTATGACACATTGATGATTACATGCATGTGATTATGTATGACATTTAGAGTAGTCTGTGCCAAAAGCCTAATTTTTCTGGCCCAGATGCTCTTTGTCAATGAGGCTCAGGAAATTTCCCTCTTCGCTGTGCATTTGCCCTGCAGTGATCTCTCCAGCTCATGGCCTCAGACACCACAGAATTATGCTAATAGATGCTCCTCAGCTCTGTTCCTAGTAATACTATCAATAATACAAGTGAACTTTAATGCCATTAGTTGTAATATTGTGCCATTAGATAGATTTGGCAACTAAAATGTATGTCAGATTTTATCACTTGTGCATAAATTTATGTAGTGTGTATAAAAGGCTGATGCAGTGGTAGGCAGGATAATGACTTCCAGCCATCCACATCCTAATCCCTGGAAACCGTGAATCTTATACGACAAAAGGGACTTTGCAGATGTGATTAGATGAACGGTCTTGAGATGGGCAGACTATTCTGGATTATCAGGGTGGGCTTGATTTAATTACAACAGTCCTTGTAGGAGGGACACAGGAGGAGTCAAGGTCAGAGAAGGCCATGTGATGATGGAAGCAGAGATTGAAGTGATGTGCTTTGAAGATAAAGGAAGGGGCCGTAGCCAAAGAACACAGGCTAGAAGCTAAAAAACACAAGGGACTAAAGGCTCTTTTAAGAGCCTCCAGAATAAAGCAGCTTTGCAAACACCGCCACTCTAGCCTAGTAAAACTGATTTTGGACTTCTGGCCTCAGAATGGTACAAGAATAAATCTGTGTTGTTTTAAGTTAGTGGCAGCCGGTCACAGTGGCAGTAGGAGACTGATACTGCTTAAGCTACCAACCCTATTAATATAGCATTGCTGCATCAGTATCCTAACCTGCCTATTTGGCACAGTTATTAATTAGTCCAATTTTTCTGGAAGATGGGGTAGCAACATGTATCAAGATATTTTAAAATGTTCATATCCTTTGACCCAGTAATGCTACGTGGCTAAAGAAATAGCTATAAATACATAGAAAGACCTAGGTGCAAGGATGGGCAGGCATTACAAGGACATAATAAAGATTAGAGGAGATATTAATGAAATAGAAAAATAAAAGAGCAAACAAACAAATACCCCACTTTCAAAAATGAACAGAAGACTGTGGCAAAAGATCAACAAGAAAATGAAGACTTGAAGATATTATAGATCAACTAGACCAAATAAATATCTATAAAATAATCCATCCAACAACAAGAAGAAGACATATTTTTCTCAAGACCACATGGAAGATTCTCCTATATAAATCATATGTTAGTTGACAAAAAAGAAGATTAATCAGTAATATCACTATTATCAATGTATCAATAAATTAAGATTGAAATCAAACAAAGATCTTCTCTGACCACAATGGAAGTAGAAATCACTAACAGAAGGAAAACCAGAAAATGCACAAATCTATAGAAATTAAATCACGCGATCCTAAATAACCAATGTGTCAAAGAAAAGCATCATAAAGGGAACTAGAAAACACTTTGAAATGAATGAAAAGTAAAACACAACATATCAAAATTCATGGAATGCACTGAAAGCAGTGCTCAGAGGGAAATACATAGCTGTAAATGCTTACGTTAAAAAAAGATCTCAAGTGAGTAACCTAACTTTCCACCATAAGGAACTGCAGTTCTAAAACAAAAAAGCAGCAAACTAAACTCAAAGGTGGCAGAGGGAAAAACATTATTAAGATCAGAATGAAGATAAACAAAATAGAAAATAGAAAAACCATAGAGAGAATCAATGAAACTGAAAGTTGGTTTTTTGGGGCCGCCTGGCTGGCTTAGTCTGAAGAGCATGTGACTGTTGATATCAGGGTTGTGAGTTCGAGCTCCACGTTGGGTGTAGAGATTACGAAAAGAAATAAATAAACTTAAAAAAAGAAAACGGTTCCTTGAAAAGATCAACAAAATCGACGAAAGTTTAGCTAGATTAAGAAAAAAAAGAGAGAAGTCTCACATTACTAAAAGCAGGAATGAAAGAGGGAATGTCACTACAGACATTACAGAAATAAAAAGGATTGTAAGTGAATCCTGAGAACAAATGTATGCTAACAAATTAGATAGCCTAGATGAAGTTGACACGGGAAAGACACAAACTCTCAAAACTGAAGCAAAAAGAAATAGAAAATATGAATAGACCTACAGCAAATAAAAAGACTGAATTGGTAATCAAAAAAATAGTTCACAGGGACGCCTGGCTGGCTCTGTCAGTAGAGTGTGTGACTCTTGATCTCGGGGTCGTCAGTTCGAGCCCCACGTTGGGCTCAACATGATGACTCAAAACAAAAATTTTTTTAAACATCTCACAAAGCAAAGCTCAATCCCATCCAAAAGCAATAGAACACACGTTCTTCTCAAGTGTACATGGGACGTTCTCCAGGGTAAATTGTATGTTAGGTCACAAAACAAGTCTTCATATATTTAAGAAGATTGAAATCATGTCAAAAATGTTTTCTGGCCACAGTGGTATGAAACGAAATCGATTACGAGAAAATTCACAAATATGTGGAAATTAAACAACATGTTACTGAACAACAGTGGGTCAAAGAAGAAATCAAAAGAGAAATCAAAAAATACCTTGAGACAAATGAAAAGGGAAATACAATACACCAAAACTAACAGGATTCAGCAAAAGCAGTTCTAAGAGAGAAGTTCATAGCAATAAACACCTGCCTCAAGAAACAAACAAACAAATCTCAAATAAACCACCTAACTTTACACCTCAAGGAACTAGAAAAGAGGAAAAAAACTAAGCCCAAAGTTAGCAGCATTTTTCTTTTTTCTTTTCTTTCTTGTTTTAGATTCCACAGATCGGTGATACCATGCAGAATATGTGTTTATCTGTGAATTATCTTGCTTTGCATAATGACCTCTGGGTCCATCCATATTGTCCCCACGGGCAGGATTTCCTTGTCATTTATGGTTGAATCATCTCCCATTGTATATATATACATTTTTTAGCAATACAAACTTAAGCAAACCCTATTTGGAGGTACTATCTGAACTTGGTGAATTTGCATAACTGAGCTCCAGAAGGAACTCAAAGGGCAAGGCTAGGTAAACACATGCCCGAGTTGGTCTTTGGATATTTACAACACTGGGGAGTGTACCAAAGGCCACCACTGAATAAACAGACTGCAGATGCTGATTGCCTCATTCCTTCCAAAATCTTTACATATCCATGTTTATTCTTATTTCTCAAATAGGACAATTTACATATATGATTTTCATACAACAGAAAAATTACATATTAACATCTACCTATGAAACAAGACAAACTGGCACTGTTCATATTCTTAATCTGATGTTAGATAATAACTACAGTGCAGGAAATGTCTTCCCTCATATGCAGGTGCTTTTCTCAATCGTCACTCCACTGCTGTCATCCTGTTTGTTGGGGATAGGAGATCTCTTAGGTTAGGAGTTCTTCTTAGTGTTGATTATACAGACCGTGGGCTATATAGATGTAGCTACTTACGTTAATTTTCCTTTCCACCATACAGAAGCATTTCCATGCGAAGATTTTAAAGTTTTCTTTCTCTTTTCTTTTTTTTTATTTTTTTTATTTTTTGAGAGAAAGAGAGACAGAGTATGAGCGGGGGAGGGGCAGAGAGAGAGAGAGAGAGAGAGAGAGAGACACAGACTCTGAAGCAGGCTTCTCACTGCCAGCACAGAACCCACCTCAAGGCTCGAACTCACCAAATGTGAGATCATGACCTAAGCCTAAGTCGGATGCTTAACTGACTGAGCCACCCAGGCGCCCCGAGTTTTACATTTTCTAATGGATATAATGTTAGCCATATAAATGCTCTCATTTAAGGTATTATGGGAGAGAGCAAAATTTAGGTTGATAGAATCAGAATGTTTTAGAGCTTTAAAGTTTATACCTCAGAAAGTATCTAGTCCGGTTCTTTTCTTTTTCTAGAGAAGGAAGAGAGATTGAATGAGTCTCTGTCACGTAAGTTTTGAAATAAGCTGTTTTGGGCTAGCCAGTCTAAAATAAAGTTTCACATGATCTCGCACAGTGCCTGGCACACGGGCATCACTTTACAAGCATTTGTAAAAGAAATTGCTGCTGCTGGAAGATGGCAGGATGATTTCTCTCAAAACTGACTACCAATCTCTACGAGACATAATATATGAAGTGCTTGGAATGATTCCCGGCACATAGTTAGCAGGTATGTGTGTGATAGAAAATCCCATTCCGCAGTTCAACATTCAACGAGTACTGAACTACGCGGCGGTCATCTGTCCTGGATGTCAAGGGCGCTGAATGGAGGCAAGCAGGATTCCTCAAGGGGACAACTGGCGGACGATAGAATCTCCGTGCAGTCTCCCTTTTACAATGAATGTTATTTATCATAATTATAATTTGCACCCGAAAATGGCGACTTTACTAAGAAAGGGCCGTGTGGGTTAGGGTTATGAGCCAGCATTCTTCAGAGATTTCGTGGTTCCTTCCATACGTTGTGGTTTGCAAGTAATTAATGTACGGGTCTTTTTGATGAAATGAGGTTTAAGGTAACTTCAACAGCCCAAAGGCTCCGATTACGTATCTAAAGCCTTAAGGAACAGGTCTGTGTGCCTAAATAAGTGGCATTCAGGTCACCAGATACTATGTTAACAGATGTGGACATAGGCTATTGTTATAATCCCTTCCTTAACCGACTGTATTTTAACAGGACAGAATTAAAACTACCCACTAAGGATGTACATTCCTGCATTGAGGCTAAGTGGAACTTAGAAAAGCTACATTTTAGGGTTTTTAAAGGTGACGTTTTTGAGCCTTTCCCTTTTGAATTATTCAGATAGCTCCAAGATACCTCCTTGATCAGCATGGTAGCTCATCTAGATGGAGGGCCTATATCATGCCACTTTTAGAGTTATTAAATCTGTAGGCGTAGGTCTGAAGGTAATCGATTACCTTCAGTCAGTGATTCTCAAACTTGCCTTATCCTAAGGATCCCCTGGGTGTCTATTACAAATGCAGATTTCTAGGCGTCTTCTCTGGAGATTCTGATTAATAGGTCTGGATGGGGCTGGAAATCTCTGTCTCTAACAAAACCCCAGGTTAATTGTTCCAATGTCTGTTCCAGCTTGGGAAGTAGAATCTTCCTTACCATTTGCTAAACAAAAAGGCTGTTATACTAAAACTCCTATAGAGAACTTCTTCTGTAGCTACTACCCCCAACCACTAATATCTTAAAAGATTTAACTGGTTCGGACCATCAGGACTTGATGCTGTACCTGTCACATAAAAGATTGTAACAGGGATAGATACTGGTAAGTAGGAGTTAGAGTCATAATTTAACTCAAGACTAAGAAGTGAACAGAATCAAAGTACAAGTAAAGCTGATATATTATTTTATCAAAGCTAAGATGTCATTGATTGTAAATGGCACCATTATCATTGAGGAAGAAAAATATTATGATACAATGCTTTCTTATCATCCAAATACTTTATTTTATATTTATAGAAAGAGCTTTTCAAACTTAGGTATTTTTATCCTATACAACTCAATAACTCTTATTAATACATAAGAAGGGAAATACTATATTTCACTGAGTCTAAAACACATTTTTAAAAAATGTTTAATTTGAGAGAAAGAGAGAGAGAGAGAGTGTGTGTGTGTGTGTGTGTGTGTGCGTGTGTGCACCTGTGAGTGGGAGGAGATTCAGAGAGAGAGAGAGGGAGAGAGAGAATCCTAAGCAGGCTCCAAGCTGTTAGCGCAGAACCCATCATGGGGCTCGGTAACATATACTGTGAGAGTATGACCTGAGCCGAAATCAAGAGTCAGATGCTTAACCAACTGAGCCACCCAGGCACCCCTAAAACACATTTTTTCCCACATTTTTATATTGCTAAAACCAGGAGGTATATTATAATCCATGATGCTATAGCAATGCATCATAAGTTAATGCATCTTTACTTCTATTATATATATATGTAATATATAACATATATAATATTGTATTATAATGTATAGCACCTTAGATTCACTGAAAGAGGGCATTAGCATTATATTGTGGTTAGTGCACTCCTAAACTTCTTCCCGGCCAGGGACTACCTCTTTTGTATCACTTTTTAATTCAGACTCATCCATGTGCACAGTTTGCCACTCAACTACTATTCCCTGTGGCGTCAAAATGCAGCATTTGTTAGAAGAATCCATGGAAGAACGAACTCCATTGGTTCTGGATTCTAAGCCAGGTTTACAATGAAATACAGCTGCTTTATTTTGACATTGGGGATGTTGAGACCCCCAAAGTCTCTGGCCCGTGACCTTTTGGTCTGTACTCTCAATCTTTTGGTTGATGGGGGATAAAAGATTACACCAATTTTTTTTTTCTTTTTACAATGGTTTTTTCTTTTTACAATTTTTTTTAAAAGTCGGCCCAACATGGGGCTTGATCTCACAATCCTGAGTTCAAGAGTCTCATGCTCCACCAACTGTGACAGCTGGGCACCCCAAGATTACAGCAATTGCAGCCTCTGTGGGAAACAGTGTGTCAGTTTCTAAAAAGGTTAAACAGAGAACTACCGGATGACTCAAAGGCCACATCTCGCTGTATATCCAGAGGACTCAAACAGCTACTTCTACACCAGTGCTCGTAGCAACAATAGTCAAAAAAAAATAGGAGCAACGCAAGTGCCCATGGACAGAAGAATGGATAAAGAAAATGTGGTATATACAAACAATGGAATATCATTCAACCATTAAAAGTAAAGCCATTTTTATATGTGCTACAACATGAATGGATCTAGAAAACATTATGTTTTCTACTTATATGAAGGTACTTGTATGAGGTCCTAGAACAGGCAGGTTGATAGATAGACACAGAAAGTAGAATAGAGATTGCTAGGGGCTGGAGAGAGGGAAGTTATGGGTTAATGGCTACAGAGTTTTGGTTGAGGATAATGAAGAAAGATTTAGGTCTAGATAGTGGTGAAAACCTTGAGAATGTATTTAATGCCCCTTTATCGCACACTCACCAAATGACTAAATCAGCAAATATTTCCTCATGATACGCTTTACCACCAAAAAAGTTCACG
The DNA here is from genome assembly GCF_046562875.1 of Panthera onca. NCBI lineage: Eukaryota > Metazoa > Chordata > Mammalia > Carnivora > Felidae > Panthera > Panthera onca. The sequence continues at coordinate 14,394,864 of NC_138356.1, read as the reverse complement.
GCGCTCTTTTCGTTCTGGATTTTCTTCCATGTCACTCACACGCCTTCTGCCAGTCTGGCCCTTTAGGGTGTGCAGCAACATCTGTTAGGTCACAACCGTGGTCGGACGGAGAGCGGCTGTCGCAAGCCACTTACATATATCCCAATTTCAGAGATGTAAGATGCAGGAAAGTGTGTGTCTCAGCAATGAAACGAGGTTTCAGGGATTTGGGATAGAGTTGGGGTTCACTGTTTAAGGTCAGAAAGGAAAGAATAGATTCTGAACAACTCATGTCATCCTGAGATCATTCACTGGGGACACGGATGGTGAAGGAGCAGACTCAAAATTAACTGATTTAGATTAGTAGTCAGCTAAGTCAGAGTCACGAAACAAGGAATGGGCGTAAGCGTTTTGGTATATTAGGGTCAGGGTTAGGGTTAGCAAAATATATATTATGAATCTATATGACCATAAACAGATCTTGAACACACAGAGCATACTTATCTTAGCCTAAATTTTTACTCACTTACCCTATACTTTCACGTGTATTATCTCATTCGAGTTGAGTCCAGAAATATTGTCATGTGGTAAAAATGATCCCCACTGAGTGAGGAGGAAAGCTAAGTCTTTACTACTCAGGTATTTCCTGAGTAGCACAGATCTGGTGAGAAACAGAATCTCATTCCGACTCTTCATGTACCTCCAATGCCCAGGGCTTTTCAGCCACAGAAAATACTGCATCATCTGTTACCACTGAATGTAAGGATGTTTGCGTGATTTAGTTCTCTGAGTCTAAATGAGTGAAAGATATGTACTTGAGTAAGGAGAGGTATTCTAGGATTCATTCTCGGCTGTTGTATGTTCAATTTAATTAGAGTCAATTACCATGTCCCCCTGAGAGCGGCCTACATTATCACAATGTTCCTAATATGCCGGTGGCTCAGGTAGGCAGATATGTAATGTCAGGACCTGTCTTTAGTCATCCTGCTCAGCATGTAAGAGCCGAGTGGCATTAGGCTGCATTGCAATCACCTCTTGAGATCCAAGTTTCTCCTTTCTAAACAGGGGTAATATTACCCCACACTGAAGCTCTGTTACGAAATTAGAGATAATGTATGTAAAATACCTAGCACAGTATCTGGAAAAAATGGTAGGTATTAGTAATCTGAATGTTTACTCAATGGTTTTATTTTTAGGCATAATGATACTACATTGGCCCAATCGGTCATTTCTGTATTAAAATCATTCGCGTTCCACAATTTAAATTCTTATGAAAAATGATTGCATGTTCGATGCAGCATAGCATGGTGGTTAAATCTTAATTATAATTAAGCAATCTGAACTGGACTAATACCAGCTGTGTGGTGTTGGGTAAGTTACTTAATGTCTCTGTTCCTCAGTTTCCTCCAAAATAGCTTGGGAGTAATAGAATCTACCATGCAGGATTGTGATGAAAATTAAGTGACTTAACATGGTTTTTTAAATTTTTATTCCAGTATAATTAACATACAGTGTTATATTAGTTTCAGGTGTTTAATACAGTCATTCAACAATTCTATACATTACTCAGTGTTCATCATGATAAGTGTACTCTTTAATCCCCATCACCTTTTCACCCACTCCCCCACTCATCTCATCTCTGGTGATCATCGGTTTGTTCTCTATAGTTAAGAGTCTGATTCCTGGTTTGTCTCTCTTTTTTTCCTTTGCTCATTTGTTTTGTTTCTTAAATTCTACATATGAGTGAGAGCATATGGTATTTGTCTTTCTCTGACTGATTTATTTTGCCTAGCATTATACTCTCTAGTTCCACCCATGTCATTGCAAATGGCAAGGTTTCATTTTTTTTAACGGCTGCATAATATTGCAGTGTGTATAGACCACATTTTCTTTGTCCATTCATCTATCAATGGACACTTGGGATACTTCTGTAAGTTGGCTATTGTCAATAATGCTGCAATAAACATAGGAGTGCATGTATCCCTTTGAATTAGTGTTTTTACATTTTTGCGGTAAATACCCAGTAGTGTCATTACTATACTGTAGGGTAGTTCTATGTTTTTAATGTTTATTTATTTATTTTGAGAGAGAACAAGTGGGCACAAGTCGGGGAGGGGCAGAAAGAGAGAGAGGGAAAGAGAGAATCCTAAGCTGGGCTCTATCTCATGACCGTGAGATCATGACCTGAGCTGAAATCAAGAGTCAAACGCTTAACTGACTGAGCCACCCAGGCATCCCAGGGTGGTTCTATTTTTAACTTTTGGAAGAACCTCCATACGGTTTTCCACAATGCCTCCACCAGTTTGCATTCCTACTAACAGTGCATGTGAGTTCCTTTCTCTCCACACCCTTGCCAACACTTGCTGTTTCTTGGGTTTTTGATTTTAGCCTTTGTGACAGGTGTGAGGTGATATCTTATTGTAGTTTGGATTTGCATTTTCCTGATGAAGAGTGATGTTGAGCATCTTCTCATGTGTCTGCTGGCCATCTGTGTGTCTTCTCTGGAGAGATGGCTGTTCACGTCCTCTGCCCACTTTTAATTGGGTTATTTTTATTTGGGGTGTTGAGTTGTATCAGTTCCTTATATATTTTGGATACTAACTCTTCATCAGATATGTCATTTGCAGATACCTTCTCGCATTCAGTAGGTGGCCTCTTAGTTTTGTTGATTGTTTCCTTCACTGTGCAGAAGTTTTTTTATTTCGATGTAGTCCCAATAGTTTAATTTTTCTTTTATTTCCCTCGCCTCAGAAGACATATCTAGAAAAATGTGGCTACAACTGATAGAGAGATTACTGCCTGGGCTCTCTTCTAGGATTTTTACGGTTCAGGTCTCACATTTAGGACTTTAATCCATTTTGAGTTTATTTTTGTGTGTGGTGTAAGAAAGTGGTCCAGTTTCCTTCTTCTGCATGTAGCTGTCTAGTTTTCCCAATACCATTTGTTGAATAGACTATCTTTTTCCCATTGCGTACTCTTCCCTAAATGAGTTAACATTTGTAAAGAACTCAGAATACTACCTGACACATAGTAGGAGTATATACATCTGTTTAAATAAACAAACTTTTATATAGGCTTTTACACACGTCATTTTCAAATAAATGCCAGCAGTAAGCGAGATAATATTCCTAACAAGGGGAACAATTTTTACTCTACTAATCCACATGATTCTTGATGCACAACTAAAGAATGGCATGCATCGTTCAAAAATGAAGAAATAAGTACCTAGTTTACATATCTAAACAAGTGCCTGGTTCACGGATGTGAGGATCTTTGAGGAGAAGCTGGGTCCTATGAGACCAGTTCCTGTGCTCCAACAGGTGTATACCATGACCCTTCCCCCAAGTCATGCCCAGAGGTACCTGCAGCCATTTCTCAGAGCAAGAGAACAAGGATAAAGAGAAAGACCTAGTGCATGGGAGGGTTACCAGACATTACGAAGGTAATCCCCAGGGCTCCAACATACCACCGTGGTCTCCAGGCAGAACGGGGCTTGTGGAGGTCAGGTGATAGATGAAGTCTTCACCTGAGTTTATTTTACAATGGACCTGATGAGATAGGAGATTGATCCTATGGTCATTTCCTCACTTTGCAGAATATATAATACAATTAAACATACTTAGTATCTGGCAGAATCCCCATATTGTTTACGACCCACGGAGTAAGTGCTATCATAGAAAAAGCAAACAGAGGCCCTTGAAACTGACCACCTGCTCCCCGCCCCCTCCCATTCTTCCAATATCCCCCAAGAGAGTAAACCAAAAGCAGTACCACATTTCTAGGTAACTGCCGAGGTTGGGGCTATTTAACTTACTCCTTTAGTTAGCAAAAGCCAAATGAGTTTTAAAGGATGACTGTGGATTATTGCAAAAGTAATCAGGTGGTGATAAAAATTATTGCTAAGGTTCTAGATGAGGGAGTTTAACCGGAACAAATAAACATTGTGCTACTGACATTGAAAACAGGCTCTCCAATTTTTATCAGTGAAGATAATCAGACCCGAGTTTGCCTTTACACAGCAAGGGATTGTGATCTTACTTCACTGTTGTGTAAACTCTCCTGCTTTTTTTGTATAATGTAGTCCAGAGACCTTAATCATCTTAATGTGCCCCACTGGTTGGGCAGACAGGGTGGTGACCAGAAACAGATGGTATACTCAAATTCGACAATTTAGGATAGTTTCATAAAGGGACTATTTACAATAGTGAGGGCATGGGCAACACAAAGTCACCACCACCCTTAGATATTCTACTGGGTTGAATGATGTCTGCCCAAAATTCATTCCCTTCCCAGAACCTCAGAATGTGACCTAAGTTGGAAATAGGTTCTTTGTAGATGTAATCAAGTTAACATGAGGTCGTACTTGATTAGGGTAGAATCTAACCGAATAAGACTGGTGTCCTTATAAGAAGAAAATGTAGCCATGCAAACACAGGTCAGGGAGATGGCCATGCAGCTATGGAGGTAGAGACCAGAGTGACGTAGCTACAAACCCAGGGGTGCCAAGCACTACCACAAGGACCTGAAGTTAGAAAGAGGCGCAGAACAGATTCTCCCTCACAGTCTCCAAAAAAGCAAGCAATCCTGCCCACACTTTGATTTGGCACTTCTACCTCCAGTATCGTGAGAATAATTTTATTTTTTTTAACATTTCATTTATTTTTGAGAGACAGAGAGAGACGGAACATGAGTGGGGAAGGGACAGAGAGCGAGAGGGAGTCACAGAATCCGAAGCAGGCTCCAGGCTCTGAGCTGTCAGCACAGACTCTGATGTGGGGCTCGAACCCATGAACTGTGAGATGTCGGCCAAAGTAGGACACTTAGCTGACTGAGCCACCCAGGTGCCCTGAGAAGAAATTTTTATTATTTCATCTTTCTTACAGCACTTGGTTACAGCAGCCCTACCAGACTAATATAGACCTGAGCGGACGAGGGGTGGGTAGTTATGGAAACTCAGAGAAAGTAGCTGTAGCTGTAAGAAAGGGCTGCCTAAAAGGCATGGTGGGCTTTGATAAAGGGATACAGTCGATATGGGGCAACCCCATGGGGAGGGAGCTGGGGGAATAAGATCCTGACCTCAAACTCTTCCCCGTTGCCTCCGCCAGCTAAGCAGAACTGGGAGCCAGAGGGCAAGGAGCACCCTGGGGAAATCAATCAGTCAGCCTCACGGCACACAAATGGGAGAGGAGAATGGAGGCTGTACATCGGAGGTGAAAATGGAAAATACTCAGCACTGGATATTAGATGACACTGTGGAACTGTTGCTAATTTTTTTTTTTTTTTTTGGTGTGAAAATGGTATTTAGTAATATAAAAAAAGAAAAAATGCACATTATTTACCAATAAAATATGATAGGTAAGGATCCTTTACAATATTTCGGCTTTTTAAAAAAGTGGGAGAGGCAGACAAAACAAGATTGGCAAAACAGCACTGATTGTTGAGGCAATGTACTACTATTGTCTTGACATGTGTTCGAAAGTTTCCATGGTAAATACTACACTGAAAAGTTTTAAGTGAGGTTTCCCAAGTGATGTAGGATAAACTCTGTGCTTCGGTAGAAACCTAGGCTCTGTATAGACTCTAAATGACACCCTCTGGATTATCGGATTCTGATTTCATCTACACTGTCTCACAACTTTATAAATTGCAGGTAACTGATAGCAATGGCACTTAACTCTTATCTCAGAAAATGTGAATTCTGTCCTCTCTGGTAGAGTTTCACTTGGCCTCCCTCATCACTGTGGAAGAAGTTAGTCTTGCCTCTATTTGCATATTCATCTTTCATTTCGTATAAAAGTATGCTGTTTTGAAATCTCCTTTGAACCTGTTATAACATCTCCCCGGTTCTCTACGTGCAAGTTAAAACAGAAGTTTTAACACATGTTCACTTTTATGTCTGCTGGAGTAATGATTGTACCTCTTTTTGAAAGTTATCTCTTAGCAGTGATAGATAGTATTTACGTCTTTTTTGTGAAGCTGAAAGTCAAATAAATGAATGCATATACTTATGAACGATTATGTGTTAATGAATAATTAATTGCTAAATAATTTCAGAGTAAATAGTAAGCTACTTGTACAAATAGTAACTAACTTTTCCTCTATTTGTTCCTCATACCATTAGTTCCAAAAACCCCTTTGGAATCTTTGTACCAGAGAACTAGATGGATTTTCAGTAAACATGACAGCTCACTGAAGTGAAATATGCACATAGCAAATTCGAAAACGCTTCAAAACAAACATTGAGTAACATCTGAAAATCTGTGTTAAGAATTCTAAAGTTTTTATATAGATACAAGATACATTGTTGAAAGACACAAGCATGGTCTGCGTTATTATTTTTTTTAATGTTTATTTATTTTTGAGTGAGAGAGAGACAGAGAGAGCAAGGGAGGAGCAGAGAGAGAGGGAGACACAGGATCCGAAGCAGGCTCCAGACTCTGAGCTGTCAGCACAGAGCCCAACGTGGGGCTGGAACCCATGAACCTCGAGATCATGACCTGAGCCAAAGTCAGACGCTTAACAGACTGAGCCACCCTGGCGCCCCACGTGGTCTGCATTATTTAACAAGTAGTCAAGTTTTAGGGTAGGAGTCTCGCCTTATATGTGTACACCTCTTCTCCAATTTCTTTTCTTTCTCTTTCCGTTGACATTGCAGTCTTTTCTTTAATGGAACTGCAGACACCGGAATTTCTTCATGCTTTGTTACCGGTATCCACTGCTACCACTGCCATTTCTCCTGGTCATCTGGGCTCCGTGTTGGTTCCGTTTTCGCCAAGTTTAATGGCAACCAATCCATTGGTCAGTATTCTTTTGCATTTCTCTTATAAGAGTCTCACAGATCCAGAAATAACAGGACATCAAACCCATACATGGCATACTTCCAAAAAAGAATACCACAGCTGTGTCCATGAGTCTCACTGAAGTTTCTGCCCACTTTCAAAAAAGCAGATGCTAATTTCTAAGAACAAGTAGAAGAATGTGTTGAAAAATTTTCAAAAAGAAAACATGCTGTACATACACTCTTAATTCACTTTTAAACACATTAAACTATTAGAGAAATCTGGCTTCCCCTGTATTTCTTTTATTGCGTCGCAATACCTTCTTCCCGACCGCCCACTTTCTCCTTTACCTGGCAAACTGCCAATGCACCACTAAAGCCAAGCAAATGTCCCCCTTGTAGTGTACCCAGATCTCCTAGAAGAGACCAGTAGCCTTGCTCTGTGTGTTCACGGCACATTCCCAGTACTTCTTTCATATCAGTTTCACACTGAATTGTAAAACCTTGAGACCAATAGCTTTCCATCTCACTCCCAAGTAAAAATCAAAGCTTGGAATCTCTGTCTGTCATTTACATTGTTTTTTCATTGGATTCTGATGATTTACTGTACTGGCTTGCCAGCTCCATCAGACTGGAAGTCACAGCCCGTAGCCCTGCAATCCCAGATATCCCTGGGCCAGCTTCCTCACCTCTTCCAGGGGTTCATCCGAGCATCACTACAGGTGCTATCACCCTTCATTGCTTTGTTTCCCCATAGTACGGATCCCCATCTCATACCACAATGTCATTTATTTGTCTTGTTTATTGCCTGTCCCCATCCACAAGAGTGAAAAGTCCCGGAAGACAAGGGTTTCTGTCTGTTTCACTCACAGGTGTATACTCTGCACCTTGAACAAAGTCTGGAAACGCCAGCAACTCAGTAACTATTCTTGTAATGAATGAAATGGCAGGGCCTCTCACCACTGTGTCTTAAGGCAAAGATTTGGCTTTGTGTGTTTGTACAATTCTAGCATCTACCTGGCACATGGCGTAGATTCAGTAAGAATTAGTCTCATGGATTTCCCTGCGGGAGGCAGGTCAATTCTAGGACAGCTGCCGCGGGTAGAGATCAAGAAAACGCCAATGTGACGACCTTTCTGGTTCCCACATCGACTCCCTGATTCATCTTCATTACCTGGGCTCACTTGGATGAGGTCATACACCTTTGGCCAGGCCACTGAAAGACTAGACACGGTGGGGCACGGGAAGGGAAGAAGTACACGGTGTTTAAGACTTTTTTCTTTTTTTTTTGGCACTTGCTAGTCATCCGTGTTTATCACTAACAGGATGAAGTCTCAAGAACGGAGAAGACTGCCTGGATTTGGAGGAAGTGGCCAAGTAGGGAGTCTGTTAAGGCGGCATTATGGAGTGTTTTTTGGAAACCACTGTGGCAATAAAACGTTTTTGAGACGGGAAGTCTGCGTGGAGCTTTAATGGGCGTAAGGAGGGGCGCTCAGTAGTACTTCGGCCGCAGTGCCACCAAATGGCTGTCCTTCCAGCTCCAAGATGAGAAAGTGATTATAAGAGAAAGAGCAAAGGGAGGGAGAAAGAAAGAGAGGTGGGAAGGAAGCAAAGGCAAGGAAAGAAGGAGGGAGGAAGGCAGGAAAAGAGGAAAGGGAGGCAGGGAGGGAGGGAGAAAAAGACGGAAAAGTTTCCTCTAGTAGGTAGATAGTTTTTTGTTTTTGTTTTTGTTTTTGTTTTTTTGGAAAAACATCCAAACTCATGGCAATCAGCGTAGGCGAGCAAACTTTCTGACATCCTCCCTTTGGCGGTGGACACCACGCCTTCCCTCACTGGAGAAAGAACGGCTCGGGTTTCCAGAAGGAGCAGCACCGTGGGGGACACCACGCGGCTCCGGGAGCTGGCGCACACCCTCGCGGCCGCGCGAGGCCGGTCGCGGCCCCGCGGGGCGGGCGGGTGGGTGTGCGCGGCCCGCCGCCACCGGGGGAGGGGCCGGAGGAGTGGCGCGGCGCCCGCGCTTTTCCCGGCCACCCGGCCCCGGGCGGCCGAAACGGCGGGGCGGGCATGGCAGAGACGCGGCCGGGGCCGGAGCGGGGGCTGCAGCTCAGCGCGCTGCCGGACCAGTCCCCGCTGTTGCAACCCGCCCTGGCCGAGCTGCGGCGCCAGGCCCGGGCGGCCGGCGCTCCGCCGACGCCGCTGCCCCTCACCGATTCCTTCCTGCTGCGGTTCCTGCGCGCCCGGGACTTCGACCTCGACCTGGCCTGGCGGGTAAGCGTGCCTCCCGGCTGCGTTCCCCTCCGCGGGCAGGGCTGGGGGCCCGCCGCGGCTCGGCCCAGACCCCCGCGAAAGCTCGAGTCGCCTGCAGAACCGTGGCGGGAAGGCGCCCCTGACGCGCACCGGGCGGCGGGCGCGGTGGCTGCAGGTGCTCTGAGAAATCCCGCGCGGGTCCTGCCAGTTTCTCAGGGTCTTGGAAACGGAAAACCTAGAAAAAGCTGGAGCGCTCCGGGGTGATGGCCCGTTTGACCTCCAACCACTGGAGCTCTGCTCTACACGAGTCTCCCGAGCCCATGAAGTTCGGGGCGAATGCCTTTCCTCTCCCTGGCGCGAAGCCGGTGATAGAAACCAAAGTAACAGCTGAGAAGGAGGAAGCCTGGATTTATCACATCTTAGCAGATCACTGCACGTGTGGCCGGGAGTATGGAGTTGCCAGTAAAACTGAAGGTCTGAGGCCAAATTCTAGCGAAAGAGTGCCATTCCTGATAATACTTTGTCAGGACGGTAAAGCAGTCCGGTATATTTTGAGTGGAAAGGTATGGGACCAGCTGGCTCTTCTGTGTTTCCAGGTTTGCTACAGATGGTTGAGAGAAGGGGTGGTGCGAAGACAGGAATCGAAAAGAGAGATGTAACCTTGAGTTCTGTCACTTTGGGCTCAGCATCCTTTTCTGTTAAATAATGGTGAGAAAGCCTAGCCCACTGACTGATTTCGAGAATTGAACGTTAGCCAATTTAACAGAACAACGCGGGTCTGGCACAGAGCCTGACCTAAGAGTAAGCACCCAGCAATTGAACCTGATCTCGCCCTTTTGCCAACTGGCTTGCTCAATGTCGTGTTGCGAGGTGGGCCGCAGGGGACGTAGTATAGTACAGAATCGTAAACATGTCTCGGTATGAGTTTTTTGTTGTTGTTGTTGTTAACTAATTTTTAACCGAAAAAGTAAAGAGCATGGGGGATTTAAAAAATCCGTAAGTAGAAAGGAGTGCAAAGTAAGTTTCTAAAAGTAACTTTCTAAAGGAAAAAAACTTCCCCATCCAAAACCTTCATTTCGTTGGTTGGTTACCCAGAAGCAGTTACTGTTAACATGTTTCTCTTTCTGGGTATAGTCTGAGCTCACGCGGCATAGGTATGTGGTTTACGTTTGGTCTTTATTTTATTTTATTTGTTTATATAATTTCTCATAGAGATCAGCCTATTTCAGCATGTGTGCATACATTGTATTCTTTTGGGGAGCTGTGTGCAATCCCATTGTATGAATTAATTATATTAACATTTATTAACAGTCCCCTGTTACTGGACATAGGAGTTGTCATCAGCCAGCAGCAATGCCATCATGCATGCTGTTCATTCCTTCAACGATTATTTTTTGAACTGCAATTAGCCTGGCAGTGTACAAAATGCAGTAAATAAGAGAAACGGGGTTTCTTCCATCACCAAGTGGATTTTGTAGTATGTCTTTACACATTTGTCTTTGTGCAAAAACAGGAATATATCCTTATAAGGTAAGTTCAGCCCGTACAGTTGCTGAAGAGGTGCATTTTCAATGTTGATGAATGCAACATCTGTCCTTCAAAGTGTTTGCACTAACTTTATCACTTTTATGCTACAGAATGGTGACTTTTTCTTCCTATTATCACCCACCCTGTACTATCAAACATTATGATATGTGTCAACCTGCTTGGTGAAAAATTGGTTCTCATTGTAATATGCATTTTTAAAGTTATAAGTGAGGTTAATCATGTTTCGTATACTTAAAATTTTTAAATTATTTTCCAGTTAACTGCCTGTTTTTACCATTTGTTAATTCTCTTCCATTTTGTTCACATAAAATATACATATAATTTTTTACTCATAAAATATCTTTATGTTTAAAGAAAATAAGCCTTTCTCCTAGTTTGTTGTCTTTTGACATAGCTTGTACTATTTTTTTTTCTCGGCAGAGTTTAAACATTTCTATGTAATCAAATATATCAGTTAGATTGTTCTTTGATTGCTTCTGGGTCTTATAAGCTCTTCTCCTCTCCAAAATTTTCTATAGTAATTTATGACTTCTCTTTTTAATGTTGGAGTTGCTAATCTACTGAGATTTATTTTGATGTTAGGAATGAAATAAGAACCTGACTTTAATTTTGTTTTGTCAGATGTCTACCCAGGTATTCCAACATCATGAGCAATAAACTAAATTCAGCAACTACTAAATACAAACACAACCTTAGGTCCTATGAAGAGTACAGTTCAAATGAGGCATTAAACATATAAATGTGTAGAGGTAACTAGTAATAAAAAAGTGAATGATTTACCGATTTCATTTTAGCTGCTTTTTAAAAGTAATGTCTAGGGGCGCCTGGGTGGCTCAGTCCGTTAAGCGTCTGACTTTGGCTCAGGTCATGATCTCACAGTTTGTGAGTTCCAGCCCCGCGTCGGGCTGTGTGCTGACAGCTCAGAGCCTGGAGCCTGCTTTGGATTCTGTGTCTCCCTCTCTCTCTGCCCCTCCCCCGCTCACGCTCAGTCTCTGTCTCTCAAAAAATGAATAAACCTTAAAAAATAATAAATAAATAAATAAATAAATAAAAGTAATGTCTAAACAAAAGAAGAAATAAAATTTACCCCCAGCCTCTGCTATATATATTATTTCCTGTATTCTTTATTTTCCTGAATTGTTTTCATTGCACCATATCCTTGAGGAATTGGCCAGCAAGACTGTCTAAATCCATTGGATAGGGATCAAGTGTCTGTGAACGTTTTGCCTCACTTTTCTGCCAACTGGAAAGGAAAGGGAAAGGCTTAGAGTGTGAAACTATTTTTTTTTTCATTTTCCACCATAAAAGCAGCTAATTCAACTCAAAGTCCCTTATTTATAATATAAAAACCCCAAAGTTTTAGCATATGAAGAAAGCTTGATAAGCCCCTCAGTTACACTGAAACTTCTCATTATTCTAGTTTTTATGTTTCAAGTTATAATGAATTAATGAGGTTTTTATGATTCTAATAGCTTATAGAGTACCAGGTATTTTGGTAAATAGTGTTTGTGCGGATTATGTCATTATTCACTTATTTTGGAAGAAACTGAGATGCAGAGAGTAACTAGTCCGAAGTCATTTATTAAGTGGTAGAGCAGGGATCTGAACGTGGCTTGATGTTTGCAGAGCCTATGCTCTCAAGCACACTACACTTGACCCTTCTGTTTAAAACAATGAACTTAAAACAGCCAACTGTTAACCTTTGCCTGTCCCACATATTCTTGTGAATTCCTGTCTTTTACAAGTGACTAGTTCAGTTCCTTATATTTTTGCTCCGTGTGGCAAGTTTTTTTTATCTTTTAAATATTTTTATGGTTTTCCCAAAGTCTTTGCAGCTTTCAAAATCCATTGACTCTCCCTGCTAATTTCCCTTTCAATGTAGCTTCTTTTGTAAATGTAGCTTCTTTGGTGTTTTCTTCTCCAAAAAATTGGGTAACAGTAGTTACCTCTCAGGATGGTTGTGAGAAGGAATTGAAATGATGCCATTGAACCCTATAAAAGCTGCACAAACATAGTCCTTATTTTGTTTGAAAGTACGTGAAAAATGTAAGAAGAAACATACTCGATTACAACGCATAGTTAAAATAAACCATAGCTTTTATTTATTTAATTATTCCTAATTGTGGTACAAAAGAGTTGCCTTCCAATAATGAATATCGACCTGCTTCCAGTTTTCTGTTGTTGTGGACTTTTGATGATTTGTTTGAGAATTGCTCAGTAGCAGTTTACGTCATTTATATAACTTATTTATATGTCAGCCGGGGTTTTGAATTGATTTATCAATGGAAAAGTAATCATCAAAGATCCGAGTTTAGATATTTCAATTTGCAAAAGCTAAATGTCCAAGCATAAGAGTGATTTGCACATCTTTACAAAAGCCAGTTTCTCAGGTTTGTGAATTCAGCTGGCTTACCCATGCATTCATTTATTCTTTCATTCAACACATGTACCTAACTCCCTGGTGCCCACCACTCTGCAGAGATCAATCAGCCGAAGACCCTGCCTCCATTACCTAACAGATCCCTTTTAATGAGCCTACAACTTCTATGGCTCCATGGTAAATTCAGATCATTCTTTTTATATAGGTGCTGATATGCTGTGTCTAGCGTTTTCCTTGAATCAGTATTAAAAGGACTATTTGTATATCTGAGGGACCATCGAAGTAATGAGCATTGCAACATGCTTAAAACCTTTGTTCTGATGCCCTCTCAGACAGGAGGAGGAAGAGAAACTCATAGAGTAGAATGAATATATCAGAATCTACAATGTACCTTTTGTTCTTTCTGCTTTTGGTAGTTGCTATTTAGGTCACCAATTATTTCGTTGTTGGCAGATTTATGGACTTTTTTTCGTTCTTACCTCTCAGTTTCATTTAACTTGTAGCAACTCTCTTTTTTTAAAACAATTCGGAAAAGTTTATCAAATGAAGAAATGAGGGAGAAAAACAGAAATAGAGAAAGTTGGAAAGACGATATCCGTGCGAGAGAGAAAGGAGAGAGGGGCAGCTGGCACACATAACTTCTCCCTCCCTTCTGTGCATCACGGTGTAGGTGTCGCTTCTCCTGTATACAGTCCAACCAGCTTTTCTCGTTCTTCAGCCTTTTCCAGTCACTTACATTGCCCAAGGGTTGGAATTCCCCCTTCTGCTTGGTTTTTGTATTTGTATTTGTAGTTTCTCATCCAGAGCATAACGACTTTGTGATCACACCTGTCATGTTTATTCCAATGACAATGGGATCCGTCCCTTCCTTTCATCTGAACCTCAGTTCCCCGTTGCTAGCAGACCTCTTCAAACTCAAAACAAACATGCTGGCATTTTACAAAAATTGAGGACACGGAAAATCGTGAAGAGGAAAATTTTAAAACCACAAATTTTACATGCATAAAATGATTTTAGGATTCTCCACAAGACACTGGCAATATCTGTTTTACTTGTCAATGCAGAGTAACCATTACTGATGGTTCTTTTAAAACAGGATTCCTTCACACTTTGCCACGACGGGCCATCCAGGCATACTGTTCCACCCTGAACGCAAATCTCAATTAAAACGTTGATTTTGGGGGCACCTGGGCAGCTCAGTCCATTAAAGATCCGACTTTGGCTCAGGTCATAATCTCACGGCTCGGCTTGTGAGTTCGAGCCCTGCGTCTGACTCTGCTGACAGCTCAGAGCCTGGAGCCTGTTTTGGATTCTGGGTCTCCCTCTCTGTCTGCCCCTTCCCTGCTCGTGCTGTGTCTCTCTCTCAAAAATAAATAAACATTAAAAAATTTTTAAACATTGATTTTTGTTGTTTTTCTATTTGTAGAAAGAATAGTAGTGGTATAGAGATGTTCCTTTGTATCTTTGATTTAGCCCTTGTTTTTGAAGGAAAAGAAAATGAAACCAAAAAATCCTAGTTACCTTTAATATAAACCTGCACTAAGATACTTGGATGAGCACTATAAATCCAAATAACTCCCAATTATCACAACAGCAGTGGTAACTACCACTCATTATGCCCGTGTATGATTTAACCCTACCGGGCAGATATAGACAAAACAAGACTCAAAGGAGTTAAATATTTACCCAAGATCACACAGATAACGAATGGTAGAGTTAGGATTTTTCTGAAGCAGCAGCCTGGGAATTTAACTTTTCACTACAAAACATGGCTTGTATGATGCAGCGGTTACTGACAGGTCAGCTCCAGGGAATACAAGCGTTTTACTCTGTTCATTGTGTAACTCAAGCCCCTACACAGTGTGTGGAACATTGTAGATGCTCCCAAAATATTTGTGGAGCAAATTTGTTTGGTTTCTCTTCTTCCTTGTTTCAGAAAGGACTAAACGTGGATGTTTCAGCTATCTATCGCTGAGTAACAAATCACCCCCAAATTTAGTGGCTCAAACCACAGCTATTTATTTGTCTGTGATTCTCTAATTTGGCAGGGCTGCGTGGGGCTCATCTCCGCTCCACATTGCGTCAGATGGGAACTTGGCTGAGATCAGACTGAGAATGGCTCTGGTTGTCCAGTGTCTCTCTCCACCTAGACTTACCATTTGGCAATCTTAGTCTTGTTTTTTTTTTTTAATTTTTAATGTTTATTTATTTTTGAGAGGGACAGAGACAGAGTATGAGCATGGGAGGGGCAGAGAGAGAGGGAGACATAGAATCCGAAGCAGGCTCCAGGCTCTGAGCCGTCAGCACAGAGCCCAACTCAGGGCTCAAACTCATTAGCCAAGCCGTGAGATTGTGACCTGAGCTGAAGTCAGATCTTTAATGGACTGAGCCACCCAGGCTCCCCTTAGTGATCTTATTCTTATGTGATATCTTGATCCCAAAAAGCAAACACAGAAAGTCCCAGACTTCCTAAACGAGCACAGTGTCACTTCTGCCAAAGCAAGATGTAAGACCAGCCCAGATTCAGGGAGGAGGGGGAGGAGGAATCAAATGGATCCCACCTTTGATGGGACGAATGGCGCCTGTGTACCAGGAGGGGTGGGTATTTGCAGCTGGTTTTGGAGACTACCGGCCATAGGAGACAAATGACAATTACTCAACTCTGAATTTGTGGTGAAGTCTTATCACCTGAGATCCTTGATGAAGAGAACTTTAATTTTTACAGCTAAAAAAAAAAAAATATGCCAGATTACAATCCTGACATAATGGATGGAAGGGGCCACACATAATGCCAAGGCTTTGCTACCATTTTTACGAAGTGCTTACCAGGTATGTTATCTGTAGACAATTTTTATTTTATTTTTCAGTTACTGAAAAACTATTATAAGTGGAGGGCAGAATGTCCAGAAATAAGTGCCGATCTACGCCCTAGAAGTATCCTTGGCCTTCTGAAGGCCGGTTACCTTGGAGTTCTGAGAGCCAGAGATCCCACTGGCAGCAAAGTTCTTATTTACAGAATCGGTAAGTCACACGTAGTACTTTTTTTCTTTTTCTTTTTTTTTTTTCTTGACTGCCCTATTGAAAGCTTTAATGAGTCCATATTTAAGAATTCAGCTTTTTAGGTTTTCACTTAGGTTTAATGAAGATTTTAATGTCCCTCAAATATAATAAAACTGGCAATTGTGAGAAAATTAAAAACCCATGAAAATCTTACTTCCATTCTTCCACACAGTCAACTGTATAAAATACGAGAGAGAGAAAACGGAGTAGAGAAATAAGGAAAAAAGGTGAAAACATCAGGGTAAAGGCTTTAAAAAGTACTCGGTAGGAAATCCAAATAAGAATTCTGAACCGTAATAATGCCACATGAGAGTATGGGTTTTGTCTGTTCAGTGCGTCCCAAACACTGAAACCAGGGCCTAATACTTAAATACTTCTGGAGTGAGCGAATGGCTAGTGGGTTAACCCCCAGGGCTGAGGAGGCAGGGGCCCACTCTCTGGGATGAGAAAGGAGCATTCCCGGGTAGTGGGAAGACAGTGTCTTCCACATGGCCCTCTTGTCACATCTTCCCCCTTTTCACATCAGGCCTTCCTGGTATTTTCTGTAGGTTGGTGACTGCCCCTTCCTTTGACCTTTGTGTGGCTAAAAATGGTGCGTAACAGAGGACTCACATGGCCCCCGGCATCCTCCCTTGGCCCAGTGGGAAGGACAAAGATAACGAATATTTCATGAGGAGGATCTCATTAATTATAATCTTACAAAAACTTTTGCATCTGAAAATATTCTAGGGAACTTTAAAATATCTACAGATTTGCTTTTTCTGCCTGATTATAGGTAACTCAACTGTTACCTGTAACTCAACTGTTTATGATCTTGCAAGAAGACACTGCACTCAATTCTTTAGGGTATCAGAAGGTGGGGTAGAAGGATTCCGGTTTTCGCTCCAGCTTACGTATTGAGTACACCTGGGTCAATCGTGAAGCTGTTGTCTATAAAGCAGACATCACAACGTCTGTCCTGTCTTCTTGTTGCCCCGCCAGTGTTCTAGGAAGATGAAGGAAGTTCCCCAAGTTATTTAGGGGTAGCGTTGCCAGAGTTAAGATAGTATCCTTGTTTTGTATAGCAAGTAAACATACATTTCATGAAAATATGGTGTGTCCAGTTCGCATTTGAATTTCAGATAAACACAACAGATAAGTTTTTAGTATGCATGGGGCACACTTACGTTAAAAATTACATCCTGATCATCTGAATTCCAGTTTTAACAGGGAGTCTTATAATTTATCTGCAATGCTAGTTGGAGGTCCCAGGAATATAAAACTGAAACCTGCAGGGGATTCTTTCTGCAAGTGTCCTGACTGTACTGCCTGGCTGGAGTTTGGTTTTTGGTTTTTGGTTTTTGTATTTTTTTTGTTTTTTGGGTTTGTTCATAAAGTACCTGGGGGCAAGTTAAGAAGTACAAATGACACCTTGAAAGTAAAAAGCAAATGTACTACTTTGATCATAAGTACCTTAACACTGGGGGCACCTGGCTGGCTCAGTCAGTGGAGCCAGTGACTCTTGGTCTCGGGGTTTTAAGTTTGAGCCCCACACTGGGTACAGAGATTACTTAAAAATAAAATCTTTAGGGGCGCCTGGGTGGCTCAGTCAGTTGAGTCCTGATTTTGCACTGACGGCTTAGAACCTGCTTGGGATTCTTTCTCTCCCTCTCTCTCTCCCTCTGCCCCTCCCCTGCTCAAACACACACCCCCTCTCTTTCTCTTGCTCTCAAAATAAATAAACTTAAAAAAATTAAAAATAAAGCCTTTATAAATACATACATACATATATACCTTAACAGTGAATCAATAGTCTTCTATTGCTTAGGGAGGTTTCTTGTAGTACATTAATAGTTAAGTATACTGTTTAACTAAAAGAGATTTTAAAGTCAAGAAAACATGTAGGTCAGTGATGGTCAGGGAAGCAAGGCATGTAGCAAATTTCCTGTGTGTTATGTAGAATAAGACGTTATTCTAGGGTGAAAAGGAGAATCAGGAGAGGTTTAGGAGTAAAATGAAAGGACAGAATAAAGATTTATGAATTTCCTCAACTTAATTGAATTAATGGGAGGAACTAAAGGAAATCTGTGGTAGAGGTTTTGGGACATTAGCATCACCCCCTTTGCCTAGGTATCATGTCTGCAATAAACGCAGTGACAAAATGTACAGAGCATTTTCACCATCCTGTCAGGGCAATACAAGGTGAAACTCAGTTTTTGCCATTATTAGCCCACAAGCCAGAGCATATCATTTTATGCTTTTGGGACCCACTACTATACCGCAGCAGCAAAAATACAATTAGCAGTGACCATTAACTTTGACCGTGGCGTAGTTCTTAGGAATACAAGTTCTACAGCACATTGACCAGGTTGGAACTCCAGCTCTGCTACTTTCTAGCTACCTGGGAAGTCGTACCTGTAATCCCATTTTCTCATCTGTCAAACGGGCATAGTAAAAACCCATCTCACAGGGTTGCTGTGAGGGTTAAATCTCATAATATATACGAAATATAATTAGAACGTTACCTGACATATAAGAAGCACTCGATAAATGTTAGATAGAGGCTGAAAAAGGAATTAGAAATCTAAGGCATGTTTTTCTTTTGCCTCAAAGAAGCTTCGAGCCTAGACCAGTGCTATCCAGTGGAATTTTCTATAATGATGAAATTGTTCTGCAATAGCCACTAGCCACATGTGACTATTGAGCACTTGAATGTGGCTTTTGGAACTAAGAAACTGAGTTTTTAATTTTACCCAATTGTAATTAATTTAGGTTTAAATAGCCACACATGGCTGATGGCTACCATATTGGACAGCACAGGTCTAGACAACTATGTTGGTGAGCTCAGAAATTTAGGTCAGCTACTATTTTCTTAACTGCAGACTTTCAATCATTCTGCTCCTAGTTTTCACCATGGTAGCTTTCTGCCAATGTCTGAAGTAGTATATTATATTTGAGCTGGGTTATCCATGAATTGATTATTCAAATTTTTACCAGGCAGCTAAGGCTCTAAAAAGGCAAGGGGCAATCCTATTGTGCCTACCTGGGAATACTTCTGATGGTCTCTTCTCCATATATCTTTGAATTTTTCTTTGCTAGTAGACACTCCCCATCAATATTTAAATCTGTTAAGGGTCAGCCATCCAAAAGACCCTTTAAATTCTGAAATTCCTTAGGGTATTGGCCTCAACCTCGTGTTCTGATGCTACTTTCTGCATAGACCTAAGACAATCCCTATTGTGCTGTCTCACCCCCATATCTCCTGTCCCCAGGGACCCATACAACCAGCTCCTTGTTCCATCTGTATGCAATTAGATGTCTCTCAGTCACCATTTTTACATGTCCAAAAGTACGTATGATCTTTTCCTCCCCAAACATTTCTCTTCCACTGTTTTCTATCTCAGTAAATGGTACCACCATTCTACCCAGCTGTCCAAGCCAGAAACTGGTGCTTTGAAACTTTGCCATTACTTACTCATGAATCTTCCCCCCCTCTTTTTAATTTGTTTTGTTAGACACTCCATGGAACCTTCAATATGAAGACTTGCATTTTTTTCAGCGTTGGAACATTTTTCTCTACTGTTACTCCCCTTTCCTCTATTCCCCATTCTCTGCATTATTACCTTCCAGAACTCTAATTAGTTGGATGTTGAAACTTCTGCTAGCTGCCTGTTGCCAGCTGCATGAGTCTTTTGATACATACATATCAATTCTTGGCTCTTTTCAGAGAATTTCTCAGCTTGGTATCCCAAACCATTATCCACTCGTTGGCTTTGTCTTTTCTGCCATTTGTCCCTTCAGCTGAGATTTGCTTGAATTGCCATCTTTTTATTTCCAAGATCTCAGCTGATTCTTTCAGATAATATTCTGTCCTGGGGCGCCTGGGTGGCCCAATCGGTTAAGCATCTGACTCTTGGTGTTGGCTCAAGTCACAACCTCACGGTTTCTGGGTTTGAGCCACACATCTGGCTCTGCACTGACAGTGCAGAGCCTGCTTGGGATTCTCTCTCTCTCCTTCTCTCTCTGCATCTTCCTTGCTTGTGCTCTCTCTCTCTCTCAAAATAAATAAATAAACTTAAGTAACAACATGTTCTTATAATAGCCTGCATTATTCTTTTTTTCCCCTCACAAACTATTTTGCTTCTTTTTAATGTCTCTTGCTTTATTAACTGTTTTCTTGCATTTTAGTGCCTTTATTTATTGAGTGTAACTTCCTTCTTCCTTGAATGTGTATATTTTTTTTAATTTTTTTTTTTTTAACATTTATTTATTTTTGAGACAGAGAGAGACAGAGCCTGAACGGGGGAGGGTCAGAGAGAGGGAGACACAGAATCTGAAACAGGCTCCAGGCTCTGAGCTGTCAGCACAGAGCCCGACGTGGGGCTCGAACCCATGGACCGTGAGATCATGACCTGAGCCGAAGTTAGCCGCTTAACTGACTGAGCCACCCAGGCGCCCCAATTTTTAAAAATTCTTATAATACTGAATGACTGCGTATCTTCTTTTAAGATCACCTGTTTACCTGTCTGTTACTGCCATTTCTCCTTGCCCTGGCCTGCCCAGGGATGGTAGGGGAGGGGAGAAGACTAGAATGTCAGTTAGTCTTCTAGTTGTTTCCCCGGGGTGTGGGCAGCTACTGGAGTGCTTCCCTGTCTCTTTTCCAAAGCCCACACTTACTGTTCTGGCCTGTTCAGACGTGACGGCTATGTGCTGTTGCTACTGAAGAGTGTCTGAGACATCAGCCTGCCAATCTGCTGTTCACACATTTCCCTTAGCAACCTCTTTGGTTACTACAGGGCCCTAGTTACTCCTTATAAGGCTTTATCACCCTAAAGCTTTTCTCATTTCCAATACCTCTGAGCTTGGAGCATACCTGGGGGCATTCTCATCTTCAGCCACAGCCGTCTCCTGCATGTGGTGGGCGTAGTTTCATCTGGCAGTCAAATCTAGCCTGCATGCATTCTCTTTTCCCCCATGCTTTTAAAATCTGTTCTTTGCTAGGGATCTGAGGGTGGAGGGAGAAGCAGGAACATGTTTTTAGATCTATTTGATCTATTATTCAATCCATGATCATTGTACATGTTTTTAGTTCTACTGATCTTTTAAGTCTTGAAAGAATTGGTTTCCCTTTGTAAATCTTCCTGAGTTTTTACACTATGCTGAGATATACTATTTAAAAATTTTCTTTTTTAGCACATTGGGACCCAAAAGTTTTCACAGCTTATGATGTTTTCCGTGTAAGTCTAATCACATCCGAGCTTATTGTAGAGGAGGTAGAAACCCAACGGAATGGTATCAAAGCTGTCTTTGATCTAGAAGGCTGGCAGTTTTCTCACGCTTTTCAAATTACCCCATCGGTAGCCAAGAAGATTGCTGCTGTTCTTACAGTAAGTGTATATTTTAACTCTTTGGGATAAATTTGTAAGGGATGGTGCATTTATCAGAAAATTAGATAAAAATTTTTAAATGATACACATAATTCAATGACGCTAAGAGGAAGGAAAGGGTGATTAATTCATGAAACAAAGAACGTTGCAAGAAACCAAAAATACGTTCAAAATTAGTAACCACAGAATTTATACATTTAAACAACAATGTGGTAATTTTCTCTTTTTGTTATTAAATTTTTCTTCCTAAATTAAAAGATTGACTCAAAACAATATTTATAACAATGGTACAATGGGATGTAACATTCTTGGAAGGTATAAATTGATGCAGTTCTTTCAGAAATTAAAAGATTTTTAAGATGGCCATCATCTAATACTACTTTCGGGGACCTAGCCAAGGAATAATCTTAAATACGGTAAAGACTTTGTATATACTATGTGCCAGGTACTTTGTTAAGTGTCTCAAGTGCATTACCATTTAATGGCCAAACGAGCCTACGGCTATTATTTTCCCATTTTGCAGATTAATTAACTGTATCGGAGAGGTCACAATGCCCAAGGACACACATTTTGTCAGTAGAGAAGCAAGAATTCCAGGTCAGGTCATCTGAATGTAAGAGTTGTGCTTATTGCCTTATGTAAATGAAGACAGTTGCTTTGGCATCAATTTTTATAGATGAAAATTAGAAACAGCTTATTAGTGCAGTAACAGGAAAATGGTTACTTAAATTATGGTACATCCATTTAATAGATTATTGCAATGATATTAAAACTCATGATGTGTAAAAAAAAATCGTATTGTGCCAATAAAACAAAACAGGGTGCAAATTATTTAGAGACCATATTGGCAATTATGTTTAAAATAAAATTATTCACAGGAAGAATCTGGAAGGAAAAGCTCCAAATTGATAACACATCTCTAAAAGCTATGCATAGGAAAAAAAAAATTTTTTATGACAGAAACTTGGGGAGACAAATCAGTACATTAACAACACATTTTGGGTAGGAAAACTATTGATGAAGTGTTTTTTATTTATCCTTAACTTTCCAAATAAACCTGTTACTTTGATGTGAAAGACTTAACCTGGGTTAAAGGTTTAAAAGTATGTGTTTATCCTTTCAACTTCTATGAAGTTTTAATTATTTTCTCAAAATAAAAATTATGAGAAGATGGTTAACTATAAATATCCAAATGAATGATTGGTTCCTTGAAAGAACATGTATACGTGATTAGGGAAGATATTTTCTGTGTCTTACTTACAAAAGATGTAGATGGGTCTTAACATACTTTGTCTAAGCTGTAAGGTGAAATCTTTTCCTTACTCTAGCGACTGTGAACTGGAAAGGAGGCTATTGTATTGATACAATACATAATTCTGAAAATAAAATCCCACTTTAGGTCCTGCATGCACTAGGTATAGCAAGTGTTCAGAGAATGGACTGCTCGATAGGAATATATGTTAATTTACGCTTTGTTATTAACATTTTTTTATTTTCAAAAGGATTCCTTTCCATTAAAAGTTCGCGGTATCCATTTGATAAATGAGCCAATAATTTTTCATGCTGTCTTTTCCATGATTAAACCATTCCTGACTGAAAAAATTAAGGAACGGGTGAGTAAAAGACATATTCAAGCCACTATTCTTCTGTAGCAGACATTCCAATCCTTTTTTTATTTAAGGATTGCATTATTAGCTCCCCTCCCCTCCTCACAATTAACCCAGTGTTGTAAGTATTTGTCTAACAAACCAACTGCTTTTATAAATTAAAATTCCTTTTTAATTTTGAAAAACCAAGTTAGTGAGATTGGAGAAGTTGGGCCTCTCGTTCGTTGCCAGTGGCGGTGCAAAACGGCATATTCCCTCTAGAGGGCAGTGTGGTCATAGTTACCAAAATCACAGTCCTTGCACTTCTGGGATTTTGTCCCACAGATATACCAACACATTAACAAAATTACACGTACGAGAGGATTCACTGCAACAAAAGATTGGAAACCACCAAATGTTCATCATCGGGGAACTGGTTATATAAACAGACACAACTCAATAGAATATGATATAATTTGCAGGATGTATTGTAAAGTGAAATAAGCAAACGAAGGATAGCTTTTATAGTATGCTACCTTCTGTATAAAAAGGGGACAAATCAGAATCTCTGGTTACAGCTGCATTAAAAGGATATACAAGAAAGCAACCTAAATGGTTACCTAAATGGTAGCAGAGGCGGATGAGGTGTGAGTAGGGACCAGGGCATCTCACTGTGTATCTTTGATCTTGTTTTGATTTCTAGCCATATGAATGTGTTATCTGTGCAAATAAAAAATAAATGTATTTAAATTAGACATGCATGACTGAAAATCACAGTACCCAAGGTATGTGACTTAATGTCATGTTAGTTAAAGCAAAACGATTTGATTGTTCTTGTTTTTGTCTTCTTTTTTGACCTATCCTGTGGAGGCTTATCTGAGGTGACTAGGAGTTTTTCAAGTATCAAAAATAAAAATCTGAGTTCCCAAGAATGGCAACCACTCTTCTACATTAATCTGTAAAGGATAATTTGTAGAGATTATTCAGTAGGAATTTCTATCTGTCTTCAAGAAGAACCACACCTATGAAGATGGCCACTTTTCATTCTAGTATTTTTAGAAAAGTCAGTTTTGGGGTGTTGATTATTGTCTCTCTTCAGCGTAACTTCATAATGGCTGACCACCTTCTGTTTAACTCTAAAATGTCTAAAAATAAGTATTTCTATTTTGGGGTATATTCTGGACAAATAAAAGCAAAAATAACAATACACTCAACCTAACAAATAGGAGAATATGAGCAAAAAAGAAAGAAAAATAAAAAATTGAGAAGAAGGTGAAGCATTTCGGTGAAAGTTAATTGACATGAAATGGACTTGCCACAATTAGAGAAGTGGGGACCCAGTCCAGCCCTTCTCCTCCCATTCAACCTTTTGCCAATACCCTATGAATGTTCTTATTTGGCCCTTCCTGAGGAGATAGGAGATTTTCTTTTCAATGAGCTGATGATATTTTAAACATTTCAGAAGAAGCCAAGAATTGGGGCTCTGAGTTTCCTGAGGAACTTGTTTTATTCTTCTAATGCACAGATGAACATTTTACCCTAGCAGATGGAAAAAGGGTACTTATTTGTTTCTAGCAACATGTGCTAAAGGTTCTAAGTCTTTATTTTAACTTCATGGCATTATATGATCAATTTTTATAGTGTAAAGTATTTGAAAATTTAAGGTTCTCCACCATAATTGTCTCTTAATTATTTAATAGCCAATTTAATAGCCATTAATTGTACCACATAAATTACTCCCCACATACATAGCTGTGTGTGCAGATATATGCTTTTATTTCATATGAACCAATACCAAGTAGCACATTTTTTTATCATCTATAGAAGAGTCTCAGGATGTTAGATGTTTTGAATCACATGTACATTAGGGAACAGAATGTATAAAATAATTTTATTTAGAGTTTAAAAAAAATCTATTTTTTAAAGTTTATTTACTCAAGGGGTGGGGGATGGAGGGGCAAAGAGAGAGGAAGAGAGAGAATCCCAAGCAGGCTCTCTGTTGACAGCATGGATTTCACGAATGGTGAGATCATGACCTGGGCCGAAATCAAGAGTCACATGCTTAACCGACTGAGCCACCCAGGTGCCCCTAAAAATCTATTTTTGAAAGAGGATAGATCTTTTTTATAAATCTTACATAGTTATCAGAATACAAACATGTATAAAAAACAGTAAGATGATTAGACTCATAAGCAACACAATACAAACTTAAGTAAAATTCTTACATAAGAAGAGAAATAAAGGGCATAGTGTCTATTCATGCTCTCCTATCTTGAAAGTCATTAGAGTGCCTTATTTTATGGTATTGATTTTACATTAGAAATGCATCTGGTAAACTGAGAGGCTGGGGCATATCTTCTCAAACATTTTGGCTATTTCAGATTCATATGCATGGGAACAATTACAAACAAAGCTTACTTCAGCATTTCCCAGACATTCTTCCTCTGGAATACGGTGGTACAGAATTCTCCATGGAGGACATTTGTCAGGAGTGGACAAATTTTATAATGAAGTCTGAAAATTATCTCAGCAGCATTTCACAGATCAATCAATGAGAAGAAGTTATTTAATGTGAATATTAAATATACATGAGTGAGATCCTACCTGGTTACATGAATGAAAGAAAAATAATCTTTTTAAACTAGTTAATGCTTGTCTGATTGATCTTCTAAAATGTAAAACTCTTCTGACATAAGCAACGTGGGGATTTGGAAAACTGCTTTTTAAATGCATTTTATCTTTCAGGTAGTTAAATGTTAGTACTTCTTGAAAGCATAGAAGAGATTCCTGGTTTTTGTACTTGAAGTTATCTCTTAAAGTAGCTATTCATGTTCACCTTTGTATATTTCTGAAAAGTTTCCTTTTAACCAAGTTATTTGACTACATTGGTTTAGGAATAAGTGTACTACAAATAGTCCATGAAAAAGAAGTATTAGTACAAATCATCTGATGATAAAAATCTATCAACATCCATCATGGGTGGGTGTCAGATTAGATTATAATTCAGATTAAAATCTGAATACAGTTTTACAGAGTTATTTCTATGGGCCAGCAAGACAGTTTATCTCAGGGAGGTTCTATTTCAGCATAATTTGCACAATAGAAAATTTTGATTGAAGAGTCTCGATACCATAAACTATTGTATGTAACATCTAGAGGTCTCTGAAATTACTCATGTTGACAAAATTGATAATCAAAAATAATTTAGGAAATATTTTAGGTATAGCTGATGGCTTCTTAATACTATTTCTGCATTTTCAAACAAATCAAGAACGTAATTTTGACTTCTGTTTTTAGTTATCTTATCAAGAATACACAGAGACTTAGAAATGGAATAATACTTAGTCGTCATACATGGACTCTATTTTTAATTGAACAATAACACAACTACACAAAGGAAAGGAAATGTTTACATTTTAAAAATCACTGTCAGTTACACCTGGAACTTTTCAGATTATGTATGAAATAATTTAACTTTTAATATATATCAGAATATTCTAGACAAATTCTATAATTCATATTTACTTTAAAAAATCAGTAGTTAAAATGTGCTGTTTATATTATAGCTTATGTCATAGAATATTTCATTTATTAAGAAAGATACAATGTCAATATAGCTTTCAATTTATGACACAGTGTTTCATAATTTTTAAATTTTGTTTTAAGTTTGAAAAGAAAAAAAAACACAGTACAAATTTGTTACACATTTGTTCAACTTTAATCATGCAATAGTATCTTTGTGAAAGGATATATGAAGGGTATATTTCTTTATAAGAAAATTATTCTAATCAAGTGAGCTGATAATTTTAATTCTCTGTACATATGTCTATGAAAAAATTGAGAGCAACTGTGAATGTTCATTAGAGAACAAATTTTGATTTAGCATTGGGAAGCTAACTTTACATTATAATTTTTATTAAAAAATTAGATTGTGCCTGTTTTCTAAAAAAAAATCATAAAGACTTCCTTACAAAATTATATAATTCACAAAATTGTATGATTAAAAATAACAGCAGAATAAAATCATTGAAAAACAATGAACAATAACAACGACAAAAAGCTCTGGTTTACCCAACTTTTATTTTTCTGTAAAGGAGGTTTATATCCGAGTTCCACTTCATTTACATTTGGATACTTAAAACACTTACTCATGACTCTGTGAAGGAATGATTACTTTAGCACGTGAATAAAGGATAGTATTTAAAAATGTTGTTTAAATGTGATTCACTGGTGATGTTATTAACAGTAAACAGAATTAAAATATGTCAGTAGAAGTGCATTTCATGATGGTACGGTGACATATTTTTTTAAATGCAGCAATTCACTGAAGAACATTAAAAGAACAAGGCGAAATGAGCAGGCAATTTTATAAGGTGGCAGGATAAATAACTATCAAATTGTCTATATTACTAAGTTACTGTATATTACTTTACTGTAATTGCACCAGAAGTGCCTTTTACAAGGTTAACTCTAACATGTGCTCATTATGTTACTGAGCTGCACAATAATTTGTGTTAATATTGTTCAAAAATAATAAAGATCTTTTACATAAGCTATCGCTGTTTCTTTCTCATTTTTAAATATAAATATTAGGCATTCATTTTCAAAAATTACTTTTCCTTACAGGTAAGCTTAGGAAAAACTTACCAAATCTGGTTGTCCAGTACCCAAAGGCTAGTTTTCCTTTGTAAGTTTTCATTGCAGGCTGGTTTTCCTGGCTGCTTAGCTCAGCATCATCTTTCTCTAATGCCTTTGGCTGTGCTTAAAGGGACCGCAAGCCAATTTCATGAAACTAAGCCATGCAGACTTAAAGATGTTAAAACTTCTAAGTGAAAAAAGAGTGTGCTACTTAATCAGATAATTTAATTTTGAAACCGAATCTGCTGTTAGCCTGGATCATGACTTTATTTGTCAAACTATGTATTTTTCTTACAGAAAGAACACTGAAGTCATAGAGCACATATTCTCTTTGCCACTCACCTGAATGAAGCCTAGAGCTCACGGAACAGGTCAAACATACAAACCAGCCCAAAACTCAGCACACTCATGATGTTGTCTGAAACCCTCCTTACTGGCCTTACATGTTTGTTGAATTTTGCCACTCTCAGAGGCTGTGGAGGAAGTAGGAGTTACAAAGGAAGAACTAGAAATGATGGTAATAAAATTAGGATTGGCAGCCGTACGTCTCCACTAATTTTCTGGTTGGCAAGCACACACCATCCTCCTCCTGCCCCCACACCTAGTATTCACTTGACCACTCCCTTCTCTATCCGAGTTGACCACATTCATCCATTAACTATCTACTTCTGGTAACACTGTACACGGACTTAGTATTATAGTGAACAGAAAACTTAACTAGATGCTACCTAGAAGAGAGAAAATATATCTCCAAAACAGGTGAAGTGCAGTATAGTGTAAGCGTTATTAGAAGGGTTCCAAGAGAATGCTTTGGCAGGAAGGATCATTTCTACGTGGGGTAACTGAGGATGTGTTCTTAGATGAGGTACAATTTGAAGCTTTAAGAATTGACTGCCCTAGAGAACAATGAAAACTGAAGACAGGAAAGATATTCCAAGAAAAGAAATAGCATGAGCAAAGACTTAGAGATGACAAAGAATAGGCCATGTCTGAGAAACAGTAAATAGTCCTGTTTTGGAGGGAGGGGATGGGAACAGGAGAGTGAGCCTGTCTGGGCTGACGGCTCAGAGCCTGGAGCCTGCTTCCGATTCTGTCTCCGTGTTCCTCCCCCGTTTGTGCTCTGTTTCTCTCTCTCTCTCAAAAATAAATAAACATTTAAAAAATTACATAAAAAATGAAAGATGCACGTGACACAAAATATGGGAGGCCTTGAACACCCACTGATAGGCACTCAAATGTATGGATTACTTACTTTGTGCCAGACAAAACATTAGATTCAATTCAATCTTTGCTGAAAAAAAAAATGGCCCATTTTTACAGAAGAGAACTGAACTCTGAAAGTGTCTGTCCCTGGCTCAGGATCACAGAGCTGGTAAATGCCAGCATCAGACCGCACTTGGCTGGCCTTGCTGTAAAGTCCACACCCTCCACGACACCACCATGCTCCTCACAGACCCAGTTCCACAGGTCACCAGACTCTACCAATCCTACTTGGAAATGTCTGGCCCTGACCCACTTCTAAGGTTAATCACCTCTCATCAGACCGGCTGTAATAGCCCACATTTGACCACCAGTTTCTCATTATTCCTGACCTGACGTTCCCCTTCCGCTGTTGCCAGAGTTACGTTCTGCAAGATTTTATTACCTGAACTTTGAGACAGCAGCGCTGGGTGTATGGGAAACTGCTAATTGGCACCCGAGGCCTCTTACAACCAGTCCCAACCTGTTCTTCCATTCTTGCTCTGAACCCCACCTATACTGTAGGCTCGAATCCTTTTCACCACTTTGAAACTCTCACCCTCTCCACACAGGACATCTCAGTATCAATAGCAAGGGAGGTGGGGAGGGAGGGAGGGAGGTAAAAGGTGCGTGTTCTGTACTTTGAACCTTCACTCTTGCTGTTTCCTCTGCTCCGTGCTCTTTCCCACTTTCTCTGTGTGCTCAATCTGCAAGGTCCTGCTCACCTGTCGTATCTGTGAAACCTCTCACCCTCTCGAGAATTCTTTGTTCTTGCTTGTGGATCCTCTGTGTGGATGTCTAAAACAATCCTTATGACCCTGAATTTATAGCTACCTGCCTGTCTCCCTGCTTGACAGTGCTCTTAAATGCAGTCTTCTTCTTCTTTTTTTTTTAAGAATTTTTTTTTAATGTTTTATTCATTTTTGAGACAGAGAGAGACAGAGCATGAGCAGGGGAGGGGCAGAGAGAGAGGGAGACACAGAATCCGAAGCAAGCTCCAGGCTCTGAGCTGTCAGCATAGAGCCTGACGTGGGGCTCGAACTCACAAACCGTGAGATCATGACCTGAGCCGAAGTCGGACGCTTAACCGACTGAGTCACCCAGGTGCCCCTAAATGCAGTCTTCTTTACCTTTGTCTAGTAGTATCTAAGCAGCATCTAGCAGACGGTCAATACTCACAGGATGCAGACCTTACCGAGGCATATTTCTCGGTGCAAGGCTGGGAGACAGCCCTCAGGGGAACAATCACAGGTGGATGAAGGTCTGCCTTGTGCTATATGGGATACTGTTTACTGGGAAGCTGGGCTGTCCATAGGAGCCTCCTTACAGATTTTCAGACTTGACCTCCTCTCTCTACTTTTTATCTCTCTCTCATCCTAAATGTTAGCTGTGTTACAATAAGGTCCTACCCTGTTGACCTTTATTTCTGCCTCAAACTTCAATTCGTTTCTATGTTTTAAGTATCTTAAGTGATTGGCTTTAATTTTTTAGCTGATTTTAAACTTCACTTCCTTTACTTCTACACCCACAGACATGCAAACTACAGCTGGCCCCAGTGCAGTTGTTCCAGAGACTCATTAACCGCGTTGAATAAATAGGCTCCACCCCTGTGGCAGTTTGGCTGTCATCAGGAGCTCCCTCTCCAGTCCAACAGAGCTGTTGTGGCAGGTCACCCACAGTGGAGCTTTGCCGTGCACCACGCCCCTCTTCTCAGAACACCCTGCACTTGGGGTGAGGTGAAGGTCTGGGATGGGGAATGGTCAGGCACAGCCCCACACTCTACTCCGTCTTCCTTCCCTGCTGCTCAGTCTCATCCATCCGTGACTCAGGCGAACCTCTTTTGAGGAGGTTCAGTCCCTCCTCTGAGGGCGTCCGAGCCTCATTACCTTCTCTGCTTAATGATGGTGGTCAATGCCCAATATTTACTCCAAGCTCTTGCCCACAGGGGACATAACATCTCTAAACATAAAACAATGAGTGGCTCTCAAGTACTAGCACATGATATCCTCCCTGAAGTAAAGGCTTTATTCCTAAAAAAATTAACACCGTTATCAGTTTCCCTCTCCGCAAGACCAAAAGACAACTCTGAGGGTTTCTAAGAATAGTTAGCTGTCACCAGAACTGACTCCCTAACTTTTCTGCCATAGCCTCTTCCTTATACATCATGACTAAAGAGATGTCTCTGACCCCCTTAACTGGGTTCCATGCCTGCATCTCAAAACCTCAAATCCTCTCCATGCTCTTCGCTGACTCTTGGAGTCCCCAGTTACTCATACCTCTTCCCTTTTGTATACATGAAAGGGGTAGATACACTTTAGGGGTCCTAAGCCAAAACACACTATCCTCCTCAAAACCACAACTGCTCCAGAATTACAAACAATACAACCTTGGGTTCACATTTCACAACTAAAAAAAAAAAAAAAAAAAAGCTGTACTTCAAACAGAAATCCACCTTAACAGGAAACCTTGAAATGAAGGTCTTTTGAGAGGCCCCAGAAGCAGATGATGATGTAGGTGGCAGAATATGCCACTTTTGCACAAGGATTATTTGGACCTGAAGGCAAGTGAGAAGAAGCAGATAGAAGAAAAGCTCCCTACCTTTCCCCTCTTTACCTAAAAGCAGGACATAAATTTGTAGTAAGGACAAAAGTTAATCATTGGAGACAACTAGAGACTCTTATCAGTCCCAAGGAATCTACATAATACATTTTATTAGCCCATATCTTCCACTAATTCTCCATCTATTTCATTTGCCTTCCCACAATTTTCCACCCCTAGAAACTTGAAGTCCTTTTGCTTTCCCTTGTCACTTCTCCAAAAAATTATTCTTCCTTTGCTAAGATGCTATAAAGCCCAAGTTCTAAACAACGCTTTGACATTTGACATCAGGTTTTTCCACTGAGTTTTCTCCCACACAATGTACACTCCATAAATTGTTTTTCTCTTGTAAATCTATCTTTTGTCAGTCTAATTTTATAAGGTCCCAGTCAGGGAACTAGCAGAAGAGAAGGAAAAAAAAAGAAATTTTCCTTCCTTATAATGACATGAAGTAGACTGCTTTCCCAAGAACAATTATATTACACCATAAAGTGGTCAGCTTCCAACCAACATGCCAGAACATCATCTACAGGTGTTATATTCAATCCTCTCCGTATTTCCCCTTTGTATCCTTTCTGTTATCCTCTTCCTATTTTTCTGTTACTCATTACTATCAAAACTTCCTTGAACCATGTCTTTTTCTTTTTTGCCCGTCCTACTATTCCTTCTTCCCTATTCCTCATTTAACTTACATTCAGGATCCCCACAACCTGGGGATGGCTTTTGCTAAACTGATTACTCAACTTTAACATCTTTCTTAAAATTTTTGCCTTTGTTCACCCTTTCCTTCATTTTTCCTTAAATTTCTTCTTCCCACCCTAAAACCACCATCAACAGCTTAGCTGTTGTCCCCACACAATGTGAGGACATTCTTCCCATGTTTTATATTAGTTAAACAAATAACCAAATCCAATCTGGACTACTTTTAGAAAACTCATATTTATTTCTCTGACAACTTCACAGACAAGAATTTTCTAGGTTCCAGTTTCTGTCTACACAGTTGACCTTTGAACAACATGGGCCCACTTATATGCAGATTTTTTTACAGTACAGAGCTATAAATGTATTTTCTGTACCTTGCAATTTTCTTTTTTTAAGTATTTGTTTTGAGGGAGAGACATTGCATGCATGAGCAGGGGAGGGGCAGAGAGAGGGGAGAGAGAGAAAATCCCAAGCAGGCTCCACTGTGTCAGCACAAATCCTGACATGTGGCTTGTTCTATGAACGGTGAGATCATGACCTGAGCCAAAATCAAGAATCAGACGCTTAACCCACAGAGCCACCCTGGTGCTCCTCTACCTTACAATTTTCTTAACAACATTTCCTTTTCTCTAGCTTACTTTATTATAAATACGCTGTCTATAATACATATAACACACAAAATAAGTATTAATCAATTGTTTATGTTATTGGTAAGACTTCTGGTCAACAGTAGGCTATTAGTAACTAAGTTTTTGGGAGGGTCAAATTACATGTGGATTGTCAACTGTGCAGGGGGTTGGCACCCCATTCTCCTGTGTTGTTCAAGAGTCAATTGTACATCTTTTACTCTGCCAACTCTAATGACAGTACTTGTAACTATTCATCGTTTCCCAAAGAAAATGCAACCTAAAATCAAACAACTCCACCATGGGTGCTGCCATGGTTGGGGGGGGGGGGGCAAAAAAGTTTTACATATGGAAAAGTCCCAGTCGGGATATGATATTCTCCTTAAAGCTATACCTTTTTCTCAGCTTCTATATGGTAGAAAGGATGACATTATGGCAAAAAAAAAAAAAAAAAAAAAAAAAAATTGCCCCATTTTCCTTGGTTATTCCAAAAGACACCTTATTTCATTTATGGAAGTAGACCCTAGCATACTGGACAGGCTCATAACCTAGCCAGTCTTGTCAGTCCTTACTGGATATGTAGTCTAACCGCTTTCTTAAAGTATTTAAATTCCTCCTTGTCCTCTTCAATGACTATCATTGATCTTAACAGTCTACCAGTAACTGTGTTTCCTGAAAATGTGAAGGCTGACATCAAAATGTTAATATAGTCTTCCTTTCTCTGTTGGACCTGATGACACCCTTGAAAGGGAAGCTGAGAGCTTGGTAGGAGATCTCAAGGACTTGGCTCTTGCATCTGACCACATTTGAGCCACGTTTTTGGCTAGAGCGTCTCCACTATGGGCTACTCAAGTAGGGAGTCAAAACTCTCACATCTTCCATGTCCGACTACAGGAGATAGCCATCACTACAAATGATGTGATAAAGAACATTGAACTTCTTGCCCAAGAATTTCAAAAGACTCAACACACAGTGCTCCACAACTGAGTGGCCCTTGGTCTGATCTTCGCATCCATAGGCAAGACATGTGCTGTTTGAAAGTGACTACTGCATATGTGTTCCCCCAAATTTCTCTGACTTCTACATCATAAATATAGTTCAAGTTGCTAATGAAGAAATGCACCCCATTGCCACTGCAGTGCTGACCCCATTGTCAACGGACTCTACCACACTAATATTCTGGAATCCATTAGACTGATCTCAAGTCTTGGTTTTATTCCTTCATATAATTTCTAATAATATTCTTTCTGCTTATTCCTGTATGTATCCCCTGATTAAATACTTGTCTCTAGAACCCTTCTCAGTTCTAGACCACTGTCAGAGCACAACGGATGGTTCAGCGCTTTCTCCAAGAACAGCGCCAACAAGAAATGCTGACTTTGTTGACTATTTCAATGAACTTTCACCAAAATTCCACACTAATTACTCTAATCCTTAATATTGTTTTCAGACAGACTATGTTTGACAAAGCCAACAAACACAGACCTTTCTCTTTTGCCCAAACCTGCTGACAAGGCCAGACACAGACCCTTCAGTTTCCCACCTTTTGTCTCATTATTGATTAGCTAAGATTAGAAACTCTTTGCCTCCTTGAAACTTACTAACTATAGAGAAAAACATTTCCTATTCAGGTATCTTGAGACTTCTGCTTGCAAATCAACCCCTACTGTAAATCTCCAAAATGCCACATGTTCACCCCTTTCCATGAAAGTCTAAGGCAAAACCAATATTGAGAACTCTGATATTCAGATCTGGTATTGTTTAAATTATAATAGAATAAAATAAACCTCAGGGTGCTTGCATGGCTCAGTCTGATGAGCATCTGACTCTTAATTTCAGCTGAGGTCATGATCCCAGGGTCATGGGATCAAGCCCTGTCTCAGGCTCTGTGCTGAGCATGGAGTCTGCTTGGGATTCTCTCTGTCTCTGTCTCTCTCTCTCTCATGCCTTCTCTTAAAAAAATAAATAAAAATAAACCACTATGCTTGTCCAGTTTTTGTCTTTGATAGAAGCCACCCAAATATTCTCTGCTGTGTAGAATCATAAGAGGATTTCTGGGGAAGGTTATGAGAAACCATTTTACTTCAGCTTTACTCAGCCCTTTGCTACATGAATGCTTTATGTAGATACAGACATGTAACTGGGCTTCCTTCAGCTGACTCTGCCCTCAACCAGTTGCTGTGTTGAGATAAATTTCCCATCAGGCACAGACACACAATACAGACAATAAAACATTAGTGAATAATGTAGACTTCTAATAAAGCTTCCACCTAGAAATGCAAAAAGGCAAAATTGCAGCTCACCCAGCAAAACCACAACGTACCTTAGAACAACAGTCTTTCACTTTTGTTTGTTGTCCTCTCCCTTCCCTCTCCTCTCTTCCCTTCCCGTCTACTCATCTCCCTTCCCTTACTGTCTTTCTCTCTCTTCCCTCATTATGTCTCATTTCAGGGCTCCTTTGGGGTTTCTCTAAATCCATAATCACCCTTCTCCCTTGGCAAAACAAAAGATCTCTTCCAGAATCCACCTTCCCTATAAAGTATGGAAATAGGGTGGGATTCCTATAAAGTATGGAAATAGTGATAGGTGACAAGTCTTTAACTTATTTTTGAAGTTTTAATTCTAGTCTTATATTTTTTCTTAATAAAGATTTTAAGTATTCTCTACACCCAATGTGGGGCTTGAACTCACAACCCTAAGATCAAGAGTCACATGCTCCACTGATTGAGACAACCAGGGGCCCCTAGTCTTATGCTTTTTAAAAAAATTAGGGGTTGGGGGTATCTCATTTTAAACCTTTTTAAAAATTCTGTATTGAACTTTATATGTTTAGCTAAGGAAACAATTGGCAAAACTAAAAGGCAACTGATGGAATGAGAGAAGATATTCACAAATGACATATCAGATAAAGGATTAGTAGCCAAAATCTATAAAGAACTTATCAAACTCAACACCAAAAAAAACCCAAATAATCCAGTGAAGAAATGGACAAAAGACATGGATAGACACTTCTCCAAAGAAGACATCCAGGTGGTTAACAGACACATGAAGAAAATGCTCAACATCACTCATCATCAGAGAAATCAAAACCACAATGAAATACTACCTCACACCTGTCAGAATGGCTAAAATTAACAACTCAGGCAACAACAGATGTTGGTAAAGATGTGGAGAAAGAGAAACCCTTTTGCACTGCTGGTGGGAATACAAACTGGTGCAGCCACTCTGGAGAAGAGTATGGAGGTTTTTCAAAAAATTAGAAATAGAACTGCGCTGCGACTCAGAAATTGCACTATTAGGTGTTCATCCAAAGGATACAGGAGTGCTGATTCAAAGGGGCACGTGCACCTCAATTTTTATAGTAGCACTATTGATAATAGCCAAGTATGGAAAGAGCCCAAATGTCCATTGACTGATGAGTGGATAAAGAAGATGTCATATATATATATATATATATATATATATATATATATATATATACACACACACACCACGGAATATTATTCAGTGATCAAAAAGAATGAAATCTTGCCATTTGCAACAACATTAATGGAACCAGAGTGTGCTATGCTAAGTGAAATAAATTAGAGAAAGATAAATATCATATGATTTCACTCACAGGTGGAATTTAAGATACAAAACAGATGAACATAAGAGAAGGGAAACAAAATAATATAAAAACAGAGAGGGAGACAAACCATTAGAGACTCTTAAACTAGAACAAACTAAGGGTTGCTGGTAGGGTGTTGGGTGGGGGGGGTGGGCTAAATGGGCGAGGGGCATTAAGGAGGACACTTGTTGGGATGAGCACTGGGTGTTATATGTCAGTGATGAATCACTAAATTCTATTCCTGAAATCATTATTACACTATATGTTAACTAACTTGGATTTAAATTTAAGTAAGTAAGTAAGTAAATAAATAAATAAATAAATACATTTAATTACATTTTAAAAACTGGGAGGTTAGCTCATTTTAAACCTTTTTTTTTTTTTTAATTTTGCATGAAACATTGTATGTTTCCAAATTACAATTCAGTTTTCCCTTTTTCAACCACTCTTAAACCTTTTGTTCCCATTGGGTTCTGGGCAAGCTAGATGATGTCATGAGTGAAGAACTTGCAAAGAAATGCCTCTTCTTTAATTTAGCGAAGAAATACTTGGTTTCAAACACTCCAGTGCACATTAATAGGAAGAGACAGAGACTCTGTAGCCCAATTCCGGCCACTCTACTGCTCTCATATTCCTAAGCTCTAGGATGGTTTATATCTCCTTCTCAGTAGGGTCATAACAGAAAGCTCGAGGTTTGCTCCTATCAGCTTCCCTTTAACCATAAACCAAGAACAAGCTAGAACTGGGTTTAGCTAAAGACGGCTACAGTTGTTCCTCTGGTTGGTGGTTCTAAGTCTTTGGGTCCTGTTTTTAGTAAGTAGAGCCTTACCTGGGAAGAGCCCTTTCTTTTGTGATTAATAAGCCATTGCCAGCCCCCAGAGATAGAGGTCCTGTTTTACTGAACTTACTGGTTTCACCAAAATTAAATAGATGCCGAAGGAGTGACTTGATTCAACTTCTGGATGTATGTCCCACTGATAATACTGCTAGCTCTATTCAGTTATCCCCTCCTCCACTTTCTCCTCCTCTTCCTCTAGTGGCCTGTTGATTTCTTTAGTGGGGCTTCACTAAGTGGATTGCTCTCCCCTTTGAAGAGATGAGCCATCTGAGATCTCAAACACTCTTTTAGACCAAAGAGGGAGAACAGTAAAGTTGTAATGAGACTGCTTTTTGCCACTTCCCAGTCCTACCCAAGGACTAGTGCTGGAGTATCCCTTTCTATACCACCACTACTATCCTGGAGGTCAAGGTGGATGAAACAGAGCAGAGAAGGGAAGTAAATGGTAAAACAGGGTAGTTCAGAAGAGGCTCGACAAATTCTAAGGTGCAGCCAGATACCCTTCTGCTGCTAGATAAGCCATGAGTGATCTGCAGGCATTTGATGATTGGAGACCTAGATGTCATAGCATTTAGATGAGCAGCACCCAGGACTCTCTGCTTTGGTGACAGTCAGTGGTACTTCTAACAAGTGGCCCACAAGCACATAGAGTCAAATATTTACACTTAAATAAAGAGTGTAAAATTGGCCAGTGGTGAGAACCTGCCCTGACCCTGAAGTAAAAACTGGCGTGAGAAATTCAGACATGCATTATTTTTGGTAAATAATTGATGTAAAATTAGAATGGAATATCCAGTTACCTAATACATCTATATTTAGAAGGGAACAAAACGGTTGTCCTTTTGAAAGTGGGGAAAAAATGTATTATAGGCCCAGTTAGATGTGATATTATTATTATAAATATTTAAGAAAAACAAGTTATTAATGATAAATTTAATCATTTCAAGTGGTCCTCAAACAGATCTGAGGGAAAAGGTCATTTTGGGAGATTTTACTTATCACATCTAAATACCAATATAGTGGGAAGGACGAAGTATCAGTTTTGTTTATGTTTTGTTTTTGTGTTAGCTCTGGTGGTCTTTGTTTTATTCTCTGACATTCCAGTGGTGAGTTTTGTTTTGCTGTCTTCCTGATTTTGAAGAAAAATTCAATGTGTGCCCCCTTTTGATTTTTGCTTTGCATTATACTGCACTAAACTTACTGAGGCTTTTGTTTAGCTATTTTTGTTAGGTAACTTACAGTGCTTACAGTCTTAGAAACACTCATACTAGTAAAACGGGATCCTCTGATGATGTAATGTCTTCTAGTTAAAAGTGTTATACAAAATGAGGAGACATTATTCTTTAGGCAAAATAGAATTCAAAATTCTTTTTTATAGATTCCAATTCTCTGTTGAAAACTTCTCATCCATTTTGCCCATATTTTCCTCTACTTTATTTAAAACTAACCATATTTTGTTTAAAGTATGTTTAAAGCCTTGTGTTCTAATTGCAGTATCAGGATCATCTATGGGTTCTTGATTTTACTTTTCTTTTTAGATTACTATTATTTATTTCTGCTTCTTCATGTTTTTAGAAATATTTTATTATATGCTAGACACTGTAGAGTCTCCAGATAGTATCTTCCACTAGCAAAGATTCTTCTTTTATCAGATAGAGTGACAACCCAATCAGGTCTTATGCTGGGTTGCAGATTTAGTAAGATTCAGTCCATCTCTGGTTCATTCCCATTCTTTAAAATTGGTCTTCTTCAACTTTCGATTGGTGTCTTGCATATTTTTTCTCAGACTTTGAAGTTCAGCCTTTGGCAGATTTTAAACTTGGTTCCCATCTTTTGCTAATTAAAAATCTGGCAAAGGCCTAGAAGCAGAGATTTATTGTGTGTTTGCTGAAGGCTTCTTCACTCTTTGTTTCCCAAACTCTGCAAGATAAAGGGATGTTTCGCTCTGCCTTTCCTACTCAGCAAGGTACCAGTTTCTGGTACCATCCCAGAACTCAGCACATGTCCCATGGGAAAAATCTAACCATGTATAGTTTCCAATTTTTTTTTTCCCCATCCTATATAACTACAGAAAGCTCCACTGATTTCTCTTTTCCAGCTAGGATCTATCTGCCTTATATCTATGTATGTAGGTATAGTTATTTATCTTACATCATGCCCTTTATTCCTCTTGTCTTAACGTTTTATATCTGGGTAGTTTTAAATGACACCCTTGACTCCCACCTATTACCTATCCACAATGATTTCATTTTAGTTTTTCCCTTCTCTCTCCCTTTTCCTCTCATTTTTTAACTTGTGTTCTATTGGGCAGAATATATGTTTATATTCTATTCTTTGAGTCATGTCCCTACCCTTATTTTAGTATTAGTACTACAATTAAGTATATTAAATGCTCACCATCAGTTATTCTGATGTATTTCCCAAGTCATCTTTTGTTTAGATGAAATTCATCTTCTAGATGGTTTTCCAGGAAGGGTGTAGGAGAAGTTAAAATATGCATTTCTATAACCCTCTGACTTGAAGTACAGCTCAGCTGCATACAGAAATCTAAGAATTTATTTGGATTTTTCTTAAAATGATGCTCCATTATTGCCTTGATTTTTATGTTGCTCTTGAAAAGTGTGAGGTCATACTAATATTCTTACCTGCATAAGTAAACTGATTATTTTGCCTGGCAACTTTCCTTCCTTCTTTTTACTTAATGTCCAATAGTTTTACTAGGATAAGTCTCAGAGTTGTTCATTCCAGGTCAATTTTCACCATTTTTCTCTAACTTACAGAAAGTCTCTTGGATTATAATGATAAATATTGCTTTTAATCGATTGCTTTGTCTTCTTCCTGGACTCCAATAATACATAATTTGAATCTTCTTTGCCTGTCTTCCATTTTAAGCACTTTTTCTCAGACCCGTTTCACTTTTGTCTTTGGTTGTTTCTTCCCTTTCTTCACTGCTTATTAAAATTTCACTTGAATCTTTTCTGCCTTAGACAGACAATGGTAATTCATTCTTCACTCGTGAGATGGTTTTGTCTTTACCTTCAACTTTTTCCTGATCACCTTCTGTGCATTTTTGTGACACTTCTTCCTGTTTTTGTTCATTTCTGTTCTTAGGTCGTGAACTAGATTTGATATAGATACATATAAACACATAGCTAATGCTTGTCTGAGAATATTTAATTATAGTTTGGAGCTTGGTCTTACAGTTTTGTTTTGTCTGTTTTGAGGAGTAATTTTCGTTAGGTGAAATGTTACAATTTACCTTTTCTGTTTTCGTCTCAGAGTAGTTTTATACTGTGTTGGTCTGATTTTTTTTTTTTTTTTTTAAATAAGTCTTTTGTGGACAACTTCCTAGTTGAAAAGTATTTTATTGAGTCAGTGTAGTGAAGTGCAATTCCTTTAACACATGATGTTTTTAGTGGTGACAGGTTTATGGATGTAGAGGAGAGGTGGGGTGGTTGGCATGACTTATTTCTCTTTCGTTTCTGTAGAATCCTTAATTTCCCCCCTTCTTCTTTCTTTCTTTTCATTTCCATGTCTTTAAGGGACCCAACCCCCATGTCAATGTAGCTGATTCTTCCTCAGAAGTAATGATAACATGAGGGCGTTGGATGGCTCAGTCCAACTCTTGATTTTGGCTCAGGTTATGATCTTGGGGTCATGAAACTGGGCCCTGCGTCCGGCTCCATGCTGAGCATGGAGCCTGCCTGAGATTCTCTCTCCCTCTACCGCTCTTGCTCCCTCTCTCAAAACAAACAAACAAACAAACAAAAACAAAAGAGAGAAGTAATACTTACCTGAAGCTGCCACCTCTGGTCTCACTCATTTTCAAGCTCCTATTTGACAGCTAAAGCTATAACTTACCAAGACCCAGGCTGTGGTTAGTATGTTGGCACTTAATGTTTGACATTTTCTTCTGGGGTTTGATTTTGGGGGGAGGGGCAGAGAGAGAGGGAGAGACAGAGAATCTCAAGCAGGCTTTGTGCTGTCAGCACGGAGCCCAGTGAGGGGCTTGATCCCATGAACTGAACCATGAGATCATGACCTGATCCGAGATGAAGGGTCAGAAGCTTAACTGACAGAGCTGCCCAGGTGCCTCTCATTCTTTGAAGCCCTGCCTCTCCCACTCTCAGCAACCAGAGGTCTTGCAGCAGTGGAGGAAGATTTTAAAATCTGGTACAAATCAACTTTCTGAAAATTTGATGTTTGTGGTATCCTTTGTCTTCTAATATTGGTAAAGGCATGGATCACATGTAATTATATTTGCACTGCTTGTACATATGTGTTTTTGAAAATGTATGGAGATTCTGGTTTAGGTGGTTGACATTATCCTCTAAGCCCAAGCATAATTTATCTGTGTTATCTCTCATTAATAGAGATTTATCTCTGTTCATAAGCAGCCAAGCAGCTCCAATTCATTGATTTTTCATTCTTCCTAATAGTCTATTACTTTTTCAATTTACTATCCATTCTTTTCTAGGTCATTTACATTGCATTCAGTATTTCAATATTACCAAAAAAAAAAAAAAAATGCTGCAAAGAACATATTTGTATCTATGTTTTTGTTCACACATGCAAGGAATTTTCTAGGGTGTATACCTCTTTGAAAAGTGCTGGTTTACAGAATATATGCCACTTTACCTTTACCAGATATTGCCTAACTGTTCTCAATAATGGTTGTAATAATACAAGTCTAATAGGAGTGTTAAAGAATTCTCATTTTCTACATGCTTTAATTATTATTTCAAAGTTTACATTCTTGCCAATCTGATGGATGTGACATATTATCTTAATTTTTATTTCTCCAATGACTACTGAGGGTTTGGTTTATCTTTTCATAGTCTTTCCCTAATTTTCTTTTGGGCTGCTGTCCTTACTGATTTTAGTTCTTTGTATATTCTAGAAACAAACTTTTAAAATTCTATATTTTATAAATATATTTTCCAAGTTTGTGCCTTATCTTTAACTTTCTTAAAGTCACATAAAAGTTTCAAAATTATAGCACTGTCAAATCTATTATTTTGCTCCATTAACATTTGCCATCAAAGTCATGAACATATGCTCCTATGTTTTCTTATCGAAGTATATTTTGCTTTTCACATTCACATTCTTATCTATATGGAGTTTATTTTTTGTGTATCATGCCAGGTAATAATTTTTCCTCTGCGGATGGTTACCTCTCCGACACCTCAAATTCCTATTCACCAAGGCTCCTCCTCTGTTCAAAAATTATGCTCAAAACTAGCTGAGCACTTAAGGCCTTTCATAATGTCTTTAACCACATCCTTTGGGTTTATCTCTTCACCACACCCTTCTACAGGAGCACTATTTTCTTGTCGAACCAGATAATTTATTGCATTCACTCTTCTTGAAACACGCCAAAACTATATTCTTGCTCTCTCCACAAGTTGTGTTCTGGTCCTGTCTTTTCTCCTTAAGAAACTGCAAACTTCCTGTAAAAAAGTCATTGTCCAATTCACCTTTGCATCCTCAATGTTCAGTACTGATTGCGTAGACTTTCAACACTCAAGAATTTTATTCTGAATTTAATTTGGCCCTTGGAGTTGGGCACTTGCACCCAGTACAAACCATATCTTCGTATTTGGGTGTTTGTACAAAAAGCAAAAGGTTTCTGTCTCTTACCTAGTTTCCCACCCTAGTTGATTCTAAATCTCTTCTGAAATTTTAAACAGACACAAAATACTTTTAATGCCCAGGAGCCAAAGTGATCATTTCTGGCCCTGTGCGTAGGGCCGGCAAGTCTGTGGCTGACGCTAACAGTGAAGGGGACGTGCCCCTTTGCAGGGGATGCCAGGGGGTGGCCCCTCCTTGACCCACTTCGGAGCTGAGGCCACGCGCCTGGGAACGTGTTCACATCCATCGTCCTTCCCTCTTCCCTTTGTTTCCTTGGGCTGCCTGGACCCTGAAAACACACAGCAGGATGTGGAAATTACCTCTGAAGTCACAGTCTATCCTTCCACGGAACGCTGGAGTGCCCAACCCAGCTGCCAGCATTCCTAAAGTCAACGTCTGGCCTTTCAGGCGGCAGCGATGGTTGGCGCAAAGTTCTCAGACGAAATTCTCAACCTCTCGCCGGGCCCGCTTCCTGCTTGGTTACAAGACTCGGTCTGGCGGAGACTGGCAGGTTCCCCTTCGAGAGCCTGGGCTCCCTTACCCGGGACTGAAGGTCACATCCATAGAACAGTGGAAAGGAGGATTCCGTCCACCCCGGGGCCGCAGAGCAGCTTCCGGTGTCTCCGCACCGGCCGCGGGGTCGCAGGCGGCGGAGCGAGGGCCGAGCAAGGGGACGCGTG
The DNA here is from genome assembly GCF_046562875.1 of Panthera onca. Lineage (NCBI taxonomy): Eukaryota > Metazoa > Chordata > Mammalia > Carnivora > Felidae > Panthera > Panthera onca. The sequence goes on along the minus strand of NC_138356.1, from coordinate 14,351,358 downwards.
CGGCGACTGCGCCCCCGGAACCTTCCGCGCAGGCCCCGCGGCCGCCGCGCGCGCCGGAACTGCATTTCCCACAGGCCTCCGCGGCGGAGCCCCGCCCCAGCCCGCCGCCCCCGCGCGGTCCGGGGACCGCCCACCCCGCCGCCGCTGTCGCCGCGGCTGCAGCGTCTGGTGTCCTGCCAGCTGTGCTTTTGAAAGGCGGCGGGAGGCGGCGGGCGCGATGGCGAGCCTGGAGCGCCTGCTGTGCGTGCTGAGCCTGTTCCTGTGCTGGGCGGCCAGCCCCAGGCTGTGCGCTCCTCGCGCCTCCTCCTCCGAGAAGCCCATCATCGGTAAGAAGGCTGGGCGGGAGCCGCGGGCTGGGGCCGGGTGTCCGTCCTTGGCACTTCCCGCCGCTGGGCTCCAGCTGCTGCGTCCCGGTTTGGAAATACCCGAGTCCAGGGTTACGTTGGGTGCCTTCATTTGTAGCACGAGTAAGAGCCGAGCCCAGACGCCGTTTGGATCGTGCCGAAATATTGCTGCTGCCTGCTGATTCAAACTCGTATGGCTCTTGAAGTTGGAGGGGAGGAGGGTGCGCTGGGAAGAATCCTGCGGATTGTTTTCTTTTTGGTACATAGCTAGGAATTTCTACTAACTCAACAAACTGTATATGCGTTATGTTTATTACAGCTTCACGGAGCGAGGGCGTTGTTTCAAGGTACAATGCATTATACATACAAAAATCGAATTGACCAGATAATCAAGAAATTACGGTATAGTTTGGATTTTTGTCATTCTTCAGCACCGGAGGGCAGCAGTGGCTAGTAGAACCCTAATGTCAGTTCTACTCTGTGTGAAAGTGAAGCTTCTAATTTTTCATTTTCAACTAATTTATGTTTTAAGAAGAGTAAGATCAGTTTGCCTTGCCCAAACAGACATTCAAGGCAGGGAAGGAGAAAGCTATCCAGGAAACATCAGTCAGCCTAGAATTAAAATTTACCAAAAGCAATTTGTGTCAGACAATTAAGATTGACTTTATTTTCGAGGTAGTATTATGCCATTCAAACTCTTTTATCTTCCGGGAAGAGGAACAGCATATTCTGTAACTAAAGAGAAAGTAAATGAGTATTTTTTCATATATACTAGTAGTGCTCACATTTTGATGTTTTTATTTTTTTTAATGTTTTTATTTATTTTCGAGACAGAGAGAGACAGAGCATGAGCAGGGGAGGGGCAGAGAGAGAGGGAGACACAGAATCAGAAAAGCAGGTTCCAGGCTCTGAGCTGTCAGCACAGAGCCGGACGACGCGGGGCTCGAACTCACAAACCGCAAGATCATGAGCTGAGCCTAAGTCAGTCGCTTAACTGACTGAGCCAACCAGGAGCCCCTCAAATGGGTTTCATATCAATATTTAGAACTTGGAATGCCTTATTTCATAAATTGGGTGGTTTCATAAAATGGCGGTTAGAGTCTCCCAGGAGAATTAACTCAAAATAAAGTTCTGTGTAGTGTGTTGAGAATTGTGAGTACACAGAGGAGGCAAAAAGGAAAAAGAGGGGGACTCTTTTCCCTCTCCTAGAAACAGTGGTAATTCAGGGTTAAATATAGAAAAAAGGGAGAGTCTGCTTTTGGTCACACGAATTAAGACAAAATAACTGAGCACCTACTGTGTGCGAGACATTGAATGCGGAAGTGCAAAGGATTCAAAGACGAGGAAATCACAAACGTTGTGAGATGGTCTTAAAGTATGGGTGGAATCTGGGGGGACTTACATGTTGAGGGACTTACGTGCGACCTGAGCTTCCCCCCATAGATGGGAAAAGTGAATATGTGGGTAAAGGGGCAGGGCAGGGGAGAAGACGGTGGAATTTACCTGTTCTAATATACTTTTCCCCTTCTTGGTACTTATGTTCACCTGTTCCAGACCCTTTTTTATGGCACCTCACCTTGCCTGCCTTGTACCATTCTATTCTCCCATTTCCGATGACACCCCCGAATTCTTTCCCTACCACAGTTCATTTTTCTCAGTGGAAATAATCCTGCCTGTCCACAACAAGGAAGACAGTCCTAGTGAACACATTCTGGTATTGGGCACATGTCCACTGAGTGCCTGACAACTTTTTGCAAGAAGCTGGGAATACAGAAGTGATTGATACAGGGAGCCCTTCCGGTCAGGTGGCCCACAGAGACTGTGAAGGTATTCCAGGTGGTGAAGCAGCGAGTGATACCGTGTTCTCCAAACAGACATGTTTTGCTGTATACTGGATGCCAGTAGCTTTCTGGGGCTGAGGTTTCAGTGATAAGAGGCAGCCTGGGTGGGAGGTGGGGCGGAGCACACAGGGTCTTACAGAGTTTATGAAAGTTTAGGGACCCAGTGGCTTAAACAAGGAGAAACTTAAACAGGGCTCTAATCATATGGACTCCTTGCGATATGATAGGCGCCCACTGGACTCAGGGCCTTTGCACATGCTATTCCCACACCCTGGATCCTTTTTCTTCCAGATATTTGCCTATGGTTTTCTCCCTCATCTCTCTGAAGCCGCGGCTCAAATGTCATGTTCTGCCTTCTCAGAAAGGGAGGATCCTCAGGGAGGATTTACCTGGCCGTCATATATAAGAGACCGGCTAGATGGGACCTCTGGATAGATGGGACCAACTCCTCCCCCTCTCCAACACACACTTTCTTACTCCGCTCTACTTTTTCTCCTTAGCATTTACCACCAGCCATCAGACTTTATATTATAACCTTTTATCTTGTTAGTTATTTGTCCTCTCTTCTCTCCCTCCCGCACACTAGGATTAAAGTCCACAAGGGAGGGATTTGTGTTTTGTTCATTCATGTGTCCCCAGCACCTAGTTCAGTGCCTGGTAAATATTATGATCCAGTAACGTACTGAATGAAGAAATGGATGACTGAATGGTGATACGATCGGATCTCTTTCCACGTGGAGAATAGATTGGAGTTGTTGCGGGTTGTTTAAGAAGGGATACAGACAGGCTTTTTAAGAAGGTATTATAATCAGCCAAGATGTTGGTTGCTTAGATTACCATAGTGTTGCTGATTCTGGAGCTATGTGGAAAGAAGGTATATTTCCACTGCTTTATTGTCAAGGAAACAATGTGTCTTTGAGTGTGTATGGGAGGGGAGAGGCCTCCTTCTAGATTTAAGGATGTGAGATTGATTCTGGGTTGTGTGAAGGAGGCTGGTGCTATTGTAAACCTGCTTTGGGGCTCATTTGGTCTCCCTAACTGAGGTGAGAAAGAGGCTGCTACTTGAAACTCCTATCAGCCTCCTCTTGCTCTTTTCTCAAAGTTTATGGATGCACTTATAGAGGAAGCTTGGTGTTTCATTCTGGTAATTAAACAAGTAAGGTAGTGGTATCTTTACTCTGATATGCTTCCGTTTCTGAGTAAGAAAAAGAGGAAATTGCTTGAAACTAAAACTGTTTTCTCCCCACCCTTTCTTTCTCTCTTTTTGTAATTTAGGAGTATTAATGCAAACGTGCAGTAAGGAAATGAAAAGCCTGGGAAAATACTATATTGCTGCATCCTATGTAAAATATCTGGAGTCTGCAGGTGCAAGAGTAGTACCGATAAGGTATGATCCAATATTTTTACACCATACAAGGAAAAAACTCCTGCTTTATTGCGAATTATCGTCTATCTCAAAAATTCATGTTTCCTTTGCTATGATTGCATCATTTAAACGTGGCAACGTTGCACCTGATTTTTGCCACAAATCTAATGCTTAGGGTCTCTCATTAAATTGTTTAAAGTGTGAATAAAGCTGTATTTGCCAAGCTATTAGAAGTCTGTCCTGTGCATTCGGTAAAGAACAAAATGACAGTTTCCTATACTCCGGAAAAGGTGGTATTTGGAAAGTAATGGAGTAAAAGGATCTAAAACTTAACCAGCTTTATTCCATCATATTAGGATACGGGAACACTTGGGGAATAAAAGAGGTTTTTAGAAGATGACTTTTAAAATACCTTCACACTCTGTTTTAATGTTTGTGAATGACTAATACAGCATAAATTACAATATGAATTACAATTATTCAGTATAAATTACAATTATTACAGTTTTAAAGGAGCTACATTACTTTTGGTGATATGATGGCCTAGTAAGACTAAAATGACTTATGTCATATTTTGATTTGGAAAGAACTGAATTTTTTAACAAAACCTTACAAGTATCTATAATATTTTTTCACCCCAAATTAGTGTATTTTACAATCTTCTGGCACTCTTACCTATCCATCATAAGCGACTTCACACATAAAACACAGCTGTTTGCTTTGGGAAACCTGTTTTTGTCATTAATTTTACGTTAAAAAGTTGTAACAAAGAAAGCTACTCTTCAAATAAAACACTAATAATGAAAATGCAAGCATTACAGCTGAGAGAGTTGTACCACAACATGGCTTTATGTTTAGCTTCATGAGGGTCATCTTCTTGCTTAACCTTTTACGTTTAAGTGCCTCTACCCCTTTCACTTTGGCACTTGTCTTTCAGTTTTTAGTAGCAGATCTAATTTTTTCAAGTGAGATCTTATTTGGAACCTAGATAATACCAGAGTTTACTTTTTTTTTTTTTTTTTTTTAACATTTACTCATTTTTTTGAGAGACAGAAAGCGAGCAAGCAGGGGGCAGGGTGTGGCAGAGAGAGAGAGGGAGACACAGAATCCGAAGCAGGCTCCAGGCTCTGAGCTGGCAGCACAGAGCCCGATGCGGGGCTCGAACTCACAAACTGCGAGATCGTGACCTGAGATGAAGTCGGCTGCTTAACTGACTGAGCCACCCAGGCGCCCCAACACCAGAGTTTTAGAGCCGAGGAGGCTTTAGAGAGTCTTCAGAACAGAGTTTCAATGTTTTCATCACCGAAGCTTTCTCTGCAAGTGGTTTTTTAGGACATTAGTGCTGATCACCTGGATGGGAGGTAGGAGAGACACGAGGCAGGTAGACGACTTCAGAGACCGTTGAGGTAGGCTATGTGTGAAGTGATGCAGGCTTGGCTTAGAGCAGTGCTTGCTGTAGGACTGATGGGTAAACGTTCTCTAAAAATATCAACAAGATTTGATGACTAATAGAATGAAAGGGCACAGGGAGGAATAGTCAAGAATGACCAGTTTTGAAACGGGGGAGGTTTTGAAACTTGGGGAAGTTTTGAAACTGAGGAAGTTTTGAAACCTGATGACTGGGAACAGAATACTGGCATTTATGACGGAGTCACTGAAAGTGTGACTGTCAGCACATAGCTTAATTTCCAGGTTGGGTTCCCAAAGTTCATTTTAAGGTGTATCACTCGCAATTAGAATCATAGAGTCCTACAAAAGCAATGTGATCCATGGCAGCTAAATTTCCAGAGTGACCTACAGAGGATTGCCTAATGTAGAATGGGACTGAAGTGGCCACACTGATAAGGTTGAGTTTATTTCTGCATTTGGGATGCTGGGGGTCAACTTCCGTGGCTTAGAAGGGATAAGGAGGAGGATGGAAGACCCAAGGAAAATTCCGGAATAGGTAAAGGGGTTTGTCTTTGTTGTCCTTCTGCCTTCTCAGGTGCCTGGTGCCCTGAGGTTATGCTAAATCACCACTGGTGGAACCCAAGATCAGCGTCCTCCTGAAGGGTAGCATTGGCCCCTTTTGATTTAAAAATTTGTTTTGTTCACACAGCGTTTTGTAACATTTTTAAACATGTACAAGTCAGAAGCCTTCATGAAAGTCTGAATTTCTGGCCTTCTTCTCTCCCCCCACCAAGATAATGATATGGAGCTGACTTCAAATAAAACAACATTGGCAACAAGGCCTGTCACTCCTCTTTGTGCCACTGAAACTGTGTCATCCACCATCATTATCAGGCTTAAGCCGTTTTCTTTTAGTTAACGAGAGAGCAAACTAGTTCGTATCCTATTGAGAAGGTCTTTCGTTTCTAGAAAGTATCACAACATGCAAGCAACATCTATATTCAGAGAATATGACCTGGCCTGTTTTTGCTGTCTGGTCTCTGAGGCACTTGAGTTCATGACACTTCTTCCCCTCCTTCCCCCAACAATTAAGCCCCTTAAAAGTGATTACCTGGGTCCAAAAATTCAGTCATGCACAATATGGGAGCCATTTATTTAGAATTAATGAAATGACTGAAACCAGCATGCATGGCTAGTTGGTAGAAGTCCCTGGAATGTAGCTGAGTGATCTAAATCCATTCCTGTGAGGACTGTCTGTCCTGGTTTAAACATCCATGGGGAAGATTCTGGGTCCTGACTGTTCGGTTCCCTTGTCACTGGCACAGTCTGGGGAGATTGGACTGGCAGGGTGCTGGGAATGCGGACTCACGTTTCATCTCCCTGCTGCTTCCCAAGTCAGGGCCACTTGCCCATGTATCCTTCATCTAAGATAATGGTAGGCACCATTAATATCACCCACTGCTTTGTAGCTCTCTGCTGGGAGGAGGATTATTATGAACTTCTAAAGAGACCCGGACTGGCAAGGCTCATTTGGACTTTGAGGAAAACCCAGCACAACAAAGCACAGCCAAGTTCCGGGCATCATAAGTGTGTTTAATAATGGGAGAGGTGTTCTAACTGTTCCTTAAACTTTCCCTGGGGCAGAAATGGACTGTGGTTGACATTTGATCAGAAACCCACTTTTGTGGCTGATTGAGAGGGCGTTATGTCTTGTTATTCTCTTACAGAACCAGAAGACTGCTTAACGTAGGAAAGCTGTTGCAGGAATTTCGTAATCACGATGCTCTCTTCTCTTGTTCTTGCATTTTGTGAACTTTTGGAAGAGCAAAACCCATTTTACTATGACCTAACTAAATTTTCACAGATTAATCCCATCACTTTTCTCTGGAGAAGGGGGTAAAATCGTCAATAACGTGGTGATGTTAGGAACCCTTACGCGAGGTCTGATGAAGGGAGCTTCAGAATAATTACCTGGGCAAATTGCACCGGCCTACAGTGGTGTACATGTAGTCTGTCCCTAGATCGGAACTCTTCTGACTTTTGAAAACACAGTGGTCTCCAGATCTTTGCAGTTAGTGGTGGGGGTGGGATGAAGAAGGGACTTGGCATTTATATGTGTCGTTTTTTATCTGCCCAAACTGCCTGTAGTTAAGGTAGGCATATTCATAAATCTTTTTATTTAGTCTTTATATAAAACTACTGAGTATCCTTACGTGTTGTTGATAGTTTCCAGCTAACGGAGAAATTACTGGTGCCCAAATCTCATGGTCTTTAAAGTTTTACATACTAACACACACTTCACAATATTAAGTTATATTGAGACCACATGAAAACACATTCACTTGTTTGATTAGCAACACAGGATATACTTACAGTATATGATTTTCATGTAGTTTGAAAAAATATCTCTAGGAAGGGAGAGAGATATTGCCTAGCGTTTAAGAATTATGTTTCTTTTTTTTTTTAATTAATGTGGGGACTTTATTTTCAGTCTTTTTTCTTTAAGTTTTGGAAATGGATGTTTTATAATTGTTTTTGTTGTTTTCAGACCTGATCTTACCAAAGAAGAGTATGAAAGGCTTTTCCGGTCTATTAATGGGTAAGTTGAAGCATTGATTTGATATAGGGAACGAGGTGGAGGTCATCTACTTTTGCAAAAATACATAAAAGGATACATGTTTCAATGTAACTATCTTGTAGTGGTGTAATGGTAGTTTTCTGAATTCCGTTTTAGGAATCGTTTTGTTGAGAGTTGAAAAAGTACTGCAGACCGGAAGTGGCCTAAGAAATAAATGCTACATAGTAGATACATTTAGGTCTTTTTTTTTTTTTTTAAGTGTCACATAATCTTTGTTCCTTTAATGCTTGTCTTTAATGTTTTGAAGCCGCTTTGAATGGCATGGCATACTGCCTGCTCAGGGGATTTAGAAGTTCTAAGTCTGGGGATCGGAATTGGTGATCTTTCAGAAGGTAGTTCGAGGGGCTCCTGAATGGCTCAGTTGTTTGAGCGTCCGTCTTCAGCCTGGGACATGATCTCACGGTTCATGAGTTCGAGCTCTGCCTCGGGCTCTGTGCTGAGGCATGGAGTCTGCTTGGGATTTTCTCTCTCCCTTTCTCTCTGCCCCTCCCCTGCTTGCTCACTCTCTTTCTCTCCCTCTCAAAATAAATAAACTTAAAAAAATGAAAAAAAAATTAAATTCTCATGGATATTTGCTTCTAGCCCATGTATATTTTTATGACCAGTTTGTTCTTTAGGATTAAAAGTAATTCTCTATGAGCCAAAACCAATTCACGATTATGAGCCTGCATTTGATTTTGCCATTACTGATCCCCTGAATTTAAACCTAGCTGTGCCTGGAATTTTATCTCGACTTGATTTCTAGTTTTGTATACTCTCCTCCCCTCCCCTGCCTATTTATCCTTAATTTGTCTATACTCTATCTCAAAAATAAACTTGTTTATTGAAGAAATTGCAGGAGAATATGCACAAAAGTATTAACTACGGCAGTTTGTGAATGTGTGGGAGTGTAAATATTTTATCTTTTTGCTGTAGTTTCTTTCATTAATGATACTGTTACTTATGTGGTAAGGCAAAATGTATTTAAAATTTTTTTTAATGTTTATTTTTGAGAGAGAGAGACAGACAGAGAGACAGAGAGAGTGCGAGCGGGGGAGGGGCAGAGAAAGAGAGAGACACAGAATCTGGAACCCGACAAGGGGCCTGAACCAGGAGACCATGACCTGAGCCGAAGTTGGACGCTTAACCTACTGAACCACCCAGGTGCCCTAAGGCAAAATTTGTTTTAAAGTAAAAAGAGTTTATTTTCAGTGGGGCGTGAGGTTGAAATGCACCCACTTTTATGTCGTTTCAGGATCCTTTTCCCTGGAGGAAGCGCGAATCTCAAGAAGTCAGGTTACGCCCTCGCAGCCAAAAAATTTTACAACTTGGCCATACAGGTAGATATCGTTCATCGTTTATTATACCAGATGGGTTTTTGTAATTTTCCGTGGGGATAATGCTTTTTTAAGCGTGTGGTGGTACTTCCTTCACGATTTCCCTGGCTCATCCCGCTTTACCTTTGGAGCTGCCAGCTCCAAAGTTCGTGGCAGCTGTCACCTGTTTTCTGTGTTCTTCCAGAGACCAGAGTCTCGCAGACCGGCCCTCTATGTCGGTGCTCATTAATATGATCCAGGTCCTTATGTGGGCTTAGTAAGCTGTTTTGTGTCTTATGAACCAGGCATTGTTCGTATGTTACTAATTGTCATCTCCTCTTGAAAGCTCCTCTCCGTCCTATTTGACCTTGAACGGTTACCTTAGACTCCACAGTGTCACCAGGCACCAAAGCCTCTTGATTCCTTTCTGATGTCTCACACTGAGCCCACGTTTGCACCATACTTCAGATCTTTACTGTTTCTCTCCTGAACTATAATCTTGCTGGCCCTGGTATCTCCCCCGGCCCTTAAACATTTCCCTAAAAGAACTGCCTTTAGCATCCGAGATACTTGCTTAAAGACTTTTAATGGTTAGGCTAGGTAATCTGTAGCCTATCATAGTCTTTGGGTCAAGACATGTAGTGTGTCCACAGCCCCACTTTTCCAGCTTTTCCTTACGCACATAATTGAAGCCAGGTTGGTATTCCTAGCATATGTTCTGTGTCCTCCTACTTAAAAAAAATTTTTTTTTAATGTTTTATTCATTTTTAAGAGAGAGAGAGGCAGAGAGGGGGACAGAGATTCTAAGCAGGCTCCATGCTGACAGCAGAGAGCCCAATGTGGGGCTCAAACTCAGGAACCTTGAGATCATGACCTGAGCTGAAGTCAGAAACTTAACTGACTGAGCCACCCAGGCGCCCCTGTGTCCTCTTACTTTTAAATTGGTTTAGTCTGTTTCTTTCCATTCTATCCCCAGTGCACAGTTTGGCTGTGTTTCCAGACTAAGGTGCTACTCCCCTTCTGTAGAAGTTGCCTTGCCAACTCCAATTGGAATGGTGTCCCACTCCCTCTTAACTTTTAGAGTGTGTTGTTGTAGAATAGTTCAAACATTTACTTAGCTCCAACTCTGCAATATGACAGGATCTGTGACCTTCAGGAGCTTATATTTCAGAAGACAGACTATGTTGAGGTTAGCTACTTACGTCTCTTCAGATTTCACAGTTCTAGCACCTTTTGAGGTGTTCCTCATTTCATATCACATGCTACCATGTACTTAGTACATGCTCAGTGGATATTTTTTTAAAAAAGTGAACAAAGTGGACATTTTTTAATGTGAGTGATTTAAAATGCATTTGGGAAATACATATGGACATTGTAAAGTAGTTATTTTTCCTTTTGCATACGGGGTCTCATGTAACTAGCTTGTTCAATTAAAAAAAAAAAAGGAAACACATAATCCGTAAGATCCAAAAGTCTACTTTTTTTGTAAAGTTTACTTTTATTTATTTTGCAAGAAAGATAGAGAGCAAGCAGGGGAGGGGCAGAGATGGAGACAGAATCCCAAGCAGGCTTTGCACTGTCAGTGCAGAGCCTGATGTGCAGTTTTGAACTCACGAACCATGAGATCATGACCTAAGCCAAAATCAAGAGTCAGATGCTTAACTGACTGAGCCACCCACGTGCCCCCTGAAAGTCTACTTTTTAAAATGTAATTAGCTACCTGAAGATTTCAAAGCAAAGGAAAATAGCTCAGCCACCTTGAACTGATTTAGCTACAGCTCCTGGGATCCACAAAGCCCTCCCTGAAGAAGCCTTGAGAAGCGAAGTCTGTTAGATCTGTTCACTGCTACTCTGTGTCCTTTGCTCTGCTAGGCTTTGTGGAGGATCCACAAAAAATAAAAGATGTGGTCCCAGCAAGCAAGGACTTAACATTTAGCCGAGAAATTAATTTGGTACTTATGGACACAGAACAGTTAAGCCCTCTTTTGTGTTTACTATAGATGCAGTATGACCTTTCAACTTGATGTATGCAATTCTAACTTCTAAAAATAAAATTTGCCAGACCTGCATATAAAGTGTTAGAAATCCTACCTTGGGATGGAAAGTATAGGAATTAATGTAAATCTGTATTTTTCTTTTTTTTTTTTTTTTTTTTTTTTTTTCCAACGTTTTTTATTTTATTTTTGGGACAGAGAGAGACAGAGCATGAACGGGGGAGGGGCAGAGAGAGAGGGAGACACAGAATCGGAAACAGGCTCCAGGCTCCGAGCCATCAGCCCAGAGCCTGACGCGGGGCTCGAACTCACGGACCGTGAGATCGTGACCTGGCTGAAGTCGGACGCTTAACCGACTGCGCCACCCAGGCGCCCCATAAATCTGTATTTTTCTTAGCGAGGAACAGGAAAAAAAAAAAAAAAAGGGGAAACCTTAACAATTTCCTCACTTAAAATGAGTGACTGTTAGGTTATATTTTACAATGTATGCAGGAAAATCACTGCTTTTAGAAAAGTTGCAAAACGCATGTTGGTAATATCAGTACATATGGGTTTAATCATTCCTTAGCCAAAAAAATGGAGTTGCTGGAAAACTTTCTCCCCATCCATGCTAGTTGTTGTGACTCCTTTTGAAGAAGCTCAGTACATTTGTACTTCTTTAGTTGGCAACTTTCACTTTATGCAAATTTCTTTCACTTTTGCTTGGCCTTATTCTTACTGACCATTCATTCCTTCCCTTCCAGATCATAGCTTTCCCCTGATTTAAATCTGATTTAAATCATGCAGCTATTACTATAAATGCTTAGAATGGAGGAGGGACTTCAGAGTGTGTTCCAACCAGACAATCATCCAAAGCAACAAGATTTGTAGAAGATGTATAAATGGGCGTTTATCTAGCATTACCTTTGGTGGTTGCAGTCTCTGATTGTTACTTGTGTTGGTTAGTAGCCGCCTGGCAGATGTCAGTCTTTTTCCCGGCGCAGGTGAGGTTAGGTAGTTTGACTCAACCTGAATTATTATATAGGAGCTTGGTCTGAGGAAAGATGAAGTCCTAGCCTACTTATGGATCCTGGAAAGTTCTTTAGAAACCCATGCATGACGTGCCTGTCTCATCATGACAAACCAAATGTATAATTTTTGTTTCGAAAAGTTGAATAAGCTTAGTTTTCTCTTCCACTCTGCAAAGAGTTTCGATGATGGAGACTATTTTCCTGTGTGGGGCACATGCCTTGGATTTGAAGAGCTTTCGTATCTGATTAGTGGGGAGTGCTTATTAACGCTCACGAAAACGGAAGGAGTTACGATGCCGCTCAACTTCACCAAAGGTGAGTACTGTCTTTTCCAGCCTTTAAAAGATATTACCTGGGCAGGATTCGTAAGTAGCACATCTCCACGTCGGAAATGCTCATAATGTTTACTGATTCTTACATGATTTACACAAGCTGATGATGTGGATGATCGCTTTTGTACTGAGCTGTGAAGATGGCTGGAGAAGCCCTCATTGCCTGTAGTGCTCCTGGGACCATGTGTGATTAAGACCTCTGAGGTCGGGCCTGGGTTTGAGTCCTACTTTGTCGCGTTTGCCTTGAGGCATGGCTTAGCCTCTCTCGGCTTTCATTTCCTGATTTTAAGGGTTTTCCTCTTATGGTCGTTTGTGAGGACTGAACAAGACGCTGCTTTCCAGGTACTGTGTGAAACGCTTTCAATACAAGTCTCGTAAATGTTAGCTCTAACTATTATAGTACAGCACTGTTCCCTTGGCCGTGTACTCTGTTTGAATCCCAGCTGTGGTGTACTGCAATTCGATTCTGGTACTGACCACCCGGAGTTAGCTCAGCCTCCAGTTAAAGGTTATCTCCCCAGCTAGACTGCCCTTATTTCAAGATACACCAGCCATAAGTCACATCCGCAAGGCCACCCACACTACTCGCCAACTGGCCACAATTTTGAGGATTCCCATGACCCTTCCTGAGGTTCAGTAATTCACAAGAATGACTCTCAGAACTCAGGAAGGTGCTGTGTCTGCGCTAACTTTTATTATAAAGGATACACACAAGGTGACATCTGGGGAGGGAGTGCAGAACCTCTGTGTCCTCTCCCTGTTGAGTCACATCACCCTCCTGGCATGTCAGGAATTTTTTCCTGGGGTTTCATTGCGAAGGCAAGATTGATTAAATCGTGGGCTGTGTGACTGTACTCAATCTCCAGTCTCCCTTCCGTCCCCGGAAGTCAGGCTGGTTCAAAGTCCTAACCTACTCTAGTCATGTGGTTGACCTTTCTGATGACCAGCCTCCTCTTGAAGCTGCCTAGGGCCCCACCAGGAGTCACCTCATTAGCATTACGGAGACTCTCCTATTTCTCAGGAAATTCTGAGAGTTTTAGAAGCTGTCAGGAACTCAGGGCACAGAACCAGGCAAATTCTTTGTCATACCACTCTGTGTAACTACGTAATGATTCTTGTAGGTTATCTGATCTCTGGAGCCTCAGAGTTGAGTGCCGTCTGCTATCTTGTTCTCATAAGGATTTTGGATGGAAAGCAGTAGTTTTATACATAGAACCCATCGAATATTCTATATTTTTCAAAGTTCTTTCTCACATTATCTCACTTAGTCATCGTAAGAGCTCTGTGGGAAGCACATGTATTAGGTCAATCTATTTTGGATGTGTGTGGTGAGAACCCAGTTTATAAAAAAAATGAAGAGTGCCTTACCTGAGTGCATTTTTATTATCTGAGGTGCAGGGATTCTCATGGAAGCCATTAGCATGCTGAGTGAGAGGCTTCATTTAGGGAGAGCTGGCGTCAGGGCCTTGCATATCATCAGAACTTTTTTATCCTTTTGCTGGTGTTTGAGTTTATGCATCAGACTCCAGAGCCTGGTGTGAGGTAAACTGCTCTTTTCTGATCTCTTTACCGAGTAGAGATTTCTTGGCCTGGTCAATGTTCTTTTCTACGTTGTTGGTGTTCCTTTTTTTTTTTTTTTTTATTTTGAGAGAGAGAAAGAGAGCAAATGGTGGAGAGGCAGAGAGAGAGAGAGAGACAGAGAGAGAGAGAGAGAGAGAGAGAGAGAGAGAGTGTCCCAAGCAGGCTCTGCACTATCAGCGTGGAGCCTGATGTGGGACTCGAACCCATGAACCTCGAGATCATGACCTGAGCTGAAATCAAGAGTCAGATGCTTAACCGACTAAGCCACCCAGGCACCCCTACATTGTTGGTATTTTTAAACCTTTTAAAGTCCAGATACCTTTAAAAATATGTTGAAAGTTCTGGATCATTTCCTGAGAAAACAAAAATATGTTCGTGTGGTAAACTGTACCTGATTTCAAGATAACTCAAGTTAAAATTCTCTGCTTACTCTATGGCCAGCCTGATAATGATAATATTGGAAGGATTTTAGTTATTCATGTTACAATTCTGTAAGAAAAATACTTGATTATAGAACATATTTGAATTTGTGTGTTAAACTCATTTTGTGCTTGTCCAGAAAACATATGTGGAAATGATGTTTTGCTTATCAACTAGGCATCTTGATTATGTCTTAATAATGGCCTCTTTTTGGCTGTTAGATCAGTGACTTTGGTGGATTTTATTTTGCCTGTGTTTAAATCATTTCTCTTGTGCTTAAATTATTTCAGGTGCATTCCAGAGCAGAATGTTCCAGAATTTTCCTGCTGACTTGTTGATGTCATTATCACTGGAACCTCTAACTGCAAATTTCCACAAGTGGAGCCTCTCCATGACGGTATCACATTAATTAACAATGAAATTAATGCATTTAGATTAACTACAGAAGTAATTATTTTGTTTTATTTTTATACTCTAGAATTTTACGATGAATGAAAAGTTAAAGAAGTTTTTCAATGTGTTAACTACAAATACAGATGGCGAGACTGAGTTTATTTCAACCATGGAAGGTATATATCATGGCACATACAAACCTTATGTTTCTATATATTAATTTTCATTTTATAGTTCTTTTATGAATTATAAAATCATGTTACTTTGGGGTGTGAAGATAGAAGCTAGGGCATTTTTGGAAACCGACTTTTTCCAAATGAGTTGTGATTTACCTGGGTCCTCTTCGAGAATGGGGTCAGGGAAATGGAAAATAAAGAGTAAGGGGAGGGTAGCTAAAGATAGAAATGGAGAAAATGACTTCTGTTTTTAGCAGTGGTATAGATTAAGCACCATGATAGATTCTCCCGCAGACAACAACAAAAAATATGATTCACATTCAGAAAAGCATCTTCCTAAACACAAGTATACCCCACTATCCCAAAGTAGAACCTTCCTATGAAACTCTTAAACCAAAATGGCACAAAGCAAAGAGTATCCCCCCACATTCCAAAAGTTTGCATTAAAGCCACCTTGGTTTTATGAGGGACTTGCATTAGAACCTATTTCCGCTAAGTGAAAGAAATCCGAAGAGGGCTTTTACTTTCATGAAGAAACGCCATTGCTGTACTAACATAAGTCTCTCATAACCGTGAAGTGGCACACGTGGACTTCTGGCAAGTGGGGGATACCAGTATATTGAGGAAGTGACCGTAGGGATACTCACGCCGAAACCCCTGGGAGTTAAATGGAGTACTTTCTTGTTTTCATGGTATTTATCTTTGAAGGGGTTGGGGGATCGGGTCAGAGAGAGAAGAAGACAGAGAATCCCAAGCAGGATCTGTGCTGTCAATGCAGGGCTTGAACCTATGAACCATGAATGACCTGAGCCAAAATCAAGAGCTGGAGGCTTAACCAATTGAGCCACCCAGACGTCTTGGAATACTTTTTTTTTTTTTTTTTTTTTTTTTTAATTTTTTACATTTATTTTTGAGAGACAGAGCACAAGTGTGGGGGGGGGGGGGGTGCAGAGAGAGAAGGAGACAGAATCCAAAGCAGGCTCCAGGCTCTGAGCTGTCAACACAGAACCTGGCACGGGGCTCAAACCCATGAACTGTGAGATCATAACCTGAGCCGAAGTCGGATGCTTAACCAACTGAGCCACCTAAGCGCCCCAGAGGAAACTGCATTTATTCCAGACTTGAAGGGATTTCCATATGATGAGACTTTAAGGAAAACGAGCCGTCAAAGCCAAAAAATCACTAATGTGCAAGCAAGGACAATGCATGACAACTTACAGAAATAGTAGACAGTCTTTGAGTCAGTGAGGCTGTGCCACATGAGAGGCCAGGGTCCTGGAGTGGAATGAACTGAAATAAAGTGGATATAGTTCTTATTATTCAAAGATTGGTCTTTTTGCTGGCTTGCTCTTGGGGGAGGTCAGAGGTCCAAGGGTTTACAAACAGTGTCTGGGAAATTGTGGGGAAGGTTGGTCAGCCTAGTCTGAAGTCTGAACCTGTTACCTTCTCCTTAACACTATTTTCTTCCTCTGTTTTTTTGCTTTAATGATAGCATTGGCATTTCCCAAATCATCCCAGGTTAGAAACTCGGATGTTGTCCTTGACTTCCTGCCCTCATTCTCCACATCTAAAATATGTGTGCAACATTCTGTTCCCCAAATGCCTCTTGAAAATATTACCTCCCCTGCATCCAGCTTAGCCCTGGCCGACTTCTGTGTTAACCACGTTCTACCTAGACTCCTCGGTAACCTCCTAACTGTCCACAAAGTCACTTTCCAGGTGGCCTCTGATGACCCCTCTGAAACACCAATTATGAAGTTAGGAACCTTTCCACAGAGACATAGTTTAGGCTGAGACAAACTGGCTTATGTAAAAGGACACCAAAAATGCACAGCATGGTTCATTCTCATATGATTACGTTATGTGAGGAAATGAAAACACAGCATGAGGTAGGGGGAAAACAGACCCATTGTGGAAGAAACTTGTGTCACTAATCACGCGCGGGCACCTGACTGTTTAACTGGGTTATACTCAGAGGCTCAACTATTTCACTCTTCTCTGATTACCTAGCAAATCATGCTACAAATTGTAAAAGGTTGAAAAACCAGGGAAATGTACTGTGAATGTTCACATTCTGAGCTGAAATTCTTTTGTCTCTGAGAGAATGAGCGCAATTTTACCCTGACACTGTGAATTATAAAATAATGTTTTCCCTAGGGTGTAAAACATAACTGAATTGTAAGTAACAGCTTAGAGCATTCTCACCTCACTTACTTGTTTGTGTTCTTCATGCAGGGTACAGGTACCCAGTATACGGTGTCCAGTGGCATCCAGAGAAAGCACCTTACGAGTGGGGGAAGTTAGAAGGGATTTCTCATGCTCCGAATGCTGTGATGGCGGCGTTTTATTTAGCGGAGTTCTTTGTTGCTGAAGGTAATATGCGGGTATATAACTTTATTAGTCTACTGTAGCTTTGGAGGAAACTGCCCTCATCTGAACTTACTATACTCTCTTGGCTCTGTAGTTGTTCCATAGGTTGAACTTTAAAAAAGATTAAATCATAGGAAAGCCCTGAAATTGAGATATTAGACATTCAAATAAAATCAGGACAGTTATTTCAGTTAATTATACAATCTAAAGAGCACTTAGCTTCTTTTTTTTAATGTTTACTTTATTTTTCTTGGGTGAGGGGGAGGTGCAGAGAGAGAGGGAGACAGGATCCGAAGCGGGCTCTGCACTGAGAGTGGAGAGCCCGATGTGTTTCTTAAACTTACAAACCGCAAGATTATGACTTCAGCTGAAGTCAGATGCTTAAGCGACTGAGCCACTCAGGCGCCCCAAAAATGTGCTGAATTCTTGAACAACAGCATGAAGATTGTTGAGTTCTTTGTTTTTCTTTCTTTCTTGAAGATTTTTAAAAAAAATGTTTTCCCTGTGAGTCGTCATTGTGGGAATAATGCTTTAATTTTAACATTCTCTGAGAATTAGATGTCATTTTTCTAAGAAAACTACATAAATTGAGTACATACTCATCAGTCTGTGATTTTAAGGCTGCCTGTCTGCAGGCATTGGCACATTGGAGAAAGTTCATGGGCTTTTTCATGATGAAAACACAGAGGCATTTTCATGCTGTTATGTTTATGGGTAAAACTGAGAATTTGGCGGTAGATGCTTAGGTTCCAGTTGAGTGACACAGCTATGGGACAGAGCTACAAACGCAACTTGCAAGGGACACGGCATACTCTGGCGAGGCGTGAACTCCAGCCCATTGTGTTTGCACCCTGTCTCCAAGCTGCCCTATGTTTTTATCAGCCCTCCTGGCCACACTCATGAGTAAAGTACTTACCTCCTCAGTTCTCTCTGGTTTAAAATTATGTTCAGTTGAATGGGTAGTTTCATGACAAAAACTCCGAATTAAAAAAAAAAAAAAAAATTGTCTCCTGTGCAGTGCTAATCCCAAGTAACATTTTCCTGTTGCATATTCAGAGAAAATGAGAACGGCGTAGGCGGTTTGTTGCAGCATTATCACGTGGCAAAGCTGTTTATTTTATCTTCATTTCCCAATATCCTTCTTTCTAAAAATGCCACAAAGCCTATATTTATTTTCACTTTAGGAGAAAGTCTGAGCCTTCACTGCTTCACATTCAGACTTCAGCTCACTTTTCTCTTTTTTTTTTATTTAAATTTTTTCTTTTAACGTTTATTCATTTCTTTGAGTGGGGGAGGAGCAGAGAGAGAGGAAGACACAGAATCCAAAGCAGGCTCCAGGCTCTGAGCTGTCAGCACAGAGCCCAACGCAGGGCTCGAACCCACGAACCAGGAGATCATGACCTGAGCCGAAGTCGGAAGCTTGACCGGCTGAGCCACCCAGGCGCCCCCAGACTTCAGCTACCTTCTTTTGGTTTTTTTTTTCAATTAAAAAAATTTTTTTTTAAGTTTATTTATTTTGAGAGAGAGAGAGAGCCAGGGAGGGGCAGAGAGAGAGGGAGAGAGAGAATCCCAAGCAGGCTCCATGCCTTCTGTGCAGAATCCAGTGTGGGGCTCAAACTCACGAACCGTGAGATCATGGCCTGAGCTGAAACCAAGAGTCCAATGCTTAACTGACTGAGCCACCCAGGCGCCCCAAACTTCAGCCAACTTCTGTGTTCCTCCTTGTTATCCCCGTTTCTGCCTTGCCTCTCACTTCTCCGTATGCCTCAGTTTTGCCAACATCTCCATTCTCTTCGCTCTTGAAGCATCTCAAGAAGATAGACCATGGAAACATCACAGTATACAATTCTGTGTGGTTACTAGACTAGGCTTCTTGCATGCTAGGACCTTGCCCTGTTTATATTTCCGTCCCCAGGCCCTGCAGCAAGTCTTGCACACAGTAGGCCCTTTGTAAGTGTTTGAGTCAGTGGGAGCGTGAGCCCCACGCTGGATCTGGTGCGGGGCAAATACAGATGCTCTTTTTCGGTAGGTAATGAATCAATGCTGCATTATGTAGGGGAGTTCTTGTAAGATATTTCTCCTTTTTTGGTAGTATTTTCCTGCTTAATAATGCTGATTATAGGAAGCCATGTTATAAAGTAGCCTTTTGAAGATTATTTATACTTTTTAAAAATGAACACTCTTTTTCTTGCAGCTCGGAAAAACAGTCATCATTTTGAATCTGACGTGGAAGAGAATAAAGCACTGATTTATCAGTTCCGTCCAGTTTATACTGGAAATATTTCCTCATCATTTCAGCAAAGTTATATATTTGATTGAAAGCCTGCCATGTGTTAACACAGGAATTTGGGATAATTCCACTATTAAACTGTTGCAATAACTTGCTACTCATGGCAGTAATGGAAAGCCACAGAGATTCCTTTTCTGTAATGTTCCTGGTTCTGATTCTTCATTTAGTGTGTTTGAATATTTATATCACATTTGAAAATTAATCAGTGAGACAGATAAAAAAAATCACAGTGTGTTCCATGGAAAAGATTTTATGTGAAACTTAAAATAAATGCATTGAAAATCCAAATATTTTATTTTTTTCCTGTTGATTATAGAAATAAGTACCTCTTTCCACTCCCCCCCACCCCCAAACCATCCACCCCATCCTTGCTGAAGACCCTTCTTAAATCTTAGCTCTCGTTCACTGGGAGTCATTGTTTGAGTTTTGGGAGTATTAGTGTGTGAGAGAGTGTGTATGTGAGAGGGTGTGGTGTGAGTGTGTGTGTATACATACATTTCGTCTTCTGCCTTTTCAGCTCCACAGTTACACTGCACACCTCCTGAAAGTTGAGCCTGTGTCTTGAACTTTTTCTCTCTCACAACGTCTAACACAGTACGCCATGAGTAAATACTTGTGACTATTGGTGAGTAAACTTTGTTTCCATGGAAAATAATTTGAAAGCTGCCCAACATTTTTTGGGGGTACATTTTAATCTATTTCTCAATCTGTGCTTCCCTCTTCCATCCCTCAGTCCTGTACACCCTCGCCAACTCTGAAATTTCGGAATTCCTAGAGGACAACAAAAATAGAAGACAGGACATTCTGAACTGTTTTTGACAGACCGCGTCTATGCCTCTGTTCTCCTTAGTCCTTCAGAGCTGCTGCTGGAGTAGAAACATGGGAAACAGAGTGATTGGGCAAGGTGATGTAGGAGCTTATGAATGACTTTAGGTTCAGAAAGATAAGGACAATAATCTGAAGATACCGAGGTAAACCGTAAGCTTTGAGCAATACATCCAAACAGAATATAGGGGTTGAAAGGGAATAACACATTTAGTCAGCTCACAGGATTTTAGGAGAAGTGTGGCAGATTTAGTTTCTATCCGTGAGCAAAAAGATTCTGGTAAGTCTTGTCAAATGTGCCATTTCTCGCTAATTCCATGTCTCTCACTACTAGAAAAAGGTGGCGACTGTTATCCTGCCGGGGTTCTTTCCAGCCCATTTGTATTGAGATAGAAATCTCCTTGTCTCTGAAGTTCCCTAATCACGCTAAATCCTGACCGTGTCATTCCTCACGCTGTATCATCCCTCCTTCCGCTGTGAATGCTACTAATTGCTCCCAAAGGTTCTCACTGGGCTTCATTGGTGATGAGCACACATATAAGAAAATGTAAACAATTATTTTACTTAAATTCAGTTTTCTATTTTTCCATGTTTTTTTATTATTATTTTTTTTTTATGCTAGACTCACTGTATTCCAAGAATGGGATTACTTTCAGAGTTGACAATATCCCTGCCTTTCACATACTACTGCCTGCCAGAGGCTTGGCAGGAGGCCCGAGGGCAAGTGAGAAGAGCGGTCCCATCCAGGCAAGGAACGTCTGTTTCTTGTCTAGCTTGACGTAAGACTGACCCAGCGCAGCCTGACATTGCTACATCAGTGGAGGCAAGACAGGACGGATTAGAAATGCCTGTTGATGTTAGGAAAGCCCTAGGGGGAGGTAGATAGCTGCCCCAGAGGGCTGCCTGACCCATCATGTGGAGCTCCTGGGAAGAGTGGACTGACCATCTTGGGTTCCAGTGGCCAGAGACATGGAGGCTAAGAGATGGGTGCTGCCACCCAATGCCTTTGCATTCTGTAAACTAGAGGTGACACTGTAGTTGGAAGACGGATGTGTAAGGGCCAATATACAGGCCCAAACAAGTGGCTCAAGCCCAAGGATCAGTAGATCTCCGATAACCACACACCTGAACTTGTCCTGTGCCCGTTATGAGAGTCACTTAAAATCAACATGTCAACACCATTCTGGCCATCCAATCTCGTGCAATCCTGTGAAAGGAATATTGTGCTTGCCAGGCGGCCCTCCTGGAACTGAAGTCTGGCCACAGGACCTGGACAATTGCATAGGAATGAATCTGAAAGCTGCTCAGGGCACCTCGTTGCCTTGAATGAGTGGGGTTTCGCTCATTTCCTGAAGGGGAGAACTGGGAGTACAGGCCCAGGCGGGTCTGGCTGGGCTCAAAGTGCCATAACCGTGTAGCTCTGCTATGGCTGGCTTGTCACCACTGTGGGGGCACTTATGAAATGTTGAGGTAGTACTTCTGGTGACCCAGACCCACACAGGACCAGGTCCAGGTGTGGGGTACCTAGCCCAGATAGCACTTCACCCTGACCAGTTCCAGGCACTAGAAAGGGGCCTGGACAACTTTGAGGAGGTTGTCCAAAGTGTTGTTCAAAGTGGGGGGCCCTGATGGGCAAGGTCTGGAGCAGGGGCTCCACTTGCCTGGGCCCAAAGGTGATGCTGCCTGGCTCAGTAGCGGCTCAGTGATAACAGCTTAAAGAAGTAAACACTAAAGAAGCGTTAGCAGGTCAGCGGGCCACACTGAGTGTCAAAACTTCTCTGTTGGGGGAAAGAAACAGAGGCTGAAAGACCAAGTGTGAGTGGGGGAACATGCAGGTTAGAAGAAAAAGGAAGAAAGAACAAAAGGAGGAAGGATCGGGTAAGTGTGGCTTGCTTTCTACGTGTAAGAGACCGCTAAAGTGGATCCTTCTCCAGCCTACAGCCGTCAGCGTCTAAGGGCTTTGGGGCAACAACTGACAGGTCATTACCTCCAGCATTTCCCAACCTCTCACCTACGTGAAACACCCCAGATGGAATGGGAATGTTGGACTCAAAAGAACAGGCCAACACTCATTTCCATTCAGCAAGATGTCTTTGAGTGCCCACAAGTTTATGTGACATGTGGCCTGACACGAGATGTTTTATGAAGGCACGTTGGCTGTTGGCTGTCTCCATTTCCACACCGCAGAGTACGAAAATCCTCAGTACCCTGTCAGGCTGAGTTTCTGTGGTTAGGACGGTCCTGTGGCTTGTAAAAGCTTCTAAAAGCTTCTAAAGGGGCGCCTGGGTGGCTCAGTCGGTTAAGCATCCTACTTTGGCTCAGGTCATGATCTCGAGGTCCGTGAGTTCGAGCCCCGCGTCAGGCTCTGTGCTGACCGCTCAGAGCCTGGAGCCTGTTTCAGATTCTGTGTCTCCCTCTCTCTCTGCCCCTCCCCTGTTCATGCTGTCTCTCCCTGTCTCAAAAATAAATAAACGTTAAAAAAAAAAAATTAAAAAAAAAAAACCACAGTGATAGCTCACAGTGAAGCGTTCAAGCCCAGCACCCGGCATGTGACAGGCCCGCGGTAAGGGCCGCCTCTCTCATTCCCCCTGCGTCCTCTTCAGTAAGAGAACAGCCCACGCACGTGCTGGGTCTTTCTGTCCTGTCAGACTAGCAAGAAAATGCAGCACTTTTCTCTTATGGGAAGAGCTAAGAGAAGAGTCTTTTGCCTCTTAGAAATAAACGGAAGCTTTGTGGGGCACCTGTGGCTCAGTCGGTTAAGCAGCTGACTCTTGAGTTCGGCTCAGGTCATGATCTCACGGTACTTAAGTTCAAGCCCTGTGTCAGGCTCTGTGCTGACAGCACATAGTCTGCTTGAGATTCTCTCTCCCTGTTTTTCTCTTCCCCTTCCCTGCTCACATTTTCTATCTCTGTCTCTCTCAAAAATAAATACATAAACATTAAAAAAAAAAAAAAAAAACCAGACGCTGTGTTACTATTTATTTTGTAGTTTTACTCCACTTAACAAATTTCTTTCTAAAATGAATGAAGAGGGAGCACTTGGGTGGCTCAGTTGGTTAAGCATCTGGCTCTTGATTTTGGTTCAGGTCATGATCTCATGGTTCATCAGTTCGAGCCCCGCATCGAGCTCTGTGCTGACAGTGCAGAGCCTGCTTGGGATTCTCACTCTCCCTCTCAGCCCCACCCCTGCTCACTTGCTCTCTCTCTCACAAAAGAAATAAACTTGAAAAAATAAAATGAATAAAGTTTTTATTCTATGTAACATTTTTCTTCCAACAGCAGTTTAAAATGAACTGAGGTATTTTGCAGTAATGAGTCAGAAACACTAGATGTCAGAAGAGAACCAGCTAACCTAAGGTTTAACCAACTGTGTTTACATCCAGCCATTTAGAATAGTAGATTTTAGGAGGCTACCGGAAACCTAAAGAACATTTAATAACACAGTTATTGTATTTATTTAAATACTAATGGTTTATTGAATCAATATGTTGTGCACTTGAAACTAATATATGAAACTAATATATTGTATGTCAATTATATCTCATTTAAAAAAAACCCTAATGGCTATGTAAACATAGATTTATACCTAATACTAGATATTTCCTACTCTGACCTAAGAGAATGTCCTGAAAGACCTGGTAAAAAGAAGGGAAACAAACAATTTTAAGTGTCTATTAAGGGTCAGGAAGTCTCATGTACATAAATTTGTGGTCTATATACAAAATTCCCAATCCCCATTCCCCTTCTACCTAACTGAGCAACTTTTAGGCTAGCGGGGTTTTTCTCTGGATGGGTAAAGAACCAGAGCTTCATATAATGAAAAATGCTTCTGGGGACACCTGCGGGGAAGACACAATATCAATTAAGAAGTATTCCTTGAACATCTACTGTAAGCAATGTACATGCAAGAGAAGCACTTTAAACAAACATTGACATTGGATTTTTTCCCCTATAGATTAAAGTGTCTCAACCAAATGTACTCTAAATCGTGTCATTATTTCCCTTTTGGACTTAAGGAAAAGTTCCTAATCACTAGTTTTTCTATTGAAGCTGTTCCTTTTTGCATAAATATAGCATGTTTCTAGGCTTCTAATTCTCTAACACTTATTATAATTTCTCATAAACCTAATTTAGAGTCATTCTGTTTCATCATATAAATTGTCTTTAGAAACTTACAATATCACTTTAACATCTTTTGCATCCAAGTTAATTCATCCTGGTAATTTTTCGGGGAGAAGCTCAAAAGTTTGAGAGAATCAGAGATTCTCAGAACGGGAGAGTAGATAATCATGGTGGGCAATGGGTAGACTCCATATTTCCATTAACGAAACCCAACCGATATTTATTTTAGGTCAGCCACATTATCCCTGGACCACACTGAACTGTTGGCAAATTAAAAATCATAATTTCTGGGGAGACTGGGTGACTCAGTTGGTTAAGTGGCAGACTCTTGATTTCAGCTCAGGTCACAGTCTCATGGTTCATGGGATCAAGCCCTGCATCGGGCTCTGCACTGACAGGCCTGCTTGGGATTATCTCTTTCCCTCTCTCTCTGCCCTCTTATGGTCATGCACTCCCTCCCTCTCTCTCTCTCACTCTCTCTCTCTCTCTCTTTCTCTCTCTCTCTCTGTCTCTCAAGTAAACATGAAAAAATATTTTTAAAAAGTAAAAATCAAAATTTCTTCTTCTCTGGCTTATATGTCACATCTTCCATCCAGTTTCCTAGCTGGATGAGAGTGGAAAGTCTACTGGTAGTCAGAGACCAGGGGTCTGGTCCCATCTCTTGTCATTCATGTAATCTTGGGCAAATCATATACTCTCTTAGTCATGAAAATTTCTACCCATACTCTGAGCACTTCATATCCCATGTAATTGTCTTTCAAGATTTTAAACCCACAGTGAATACCTTCTTTTTTCTTTTATATTCTTTGATAGTTAAAAAAATATATTTCATCCACTTTTTATAAAGTTAAATAAGAAAATAAAACTTTTCAATTTGTGCAATTAGAATAGTAACTTTACTTTGCCAATAGTTAACACTGTCCTTTCTCTTTAAATTGTATCAAATAACTTGAAGTGAAGATGAGCATTTACATTTTTTTCTTCTCTAGTCAGAAGGATCTAAGTGAGTTGGTTCCTCTTTACTAGTCTTGATCCTGAGACAAAGGAGCTAGTAAATAATATAGGCAAATCTTTTGGTGTAATTAACAATAATGATTGGCTCCATTGTTGAGGGGACAAGACACATAAAACAAAGTTTGAACTAAGAATAGAGTTTAGGGGCGCCTGGGCGGCTCAGTTGGTTAAGCGGCCGACTTCGGCTCAGGTCATGATCTCACGGTCCATGAGTTCGAGCCCCACGTCGGGCTCTGTGCTGACAGCTCAGAGCCTGGAGCCTGTTTCAGATTCTGTGTCTCCCTCTCTCTCTGACCCTCCCCCGTTCATGCTCTGTCTCTCTCTGTCTCAAAAATAAATAAAACATTAAAAAAATTAAAAAAAAAGAATAGAGTTTAGAACAACAATAATAATGTAACCATGATAAGAGAAAAAAATTGAATTAAAAATTCTGTTATTTCCCCTTAGTGCCTTGTCATGTATTTGCAGACATAATTTGTGTCCTGAATTTAGTTAACTGGATCAAAAACATGTTTCTGTGTTGCTACGTATGTGGCCATCCTAGCTGGCTGGGTCCTTGTCCTTTGGGAGGACTGGATGGCCCAGCCAGGACCTAGCCTCGGTGGCGAGGATCGGCCAGTGCGGGAGGTGGGTCGAGGGTTCAGACAGGGCAGGAATCCGATTTAATGTGGTCCAAAGTGGGGGCAGTGAGGTGGATGCAGCCCAAGTATACAGGGGGAATCAGAGAGTGCAAGAGCAAAGAGGACAAGGACAAGAGTGATGGAGTCACTGGAACATGGAACCTGGAGTCAGGGACCGAAGTGAAGAGCGCCTGTGGTGTGAACAGGCCGCTACAGCCAGGAGAGTCCCGGATAAGTGTCCCAGCTGCGGGGGGGGGGGCATGCCTTGTCTCCAAGACACGATGTCAAGACTTATTTTACGGGCTGTGAGGTGTCCCATTGGTAAAAGCTGGTGGTGTTTGCCTACGTGGGGCATGCAGGATGGGGACTTTAAAGCCAGCACAGGCTGATACTTTAACCACTTTTTCCCCCCGTTGCCCAGGTTGCAGGCTGCCCTACAGGCCTCCTGTGTAAGAATTCCTCTGGGTCGTCAGCCACCCTGCCCTTTATACTTCATCTCTTCTGGCTTCGCTCTGGTCTCTCCCCCAAAGAGGGTTTGATATTCAGGGTGTTTTCCTCTCCTTGCCCAGTCCCCTTGTGTGTGTGAGTCGTAGGCGTGGTCTGCCTGGCTTTGTGATTCACTGAGTGATGTATAAGCTCAGGCTCCCGCCCAAGCGTTGGCCTGTGTGTGTGTCTACTGCGGGTGATCATTGAACTCGAGCAGAATGTGCCCATGCGCGGTGAAGACTGCCCTGCCCGGTACCCACCGGGTATGTTAAATTCAGGGGGAAGTGGCCTCATTTTGATCTTGTGTATAGGCTGTGATGTCCAATGGACTTAAAATAGCAATACAGTGATGCCTGTCTTTTAGTCCTTCCCTATGTGTCTAGAGAAGGAAGGTTGATGGACTAGGCTTCCTCCGAGTCCCTCGTACCTGTAACGGTGAGTCAAAGATCCTTGCTTCCCTTTTCAATGGGCCAGCACTCATAATCATTCTCAGGATGGGGTGCACTGCAGTGGCCTGATGATGCAGTGGCTTCCTAGGGCTGGACACCACTGCTGCCACATCTGTGGTCGCCATCAGGCTCACCCAGTTCTCTGGTGCAGGAAAGGGGTGCAGGTCTGGGTGGAACTCACCACCTGCAGGTCGAGGGAGTGCTAACCTCATGGGCGCCAGGCAGTATTTCCGTTAGCTTTTGCTGTATAATGACTGCCCCCCTCCCCACTTCAGTCACTTAAAATAACCATTTTAGGTAGCTTCTAATTCCACGTGCGGCTGGCAGTCCTGGGGTCTGTGCAGGGAGTGGATTAATACCCCTGTGCTCTGCCCAAGATACAGATCCTCCCAGAGCAAGCCCACGAGGCACCGGATGCATTGGGAGGGGATCAATTCAACTCTGCATTTGTGAGTTTGTCTATGTCCAAGTGTGGGGCCACTTAGACACTGTGGCCTTTTCAAAACATTGAGATACAGCTATTAAAATCTGTTAGCCTCAAGACTGACGGTCTATCCATCAGCCACTGTTTTAAAATGTAGAGTTTATTTTAAAACGAAAAATTTTTTTAAGTTTATTCGTTTTTGAGAGAGAGACAGAGCGTGAGCAGGGGAGGGGCAGAGAGAGAGGGAGACACAGAATCAAAAGCAGGCTCCAGGCTCTGAGCTGTCAGCACAGAGCCCGACGCAGGACTCGAGCTCACAAACCGTGAGATCACAACCCGAGCCGAAGTCGGACGCTTAACTGACTGAGCCACCCAGGCGCCCCTAGAATTTATTTTTTATTCAGGGTCGGTGAGGTCGGCAGATCAGAAGACAATTGCCATTGAAAAGGTAGTTTCTTACTTGTAGTTTCTAAGAGGAAGGGGGA
This sequence comes from Panthera onca, assembly GCF_046562875.1. NCBI lineage: Eukaryota > Metazoa > Chordata > Mammalia > Carnivora > Felidae > Panthera > Panthera onca. Next base: position 14,323,494 of record NC_138356.1, on the reverse strand, counting down.
TGTCATGCCATGCAGGGCCACCCAGGGAAGCACCGGTATTGGTCACAGGCAGAGAGAGTAAGGGAACTGTGGGCAAGTGGCTTTATCGCAGCTTTTGTTGGTAGGAGTGTGCAAGGCAGGGTAAGAAGGCTAAGCAGGTTTAGCACTGGGCTAGTTCACACAATTTCAGCAGGCTCAGTGGGTAGGGGCTACCTCTGTTGTGGAATGGCTGGCCCTGGGGTGATTAGGATGGGGGATGTCGTCCCAAAGAGTAGGGCACTACTAAAGCATGTGGGTGGTGAGTAGGGGCTATTGCCTCTAGGAATTAGCTAGTGCTGACAGGGGCGGTCTTTCCCCGGTCAGGAAAGCCCAAATGTCAAGCATCAATTTAGAAGCTAGAAAATGTGGTTACTATACCACCTGTGCCTTCTGTGCCTAGGCCAGGTGACCGTGTGGCTCATCCATCTCTGAATGCCCCTAGGAAGTCCTTACTTAGATTTGCCTTCCTACTTCCCTTCGCTTATGGTTCTGAGACTCAGATGGCATCTTGGCAAAAATCGTAGACGTTATACTCTGGAGCGCACGATCCCCCGATCCCTGTCCCTTTGATGATCAGCGAAAGCTGAAGCATCCATGGACCACAAGTCTCCCGACATCCGATCTCAGCCCTCAGTTCGTGCTCGGATTTTGGAGCCACTGTTTGAGAGTCAGATGTGTCTGTTTACTACTCCTTATTCATAGACCCAAGGCCCAACAGAGTTTATCAGATTGGGACCAACGGCAGTCTGCATTCGATCAGGTTGCTGTATGACTGGCTTGCCGGCCGCCATCACTGCAAGGTAAAAGTGAAAGGGCGTGCCTCTTTCGCAAGGACTCTGCTTTTTGTGCTGACAATCTCGTCACTTCCTCTGATGAAATAGAAACTCTGGCTGCTGGTTAGTGCCCGAGGCAGCCAAGCAACGGTCACCAAAAGGCACCCCCCGCCCCCGACACATCAGGGAATGGACATCAGCCCTACTTTTTAAATGCACATCTTCCCAAGGTCCAGTGGCATCCAACAGTGTTACCAGGGTTAAGCAACACCGCTCCCTGGCTACTGGGATGGCTTCTGGAAGTCGATCAGCCTGGTCTGAGCTCCCGGTCTACTCTCAAGCCTTTCTCTTAGCGGCTCCCAGAAGGTGAGGGTGTGCCAAGACTGTCCGTGTACCAAAGGGGAGGCCTGTAGTTCCCAAGTAGACGCAGGCTGTTTCGTAACGGACGCTCAGACAGCAGCTGGGAATGTATGTAGTTAAGTCCTTCCCAGGGAGGAACTGGGAGGTGGCCATTTTCCCTTGCTTCCTCTGTGTTAAGCCCAAGCGTAGAGTCATGGGACATGCTCCTACGCCTGTTGAAAAACCGCTTCTTTGTTTGGCTAATAGCCCTTTGGGACTAGTGAATGCAAGCCCTGTTGGTTAGGAGAAGTAGGCGATTTAGGGGCCCATCCCTCAGCTGATGGCTGTAAATGTTGAGGCACCAGCTGTGTGGACCAACTCCTTCCTGAGAGATAACTGGCACTTTGGTTTCACTGCTGGAGTGAACCAGAGGGGAGGTGGGGGATGTGCCCACCGGCCGCTTCAGGGTCTGGGACGGATCCGCGTTCGGCACGTAGATGGGTGCTAACTGGAGGCAGGGTCCTCAAGCAGCAGCTTGTAAAGTGTGCAAATTCCTTCCAGGGAGAGGCTGGACGGTTTGCATGTCCGCATGCCCCCTCCACACCGAGCCCTGTGGATCAGCTGAGGTGAGTGCACGTCTGACTAGTAACTGCTTCTGTTTGCTGTCATCTTGCAGGACTGTGAGTGCAAACCCCACTGGTTTTCAGAGCTAGGCGATCTGGGGGCCCATCCCTGGGAGCCGGCCCTAGGAGCCAGGGCACTGGATGTGCTGTCTAAACCTCTGGGTCCTCGGGGAGAGGCTGGGAGAGGCGTTGTTCCCTCCCAGCGCCATCATCGTGTGCCAGCGGTAGCGTTTATGGCAGGAGCGCGTCTCAGCCTTTCCTACTCACTTTGTCTGTTTATATATTTTTAACGTGTATTTATGTATGTATTTTGAGCAAGAAAGAGTGTGAGCGGGGGAGGGGCAGAGAGAGAGGGAGAGAGAGAGAATCCAAGGAGGCTCCACGCTGTCAGTGCAGAGGCGGACACAGAACTCGAACTCACGAGCCGTGAGGTCATGATCTGAGCCGAAATCAAGAGTCCAGTGCTCAGCTGACTGAGCCACCCGGGCGCCCCTCCTGGTCGCTTTGATGTGGGTACTTTCGCAGTGTCCTGATGTATAGGAGCCACTCTGCTGCTCTCTGGATTTCTCTGAGGGAACTGTTCTCTGTGGAGTTGTTATTCGGTGTCTTCACGGGAGAAGGGAAATTCAGGAGACTCTTATGGTCCAGACCTAGATAGTTTTCTTTAAATGTTTGTTAACCTTTTTCTTTAAGTCTAGAAATCCCACACATGGTCTTTCTAGCATCATTATCAAACAATCATCTCTTTCTCCTTGTTTACAATACTGTCTATAAAATATACTACATTTTGTAAACACCGTGATCCGTTTGGTACTATTTTGTTTCCTTAATTTCTACTTATTCTTGTACCAGTACCATTAGTTTAATTATAAGGTCTTTGTAATATATTTCAGTGTAAGGCCAATTCTCTCTTACTGGCCTTCTTATAAGGAATTTGTTTTGATATCATTTTTTGCCCAAGTTTTTGACTTAAATTCCAGTTAGTTTAACATACAGTATAATATTGGTTTCAGGTGTACATGGTATCTTTTCCTATTTATATGTTAAGATTAATTAGATTATTTTGTTGAGTCCTCAGAACTCTCCCACACCCCAACATAGGTTTTATAGAGAACACAATAAGCCTACAAATTAATTTGAGAACAGCTGGCATCTTTATGTTTAGCTTTTTCCATACAGCAGCATACAATATATCTTTAAAAAAAATTTTTTTTACCATTTATTCATTTTTGAGAGTGAGAGAGCATGAGTGGGAGAGGGGCAGAGTGAGAAGGAGACACAGAATCCGAAGCAGGCTCCAGGCTCTGAGCTGTCAGCACAGAGCCCGATACGGGGCTCGAACTCACGGACCGCGAGATCATGACGCAGTCAAGTCGGACGCCCAACCGACTGAGCCACCCAGGCGCCCCTAATGTATCTTTTATATCTTTGAATTCAGTTAAGTAGTTTCATATACATTTCTCATTAGGATTTTTCTTAGTTATTTGTTGTCTATTACTACTTTTCAATGGAATTTATTAGTTTACCTTCTTAAATGGAAAGTTTTAAGCATGCATCCCTTGAACTGATCAGAAGAGGATGTCTTTTAAATTTTTTAACAGGTTTTTTTTTTTTTTTATCGGGGGTGTGTTGGGGAATTGGAGTACAGGCATTCCACTGGTTTTTGTGTGTGAGTTTTGTACCTGTTCTTATTAATTCTGACAACTCTTTAACTGATTCCCAGGGGCTTATCATATTTATTTGTTATATATAATATGTTTATACATAAATATATGTAATTGTATTTTATACATAATGTAATATAATAAATACAGTAGGATTATTAATTCACATTTTCCTTTTGTACATATATATACACTTGCCATATCCTATGTAATGATTCTTTCCCAGAAACAAAGAATTGAGTGTACATGTTAAATTAAGGAGGGCTGAATCATTTAGATTTTGAAAAGTTGCAATTAAAATAGCTTGGGTAAGGTTTACAGACTTCTACTTTACATGAATAAAAGCATTCTGAAAAGTGGCAGAGTAACCACAGTAGATAATTTTCTGGAAGGCATTCTCCCAAACCAGCGATTGACAGGTAGAATCAGATGTGTGTGGATTGTTGCTGGTCTGGTACTACAATTAAGCTCTTACCTTTTCTTTGCTCTCAAACAGAAAGTTCTGACAAAGGATGTGGTGGCTTCAGGGCCTCTTGGAAACCACACAAGCGGTGCCCTTGCGTTGAACTCTATGTTAAGAAAGGACCGTTGCTGTACTAATGAACCTTGTTGAGATACTACTAGTTTAGTTCCCGTTACTTCTAATTGGGGCCTCCAGAATTCTCTGAACCTTGCCAGGTCTCTGGCTGGGGCCATGTTAATGTTTCCACTCCAGAGCTTGGCTGCCAATTTTGATTTTTTTTCCTGGGTAGGATTTCCTGAATCGTTATGACATAAAAAGTCATTTGCTTTGCCTTTCATAGTAGAAGCTTTCTTTTAAAAAAAAAAAAAATATTTTGAAGTAATTTCAGTCTTCCAGGAAAATTGCAATTATATACAAAGAATTTCCATATATCCTTCACCGAGATTACCCAACCGTTGACGTTTTACACATTTGCATCATCATTCTCTTTCTCTGCTCTGCATGAGTGTATGTGCATGTATGTACGTGTGCACACACATTCTTTTTTAGAACCACATGAGATTAAATTTGCAGATGTGCCGTCTTTTACCCTTAAATTCTTCAATATATATTCCTTAATAACAAGGACATTCTCTTACATAATACTGCATAATTATCAACATCAACACAACTGATGAAAATGTTGCCAATTTATTGTTGTCTATAGCAAATAAAGAAATGTGGGGGTGGGGGTGGGGGGGGGGGCGATCCAGAATCCAACCCAAAATCACACCGGATATTTATGTCTTCTTAGTGTCCTTGAATCTATTTCTCGGTCTTTGTCTTTCATGACCTTGAATTTGTGAAGACTGTAGGCGAGTTATTTTGTGGACGCTTTCTCCTAATCCTAAATCTTAACTCATTCCAAAGGTATGACCTTTAACTTGCAATTGAACTCCTGTTATCTTAATTTTCGTATCCAACCTGAAAACACTCACCTCCTATTTGTGCTTGAAGAGCTCAGAGGTACAAGGGCAAAAACGTGGGGAGGGGATTGACATTTGCCGAGCACCTGCATAGTCCCCGTACTGGGCAGTTGATAAACATCCGTTTCATGAGCACATCCTGTAGCATAAATTATGATTATTGCTATTATGCACATTGTGCAAATGAGGAAGCAGATGCTCAGAGATTGTAACCTGCCCAAAGCCACGCAATTGGACCTAGGACGGTTTAGAGCCCAACTCCTCGATTTCGCCACACACTCTCTGTAAGGGCACTTGATCTACCTTGACCCTTAGCCACACTGGGTTCTATATAGACCTTGACTTCTGCAGGGTTTCTGGCCTTTGGTGGAGGTTATTAATTTACTGCCTTTTTCCTGCACTGAAATGTGAGCCAGCTCCTGAGGAGGAGAGACCAGAGTTATTGACTTTGTCGTCCTTTGCCTGACTCAAAGCCTGGACTGTAAACGGTTCTTGAATGAAGACATTGGAGCATGTGAAGTCTAAGAGGAATAAGAAACACGTCTTGTGGGCTCAACTTAAGTTTTCCATATTCAGGGATGTGACCAGTGCCTGAGCCCTGGAACTAGATTGTCCCTCTTTCTTTAGGGAAACACTGGCTTTGTTTGGAAGACATGCTCTTCTGATTCCCTTCTGACCTCATTAGCAACTTCTTCTTCATCTGAGTGGATTTATCCTCACCTCTCTGACTCTTACGCATTGGATTGCCCCGAGTCCAGTCCTCGGATTTCTTCTCTCCTCTCTCTGCGTTGACCTACTTGGTATTCTCTCATCTCATGGCTCCAAACAGAGCATGGCTACTTTAAAATTTATATCCTGGCCTGGATCTTTCCTGAACTCCAGGCTCCCGTCTGCCTGCTTATTTTACTTGGATGCCTCATAAGCGTCCTAAACTTAACACGTAGAACTGAAATCCTGGTTTCCCTTCCACCTCAGTAAACGGAAACTCTCCATCCTTCGTGTTGCTCAGACTCAACACTGTAGATTCATCCTTGATTTTCTTTTTCTCTTCTATCCCACACACAGCACAGCAGAAAATTCTATCATATTTCAGGGGCTGGGATCATGATACCAGGGTCGTTTTTTAAACACCTTTCTCCCTGAAAATCAAATAGACAGCTAGGACTGAATTGTGGCCACTCAAAATTCATCTGTTGAACCCCTCACCCTCCAATGTAGTGGCATTTGGAAAGGAAGCTTTGGGAAATAATTAGATTTAGATGAGGTCATGAGAGTAGGGCCTTCATGATGGAATTGATACCTTTATAGAAGAGATATCAGAGGGGCACCTGGGTGGTTCAGTCGATTGAGCTTCCGACCTCAGCTCAGGCCATGATCTCGCAGTCCATGAGTTCGAGCCCCACATGGGGTTCTGTGCTGACAGCTCGGAGCCTGGAGGTGCTTTCAGATTCTGTGTCTCCCTCTCTCTGACCCTCCCCGACTCATGCTCCGTCTCTCTCTCTCTCTCTCTGTTAAAAATAAGTAAACATTAAATTTTTTTTAAAAAAAGAAGAGATAACAGAGAGCTTGCTCTCTTTCTCTCTGCCCTGCAAGCACACAGCAAGAAGCAGTGTCTGCAAGCCAGGAAGAGAGCTCTCACCAGAATCTAACCATCCTGACACCCTGATCTCAGATTCTGGACTCCAACGCTGTGAGAAAATAGATTTCTGTTCTGCTGCTTAAACAACCCAGTCTATGGTATTTTGTTATGGCAGATCAAGGTGACTAATCAAAGATCAATCAGCATAGCGAATGGAAAAATTACCCATGGAAACCACTTTTGAGAAAACTAGAGGATGGAAAATCCCCACAAATCTCCCCTCAGAGGACAGACACATTCAAATAAAATTTAGACACATTCAGACATATTTCGAATTCAGACCTATTGTCTAAACCCCTACCAGCAATAGACAGTTGTAGAGCAGGAGTGGTGGAAAATGAGAATTGAGATCCTCAGAAATGTCTAGCAAATAATCTCTTCTATAAATTCACAGCATGACACAGAAGGAAAATAACTAGAAATAGAAAATGCATTGAGCAGAATAGGAATCCGGGGCAAGGAATAAAGAAAGTGTGGGGAGGGGAGGGCAGCTCAGGGGAGGTGGATTCCAGAAGGCGCTGTCAACGCGGAGTGCGAACCAGGGCTGGAGGCAGAAAACCTTCCTGAACCAGTCCCCCATCCTTTTAATCTAAAAAATTCCATCACTGTTTTTGGACAAACTGGGTCACCTGTCCCACAGACTGCCCCCTTTCTGATTTTGTCTTTTCGCCACCTACATTTCCTGCAAACTAGACATTAGCTCTGAACACTTGATTGGAGGAAAATTCAGTTTTTTGACAGAAATTCTATATTTTAATACTTGATGATTACTGGGTCCTGCAACACTCCAGGAAGGACTTAATGTCTGGTTTTCCCCCTTTGCACAGTGGAAGGTTGGTCCACCGGTGACGACTTGATCCTTCCGCCGTGAAGATGTCTACCAACTAACTAACTCATCTGACTGGTGACCGTGAAGTCCAGCCACCTGTTGCCAACACTGCCATGGTCATGACCACCCCCATCTCTCACCTGGAGTGTTGTAACAGACTCCTCACCTGTGACCTGCTTCTTGCTCCCCAGTGGCCTCTTGCCCATGAAGGAGATGGAGCGATTTGTTTGTTTGTTTTTTTGTAATGTTTATTTAGTTTTGAGAGAGAGAAAGCGTGAGCAGGGAGGGGCAGAGAGAGGGGGGGACAGAAGATCCAAAGCAGGTTCTGTGCTGGTAGCAGAAAGCCCGATGCGGGAATTGAACTCACGAACCATGATGATCTTGATCAGATCTTAAACGATGCAGCCACGCGGGAGTGATTCTTTAGAAACCCGGGTCCCCTTCTATTATTACTCTCTGCTCAGGACTCTCCAGCTTCTTCCTAACTCACTCAGAGTAAGAGCCAATCTTCTGCACTGGCGTCCTGGGTCTCAGGGATCTGGCCCCCACCATTTCCACGGGCCCTGCCCTTCCTCACTCCCTGCCTCCTCCCTGTGTCTCGCATCCACGATGTGCGCGTCCCTGGCCGGCCTTTGCACTTACGGCTGCCTTGTCTGAAATACTCTCCCCCACCCCGGAGAGCTGCCGGCTCCTACCCTTCCTTCTCCCGAATCTTTCCTTAAATGTTCCCCTCCTCAGTGAGGCCTTCCCTGATCGCTCTCCATAAAATTATAACTCTTGCCTTGGTGCCGCCTCTACCTTTTCCCTGCTTTGTCTCCACAGCACATAAAACTCTCCGATGTGATTTTATTTGCCTGCTCATGTATGTATTCTCTGCCTCCTCACTTAATCTGCCTGCAGGTGGGGACTGAACTTGGTCCCATGCCGCTGCCTGGGTGTGGTTGGCACCACTTAAATAACTGATGAAGGGCTGTGCACTCAGGCCTCAGACACCCCTGGCTGAGCCGAACCTGAGTGTACAGCCGAGGAATACTGTACCTGAAGGGTGAATTATAGTATTTTTTTAAATTTCACTTATTTATTTTGAGAGAGAGAGAGAGAGAGAGGGAGCGAGAGAATCCCAAGCAGGCTCCGCCTTGTCAGGGTGGCCAGTGCGGGGCTTGAACCCACGAACCGTGAGATCATGGCCTGAGCCAAAATCAAGAGTCGGTGGCCTAACACCTGAGCCACGCAGGGGCCCCACCAGTATTTTTATTTTACAGTATCTTTAATGCAAATTTTGACTATACTTAACTTTTGCTTTCTGCATTCACTTCACAACTTAATCCCCTGAGTAGGAATTTTTTTTTTTTATTAAAAAAAATATTTTTTTCTACTGTTCATTTACTCTCAAGGGATTGACAGAGTGTGAGGGGGGCGGGGCGGACAGAGAGACACAGAATCCGAAGCAGTTTCCAGGTTCTGTCAGTACAGAGCTCGACGTGTGGCTCGAACTCATGACCTGAGCTGAAGTCGGACGCCCAGCTGACTGAGCCACCCAGGCACCCCCACCCCCGCACCCAGTGGGATTTGACTCCACTATAGAAGGTGGTGTCCATGTGGCCTCTTTCATAAAACAAAAACCCAGCAGCCCGAAGGTCTTTAAAGCCACTGACCACAATGAGCAAGCAAGTGCTCGTGTCACTGGCTTCAGGCATCAAATATACCAAAAAGATGTGCCAATTTTAAGAAGTCAATCCCCCAAATGTGAAGTTTTCTTGCTTCCAAGTCAAAAATACTCGTCAGCACGGCGCCACTCACAGGCAAAAACCTGTAAATCTGACTTTAAAAAGCACTGCAAAGTAATACAGGTCTTTAGCTGAAGCTTTCCTCTTCCTTTCTCATGGGGCTGTGGAGGAGGGGGCGATTGCCTTGTCACAAGTTCACCAAGATTTCCTACCACACTCACGACATTGCCCATTCTGAAAGGAAGGAGTCACCTACCTTCTTGCCTTTCGGCCTCTCCAGGCTCTTCTCCCTCCTTCTCTCTGCCTTGTCCCCAGGCTCCTTTCTTCAATGTGTCCCATGACATTTCTAAGGTAGATGAGTAGCTTTCCTTGTTTGGTTTTGGTTTTGGTTTTTCCCAGCAAGGACCCCCTTCCCCAGCCAGCACCGCCAAGGGCGGGAGGTACAAATGCGTGTCTTCCACTCCCCCGCCCCCCCCACCCGCCCCCGCCTCCCCTGCCCAGGCATGGGCTGAGCAGCCTCGTCCGTTCTGGCATTGTCTGCGCCCCTCTGTGGGCTCCCTCTCCTGTGCTATCTTGGCTTCTCAGTTGGGTCTCATCCCCTGACTCCCGTCCCGCAGCCTGCATCGCTTGAGTGATCTCTCGAAGAGTGTAGAGGACAGACATCCGAAACACCTACTTCTCACGATTAAGCATAAACAGGACACGCCTTTGCCAAGCCCACCTAATTGTGGCTTGTTTGTTTAATATCAAAATGCTCTCAGATCTACATAAGCCACTTGCTTTTTCCTCCAGATCCGCTGAGCCCTGATGCATGAAGCATCGGTAATGCTGTTTCTCTTTACGTCGTTAAGGATGGGGATGTGCTAATGTCCATATCAGTTGGAAAGCTTGAATAATTTTTCAAACTTTTCCATCAGGCCATTTTCTGTATTATTAATCTGGATTAATCTACTTTCGGTAGAGTTTTACGGTTCATTAAAGTCCGACTCCAACATTTAGATCCCAAATGATAGATTTAATGGCCTTTGTTATCACCCCAATGATGTAGGCCTAATTTTATGGTTCACCTGTTTTTGCTGTTTACTTTCTTGAGCTGCAGCCGAGCTGAAGAAACTGTGTGAAAACAGAGTCTGATTGCCCATGAAAGACAACACCACCTTATTTTGTAAAAAGAAAATCTGGATTCTCCTAAGTCGGCCCCTGAAAGGGACTCTGCCCGTGGGGATGGTGGAAACGTAAACCCCGCAGCCCCTCATCTTCTCCCAGGTGATGCCTCAGTCACACTGGCTCCAAGGACATGCTCCTGCCCTTGAGTGCTCTAGGTCAGGTGAGGAGCCGTAACCCTTGTCTCCACAGATTGTGGCACTGTGGACGTGAGATCGAAACCTTTTGTTTATTTACTTTCAACTTGAATTTTCCTGAACACATGATAAAAGGAAAGTCTAAAACGTCTAAAAAGTGTACCCAGCCCCCCAGCCCTCGTTCCCTGAGATAACTAGGGTAACTGATTCATTTTTTTTAACTTTTAACATTAAAACAAATTTTTTTACGTTTCAATGTGAGAGAGTGCAAGTGGGGGAGGGGCAGAGAGAGGGGAACAGAGGATCTGAAGCGGGCTCTGTGCCGACAGCCGTGAGTTCCATGTGGGGCTCGAACTCACAAACCAAGAGGTCATGACCCGAGCCGCAGTCAGACGCTCAACCAACTGAGCCACCCAGCTGCCCCAGGGTAACCGATTTCTTTATAACCGTTCAGAGGCATTCTACACTTAGACAAATACTGATATGATTCTCCGTTTCCCCTTTTCAGACGTGGTGCCACACTGCACATACGGGCACAAGTGACCCTCTCCTTTGCTCCGTCTCGGAAAGTCTCCAGTGCGGAAGTCCCCGTTCTTTTCTGTTGGCTCCGCGATGACCCGTTGTATGGCTGTCCCATAACGTATTTAGCCTCTCTCCTGCCGATAGGCATTTGGGTCATTTCTTATCTTTTTTTTTCACTCCCAAAGTGCTTCAGTGGAAAACAATGAATAACTTCCTTTGCACATATGTGAAGTATGTAGGACAACTTTCTAGAAACTGCTGGGTCAAAGAATAGGTGCACCTCGAGTGTAAATACATATTGTCAAATTTACATTAATAGTATTGCAATTTATACCCCCGCACCCCCCACCCCACACATACACACAAGTAGTGTATGCACTTAATCAGAGTTTACAAGAGGCCTAGGTTTAATGTAAGGAAATAAACCTGGTGGCCTGAAGCGGGATAATATGGTTTATGAGACATGGCTTACCAGTCTTTAGTTTGTGATCCAGTAGAGGAATTCTTTGCTTCCTAGCTCTCAACTTGTTTGCACAGAGCAGGAACTCTCGGGGAGGGGGGTAGTTGTTTTCTGTCCCCCGCCCCCACCTGCCTCACATCCTCCCACTTCTCTGAGCCAGAAGAGAACACAGATGCCTTAGGTATTGCAACTCAGGGAATAGGACACATAGTCTTTTTCCGATTTCTACTGAGCAAGGTCACCAAACAGATGTGACTGCCAGCTGACCCATGAGCCGGTCCCAGGCACTTGGAGGCTCCTCACCCTGTTCCCTGACCTTGGAATGTGGGTTCCACTTGCCTTTCCCATTCCCACAGGCTGCTCCATCCAAGGAGATGGCCTTGAGATGGTGATGTGGTTTTGAAAACACCTTCATGGGACACATGACTGAGTCCAGTTAGAGTCTCTTTACAAACTTAGATTTGGCAGGCAGGTGCAAGGATCCGTTCGTCCTGGTGCTTCAGATAAGTCTCGTATAGAAGTTCCCCTCACTTGTTAAAAATGCTACTTACTGACCTGGAGTGGCCTATCACTTCTTCAGACTCTCCCTGCCCTCTGTGATGGGCACTGGCTTCAAATTTCACCTGGGAAGCTCCTGAAAAGGTTGCAAACAAGCAATGTCCATCCTTCCAATACCAACATCTGGCTCAACTAGAACCAAGCCAGAGACTGAACATGAGGAGAGAGCAGGTAGCAGAAAGATTGAGGAGACCAAGGGGTCAAGGAAGGTAGAAAAGGGAGAAGGGATAAGGGAGAGAGATTTCTCTGCTGACAGGAGAGGAAGGCTCTATGGTGACCCTAGAGAATGTTACGGGCGGCATCATTTTCTCTCCTTGTCAACTACATGGTCTTTGTAGGATGTGTGAAAAGAGTCACATCAGGACAGTCAATATTATTCTGTGGGAGCTTAAAGTTCGAGGACAATTTCTTTTGCTCTCAATCTTCTAATTTTCCTAAATATTGCTAAAATTCTGATACAAATTCCCATTGCAAAGAAAAAAATACTAAACCAAACTATTTGCAATAAAAGATTGTTGTGGCAGAGTTTGCTATATGTTCACCATGGTCTCTTCTTTTTTCTTTCTGGGCCAGAGTCAGATTCTATTTTTCTGCTTTCCTTATGACTTGGTGGGGTCCTGTAACTATATTCCGGCCCAAGGAATGTGGGCAGAAGTGACGTGCACCATTTCCAGGCCTGGCCCCTCATACCCTTCTCCTCTCCCCCTGTGAAATCACGTCTACTCTCTTTTCTTCTCCGTTTTGTACAGCTAGAAACAAAAGACGTCAAGGCCTTATGCCACTTCTGGCTTCAGTAAAGCCAGAACATGGGAGGAGCTTGGAGCCCTGAGTTCTGCTTGATGAGAGCAAGTAGGAGAACCTAAGTTTTATGCCCCCATTAAGTAGATGTTAGTCCTCTCCTCAGATTGGTCTCTGCTGGCAGGTTGCTGTTGCACCCAGGTACTTGAAGGTACTCATATGTGTCTGAGTGAGGAGGCATATGGGAGCGGGGGTAGAATTGCACTTCATTACATAGCTTTCCCCTATTTCATTTCATTTTATTTTATTTTAATTATTTTTTTAATGTTTATTTTTGAGAGACAGAGACAGAGCACAAGCAGGGGAGGGACAGAGAGGGAGGGAGACACAGAATCTGAAGCAGGCTCCAGGCTCTGAGCTGTCAGCACAGAACCTGATGTGGAGCTCGAACCCACAAACTGTGAGATCCTGACTTGAAGCCGGACACTTTAACCGACTGAGCCACTCAGGCACCCCTAACTTTCCCCAATTTTAAATAAAAATCTCGGGGTACCTGGGTGCTCAGTCAGTTAAGCATCCAACTTGTGGTTTGTGACTTTGAGCCCTGCACCAGGCTCTGTGCTGACAGCATGGAGCCTGCTTGGGATTCTCTCTCTCTCTCTCTCTCTCTCTCTCTCTCTCGTTCTGTCCCTTTCCCACTCATGTTCTCTCTTTCTCTCTCTCTCTCTCAAAATAAATAAATGAATATTTTAAAAAATAAGTAAGAATCTTGCCCTTAATTAGCGGAGGAGGTCAGATAATTCTTTGTGAAACCTCTTGAAATAAAAATAAAACAAAATAGAAATTTACTCTGCATACTAGAATGTACTTCTGGGTGTGTTAAACTCTATGCCCGTTGGCCTCCACCCCTTAGACCCCAGGGAGTAGAGCTGAAGCGAGCCCTGGCTATAGGAAAAACTTGTTGGCCTGTGGCATGGACAGGGGAAGAAGAGACAAGGGAGGGTGGCAAGGGGCAGAACGCATGAGGGAAGACTGGCATTTGTAGGGGACTTACTCATATATCAGGGCCTGTGTTATCTGTGTTGAATGTATTTTCTCACTTTACCAGATGGGACAGGTGTCAGCCTCCTGTTATAGATAAGGAAGCGCAGACTCTGAGAAACGTCACTGACTCAATGATATGGAATCAATGAGTGATGTAAGTGTAGGCTAAAAGAACATGGTTGTATCAGAATGCAGAAGTATCAGAAATGCAGAAAGATTAGAGGTGGGAGGAAGGAAAGTCAGAGAAGGAAAGAGAGAGGAGGGGACAGAGCACCTCCTCCCCAGTGACTCACCCAGTTTCCTCTGAAAGTGTTTGCTCTGTAACAAAGCCTGCAAGTCACGGAAATTGCTTCAGTCATTTTTATTCTCCAGGACACTTTGTCCCTTAAGGAGTCTGTTCAGTCAAAGAGCTCTCAAAAGACTGCATAAACTGAAGATACCCAGTGCCTTTTATGTCTCGTCACCAAAATGACAAAGACAGAATCAGGCACCATTAGTTCTGATGTTTCCGTCCACACAGGTCTTCATTAGAGCCCTTAAACATAACCATTTAAGAAGGCATCAGCTTTTGGGGAAAATGCTTTTTGAAAGCTAACTTAATGAAGTCATTTCTACATAATCTGGAAGCAGAAATGTCTTTTATGATTGAATTTTTATTTTCAACATATTGACTAATGTCGGGATTATTATGTATCACAGTGAGCTGAACAAGCACATACTTTGCTCTGAGTTGGCATAGGTGTAGTCTCAAAAGATTAAAATGGCAAAGACAGGGAGGGGTGAAATTAAATTAAGTTTCTGCTTAAGAGGAATGGTACAGTATCCCTGTTCTTTGCCAACAATTTTAGCTTCCAAAGATGTATGCTGTTCCTAGTATTTGCTGGTATTTGTTCCCCAAAGAGGTGCCATTGGAGATGATTTGATTTACCCATGGTCAGTCAGGGCCTAGGGCCCTCTAGTGGTTTCCTGTTGAATCGAATCTCAACTTTGATAGACTCACAAGGCTCTGAATCTGGCTACTAACTTCTTACCTCCCACTTTCCAACCTTGTCTCATACCTACCTCCCTTCCACACTCATTGTACTCCAACCATGGAGATTCCTTGACTGTGTCCACCTCTTTCCCGTCTCATGATCTTTGCACTCGCACTGAAATCAGAGATGGTGCCTGGTCACTCTGTCAAAGGTAGTGCCTCGTTCCACATCTATTTACTTTCCATCACACCATTCTGTTTATGTTTGCACGGCACCGAAGCACAATCTGGATTTACTTATCTTTATTTTATTTGAATTTATTTGTTCACTGGTTTGCTGCAAGTCCATATGTCCTGCGATTATTGGATTTGCCTTTGCTCACCAAGACGTGAGCACCATGGGAGCTGCTAGAAAACATGTTCCTGAGAATGTTCTTCAACCTTTAGGACATTTTATAACTGCAAACGACTAATGGTTAGCATTTCTTTACCTTCCCTGGTACAAAGTGTAACTTACCAGGCAAAACGCTGGTCATTGTTAGTTTAAGTCTCGTATAATTGAAGAAAAATTCTGACTGGCTCTCCAAACTATAACCTTTCAAGACACAGAGGATCAAAATGGAGGGGAATGCCTCCTTTTGAATGGAGGAAATATATTTGTTTAACTCAAGGTGAGCTGCTGGCCAGCACAGTGCCTGGCACATTATAGATATTTAATAACTTCTTGTTGAAACACTGAATAGATAAAGCTGCATTTATTAAAATCATCTAAGATCATTTTTCTTGGCGAACTTGGAGGAACTTAGAGGATGAGAGAAGAGCCAGAACACTGAAAATGGGCAATCATTGTGAGAATTTGCAAAAAGTGGAAGAAGGTAGATTTCAAAAATCGTAAGTGATGAATTTAGTGGAAATCCCAAATAAGACATGACTCGTAACAGCTAACAAAAACTGACTGTGGTCTTGAAGAACTCATTCGCAAAGAACACCTCAGGTTAGACATACTGTTTCTTTTTCATAGAATTAATATATTAGACTACAGTAGAGACATTAAGAAAATGATGACTCTGGAGTTCAGAATGGTTCTCTACCTAACATAGTGCATCATCCCAGGCCCTAAGGAGGCACTTGAAGCCTGACTGATGAGAATAATGTGATAATTTGGCGATAATCACTTTCTAACTTGTCTTATTCAACAATTTATAGTCTCCAAAGTTTGAATATATGTAGGTCACATGAATCTGAGAAGAATAACCAATAGTTTGGTTAAGAAAATCAGAATTCAGGGGCACCTCCGTAGCTCAGTCGGCTAAGTATCTGACTTTAGCTCAGGTCATGATCTCATCTGTGGGTTCAAACCCTGTGTTGGGCTCTGTGCAGACAGCTCAGAGCCTAGAGACTCCTTCAGATTCTGTGTCTCCCTCTCTCTCTCTCTGCCCTTTCCCGCTTGCATGCTCTCTCTCTCTTTCTCTCGAAAATAAACAAACATTAAAAAAAAAAAGAAAATCAGAATTCGAAATGATATCATTATATTGAAATGATTGGCTGAATCTACCAAAATTAAGTTTAGAAGAAGTCACTGTAAGTACCTAAAATTGAGCTTAATAAACCCATTTGCACAGATGCTGGGTGAGGAGTTTTTACTTAACAGTACAAGCATAGTGGGGAAACCCCAACCTTATGGCTCTAGTGATGGAAGAATGAATGGAAACGAACAGGGTAATATGACTGCCAGAAAAGCTAGTGTGATTAATATTTATAGAGCACTTAGAAAACTCACAATGTAGTAGGTGTAGTTAGGGTTCAACATGTAATTATGGATCAAAGTTCTTAGAGTATAGAGAGACCAATGGTGCTTGATGGATTCAGGATCATCCACCTACTAAGGGTTCCATAATTATATATTGACTGGGTTTTTATTTATTTATTTTATTATTATTATTTTTTTAATGTTTATTTATTTTTGAGAGACAGAGAGAGACAGAGTGTGAGTGGGGGAGGGGCAGAGAGAGAAAGACACAGAATCTGAAGAGGCTCCAGGCTCTGAGCTGTCAGCACAGAGCCCAACGCGGGGCTCGAACTCACAAGCCGTGAGATCATGACCTGAGCCAAAGTCGGACACTTGACCGACTGAGCCACCCAGGTGCCCCTTGATTGAATTTTTAATGGGCTGACATTTGACTTAGGTCTTGAAGATTGAGTAAAATATATTTAGAATTCAAGACAATATCTTGAGTATCTTCTACATGCAGAAAAGGGCTCCCAAGTAATAGAAGCATGAAAAAGCAGGAGGAATGTTTAAACAAAAGCATAAAAGAGATGTACAGGGTGTGAAAAAGAGTAGTAAAAAGGTGAGGCTGAAAATATAGATTGGTCAGATAATGAAAGATCTTATAAACCAAACTAAGGATTTTGGACCTGACTCTTTATCTTATTTCAAGATAAAAAAAAATGTTTATTCATTTTTTGAGAGAGAGTGTGAGCAGGGGAGGGGCAGAGATAGAGGGGGACAGGGGATCCAAAGCAGACTCTGCACTAACAGCAGAGAGCCTCATGTGGGACTTGAACGGACGAGCTGCGAGATCACGACCTGTCAAAGTCAGACACTCAACTGACTGAGCCACCCAGATGCCCATATCCTATGTTAAGTTTTTAGCAGGGTGATAAAACAAAGCTCAGAGTTGTCATTTTAGAAATCTATTGAAAGCGGAGTTTTTAGGAAAAGGTGGAGAGTCTAAGCTCCATTAGGAACCTATTTGATTAAGAAATGATGAGGGCCAGGACTAAGGCAGTGGTAGTGGGATTGGAGAGGAGGGGCTAAGAGATGATATCTAGGTTATTTTGACAGAGGTAAAAAATAAAGGAAAAATAGAATTTGATGTACACTTAGAGTAGGGAAAGAATATGATTATGTTAGTCTGTTGTTTATATTCTCAGCCATGATTAGATTATGGAATCTATTAGGAATATCTAATATAATTTCTATTTGCCCAACTAGGTATAGGAATTCAAATGCCCACTTGAAGGAAAAGGCAATAAGATTAGAAATTGACATTTTTCTTTATTTTGCTTGCAAGTACATGGGAGACTGTATTTTAATCTTTTTGACAAATTTATAATTTTCTATGTTGTTGTGCTTGCATCACTAAGGGTAAAATCTGGACCATACCATTGAAACCAGCATCCCCGCCCCCCCCCCATCACCTTTCTAATAAACTCTGTTTTAGAATTCCAAAAAAAATGTTTTTAATTGCAAAGTAGAGTTTGCATGGATCCCACCATCCTTCGCCCTCTGTTTTCTGGAAATGAGCCCACTGTGAGGTGCTGGCCACTCGGTTCAAGTCAGTCTTTCACTCATCTTGGAGAAGCCTCATCTGGGGACGGAGTCCAGTGAACACGTGTTAGGCCAGATGTCAAGTATTCTGTTAACTAACAGAAATAACAGTATCGTCTTAATCTCTGCAGAGATTACTCTGATGTTAAGGAGATTTTGCTCCCTGGCTGGGGTGCGGTGGAGGGTATTTTTGGCAACCCGACCCAGAAGCAGCGCCGAAATCAACAGCGGGCAGGTCTGCCTGGATGTGAGGAGATGGAAGGCAGGAGATTAAGACAAGAGGGGTGCACAGAGGCTGTCCTGTGAGGGTGAAGGACTCAAGGCTCACGGGTGTCCGAGATGCACTTTTAATCTTTTCTTTTCTGGGATAACCCTTTTATTTATCATCAAACCTTAGTAAAATGTATTAGTTGCAAAAGTTTGTCTCAGCTTTCCTCGGGAAATAAAAAGCCCAAGTGCCTGATTTGGGAAGATGGCGGCCAGGAGTGAGCTGCAGGGACAAGAGGCAGTTATGAGAAAGTTTGAGTCATTGGCAGAGAAACCCAGAGTCTGCAGTGAGCCTACACTGGCAACACTTCGGTGGGTTTGCAGAGCATTTGAACCCTCACAGGAATGCTCAGATATTCCTGGGGTAGGGACTGGGTTTCTTGTGGTCACACAGCCTGTGACTTCACTTTCCCTTGAAATCTGAAGAATGAAGGGACATTCATGATGCGTACCTTTTCCAATTTTACTATAATAAATACTGTAATGGAGAAGAAGTTATTAAAAACAGTAGTCATGGGGCGCCTGGGTGGCTCAGTCGGTTGAGTGTCCGACTTCGTCTCAGGTTGTGATCTCATGGTTTGTGGGTTCAAGCCCTGCTTCGGGCTCTGTGCTAACAGCTCAGAGCCTGGAGTCTGCTTTGGATTCTCTGTCTCCTCTCTCTGCTCCTCCCCGGCTTGTGCTCTGTCTCTCTCTGTCTTTCAAAAATAAATAAATGCAAAAAAAAAAAAAAAAATTAAAAAAAAAACCAGTAGTCATCTTTTACTTCAATGTACATTTTTATTCATACTTGAAAAGAATAGTCTATTTTACTGCTAACTTATTGTAAATGTACCCAGAATCAAAGCGTCTATAGAGACATAAAAAATGTATGTAGTTTCTATTAAATAACACTTTCTGGTCACTTTAGAATATGAGTATAATATACAGGTATTATATGCACAAAAATGTAAAAAGGAATTGTGAAAACAAGTCTTGTTACCGGTTTATATAAGAAAAAAGACATTCATTTTTCACAGGCTACCAGCATCTTCTAAGGTGGTGCCTAACAGGATTCGACTTTTTCAATTAATTCACCTGGTAGCTCAAAAATCTGTAGAAAAGAAGTTAATATACAGTGAAGTCACTACACAGTGTTAGGGGGCAGTAGAAATTCCTATCAGTACAAAATATCGTTCAAGAGTTTTACATGAACTTGCAGTGTCGAGATTGAGACACATCTAGGTTGGCAAGTGATTTAAGAATTGCTCAAGACTGAAACTTTCTTTTTAAATGACTTCTGCTGGTAAAAATGTTAAAAGTTAAAAATAGGTAGAAATAGGTGCAATATCCTTGTTTTCCTGTTTTCTTAACCAGCAGATCCTCGCCTTGGAAATAAAAAGGAAATGCTTTAGGTACTTCCAGTATTTTCCACGAGATGGCAGTGTTGCCATTACAAATGTGAGAGCAAACTAACTTTCTTACCAGTGGTCACAGCAACAAAGAAAGTCATTCTCCCCAATTAAATACTGCTATCCTGCCCTCAATAATAATAGCAGTAGCAGTTGTCGCAGGAAAATAATAACAACATCCAGTTTGTTAGAAACAATATTAAGGAATTTCGTGTTGTGTAGTCTCCCATATTATGCCATGGTGGCCTGGGGACTGCGTTTAGCATTGCTTTTGCTCTTTTTCGATGAGCTCCCGTACCTGTCGGCTCTGGTTTTTATGTAAACACTGACCCATCCAGCAAGGCCCTAGGGCAGCACTCTCAGATCACCACAGATAGAACAAGCAGACGTCTGTTGACATCACTTTAGCAAGCAGTGGCCGTGATTGCTTCTGACTGTTAGAAGCTGTAGACTGGCTACGTTTAATGCAAATTCAGAGGTCCTCCAGATTTGCATTGGTTTGTTTGCAATGAGTGACTGCATTCTGGCGTTTGTTATTCAGCAATACTGGCTCATTTTGTCAATATTCGGCAATACTGGGCTCACTTTGTCAATGCGCTTTTTCATAAAGTCAAACAAAAAAATGTGGCATGTACTATGTCTGCCCAAATGAATGGGCTGTCTATGGCCTAGTGACTTCAAGATCATGGAGTGCACAGGTGTCGTTTCCAGAACTGAACCCAAGGAAGGCAATTTACAGACCACCTGAAAGCTACTGGGACTGTTTTTGTAAACTCCTCAAGGCAAAGATGTGTATTTGATTTGTTTTGGTCACTCCCCAGCTTTTCGCACCAAGTAGATGCTCCCTAAATGTTTGTTGAATCACAGGGAAGGGGGCGGAGGGTTGTGCGTGGGCTCTCCTCTCTCTTGAGATTGCTGGGACTCTTGATTCAGAAGAAGGAAAGTCCCAGCATCTCCCATTAGGGCCCGGCTGTGCAGAGCGCTGGCAGACATTAGCGTAGGTTAATACTCCTCTTGACAACTGGATTGTAAGCTCCTTGAAGGAAAACTCTGTTACGATTTTGCTGAATATAGCTAGTGCCTGCGTACCTCACACATAGAAGGCATACATCAGGGGTGATTTGAAAGAAAGAAGAACGGTTCTAGGTTGCCATCCGAGATGGCATACTAGTGGGTACTGGTGCATGGTGTGGAGGTCATCTGAGCCTGTCTCAGCTATGCAGCTGGTGTAGCAAATGCTACTATGGCCCCCACCTTCAGAGAAACTTTGAGACCGATAGTATCTTCCGGGTACAGTCGGTTTTACACACCAAAGAGCAAATCAGAATCATCCATGAATGAAGAAGAAACGATACATCCCAGTTTGATACGAGCTGCCACTATCAACAGAGAAGAGATTTCCTATTATGGAGTACTGAATAGGCACCAGGAAGGAGGTTTTTGTGAATGTGGGCAGGAGAACTACTTCCCATGGGGAAAGTGTGCCCATTCATGCTGTCTTCAAAGGCTTCCTTTCTCTGCAAAATAGCCTAGGACTTTGAGATCTCTGCAAATGAAAAAAATCAAGGCATTCTACCAGAAGAGATAATTTGGCGAGTGGAAGGCAGAGGAAAATTTATCAAAGGGGAAAATTCCAGAGAACGAATACCAAGGCCCACACTCCTGAAAATGTATTCATTTTTTCCAGAGATGTCTTCTCACCAGGGTGTGGCTTCCACTCAGGACATTCAGGGAATGTCTTTGGTGTAAGAGACACTTTAACCTTTTAAATGCCTAAGCATCCACTTGGATACTCCGAGTAACCAGTTGGAGTGTGAGTTTTCCACGGTGAAATTTACATACCTATTTTTCAGAAAAGACTGCATTGACCGTAAGGCCAACATAAAACGTGCAGGTTATGAAGGGCACAGCAATGCCACATTTAAAGGGTTCCCATTCAAATAATAGATATTGAAGATCCATATGATTATCTGAGAAATTTTCCAGATGACAGTAAAATGTCTTACATAAATAAAAATGAATAATATAATTTTAGGACGGATGAAAGATAAGTACCTTGAGTAAGGGGTTCCCATTCCTAATTCCCAATAAATATTTTTATTGATAATCTGGACTCATTGTATGAATAAAATGCCGTTCCCTGAAACAGTGCAATGTTGCCCACAGACTCTGCGAAGTGTATTCATTCTCACCTAAGATGTCCCCAGACATCTGTGCTATAGATTTTTGTATTAGTGTTCTGTCTCTGTCCCTTTAGAGAATGTTACATTACTATCAGTATTTCTGCTTATTTTATACATAGCTCTCTTTCTAATTTTCTGCTTGTGATCTGCCATGTGATTGAAAACTAGGCCAGGAAGGTAATTAGAATTGCGTATAAGTTAAGAGTAATTAGGATTTAAATAAAGGGTTGAAGAGGTTTTCTATGGAAAAAAACTCAGGAGTTTCAGAGTGTGGATTTCATGAAATTTCCTGGGATAGTCAGAGACTTTGCCATTTGTCTCTTGGTTCTCTGTTCTGCTGTGGATAGACGAGGTTGCCAGGTAGCTGAGCTCTAGTCACATAAAGACAGTCTCAGAAAAAAATTGAAAGGTAAGAACAAGTGAGAAGACAGGTTTTTTTTTCTGTCTTTTTAGCTACAATGGCAGAAATTCCTTAGTGTTTTCAGATGGGAAGGTCTCAGTGGGAGTTCTCACCTGTACATTTCTGCCACAGGATAAGAAATAACTTTGTTATTCTGAGGCAGGCATTTTGCTTTAGGAACTGAATCAGAAATTAATACTTTTCACTTTGGATTCTCTCCCTAAGGACTTAAAAGTATTTTGAAGTGTTAGCACCCAAATTCCCTTTGAGTCAGACAGGATGAAATTGATATACCTATGTCTTTAAAAGAAAATGAGACATAGTCTTACTACAGTTACCACTGATGCTAATAATACTCTGTGCTGCTAACATCTATACGTGACATGTTAGATTTGCAGGGAAACTTCAGTGAAAACTCTCCATTTTTTTAAGAGGTAGCAATTATCATGAGGCCCCATATTTATAGCTATGGAAATGGGAAGCTCAAGCAAAATAAAATTAGGGAGGGTTGATGTCCGTGGGCCCTGAAACAAATGAGGAAAGAATAAAACAGGATCTGGAGTTGGCCTTCCGACCCTCCCCTCAAACTTCCTTCTTGACAGAGATTAATGGGACCCATGTGATTCAAGCTCAGAGACTTTAGAGCAAAGCTTTGCAGGCCTCAGAGCACAAAAAAACTTCACAAAAGGCCAAGCAATTTAGATTTCTGAGTGAACTTTAGATATTTGAGTTCCATAATCAATAGGCTTCCTCTGTGATCTTAAAAAAAAAACACCAAAGATCGATCAATTGATTTTTTAAAAAATCCACCACACTAAACAAGTGGTTTAAAAACAATAAATAGAATGGAATTAATGCGCTTTGCTTGGCCTATAAAAACAAGGTATGCCACATGAATTGTCCCAAATTTCATTCTCTAAAGTTATTGAACTTGGTGCTCTGTACATTATATTTTGCCTAAAAATCTCTTGCACAGGAAACTCTTTTTCTTATTTAGAATGATGGCAAAAGTGAAAAGCCGTAGAAGATCCTAAATACTTGAATAAGCGGGTTAAATGTGACAGGTTATGACAATAAAAACCCTAGAGAGTGCAAAGAGAAGGTTGCACAGCGCAAGGTAAGTTCTGATGAAGCGATGGGAAAGCTGATTAACATTCACACTTGCAATGCTCTCTTTGTATTGTCATTATCTGAATGCGACAGGAATAATCACAATGATTAGGCTTTTTGGTTTCACAGGACATAGGCGATCCAAGTAAACTATTTTGTACAACTGCATTCAATGACCGATATTTTAGGTTTCAGATAGATTTAAGAAGCCAGAAGGGGAAGAGAACAATTCCCTTTTAAAAAAGAGGCTTACAAGAAGTGAAACTATGTGAGGCAGTTAAAAAGCGACTTCATGCAATTATTTGCAAAATTGCTTCCTCATGAACTAAAGTCTTTAAAAGACACTGACATCCAGTAGTTCTGCTGGTTGACAAAGAATCATGAGAAGGTTTGATAAGGTCAGAGGGAATCATGTTCAAGCCATAATAAGTAAAGAAAGAAGAAGGCGGGCAGGACTGAGCTGTTATGTCTTCGGGGAAGCAATGAGCAGGGACCTGAGGTCTGGGATTTCTTGTTTGTCCTGAGAAGACAAAATGGCAGGCTGAAAGCCCATTGGAAGGGGACTTTCTGATGCTCAGATCCAAGCACATGGAAGGGGGAGGGGGAGGAGCCAACAGTAGGCGTCTTCCTCAGCTGTCCTGAGCCTTGAAGACAAGGTAAAAAACCATCAGACTGCAATCAACAGCCAAAGCCTAGTTAGGACTTGTGACAGCTGGTGACCGGCCACCAATGATAGAGGAAAGATGGTAGGCGTAGAGTGTGTATAACAGACCCGATGGGACATGGGAGAAGCCACTGCAGCTACCAGCCTGTCTCCTCATCTGTAAACTGAACAAAAAAATCACTGAGGTGCTTTCAGTTCTACAACTTGATCCTGCACAAGGCATCTTGCTTCTTGCTCTAGGCATCTTATTTTTTTTTTCAACGTCTACCTCTTAAAATAATCTTCTGCTCTTTGTTAAGGGACATGGGTCATATGGCACATTTTAGCAACGCGATTGTTTAGAAAAGGTAGACTTGAGTGTTGAAGTTTGTGGGTAGAAGTGTGTCTACGACATGAATAAGTCAACCAATCTAATCTCCATCATTAGTGACAGCCGCCATATTTGCAGGCACCGAGTATTAGGAGGATATAACCAACTCTTTTCAGGGGTTGCAATCGCTTCATAGGACATTGTTGAGTAAGTATATTTGTAAGATTTTCCTGCTTCTGTTTTCTTTGTCTCTGTCTCTCTCCCACCCTTAACCCCAGCCTGGGAAGGATGTATGATAAAATGTAATGACAATATTTTGGTGATTTCCTTCACTTGTATTTTTTTCTTAGAGAAACAGACTATGAAGGAGTTTAAAACACTCATTCCACTCTGGCCAATACGTTTTTGATAAACAGATGAAGGGAAACACAGGCCAAACTTCTACTGAGAGAAAACAACAAAAAAGGAAGGATTGTTTGCTTTTCAGTATATATCCCG
Organism: Panthera onca; assembly: GCF_046562875.1. Lineage (NCBI taxonomy): Eukaryota > Metazoa > Chordata > Mammalia > Carnivora > Felidae > Panthera > Panthera onca. Next base: position 14,298,704 of record NC_138356.1, on the reverse strand, counting down.
CCCTGCCTTCTTAAGCATCAATGTCCATACATATTTGTCAAATTGAATAAAAAAGAAAATAAAGACACTACTAATCAATTCAGAAGAAAAGATGCTGCTAAAATAAAATAGTTGAAGATTTACGACCATAGAAGAAAAGATTTATTTTCATAGCACAATGGTGAGGACCAAGCAAAACATTAGATTGGCTCCTAAGTGTTAAATTCAGTTTCCAGAAAAGGAAAGCTAAAATATACCCTGCAGAATTATGGAAAACTTAGAAGGATCTTGAGTCCTAGATTTATTTTTTCTTTCTAGAAAGAAAGGCAGAAAGATGAGGTAGAAATTCTCATTTCACAGAGCTAGTGATTAATTTCTCACAGTTTCAAGAATGTATGTATTTTTTCAAGTATCTATTATAATTAAAGTAAATGAAAACGTTATTCCAAAAAGTTATGAGAACTAGTTTGAACTGTGTGGCAGACTGCTAAGCATTCTTCAGTACACATTTCCTTTTCTTAATAAGAAAGAAGCCCCTATTTTTTAGGTGGGCACAAGGCTATGAAGAATGAAGATAACAATTCCCAACTGTTCCTTGCAGTTAAATTTAGTCAAAATTTTCCTTGAAGCTAAAATTAGTCAAGACTTGACTGATAGGATGTAAGCAGAAGTCGTATGTGCAACTTCTGAGACAGGTCCTTAAATGAAAGAAGCACCATTCTCTGTTCCTTTTTCCTCAGTTTTGGTTGGAATAAAAAAGCAATGGCTGGACCTTTCACAGCCATCTTGAGTCATGTTATGCCTTGAGAACGGCAGGACACATAATGAAGTAATGAGAATGAACCTAGGTCCTTGTCTCCAGGGAATCCGAGTCCAGCTCTTTGCTGATGATTTCCAGAGTTTTGAAATATAAAGAGGTATAGAGCTCTATCCTGTTTAAGCCATTGTCTTTTTCTTTCTTCTTTCTTTCTTTCTTTCTATCTTTCTTTCTTTCTGTCACTTGTAGGTAAACCTAATCCTAACTAATACAGACTGACAAAGTTGTCTGCCAAAGCTAGTTCTATGAGAATAACTAGATAGATCATTGGTTTCTTCAAAGTGTTTTATAAACAAAACAAAACCTAACTGGAGAGGAAAGAAAAAGCATTCCCTAAATGGAAAAGGTTCACTGTTTTTAGTCACTCAAAGAAACAAGTACAACAACTTTGAGTGAAAGACTGACCTGTCCGAACCCAAATTAAGTAGACTTTCAACTTTGGATCTTCCTTCTTTCCTTTTCATGTCCCTTTCTTTCTCTTCCCCTTTCCTCCATCCCTTTTCTCTTTCCTGCCTTATTTCTTTTCCTTCTTTTTTCTTAATTTAGCTCTCAAGTTTAAACCAGAGCATATTTTGGATTCTTTGGGCATCTTATATATTTTTTTAAGGTGTAGCATTTAACATGATTCTTGCCTTTTATATGCTTTCAAGTCCAAGGAAGATGATTCATTTTTCATCTGACCCTAAATTTTTCTAGAAATATTGATTCTTAAGAAAGCTTATCCACCTTCTAGAAATGGCTTTTCTCCTCTTAGCTCTCAATAAAGATATTAAGCTTAAGATTCTTTAGGATGATAAGAAGGATGCTACCCACAAATTTTGAAATTTTTGAGAATTTTGTTTTCTGGAAAAATTTTTATTAATAGATATATTGTTCTAATAATTAAAATATACCTGCTCCCCTTCTTCATTGCACACTATGCAGTTATATGAGCAGTGATTTCTTTAGACATAACATCCTTAGGTGGTGGGTCGATTTATCATGAATATTTGAACAGGGTTCATGGACACTTTCACAAACCTATTCAGCAAAGGTTGCAGATGACTCTTAAATGGGAAAGAAACAAGAAAAATGGACGTTCAAGGTTTCTAAGTTTAAAAAGATCAATTATTTGTATTTTTTCCTACTTAATTCAGTTATCCCCTGAAAGGAGCTACTACCTTGAGCTAAAATGTCAAGTTAGAACATTTGAATTCCAATCAACTATAAAAGTTACATACTAAAGTAACTCAGAAATGATAAGCCAGAATATTCACTCCATAGTGAATCTACATTTTGGGAGAGTATACATTTTTACATCAGGTCTGAAATGAAGATCTGTTTATTTTTGGCAAGATTCCCTTCTAATTTGCAAAGATTGAAAAGAGCAATTTTGGTTTTTATTTGCTTCTCATTTTAGCAGAGTCAAGATGGTTTTCCTCAGCTTGGCAACACACATTTGAGCTGGTTCCACTAAACACAAAATCGTCTCAATCATGAGCGTCCCATTCATTGAGACAAACGGCAGCCTGGCTATATTTTGTTAGATCCAGCCTCCTGAAGCTGGCTACCTTCGTTATTTAGGTCTATGGGAAATAGCAGGGCTTATTTTTCTGAAGGGAAAAAAAAAGAAAGAAGTCAATATTTTGGTAGGGCAAGATGTCAAGTTATCTGTCTTCAAACAAGTCAAAAGCCTCTCAGTTTTTGAGTGGTATGAACCTGTTTTTGTTTCAGGGACACATACCCTCATGTTATATGGCAGGTGAAAGTCTTAATGTTTATTTATTTTTGAGAAAGAGAGAGAGAGAGAGAGAGAGAGAGAGACAAAATTTGAGCAGGGGAGGGGCAGGAGAGAGAGGGGGGGGGGGGACACAGAATCCAAAGCAGGCTCCTGGCTCCAAGCTGTCAGCACAAAGCCCGATGCAGGGCTCGAACTCATGAACTGTGAGATAATGACCTGAGCCAAAGTCAGACACTTAACTGACAGAGCTGCCCAGGTGCCCCAGGCAGGTGAAAGTCTTAAGGTACCTGGGCATGTATTAGCTTAGAGCTTTTCCTAAGAAATGTTTGAGGTTTCCTTGATGGTAGACCATTCCACACCCCAAGATGTAGCCCGTCTCCTGGCAATGCTCCAACAGCCCATCAACCGGGCTGCATATAGCCCAGTTGAGCAGGGGAGCCATAGCTCCCTGCTCAGCTTTTGCAGTCATGAGCTATGACTGGAAGCTGAAGTTAATATAAGGTAAACTGCAAACTATCCCAGCTGTCTGTGGCTCCACACATTGCTAGCAGAAGAAACTTCAGAAAGGATAAGTCATCCACACGGGATAGAAGACACAGCCTGGGGCAGTGCTCACCAAGATTTTACAGGACACAATACCAAGGTGTACATTGTATCCCCTTGTACATTCCAGTCTGCACTAGGGGCTAACGGGCAGTGGATGTCCCATCTTCACTTTTCCCAGGACCACTTCTGAGGAGGGCACTTGAACCTGGGGCTGCACCATCGTTCAGGATGCTGGGGTTCTGGCAGATGAGGGCAGGCTTGGACACACATTCATCTTCTCTCACTCTGACCAGGCACCCGCTGCACATGGAGAAGCCAAGCTTTGGCAAGACTGTAGACATCGTGAACATGTGTGGGGCTTTCAAGCCCCACTACATAATGCACAGTGCTGGATGGCTTCCCCCAAACAGGAGGCAAAACCTGCAAGAACCCGACGCGCTCACTCCTCAGAAGCAGCGGCGGTGACACCGCTGTGTGGAAAGACCCGGATCAAGGGTGACTGTTGAGGGTCACCGCAAAGCTCAGCACTTCTTTTCATCCCTTTGTCACGGGAAGCAGAATCTCTAAGTAGCAGCCAGGACAGGAGAAGTAGGGAGAAGAAAAGTGAGAAGGAGAGGAGATCGATCTGACTTGTCTCTGATGAGAGGTCAAGTCTCCGGAACTTTAGAATTATCATTATGGATTGCTGGGATACCATATTAAGTAGTTGCCTATATTGGAAATCCATAGAAAAAATCACTAATGTAAGGATTTCTTCCTCAAATCAGTTAGACAAGATCTAGGACTCTCCCGTGCATCTTACCAGTACGTACACATTTACATGAAGATAAAACACAACAAAAGTTAGTATGGTGCCGTTTTGTGAAATGTTAACTATGTTTTGTTTGTGCACGTGTGAGAGGCTAATGCAATGACTGTTTAAAATACTCACATATTAATTTTATTCTTCTGTCTTACTGACTTTCTACATTTTTGATATTTTATTAGCTTTACCCATAGTAATAATATGTATTAGTCTTGAAATACAAAAGTTATTTTTTTAATTAGGAAATGCAACTTTCAGTCTTCACTATTTCTAATTGCTTTAACATGGCAATTTTTTCCAGCTGCTTTTTAGAAAACTTAGAAGAGTTTGATGTTTTCATGGGCTTTTCACAGCACTTGGCTGTATAGCGAGAGCTCCAGACAGGGTCCCACTTGCCCTGACACTACAATCGTAACTGCCTTTTACAGTTGTGGAGCACTTCACAGGGTCCAGGATACTTTTTATATGTCATCTGATTCTCACCTCTTCATTGGGAGGTAGGGATTATAGTTCTACTTCCCAGATGAGGAAAGTTCCAGGGCAAAGATGTCCAACACTATCCAAGGCCACAGTGCTGGGTCCAAACCCTACCATTTGCCCTCCAAAGTTCCCACCCCCTCCCATGACTCTTGCCCCTCTGTGTACATGCAGGACTCAGGACAAGGCCACCAAATCCCCTATGCTTCGGATCCCTGAACTGTGAAGTGGCAGTTTGGATTTGACCATCTCCTAGGTCCCTGTGAGCTCCTCGTCATTTTGCATTCAGGTTTATTTAGCAGAATGAAAAATGATGGGATTAAATGTGTGTCACCTGACTGACGGAGCACAATCCAAAGGCTAGTGACTAAAATGGGCTTCTGGAATGCCCACAGTGGTTGGCATGAGATGGGAGCAACCAGGGCACTTTGTTGTATTAGTTCTGATTCTTAACAGAGTCTCATAAAAATATACGGACTCCAAACAAACAAACAAACAAACAAAAACAAGAAAAAAGGAACCTCTATACCCACATAAAAATTTGCATACGATTTTAAATAGTTTACAGACTGACTTGTTAGAGATGTATGGGCCAAGTTAACAACTTCCGGATTAAATAGTACACATGTACACAATTTTGTGGCCTATAGGGGGCCTCACCTTGGTTGCTATCCAAAGTGAGCAAAACTTATTTTGATATGGGAAATAGTCATTGAAAGATATGAAAGGAAAAAGCCATGATGTGTTTTCAAAACAGTCCTTCTTTCCCTGGAAAATGATGTTTCCCATATTACTTTCTTGGTTATTGGGATGGGGTAAGAAAAAGAAAAATTGATGTAGAGCAAATATAAATATGTTTTTTAGGAGCATTTATAGAGAATTCCATACCATTTTAATGCTCCTTTTGAATATCTTAAGAGCAATATTCCTGATTGCAGATTTATGGTTGTGATTTCTGTTCCACAACTCCACAAGCTGTATGTTTAGGTCTGACACCAATGTCAGAACCGGGATAAAGAGTAGAAAATATGAACATCAGAGATACCCACATAACCTCCAAAGGGGAAAGGTATTCTACTAATCATACTCTTCTATACTCCCCATGATCTGTTCTTCTCAGAATACAGGAAGAACAAGATAATATGCATGAATCTGAGAATTTAGATTGATGTAATGGTGTTCTGCATTTTGGAAAGTTGAGAACAAAGGAGGACCTCATGTTTTGTCCTATGGTGTTGAAAAAATGACCCATGGTCAGTCTGAAGGCCGGATCCACTGTTTGCACCCATTTATCAGCTGTCACAGCATCTAACTTCATATTGAGTAGCCCCCGGTAATGTCTGTTAATGCAAACTCCATCAGGCATAGGATAACTCAGGTCATCAGCAACACCGACTTAACACCTCAACACAAAAACCAGTATTTCTCTTAGAATTGACTGTAGAAGGTTTTCACCAAGTGTTTTTGTTTTGCATGCCTCACAGTAAATATTGTTAAAAAATGAAAGACCAGTTTTTAAAATAATTTACAAGTATTCATATAAGAAGAAAATGACTTAAAAAAATACCCACCCAGTCACCTACAACTCATCTAGTGAACAATGCTAATAATACATAGGCTGTGACCCAAGAACTCCGGGATTCGTGGGGAAGTAGGGAGGCGTGGTCCGTCCTCTGGGAGGAAGTGAGACGTGCCAATGCAGAGAGGTGCTCTCAGTGGTGCTTTGCTTCCTAACTCAAGTTCAGCAGCCGTGTTTCAGAGACAGTGTCATTACTTATTTCGACCTAAAACAGAAAATATGAATTGCTTTAAAGAACTTGACAATTGAAAACTGAATTTCCTTTCTATTCATCCAGGCTTTTCAAAACGCAAAATAGATTCTGGGCGTGCCTCATGCGGTCCATGTGTATGACTGTCGCAATAAGAAAACCAAAAACCCATGGGCTTCCTGCTCTTCAGGTCGGGGTGTGCAATCAGGTATAAAAATCAGAATATAGGACTGCTTTCCTGGGAGAGAAGTGCCAACCCATAGCAACTGAAGAATGATGTAAAGGTATGGCCTTCGGTTGTCTTGGGGTAAAGATGACAGGGCAATATTATGTCTCCAGACTGCTAGAAACGTCCCTAGCCTAATCTTCCTACAGTGTTCTGTTGGTTGACTGCTCAAGGATCATCCTCATCTGGCTTTCATACCACTGATCTATGTCCTTACATACATCCCGTCCTGTGATGATTAATTTTATGTGTCAGCTTGGGTGGGCCAAGGTAGCCAGATATTTGGTGTGGCTGTGAAGGTATTTTTTAGATGAGATTTACATTTACATCAATAAACTTTAAGTAAAGCAGATTACCCTCCATATTGTGGATGAGTCTTATTCAGTCCCTTAAAGGCCTTAAGAACAAAGACATTCTGCCTCTCCACTGCCTTTGGACTCAAGATTGCAACATCAACCCTTCCCTGGGTCTCCAGTCTGCAAGCTTTCCTTACGCTTGTTGGACTTGCCTGGCTCCATAATCACATGAGCCAATTAAGATCTCTCTCTCTCTCTGTCTCCATACACACACACACACGCACACACACACACACACATACACACACACACACACACCCTATTGGTCCTCTTCCTTGGAATCTCTAGTCACTCTTGCTACTGATTCTAAGTCTATATTAGACAGTCAGCCTTTGGAAGGTGGCGGTTCTGCCTTATGCCTGTTCCCAGAATATCAACCACATGCACTGTCTGCCACATAGTTGGCACTTCATAGTGCCAACTTCATTCATAGGGCACTTCATTCATATTTGTTGAATATTTTTGCTCTCACTGTTTCTCTCATGAAAAAAGTCTTAGCTGATCCAAATCCTATTCATCTTTAGGGTTCAGCTGACATTTCTTCTCCTCTGTGAAGACTTCTACTTCTGCTTCAGCCATACTGCTTTCTCACCCTGCTGACAGCAACTCTTACATTATCTGCTGTACCCCATGTGGAGCAAATGGCATTCAACTACACAATTAATTCGGCTCTGATTGTTTCACTCAGATATGTAAGTTTCTTCCCCCCCAACTAAATTATAAGCATCCTGCCAGTAGAAGCTGTGACTTTCTCTATGGCTCAGAATAGACTTTTTTGGTCATAATTTTAAATAACTGGAAAAAAGCTCCAACTTTCCAGCTTTGCTTTTTGGTAGCAACTCTTCTCCAGGGAAGTCCTGTTCCCTCTCACACATCGCAAGAGTTGGAGTCCTTTACTTATCTCCTCACCTTCCTTTCACATTTTCTCTGCCTGTTTCTCTACATTCCGAAAACTATGTAGCCCACATATCTACCCCTTTCACCCCATTGTGATTTAATAAGGATTGGAACTGAAAGATAAAGGGATAAGATTATGATAGTGGAATTTTTATCATTTTATACTGTATCTTAGTTGGGAAGGGGTTTCAAGGTCCTGAAGTTTATTCATCCATCCAGTAGGCAAATTTCTTCTAGAATGAGGATAAGGCAATAGGGGAAGGAATTTTTGTTTCTTGGGGGTAGTACCGATGGGAGTTTGGGGGGAACTTCTGGGTATACCCATCACATTTATCTTTAGTGGTGAGACCGATCTAATTCTGTTATTCTTGAATTTTCTACACTTTTGGTCCAAGATCAAGCTTGACCTTGTGGCAAGATACTTCATACGTGGTGCTACGTCTTCTGATTGTGTCATATCTGGAGACACATAATGTCGAGTTGTCACTCTTTTAATGATGCTATGATTGATCAATGAGTTTGAGTAGAACAGTTTGAGTTTTGGGAACCTTAAGATCATATCTTTATTTTTTTCTTCAGATGTTAGTAGTTATCTGAGGGTACCTACCTTCCAGGCAGAATGAAATCAAGTAGCAAGGTAGTGATGTTATTTTAAAGTGTGTCTTCTGAGAGGCCTGTCATTGTATCTTTTTCTATTGGTTTTCTGTCTCTCTGTATCACTTCTGGGATGTGTGTGTGTGTGGGTGTGTGTGTGTGATATGCCTGTGCTCTCATCTGTGTATTCTACTTTCTTTCCTGTGTCTTGTTTCTTTCCAGAACTTGTCATTACATGGGATTATAAGTGTTTCTTGATATGAATATAAAGGAAAACAAAGTATGTTTTTAACATGAAATTTGGTGTATGTTCATTGCATTGAATTTAATTTTAATTTTTTTAATGTTTATTTGCTTTTGAAGGAGAGAGAGACAGAGCATGAGCAGGGGAGGGGCAGAGAGAGACAGGGAAGCACAGAATCTGAAGCAGGCTCCAGGCTCTAAGCTGTCAGCACAGAGCCCAACACGGGGCTTGAAGTCACAAACTGTGAGATAATAACCTGAGGCAAAGTCAGACGCTTATCCGACTGAGTCACCCAGGCACCCCACGTTGCATTTAATTTTAGTATCAGAGGATATTTTCTTTTGGAAACAGGCAAAATGAAGTTATTTTTACTTATGTTGATTAATTTGGGGGTGTGCTCCATGTCTCCATGGGTAAATCTATTTCCTTGCTGTTAATATCCATGGCAAGTACTGAGAAGATTCTTGAGAGTTCTGGCAAAGACAGGAATTGACAGTTTCTCTGGAGGGTAACGTTCCGATGTGAGTTTTTTCATTTTGGAAAAGCCTTCATGTGCTTCACAAGGCAGTGGAGAACCAGGTTCCACAAGGTTCTGGGGGCAGTGAGTGAGGTCACAGGTCAAATGAGAAGGTCTTGGCGATCCCTGTGAGACACAGGGGAGATGGCTGACCATCGGTCATGGTCATGGCAGACCGTCTTTTGCGTTGCCTGGCTGCACTGTTGGTGGCATCGTTCCTTCCTAGGCAGTCGGTGCATGAACTGACTAGCATAGTGATGAGTCTGAACCCTAGAAGCACAGCCATTTTACTGCTCCATGGTCAAGTGGCTACACATTAGAGTGTGTTCTTACATCGCCCCTAAAATGAAATAGTCGTTTCCTATGATGGATCAAAAAGTTATTAATGCGAGTGACAAAGGAAAGGCGCCCCAAGGAGAGAAAAAGCAGCAAGCCCCTAAACACTGCTCCTTGGTGCTAAGTGACGCAGGCATGTGGGGAAGCCCGGCTCTCCTCTCGGACAACTAAGAAGGCGCTGAGTGCCTGACATTTGTTGTGCTCTATGCTCTTGACCCTGCCCTGGAGAGTTGACACCCGCATAAGTGCCCACCACTTCCAGGGACTGAGGGAAGCCCTCAGGCACCAGGACTTCACATTCAGTCATGGGAAAAGCGAGCAGCCCCCAGTCTGAGCAGATTCCAGACATCTGGTTCTGCATGCCACAGGGGACAGCCAGCATAGAGAGAGAAATATGGACATGTGAGGGCCAGTCAAGGACAAAGGAAAATGAGATAAAGACAGAGAGTTACCATTTTATTAGTCTTTAGGTACTTGGCCAAGAAATAGAGGCGTGATGGAGTAAATGCAGGTTGTAGACTCTGGGTTCCTCCAGCTTCAGTTTACTAATACATCGCTGGTGGCTACTGGTTTTTAAACCAAGGTTTGAAAGCAAATCATTCTTACCTCTGCCTGCCACACACACACACACACACACACACACACACATACACACACACACACGTGTTTTGTCTTCTTAGATGGTTCTTAATCTAGGGGTTGCAAATGCAGAACGGTCTGGCTCCAACTTACCGGGATGCTGATAGAAGCAGCTCTTCTTAGGAAAGAGCAGTGGAGGGCCACCCCCATCTGTCCGGCAGCCGGTCATCAGAGGTCGTTTTCCTCTGGGCCTGGGCCATTAGAGGCAGAGACCAGGCAGTGAAGGTACAGGTGGGCGCTGACCGCAGAGCCCACCTGAAATGGGAATTAGCTCGTCTGTCTTCTCATACTGAGTTGCAACAGTCGACACTCGATCAGCAGTGGCCACGTAGCATGTGACATTTTTTGTGAAGAAAAATTAGCCTCCAGCCAAGGCAATCAGGCAAGTCAAGATACCAGAGAAAAGTCAAGTTCTCATTTGGAAACCTTAGGGAAAGACTGGCTGAACGCGGGGGAAGAAGCTTTTTCATCAAGTCTTTCTTAATGGCAGTCTCGGGGCATCTTCCTCATGGGAATTTCTAATGTCATCAGATCTCTATCTCTGTTGTGGAACTCAGTTCTGAAATTCCACTGCTGTCTTTCTTTGACAAACTGCCTTGGTCTAATTATTTCTATCTGAAGAATTACTGCTACATAGAACTTAATTTTCCCACTACCCAGTCGCTAACCATTTTGATTTCAACACACTTTAATTTAGTTGCTCACTAGGATGTTCCCTGAAATTCCATATCTCTTTCATAGCTGCATGGGTTTTTGCCAAGCGATTTTTCTTCCTGAGAGGTAAATCTGCTTTTATTAGCCCTCTCCCCTTGGCGTTAACTGTAGCCCCGACGTAAGCCGCTCTGTAGGTGTCCCCTTCAAAGCCACCACTGACCACATGGCTCTCTGCTCCAATGACAAGAGCTTTTTTCTCCTTGTTAAAGGTGGTGGCAGTGATGGAGGAGGTCCTGGCAGAGACCTAGGCTGTACTTAGGTTGAGAGCTATAGCTCCCTCACTGATGGCCGTGGCAAGATCACGGACCCCAACACGGGCTACCCCTGACCTGTGTGTCACATATTCCCAAGGCAAATCCAGACAACAACCACTGAAAGCATCTCTATAGCTTTCAAATTTTTAAATATTTGATTTTTTTGTGGTATTTCACTGGCGCAAGGTTGGCAGACCCTTCCTGCTCCCTGGCGGGGACAGGGGGAAGGGGGAAATATGCCAGGGAGCTCCTACTTATTCTACACATCTTGCCAGACTAGAGGCAAGATCAATAGGGTCTTCCCCACTGATTCGTCAAGCTCCTTCCCTTGGCTGTGGTTTCACTGGATAGTAGGAACAGACAGTGAGAATTTCATTCATCTATATAGCTTTTTAAAAAAATTCCAGTATAATGAACATACAGTGTTATATTAGCTTCTGGTACACAACGTGGTGATTCAACAATTCCATACATTTCTCAGTGCTCATCATAAGTGTGCTCTTATTCCCCTTCACCTATGTCACCCATCCGTCCACCAACTTCCCCTCTGGTAGCCATCAGTTTGTTCTCTGTATTTGAGCAGGGTTTTGTTTTTTTTTTTTTTGTCTTTTTTTCTTTGTTCATTTGTTTCTTAAATTACACGTATGAGTGACATCATATGGTATTTGTCTTTCTTTGTCTGACTTATTTCACTTAGCATTATACCCTCTAGGTCCATCCACGTTGTTGCAAATGGCACGATCCCATTCTTTTTTATGGCTGGCATCTCTGTAGCTTTAGGTGTAAGGAGTGATACTGTTTAGATGGCGGAGCAATGGCTGTGGAGGATCTGGGGGCATCCCCACCAGGAGTTATCAAGATTCCTGCTCTACTTAAACATCTGCTTCCTCATAGGCTTGCTCAGTTTAGGTGACAACTATGGCAAACAGAAGATTGGGCAGTCTTGAATTTCAACTTCATCCGCTGTAGAATGGCCAAGCAAATTAGCCTCCATACACGGAACAGTCATTCTCTTCTTCTGCTTTTGGTTAACTCCTCATTTTCTTTCCTAAGTCAGCTCGGGTATTATCTCTTGGTTGATCTCCCTGCAAGTGGGAAGTAAGCATTCTTGCTTCTGCAAAAAAATTAATTTGGGGACACTGTTTTGCATCTCCTTATTTCTATGTAGGTCTCCTCTCCTAGATCATTGGCTGCCGGAGGTCAACGCTCAAGTGTTGCTAGTCTTTCCATTTCTGGTGTCTACCACAGGGACTGTGGACACATATTATAAGTAAGTAAATAGTTGTAAATAAAACTAATTTACTTAATCAGGCCTTCTTGATAGCTTGGTATCATTCTTTTGAAAGGAGACAAAGCACGGAAGACTGACTCCATATGTAAAATAACTTCCCCTATCACATTATCCCCAACACACACATTCACACACAATTTGACTGTGGGCACAGGAAAGGTACATTTTATGATGATGAGCAATGACACAGTCAAACACGAGAATGAAGGCTTCCTGTACAAACAGTGTTACCTGTGAATGGGCTGTCTGCTTGTAACTACCCTTCTAGAGTTGAAAGCCACCCTTCTACATCCCTGTACCTGTGAATATGCTCAGGAATCTCCTGATTCCCTTAATGAAGTCCCTTAATGAAGTGGCTTCCTCATAACACCTGGTTTAGTACTCCATGGAGACTAAAGAGCCTTAACAAAAGTTAAAAACCAGCATTCTCTCCCCTCTCTGACAACTTATACAAAAGACTGGCTTTTTCTCCAACCTGTTGCTGGGTGGTGATATGGCATCACCGAGCCCGCCACAACAAAGTCCAACATAATGGCCTTGTTAAAAGAAATCAAGCAGGCGGACTAATCCTAACTGGATAAACTGCAATATTTACATACAGTGGGGAGCACACATACTGACCTCTTAAATTGTTCATGCACAGTGATTTTAATTCAGGTGTAGTTTGATCTTTCAGATTCTTGCTCCCTTCATGGTTGCAAGGCTTTCCATATTCATCTAACAGTAATATGCATAATCTGTCAAAGCAGAAACTTGTTCTATTGCTTTCTGTAGCCTGTAGTTTATGCTACATTCAGCTAAAAAGGTGTGAGAGTTCATCAGTGAACAGGGTAGTTGAGAAAACCCTTTGAGGAGGCAGCAGAGTTGATCAAAGCTTTTCAGGTCATCTCACAGGTACATTTTATGTGTTCTTGATTCACAGAAACGGGAGAGACTTCAGGGAGCATAGATGGCAGTCACTTGCCTTTGGGCCAGGCCAGAGAACACTGTGAAGTACACGGATGCACATGCCATTCAAGAAAGGAGATTCCATTACCAACATCAATCAATTGTAATTGTAATAACCTTCCTTAATAGAAAGATCTTTCTTACATCTGACCAACATTTTTCATAGTGCAATTTCTCTGCTGAGTTATTTTTTTCATAGTGGAGATGAAATAAATCATTCATCACCTTCTTTATTACATATCAAATGTATATTACACTCTCCTAGCCCCTGCTAGGCATTGTTTCCATTCTCCTCTCACTTCCAATGCAGTGATCATCTCCATTATTGTCACAATCCCTGCCAAGTTCCCCAGATCTACAAATATCAACTTTTGGAGCACATCATTTACCAGCGTTCGGTAGCATGAGTAATGAGGTGGTGACTGCTTCGTCCCAGAGTGTTATATAGGGTGAATGATTTTCCAAATTGGATTTGCTTTAAGAAACCAACATTTATTTAAACATCCATCATGTGACAAGCACAGTGCTGATTTGTGTGGCTTGTGAGCTATGTTTCCTTTAGATCATTCTGCCAGAATAAAATTAATTCAACCTGGAGAGGTGGAGGGGCCGGTGCAGGCTTTGCAGGGCTGGGGGCGGGGGATTGCAGATATGAAACCACTGTGGCAAAGCAGAGGAAGGCGTTCATGTGTGTTTCTTATCATGTCTTTGGCTTTGGTCTCCAGTGGCTGTTGTACATAATTTCCTTTATCACCATGGAACTGAAGAACATTGGGCTGAAAGAATAGAAGGTCATCTGACCAAGTCCACAATATCAGGCATGGTGATTGCTTATCATTCAGAAATGATCCCGGCTCCACCCCTTACTACTAGTGGGATTTGGGGGAATTTGTCTAACCTCTGTGTACCTCCGTTTCCCTTTTTATGAAGTGGGACTATTCATGAGTACCTTACAGTATTTCCATGAGGATAAAGTGAGACAATGCCAAGTGCTTGGTACATGATAGCTATTATTTTATACAGCTGTCTACTTGCTACTTAGAGTTTTCTAGGAATGGAGTCACTGTATCTATTTTCTTGCTTTCCAGGATTTTATCAGTCAGGTGACCATGATACCTTCCTTATACTCAACTGAAACCTGTCCCGTTTAAGGTGCTTTTTGTTGTAGTTGTTGACTTCCTTCCGTGTCCTTTAGGGAGAGTTAGTCAAATATTTGAGTACTAGGCACAATCATAGGTAACTTTACATATACTATACATACCTTACCCCATTTTGAGTACTAGCCACATTTGAGTACTAGGCACACTTAAGTACTAGGTACAAGCTATACATATACTATACCTACCTTATCCCATTGAATCCATCTTCCCTCCTCTGCCTCTGAAACCATATCACAGGTGGGAGAACCAAGTCTCAGAGGTGTCAAGGAAGGCCCCTGAGAGCACACACACAGAGCCTGGATTCTAACCCAATCTTTCTCCCCTTTTCTCTGTTATGTGGCCCCCAAATACGTATCTAGTTTCTCTTCTGTAGACTACATTATCCTTTTTATTTCCAATTTAGCTATCAACCCTCTGATAAGAAAAGCTGAATAAAAATCCCATTTTGGAAACATAAACCACGTTACCTATTTCAAATTCTTTTTGGGATGAATAACAACAATGATGATGTTGGGTTACGTGTAAAAGGTGTGTTTTAAATATGAGTGGAAAATTAAACCAATGATTAGTAGTAGCAGGTCCAAATTATTTCAGATTTGGTTAGTTTTGACCAAGTTAGAACGATTAATATTTTCCATCTCATCACACCTTTACTTACAGGTTAACAGGCTTTAACTCAACATGATCCTGGTAGTAGGAGCGTGCATCAAGTCCACCTATGAAATCAACTGCAAATACAACACAGCCCGATGTGAATAAATGTGTAAATGAAAACACACAGAACACTAGGTGTTTAAAGTAGAACACATAAAAATAATATTAACAAAAAAAATCTGTCTACCACAAATGGAAAAATATGTGTTCAGTATAAAAGACTGCTAAAAACAAGATCAATGGTCAAAAAATAGGGAAATTTTAAGAAACACATAAAGAGCTTGGGATCTTAAGGACTGGAAAATTAAAGTTGTTATTGACTTTCGTGAAGAATGAAGTAACATTAAATAACATTAGATTTTAAATAATGTGTTTGTCCTTAGGCATACGGATATGCCCTTTCCCCCTATATATCAAAAGATATACGTCTCATCTTGTTGCCAGAATCCAATTTTTTTCTTAAGAATATTTATCGCATCATTAGAAAGACCTTTGAGAAGTTGCATAATCTATGCCCATGCCTTTTGTCCTCAAGCCATCTTTGACAAATGGACATCTGCTTTTTGCAAAGGTTTCATCTCTTCTGTGGTAGCATGGTGCTTGTCTCACCGTCTGTATAGAATCACTGTTCTTGGTGACATTCATTCTAATTTCTGTTTTGATGACAGTTTCCGTCTTTCTTTTCTAATCCTAATGTCCATGCCTAATCTTCTTCTCCCCCCTTTTTTGGTAGTCTATTAAAAATTTTAATTACTTTACCTCCAGCTTTGGTTATATTATGGCACTATAGCATTAACAGGTACACAGTCATATAGGAACTCTGAACTCTCGGCAAGTGCGTGTGTGTGTAGGTACACAGTATGAAAATATTATATCGTATCTTCAGCTCAAGACAGACATTTCAGTAACCTGTGATTTCAAGATGGATGACTTAGTTAGAAGTTCTAGTGAAGCCTTGACCTACTCTAGCGGTAGCCTCTCTTGTCAATTTCTGACTTGCTGTATCCTTTTTCCCCCCATTGAAGAAGCTGAGGTAAGGCGGGGTCAATCAAAGCTTCACCAGATCACTGTGTAGACATGAACTTTGGGGTCCTGTGGGGGTACACAAGAACCAGGTGGCAAGGGCCATTGTAATTACCATTACTCCAAGATAATCCCCACAGAGACTAGAGAAGCCTGAGGCCCATCCTTTTCCTACCAGGTCATATAAGTTGCCTGGACACCATGTTAGGGACAGAAACAGTGAAGGAGTCCATCTGAGACACTGGAAAGATTTTCCCAGAAAGTGTAGGCAGTGACTAGGGACCATTTAAATGGTCAGATTGGACTACGTTTTTATCAGGTTAGATATTTAATCAAACATCCACTCCCTCATCTTGCTGACCAATGGGTGGGAAGTTAGAAGGAAAATCACCCTGATTAAAAGTTGAATGAAGATATGATTTATAAGGCACTTTTCAAATTTAAAGAGGGTGTTAAAAATAAAATTACAAATATATACATTTGTGAATAAAAGGATTCAATTGAAAAATTATATACAAAATAAACTTTTTTTTATAAAAATAAAGAGCATATATCTGTATACTTTAAAGCAAAATAAAAAGAAAACTTTTTTATATTGATCATTTGAACATTAAAATGTAATATTCACAGAATCATTATTTTTGGTATAAATTCAGGAACTGCTGTGAATCTGCTCCTTAGCCATCTCTGTCTCTAATAGACCAGATCACCAGAATATACATATAATATATATTTTTTCAATCTGGTTTTATTATTTTCATAAATTTATATACAGTCTTATTCAGATTTTTTTTTATTGTTAGTAAAGTTGAAATTGTTGATACCTTAATTGATTCTGTAAATCATAGTATTTTTAACTATGGAAATAGTCTCCATATAAGGTGCCAATAATCTCCAAGCAAGTTTGCCAAAGAGTAGATATGTGTAATGTTATTTACAGAACTTTCCCAGGTACTGTTATTTTACCTCCATTTAGTGTATCTTTGCCAAACATCTTATAAGACAATAAAATATAAATTGTATCTATTTATGATTTTTTTAAATCACATATAAATGCTGCACAATTTTTAGGCCCTCTCACAAATCGGCTTCTTTTCATTCTGGTGCAGAATATAAATTTCCTCAATTAAAAATAGGAGCTCTGTCAAAAGAGTCTTTTCTCAAGTCTAGATATTTCAAGAGGAAATTCTAAAATTGAAAAATTAAATCTTGCATAACATTTGAGCTCTCATTATTTAATTTGCCCAGTTCTCTTCCTTTTGTGAGCACAAATTTCAATGTTCTCCTTTTTATAAGCGCTCAATTACTGCCATTTACTAAAAGCTTCAAAGGATGACTTTTGTGGTGCTTCATTTGTTGAATGATTCAATTTAAAATTTCCGACTGATCTTGAATGAAGTGCAACTAAAATGTAGAAGACCCATTTATAAAAATGCTCACAACTAATATAGGAAAATTAGATTGATTTACAAAATACTTCTTTAAAGGATGAAATGTTCCTAACTCTGAAGGATAAAGAGAAGCAAAGGCAGAAAATGTATTCTGTCATTCTGAAGGTTTTTTTTGTTTGTCTTCAACATCAACCTTATTAGCAAAATGTTTTCAGGTAAATGCAAATCAAAATCACAAGGAGATACTATGTTATACCCACAAAGATGGCTAGAATAAAAACATCAGATAATAACAAATGTTGGTGATGGTGTAGAGAAATCAGGACCCTCATACACCGCTGGTCAGAATGTAAAATGGTGCCGTCACTTTGCAAAACAGTCAGTTCCTAAAATGTTTAAGCAGAGTTACCATATGACCCAGTAACTCTACTCCTAGGTACATACCCAAGAGAAATGAAAATATATGTCCACACAAAAGTGTGTACACAAATATTTATAACAGTATGATTCATAATATCCAAATGGTGAAAAAATATTCTAGCTTATCTACCCTAAGGTGTGTATGTATACAAATATAATATATATCTTATATATTCTACGTACATCTCTGTATACATAGAAAATTTGAAAACTAGAGTTTCTCTTTTCATTGGTATATCACTGTAGCGTCATTGGGAGGCAATTACAAATTACCTGTGAGCCTGAATTCCAAATATGTTTCTGCTTCACACATTTCTTAATTTAATATGAATACTACGCTTTAAAAAACCCACAATATTGTGCTCCACCATTTGTATGATTATCTCAAAACGAATAATTTTATCCTTAATATTTACTTAACTGAATTACCGTACCATTGAAAGCAACAGCCTACATGTTAGCTTGGACAGAATGAATATTTAAAAACCTTACTTCAATTCTATGTGAAAGGGCGGGCCGACGCCGGCCGACTCCATCTTGTTCTGTGTCCTTCACCTTGACCACACCTCCTCCCCTTGAGTAACCCCCCCCCTCACCTGCCTAACAGGACTTGGACCCTTCCCCAGGACCCTTCCCTAGCCAATCGGCTGAGGCCATAGCCATTACCTCACCAACTGCCCCTAGGCCCCAATAAAACCTTTGTCCTTTTGAAACTCGCTCTCTCTCCCTGGTATCTCACCGCTGCATCGGTGTAGGTAGGGGATTGAGCTCGAGCTAGCTCGAATAAAGGCTCTTTGCTTTTGCATCGGACTCGGCTCCCTAGTGGTCTTTGGGGATCACGAATTCTGGGCATAACACTACGAATTTGATTAAAAAAAATAAAACGCTATTCGAAAGCAAATTAATTGGTTTTCCGCTGACAGCATCTGAGGAACTGATAACATGTTGGCATTTTGGCTCCTTGGGAGTTGTTTCTTCCACTGCTGGAGACAGCCCATCACCATAACTTCTGGGTGCCCCGTGCCGACCCTCTGTAGCAGCTATGGGCTGGTGCACTGAGCTGCTGGCAGCCTCCAGTCCTTGCTCACCTCCACCGGCACTGAAAGGAATTAGCCGTATCTGCTACTCCTGCCCAAGCACCTATCTTTTTAATCATTGATGGATCTGCACGCTGTCCTTGGAAGAAAGGTCCTAGTTACACGGAATCTGTAAAGATTTGGGGAGAAGACAGGGGTGGTGGTGGTGGTGGTTTTCTTACACACTTAACCATATATGAAAAGAATTCGACTCATCGCCCTTGTGTCTCACACATCTCGAGGATTCTTTTTTTTTTTTTTAAATTTTTTTTTTTAACGTTTTATTTATTTTTGAGACAGGGAGAGACAGAGCATGAACAGGGGAGGGTCAGAGAGAGGGAGACACAGAATCCGAAACAGGCTCCAGGCTCCGAGCTGTCAGCACAGAGCCCGACACGGGACTCGAACTCACGGACCGCGAGATCATGACCTGAGCCGAAGTCAGCCGTTTAACCGACTGAGCCGCCTGGGCGCCCCCATCTTGAGGATTCTTAATGGCAGACGCTTGAGGTGCTATCAGTTCACCAATCCCAGATTATCCTAATACAGTTGCTAATGACAATATTTCACTTGAAAAGCAAAAAAATCTAGGACAAAGCCTAAGCCAGATAGGATGCCAGGACAAACTATGTAAACAGGGGCTGTTTCAACCAGATTGGGACACATGGTCATCCCAGTGGACCCTTTCTCTGCATATCAGAATTCTAGTGTGAGGTAAAATTTTCAAATCTCTAAACTTAAATATTACATATTGGTAAAATTCAAATTATCAAGCTTCCGAACGAGACAAGAGTACAAGAAAATGTAAGGAACAATCACTGAAAAGTAGGTATGTAAGAAATTAAAACCATCAAGAATCCTTTATGGATAAAATGCAGCAATATGGGTTTTGGGCAACAGAAGCCTACAAGTCCATGAGATGATGACGTTCCTATATAAAAAATTAGTTTTCGATGGCTATACCAACACTTGCCATCGGCCAGAGTGGGAAGATAGTTCAAGTGAAGGAGTAAATTGGAGCATAAATTGAAGGTGAGTTTATAGATTCTTTTTTTTTTTTAATTTTTCATGCTTATTTATTTTGAGGGGGGGGCGGTGCAGAGAGAGGAAGACACAGAATCCCAACCAGGCTCCAGGCTCTGAGAGGTCAGCACAGAGCCTGATGCCGGGCTCGAAATCACGGATCTTGAGATCACAACCTGAGCCAAAGTCGGATACTTAACCAACTGAGCCACTCAAGTGCCCAAGTTTATAGATTCTTAAAGCTTATTTTTTTCCCCTAATGATGTCAAATGCTTTTTAAAAATGAAGAAAAATTTTTTAAAAGATAACCTAACTAAAGACTTAAAAACAATTCAGTAGGAAAGACCTTGGGCTTTTAAGTTCTCAGTAAGGGAGTCATATTATATGATTAATAAAGTAAAGCAACTATGTATTTTAAAATTCACTCTAAGGAGAGAGATGTGAGAAGATGCTTAATGAAGGAATTTCTCCAGGAGAAATAAGATGAATTTCAACAAAACATGAGAAGGAACAAAAAAGGCATAGATAGACTTTCAGAGGTATGAAGAAAAGAGGATTCAAAAGGAAGCATCCATGAAATCTGGAGTTATTCCAGTGAGAACACCACTTGGGGGTCTTTGGCAGAAGAGTGGCCAGGGAAGAGTTGGGAGAGACAGAAGGAAGCACGGGGAGACAAGGGGTGGGTGTTGGGGGAACAGCTTGCTGGGTGACCTCAAGGACAATTAAGTTGAATTCTCTATACTCTGTATAATTAAAGTCTCGAAGTGTAGAACAAAAAATCAGCACAATTAAGAGTTGGCAGCAGCTGTCCAGAAAAGTCAGCTATGCAGAGGGCTGCTTCCTTCACCCGTTCTGGGAAACCGAGGTGTTACTATAAAAGATCCCACAGGGAGAGCCTGCAGCCAGAAAACCCCATTGTTTGCAGCCCTTTGAAATGTATTTCTTGTGCTAACTTCCATCAGCACAGCCAAGTAACTTCTTGGAAGAAATTGTTACTTGTAACCGAATATCTTTGCGGTTACTTTAGCCATGCCACATCCCTGATGAGGATTCTCCCCGACCTGAAGGAATTACAAAGTTACTGTAGATTTCAAGCAACATCTTACTGTACGACTAGAGTTGCTTTCCACTTGGAACAGGTACACAACCAATTGCAAGTTTTCTATTTGACTATAGGAAAATTTTTGTCATAAATGAAGGTTCCAATAGGTAACTCAGCGCTCCTGACTCGGACATTGCAAACCTGATTAAGTTGATACACCTGAAGCAGCACATTTGTATAAATATACACCTCAGGCAACGCCATTTCCAGCGAGAGCTCAGGCTATCATTTAATGTCCCAGGTGGGGCACCAAGTGGGGCGCCTGGGTGGCTCAGTCGGTTAAGCGTCTGACTTCGGCTCAGGTCATGATCCCACCGTTGGTGGGTTCGAGTCCCGCGTCGGGCTCTGTGCTGACAGCTCAGAGCCTGGAGCCTGCTTTGCGTTCTGTGTCTCTCTCTCTGTCCCTCCTCCACTCAAGCTCTCTGTCACTCTCTCAAAAGAAATAAATAAACATGGAAAAAATTTAACTATATTCCTCAAGTAATTACTAGAATGTAGGTGTTTTGTTTCTGATCCAGCTAAGCGGCATGCTGCCTTGTCACTGACTCGAGAAACACCGAGCTCCTGCCACAATGCCCTTAGCTCAGTGAAATGAAAAGACTCCGGAAGATGAGGACCAATTAAACACATTTATTCTAACTTGCTTCCCGGTCTGTCACTGTTCCTTCTACTCAGGTATTGGACTGTTCTTTTTATTATTATTATTTTTTTTAACGTTTATTCCTTTTTGAGAGACAGACACAGAGCACTAGCGGGGGAGGGGCACAGAGCTGTCAGCACAGAGCCGGACGCGGGGCTTGAAATCACCAACCAGGAGAGCATGGCCTGAGTTGAAGTGGGACGCTAAACCCACCCAGCCCTAGAGTCAGTCCCTAGACTGTTCTAATAAGCATTAATTTTACAAGTACGATTTTACAAGTCGTAAGGGAGCATTTAAGGCCTTAAAAAATACAAATATCTGGGGCTCTTGAATTGTGGTTTACTTGTTCTGCGATATGAATTCATGAGAGAAAAGCCAGGGTAGAGGCTTGACACCAAGTGAGTTCACACAGATAAGATTTTGCGGCACCCCACGGCTAATGAGGGCTTTTAGGAAAGACCAGTTGTTTCGGAGGTAGCTGGCAACGAAACTCTGGGCTCCTAGGGCATGAGCTGCTTTGAAGCATCGCTCATCCGCCGTCTCCTGTCTGAAGACCCCGAGCTTGCAGAGGGCACGTTGCGCTGTGCAGAATCTCAGGCCGCGGCCGGCCTGCTCACGGCACACCGAGGGGCTGCGGGGGTGCCTCGATGGGTGCGCTGTTGATGCCGAGAGGGTGGCTGGGGCTGTGCTGCTCCCTGCCCCAAACAGCTTTATGCACCTTAAGAGCCCTTCGAACAGACCGATGGCACCCAAATGCAAGCTTGGTAGATATTCATTGTTGTTCTCTTCAGGGTGCAGGAAGTTCAGAATTTCTTAAAACCTTTCAGAAAGCACACTTAACTCAAAAAGGGAAGCATGCGGGACCCCTGAGATGCTCAAGGATAAGTCGGCCCCCGGCCGGGAAGGCAGAGTCCTCAGTGTTAGAGGTGGTGCTGTCCAGATTAGAGCTTTTCACCATTTTTCCCTCTTCCTGTCTGGAAATAGCCATGTAGAATAATAGACTCTTCTCGCCTGTCTTGTCCCCCCCTCTGTCTCAGGTACGGGCACGGAGAACTGATAGAGCTCATTGTCACTGCTGGCAACTTGGTCGGGAAAACACTGGCAGCGGTCAGGGGGAGATGCTGGAGGGTCTGGAAGCATCCCCAAGTATGTCCAGGACTTCCAGCCTCCTTGTCCTAGGGAGGGGGAGGGGAAGCAATAAGAGACCAGTAGACTTCAGCATGCCTTGGGGCAGATGTAGGGACTCTGCAAACGCTCTGTAGTTTCCGGTGGTCATTCCAAGAGCCTTAGTTCCAAAATGTGTGTGTCCTGAGAAAGTACCTGCGGTCATTCTGGTTTTCTTGGTTCCCTCATCCTCCTCCATAATTGTCTTCTTTCCACTTTGCAACGAAAGGTATTTATCTCAGCCATCGGGAATCTTATCTTGGTGCACTATCCTGGAGGGTATCATACTCTAGGTCACTAAACAAAATGACAATTATAATTTCACATGATGATGGAGTAATAGCTACTAAAGGCAATGGCTCTAATTTTTTGCTTTCAAACAATCTCGTAATAAATTTTAGTACTTTAACAATAATTTTCGGTACTAGATCACTGGGTACTTTTTAACATATATCTCAGGCACTTTACCTATAATTTCACTCTTCTCCACCTTCTTTCTTCCCTGCTTTATTTTCTCTGTTGTGCTTATCACTGTTTACAATGCTGTATTATATGTTTCAATTAAAAAAAATCTTATTTGTTGTCTGACTCCCTCACTACAATTTAAACTTTATGGGATAAGAATTTTTGTCTGATCTTGTCTGATTTTGTTCACTGCTATATCCTCAGTTCCTAAAACGGTGCCTGGTAAAAGGTATGCCTTCAAAAATATTTGGGGAAGAAAGGAATCAAAAGAATTGAGAGACACTGCTGTAATTAAATTCCTTCCATTCTCATATTTTTTTCCTGTAAACAAGGTTTCCATAATTACAACACTAGCATCAAATATTGAAAGTACCTGAGGTAGCCTATCTCATCCTAGCAGTAACTAATACTCATCCATGAATACACGAACTAGTTGAAAAAAAAAACCCAAAACACACTCCATTCGTTTCATTAAGAGGTACTCTTCCATTAAATGTTTCGTTTTATGTTTAAGTTTTTCTTTGGATAGGGTTATAGTTGCAATTATTGGCTATCAACATTACTGAGCAAATGTAAACATATTGTACATATTGATGAATATATTGATGAATACATTTATGTTTGCTCAGTCATGTTGGTGGCCAATAACTGTAAGCAAAACCTCATCCAAAGACAAACTTTGACACTTAAAATCTGGTCACAGGAAAAAATTAAATTTTTATTTATGGGACTAAATCTAAACCGATCTGCAAGTCCTTTACACTGAGCACAACAAAGCATATTGAAAGAAATTAAAGGTGTCTTAAACAAATGGAAGAATAGAAAACATTCATGGATTGTAAAAGTCAATGCTGTAAAGATATCATTTGATCTGTGGATCAATTAATCTACGGATTCAAAGCAAACTCAATAAAACTTTCAGCAGTTTAATGAAGATGCTGACTCTAAAATGTATATGAAAAGGCAAAGACTCAAGATGAGTTAAGACAATCTTAAAGAAGGACAAACCATCAAATGGCCTAATTTTGGGGTTAAGATTGATAACTGGACTATGCAAATTGCGAACTTTTATTCCTAAAAAGATAACATCCATTGAAAATAAAATTTCCAGGTATAGATAAGTTTTCATTGTAGAGATATATGATAGAATAAGAAAAAAAATTAAGAATAAACATATTACATTAAGACAGAATTCTATGGGTCAAGTGGAATGGAGGTACAAGTTCCAAAAGAAACTGGTACAACTTAAAATTCCAACTGTTAATTATTTAGGTACTTTTTAAATGGATGATTATGGCATTAAATTGCTATGCCATTTAGATTCCATGGGATACATTCAAAAGAGTAATGCCTCAGTTTATTATGGTCATGATTTGTAACACGTCAATTTTTCTAAGTTGGAATTTCACGTCTCCTCTCTCCATGGTTCTGAGTGAGGCTTGGCTACAAGAGACTTTTGTGTGGAAGATACGGCAGACATAAGGGAAGCAGAAGTTACTGTGCTCAGGAGGTTGATCTAGAGTCCCAGGCTCCCCTGTGGCGGACAGCCAAGAGCGAGATCTGGTTGGCACAGTGGGATCAGCGAACAGTTCAGTGGATGCCCAGCCCTGCCCCTCACATCTGGCAGCACCACATCAACCTTGACCTCAGAATCCGTGCTGGGAGGACAGCCCTCCCTGACCTCCTGTCTGATGTGCCAGAGAAATCACTGAAATGGCTGAGTTTTCTTGGACGTGCCTACCATGAGGAAGAAACGCTAAGTCTGGTTTGGTGATAATAAAGAAAGTCACATTTTTGTCACGTCGTTTTGGGGGTGAGGTAGAGAAGAAGTTTGTTTTCATAATTTTGTAGTATTTGAATTGGATCTTGAAATTCTGTTATTTTAATGATAAATTTTGCATATTGAGTGTCCTGTGCTAAATAAAAGCAGACAATTGATTTGGAGCAAGATCATTGGGTGTGTTACATTATATATGACTCCCTGTATCCACTTAAATTTTAATAGGTTAGCCCATTATTTTTCTCCACAGTGTGCAAGTAATTTATATTCTCACTCAATATTTAAATATGAATGTTCTGGTTTTAATCTAGTGAGTGAGCAATGTCTCTCTCTTTACCAAATTATGAAGAATTTAGTTGTTATCCTTGTTGGAAAGAAAAGCACAATTGCATGTTGGAAAGCACATGGACTTTGGCACTCGAAATATCTAGGTCAAACCTAAGTTCTGCTTCTTACAGATTAGTAGTGAGTTGAGGAAATTCTCAGGGCATCTAGAAAACAATGACCACCTCAGTGTGGTTGCCCGAGATGAGCTAATGGCCTTGGAGGGCTGGCACGCGGAAATCATGCAGCAAACGGTAGGTTGCTATGGATATTATTTGCATATTTATCTTGTTCTCATGATACATTCCCATCAACTATTGATTTCTGAAATTCCAGAAGCTTTGTGTAACTTAAGATAACAATGATTTGTGAGAATTCCTACATTCTCTTTCCCCTATTCTCCATAAGAATGTCTGTCCTTGAGGAACTTGCATTGGATTTTGAGTTTAGTTTGATTTTCTCATATTTAGAAAGAGTAGCTACTTTGGAGGAGGGAAAATTGGTTGGTCTGCCACACTTTGAAGCCTGAGATTCCACCTTTTATGAGCATTTTTTAAATTATTCTGGAAAAGTTAAGCTTCCTCACATAAAGACGTGGCGTAAGAAAGAAAATAACGCTCAGCGGAAGTAGAATTTGTGGAGTCAACTGCCATGGGAGAGTAGCTCTCCCTCTCTGCAGCGCTGGTGATAAGTCGTCCAGGAGTGTAGATCCAGTGCACAGGACCCACCCAGTACACACGTGACAACCTCCATCACCATTTGTTTGGCTTTTGACTGGCATTGCTTTTATTCTCTGCTCCTTTTTCCCCCACAGTAGCCCAAACCTTGGGGGGAGAGCTCTCTTTTTTTCTTGGCATTTCAAATCACTCCATAGGATTCTTTGTAAATATATCTACAAAATGCAAAACGCACAAAGTGACTTGTTCCTAATGTTTTCGGCATTATTCCTTTAGATGCTTATTCTAGTCGTTCTGCAAGGATCCCAAGGACCGTCTTTAGCATTTTGTCTTTGAATCTTCCACGGGGGAACTTGGTTGCAGTGTCCCTACAGGGTGTTTTGATAGTAATCAACTACGACTGCAGCTTCTCTCCTCGCTCTGAGTTGCAAGAGTTGTATCACCTTTGTAAAGATGCCCGTAAGGTACCTGCTTCTACTATCCTACCCCCTCAACACACACACACACACACACACACACACACACACACACACACACTTTTTATAGTTTGTTTTTCTCATATTTTGAAAGAAAGTACATAATTTTTTCCCCCTTTCTTACTTCAGGCTTCATGTTTAATAGCACATTTTCTATTCTTTTTAAAGTTACTCAGCTCTTTCAAAGCCACACAGGTTGCACTCTGTTTTGCCATCACAGGTTACTGTTACCCCTTCGGTTAATCTTCATCAGTAGCTCAGTAATTGGACGGAACGGCTGCTCACTGTTTTCAACCACAGTCTGGCTCTACTGAAGGCCCTTTCAATTTTTGTGGTTTTTCAAATACTGTCTGTTCAGAATCACTGGTGGCTGATGGCCTCTATGTCACTATACTGCTGGGCTCGTTCAGAGGAACCTTTTACTCTAGGGAAAACAAGATAAAACAGAATCCTGAAAACACCATCCTTTTTATTTTTCTTTGGCTACCTTTCCAGCTTCTGCTGTTTTCCTGGGTCCAGATCTCTAGAATCAGATGTTCCCATAATCAGTGCTGACAGTTGCTTCCCACTTGAAAATTTTCTAGGAGTAGGTAATATTTAATGGAATAATGAATTTCTAAAATCTCTTTGGGGCCAATAAAGCAGAATGGAATGGCCGAGAGGAAAACTAATGCTCAAAAATGTAAGGACTAAAAACAGTTCTAAGAATTTGTCTAAACAGTTATAACTTTTTCCCAGGTAATTAATCTTTTCCTTAGTTGTCCAGTTTTTCCCCCAGTCTGTATTTGTCATTCTCATCAAAATCTAGCTAATCAAGGGGTGCCTGGGTGGCTCAGTTGGTTAAGCATCCGACTTTGGCCCAGGCCGTGATCTCAGGGTTCATGGGTTCAAGCCCCGCATTGGGCTCTGTGCTGACAGCTCAGAGCCTGGAGCCTGCTTCAGATTCTGTGTCTCCCTCTCTCTCTGCCCCTCCCCCACTCATGCTCTGTCTCTCAAAAATAAATAAACGTCAAAAAAAAAAAAAAAACGAACGTAGCCAATCAAGTCACAAATACCTGTTCACTTTAATGTCTGTCTAGAATTCTTTTTTATTGTCTGTGTCTACAATTTTGGGCATTTCTCCTTGAATAGTATTATTTTTTTTAATGGCTTCTATTATTACTTCTGGTTCTCCTTGTCCTAGGAGTCTCTATCCAAAAAAATGCCATTTCTTCTGAGATCTCTTGTATAAATCCTTTTCTATTTCTTTGAATTACTGTTCAAAGAAAATTGAATCTGATCATATTCTTCCCAAGATTAAATCCATTTATTGACCCGCATCATCCAGCAGAAAATCCCAACTGGTGTGACCTGAGTAGGTACAGATGTGACAGGATATCAATTCCTTCATTTCCTGGTGTGTGTGTGTGTGTGTGTGTGTGCACACGCACAGCTTGGAGTAGGTAGCCTTCTGGGCCAGTCATTTCTTGCTGGGAGAAAAGTAATTTATTTGCCACAGAGTGCCTTATAAATGTTAGTTTTCCTTATGAGTGCCAAAATACATAACACAAAATACAAAATACAAAATAAGACAGAATCCAGGGTCCCTCAAAGCCGACCCCACCATTCACTTGGTGAACTGAACACACCAAATCACTTATCACTTCTGGGGTAATTCAGTCTTTTCCCAGGCCTTCTTGAATATTCCATGGTTGTCCCAAGCTTTTTTGACATATATTTCCCAGTATTTAAAATGCATTTTCTTTGTGCCCTTCCTGGTGATGTAATACTCTTCACATAAGACCATGTTCCCATGCTCTGAGCCATGCTTGGTACCCTGAGACACAATTAGCTTCTGCTTGTTTTTTTCTGTGCATGTGATTCACTTTATACAGATCGTTATCTGCACTTGACTCTTCTGTAATTATTTACATGTCTGGCTCACTTATTGGAATATAAAACCTCTCAGGAAAGAAACCAAGTCTTATTTATCTATGTATCCTTGTGGCCTAACACAGAAGTCTTTCAATAACTATTTCTTGAATGAATCAATCAATAAAGAATTAGCTATTTAACTTTATTTAAGCTTTAAAATTAAACGATAATATGCTGAGTCTGTACTATAAATACTTTTGGATCTTGACAGGTCAGTGACCTTGGAACAAGAAGAGATATGAGAGAATTGCAGAATCCAATAAAAAATATTTAAATGTCTACAAGGATTGGCAACCTACCGAGAATATAAAATGAACACGGAATTCTATCATGTTATATGGTTGGAAGAAGTATATGGGATGTCAGTACATGGAGAAGTACATGGAGTGTCTCTTGAGTCATATGGAAAGACATTAAAATGTTTAAAGAATTTGTGAGTATAAAACCAATCAGAAAGAGACTCTTAATAGGAGTAAAGTCTTCTGTCTACTGAAATCTAATGTCATGAGTCCTAGTGTTGTGGGCTGCTAAGCTAATCACATTTAAAGGGTATGGGATGAGACCTCCTCTTGTTCTACCAACATTAAAAAAAAGCCCAATATATCCATTAGTGGAATTTCGGTCCTGCTTGGCAGCTGACAGTCTCTCAGCATGTAGCAAATTCAAATTGTTTGAGATACTCATTCATTGGAGAAATGCATTTCCAATACTAGGAACTGACTACAGAGAGAGGAAAAGAAGCCAACTTCAAGGTTTTAAAACCCTTTTATGAAGTATAGATTAGGATATTGTAATCATTGGGATAGTCGGTGTTTATTTGGTATGTAAAATCTTTGGTTCTTAACATAATCAGACAGATCATGTTAGGTCTGGCAGATTCCCCCTGTAAAACAAATTCAAGTTTTGAATTGGCTAATTAATTTTACACTTGTGATTTTAGGTTGAAAGACATGGGAAAACTTTATTAAATTTGTGTAATATATGTTTTTTAATATGAAATTTATTGTCAAATTGGTTTCCATACAAAACCCAGTGCTCATCTCAACAGGTGCTCTCCTCAAAGCCCATCACCCACTCTCCCCTCCTCGCCGTCTCCCACCAACCCTCAGTTTATTCTCAGTATTTAAGAGTCTCTTATGGTTTGCCTCCTTCCCTCTCTGTAACTCCCCCCCTGGTTTTCTGTTGAGTTTCTCAGGATCCACATATGACTGAAAACATATGGTATCTGTCTTTCTCTGCCTGACTTATTTCACTTAGCATAACACTCTCCAGTTCCATCCACTTTGCTACAAAAATTTGTGTAATAATGAAGAAAATTTGAGATTCAATATATGCATAAGCTTATTTTATTAGATTTATAGATTTGCTGGAATATTTTAAAAACTAGTGAGTGTTTTGTTTATCAGGATGAATATCTGAAGGACTTCCAAAGAATGATAATTACAAAAAAGAATGATAATTACAATGGATTCATGAATGCAGGTTTAATATGTAAAGGGCTTTAGTTCAAATTGTATATGGAACAAATCATTTAAAGGAATTTAGACTACTAAATATAAGTAGATCAAGTAGTAATTGAAGTCCAATGGAATATTATTTAGCCTTACACAAAAATGAAATTCTGATACATGTTACGATAAGGATAGACCTTGAAAACGTGGTAAATGAAATAAGTCAGACACAAAAGAACAAATACCGTAAGATTCTATGTATATGAGGTACCTAGACTAGGTAAATACAAAGAGACAGAAAGTAAATAGGTAAATACATAGAGCCAGAAGAGAGGTTATCAGAGGCTGGGGGGAAAGGGAGATGAAGAGTTATTATTTATGGGGACACAGCTCCTCTTGATACAATGAAAAAGTTCTGGAAATCGATATTGGTGATGGTTATATAACATTGTGAATGTATTTGATGCCTCTTAATTGTACACTTAAAGATGTTCAAATGGTTCATTTTATATTATGTATTTTACCACTATAAAAATAAAAATAATTTCCCCAAAAGGCATTATCAAAATTCAGTAGGTTTATAAATAGTGAAAGTTCTATGTAGCCTTTAGAACTTAAGAAAACCCAGGTTTTAAAAACGTTGCCACTCTAATAAATAGCACAGTGATTTTAAACCCTGAATCAATATAAATAGAATTTGCTGAAAATCTTCCCTCATGGACATCAGGAAACGTACAGTGACAAAATACTAAGGAAACTTTGGCTTTCACCTGTTTTCTTGCATCTTTGTTGTGTCAAAAAAAGAAAACAGTCAGTATGACACCTTTGTTTTCCTTAAATAACAAAAAAAAACCCACCCAGATTTAATTTACTTTTCCAAATAAACATGTAGGTGAATAAACAGAAAATGAGGCAAATATAGAATAAAAGAAAAGAAAACAAAACTTAAGTCCAAGCTGTGTGTTATTTTTGCTCCCAACATGTAAAAAAAAAAAAAAAAATGGTATGGTTTTCATCATTTCCACATAGCCTTCCCTCTCGATGCATGGTTTAAAACTAAGTCCCTGATACGATCTGCCTTTTAATTCACTAGTCTTTTGACAGTCAGCAGGCCAGGGAAGTCCTGATTGCCTTTTGACCTTCCAGAACATCCAATATGAAGCTAGGCCTGAAGTCAAGGCCTTTGTTTTGGTCAGAGGCCTCTTCTAGGAAGTGACTCCCTATGCATTTGTTACTCCACCTGCCAGGAATGTTCTTCTCCTGGCCACTCACCTCACAGGTTCCTTCTTATCCATATCCTTTATCTTCTCCTTCTCCTTCAGTGCTATCTCCTCCAGGAGACCTTCCCAGGCACATAGGAGCCACCGGCACTTTGTAGAATACACAAATTGTTCTACACCCCGTTTGGTGGCAGAATTCCTGCCTGTTTCTACTTCAGGGTCTCCACCTCTGGGAACCCTTTCCTGATCATACCCTCTTGGGTGCTTCTCAGTGCCTCATGCCTCAAAGGCACTTATCACCCTGTCCTCAATCTGCTTGGTCAACTCTCCTCCAAGCAATGACTTGGTGACCCAGGTGCCTTCAACACTGTAACGGCACCATTTTAAACATGTGGCTTCCAAAGCTTCTGTGCTTCTCTGTAGCTAATAGGTAGAAAGGGAAAGAGCATGGAGAACCACATGTAGAAGGTGTTTAGGGGCCAGGCCTAGAAGTGGGCATACCTCTTCTGTTCACCTTCCATGATCTAGAATTCAATTTCATGGGACATCTAACTGCAGGAAGGCTGGGAAATGCAGTCCAGCTCTGTTTCAGGAGAAAAACCAACAAATGGGTTTAGTGAGCAGCTGGCCAGTTTCTCACACAAGCTTGTATCTAGCTATGACAAAACTTGTGAAGGTGCTATTCAATGAGTAAGGGTTGGGAAATGTTACAAGCTTTGCAGTTGATGGAACTATATATGTGGCAAAGAAAGCTGTTTTCTGGATACACCATTAACTCTAATCTAGACTTTGTGTTCTTGCAATCAAAGAGAGAGAGCAAACACAAGAGCAAATGAGACAGAGGGAAAGAGTGAGAGAGAGAGAGAGAGAGAGAGAGAGCTCCTGTTTCCTTCTATGAGAACAAGTGTGGAAAAAGTTAAAAGGCTGGTTAGGTATAATTTAGAATTAATTTACTTTGCACCTCATACAACTCAGGAGGAGAAACAAATTCTTTTAACTTCTCCCCTACTTTATTTTCATGCTGGCATCCAAGTTATATGAATATTCCCAAATACCTCACTTAGATTCCAGTTCCAAATGTTGCTCCCAGAAGGAACAGTAAATTACTTTTTCCTTAGTCAATAAAGTACGTAGTAAAAGCACATGAAGATGAGTGTTCCTTATATACCTTTTACTGTTGGTTACTTGTATGACACTTCTTTAAAGGAATTATAAAATCAGATTTCCATTGAATATT
This sequence comes from Panthera onca, assembly GCF_046562875.1. Lineage (NCBI taxonomy): Eukaryota > Metazoa > Chordata > Mammalia > Carnivora > Felidae > Panthera > Panthera onca. Next base: position 14,266,378 of record NC_138356.1, on the reverse strand, counting down.
TGGTCCATGAATATAGCTCTTGAGAATATCACGTGCCCTTTTGTTATCTAAAAGGGATAAACATCTGTTTTATTGTTTGGTCTTACTTTAAAATGCTTCTGTTTTATTGTCCGATCTTACTTAAAATGCTTCAGTGTTAACAGTGGGCTATTTACTAGGGATGGCAAGTTAACATTTTAAGGATTTAATGAGAAGTCATTACTCCAAAACTAGCCAGGGTAAGTACTAACTCAAAATTTGTTACCTGTATCTGTGTTGGCAGTGTGCTTAATTTGCGTAACGATATTCAAAATAATTTTTAATTGGTAAAGTAAGTGCTGTTCAAAGGATGGGATTGCCTGGCAAAACTCAAGAGACAGGAAAGCTAGAAGAGAAAATTTTCACGGAGGGAGCAGTCAACAGTGACCAAAGCCATTAATTATAATGAAGCGTGATGAGATCTAAGTGAATTTGACAATTAAGAGGTCATTGCTGGCCTCTGAGTGAGCGTTTTCAGTAATAATGGAGGACAGAAGGCCTGACAGCAGCAGTCTGACGGTGAATAGCAGGTGAGAGAGTGAACACTATAAGTCGGGACTACTTTGTAGAAAAGTCTGAACATGGAGGGAAGAAGCATGAGAGATGGGAAAGCTAGCTGTATATACCGGGTGGGGGGTCAGGGTAATTTCTGTTTTGTTTTTTATTTTAATTATGTGACTTTATTCATAAACTGAGGAACAAGGTCCAGTGGGAGGAAGAAACTGGACAGAGAGAAGGGAAGAAAAGAGTTAGATGGGGGTGGGAAGGGAGGGTGAGAAAGAGAGAGAGAAAAAATAATTAGTGAGGCAAGGTGCCTGAATACGTGGGAGGGAACGAAGCTCTCTTTTTCTGTTGGGAAGAAGATAATCCTGGGGGAATGTAGACAGTCCGGATGGGAGAGAGACTCCAGGAACTTGTAGGGACCCCTGCCTACTGGCTTTCATTTTCTTTGTAACAGAGTCTTAGTGCCAAGGGTGTAGGGCAGAGGAGTGCAAGGTGCTGGGAATTACATCTCTCTGGGCTTCATTTCCTCATTTCCTCATCCCTAGAATGATGGTAGGGAGCTCTAAGACTGCAGTTTTAAGGGAACTGGAGAAGGTGCTGACTCGGAACGAGTGACAGGCCTGCTCACAGGCGTCGACATTGTGAAGTCGCACGAGGGCCAGTGGATGGGGGCACGTTCTTCTCTGTAACGTCACGGCAGTTTAGGAACAGGTGTAGAGAGAGGAGGGATCAATGTACTCTCACTGAAAGGCATTGGGGCATGGATACTGAATTTAGAATTAGAATGGAGACACAGGGGGCCCTCTGGGTGGCTCAGTCCGTTAAGCATCCGACTTGGGCTCAGGTCATGATCTCTCGGTCAGAGATTGAGCCCTGCGTCTGGCCCTGTGCTGAGCATGGAGCTTGCTTGGAATTCTTTTCTCTCTCCCTCTGTCCCTGTCCCACCAGCACGTGCTCTCTCTCTCTCCCTCTCTCAAAATAAATAAGAATTTAAAAATAAAATAAAATGGAGACACCGGAAGCCCTGTCAGAACGCTGTCAGTTGTTCTTCCCCCTGGGCCCCTAATCTTTCCCACTAATAATCCAGAATAAAACCATCGCACAGGATCCACGTAGAATCCTTACGGCCCATTTTTTTCTCACTGGGCCTTCAGGGTTCCATGAGGGTGTGGATTTTTTTTTTTTTTAATTTCTTACTCTGCTCCCTCATAATCACATCTGGTTCCCAAATCCCTAATCTTCCATTCTGTACCATCTGGATGGCAGATCCTGCATTCTTCCTTCTTAACTTAAGGGCATGCCACGCACGGGAGGCTGCTGGGCAACAGCGAGAACCTGAAGGCTCCGACCTGTCTGAAACAGGCATGTAGGGAGATGTGATTGTGCCTTCCCGAGCGAGACAGGCATTTGTGCAGCGGGCTTGCTTTCAGGGGTGAGGCTGATGCTTCACACTCCATCGACTATTAATCTGAGGCAGAGAGATCAGGATGTTTTGAACAGCTGCCGAAACTTTCCATTTGTAAATGAATGTAAAAAATGGGATGCACCTGATTGCACCTTGAGACAACCCCAGAGCCAGGGACATCTTCCATAGAGCTGTCGTGTCAGACCTCAGAGTGCCTTTGGGATCCCCTAAGAGATGATTTGAGTTGTTGATGTGAACAGAGCTAGATGTTGGCAGGGTTAGGACTGCCTTCATTTAATTTCTAACATCCAGTTTCAAGTGGAAACATGGGACATTAAAACCCCCTCTGGGGCAGTAGGTGTTCTTTGCTTGCTGCTGTCAACTTTCTGACAAGTAGCCAATGAATATTTTCAGGGAATATAAGTGCGTGAGCCATTTATACCTCATTGTGAATTAATCAAATTTTATTTATTGTGCAGGGAATGAGATATTTAAATTCTCATAAGGTGTGAGGAAAGACATATGAAAGATAATGTAAAGACATGGGGGTGTGTACAACAAATATACGTTTGACAAACATACGCCGGTTTCCTGTGGTGTTCCAGATACCGAACCAGGTGTTGGGATCCTAGGGTAAGTAAGCCATGATCCCCATCTACAAGTGGGGAATGCAGCTAAGTAAAAAATAAGTTGAACGCAGATTCAGAGATGTGCTTAGGGTCCGCTGAGGCATGGGAAAGAAGGTGTCCTTGGGAAGAATGTTCAAAAAGCATGTGAGGGCTGTTAGTTACTTGAAGGGAGGTGACAATGTCTCATTTGATGACTGATTGCATGTGGGAGGTGAGGAAAGAGTGAAGGAGTATGCCCAAATTTCTAGCTTGTGTGAAGAGTGGTCATTCATACCACTCTGGAGTTAGAGAATAGAGTAGGAAACCCTTTCTCCCCCATCTCTGCCAATGGAAATCCCAACCATCCTCTGAGTCCACTTGTTCATACAGTTATTCATTCAACACTCCCTTATTATCTGTTGTTTTAGAGCGTCCTTTATGCCAGGAAATGGGCTGCCTCTTGGGGATATCATGACTGAAAAATTCCAGTTATGTTAAATGTTTCCACAGGAGAATTATGCTGTCCAATGCAAGCACCTAACAGGGTACCACAGGTGCCCTCATCTAGCCTGGAGAGATTGAGAAGGAAATGGGCAAATTTGGGAAGAATAGTTAAGCTGAGATTTGCAAGATTTGTGTAGGTTAGTATGTCAGCAAAGGGAAGAGGCCTCCCTGAAAGAATCTGGTGGATTTAGGAAAATAGATGTGGCTAGAGATGAGGAGACTAGAAAATAATGGCTGTGGCTAGTCCCAGTTAGGCTGAATTATAAAAGTCCTGGTCGAGTGAAATAGGCAACAGTCTAGGTTCTACTTCATGATGAGTTTAGTACTGACTTGGGAGCTGGTTCTAGTAAAAAGGTTTCTTTATCTTGCCCCTGTGGAGAGTCTCTACTTGATTCACTGGTTTGGGTATTTGGGTGTTTATGATATTCTTCTTGAGAGATACTGTGTTTTTTTCTGACTTTATTGAGGTATAGTTGACTAATAAAATTGTGATATATTTAAATCTTCAACATGGTGACTTGATACATGTATACATTGTGAAAGGATTCTCACCACGGAGTCATTACAGAGAGAGACAGTCTTCATAACCTACCCAAGGACTGGAATTCTGTCTCTGAACCATAGCATTGTAGCTAGGATCTCATTCCATGCCACTTGCCCTTCCCACGTGTAGTGCTGGCTGAGGTCACCACCCTGCTGGACCCAACTTTTTGATAGTGAGTCTGTTCCCTGGGCCAGACTTTGTAGTTGAATTCACTCTGTGGGTCCATCTCTACCTTCCAAGTCCCTGTTCCCCCCGTGATATCTTGTCCAGGAACTGACGAACCCAAGCTCTTACACTGATGTGGTATAATGGAGGTTTAATCCACCTCCTTGGATCTTGACCTTCAAAAGTACTAAAAATCCATCCAATTTTGTTAAAGAGATGCAGGACCATCATTTGCCAAACATAAATATTTGTAAAGGCATCAGGCATTCTAAATGTAAGGCAGTATCATTTTATCAAATTTGAGAATCTTGGGTTTTGAAATCCATCTTAAAAAATGAGTTGCTTGGCCAAGAGAATTTACCAACATAAATTCGGCTATTTTTTCATTATCGGATGCTATGTGCAAAGCACTTGCTAGGCTCTAGGATAAATCGAAGAATAAAATAAAAATCCTGACCTCATAGATCATCTATTCTAGTACGAAGATTAGCCAGTTATTTTGTAGCTATTTAAAAAAGTCTTCTCATCAAATTAGGGGAATTACTTCAGACTCAAAATCTAAACTTGTGGTGAGGTTAGTTAGATACAACTCACCTGATAGTTACCAAAAGAAATTTATCCTCTCTGAGCACCACTAGATTCTTGATGGCTTATTGGACAAATGCTCTGACTCCTTTGAAATGCTGGTCATGACTACAGGATCATTCCTGAGTCTCTCTCTTGGACTCACCAAATTCTCCTGCCCCTCCACCTCAAATGTGTATATATTGCAAGGCTCACAAGACAATGGTCAGTTTTCTATTCTGAGGATCCTCCCGGCCTCTGCTGCCTTCTCTTCTTCCCGGTGGGTGCCTGAACTTTGGGTCACTCTCCTTCTCTAAGGCTTCTGCAAACATTACAAAGCCATGAAGGGACACTGAGAGATTAACATTCAAACTATTCAACTGCCCTCCCATTAGCTTCTTCAGTAAATTCTTAGGGGAAGAAAGGGGTTGTGAAAATAAAGGAAACCTCATTTAAAATGGAGCTGGGAAGCCCTGAAGGGGGAGCTCTCATGCACATACCAGGCTTCTAACCAGCAGGAAGAAGGAAGATAAGAATTATCTTGATAGGGAGGACATTTTCACATAGGAATTTCATCTTCCACTTTTAAGAAAAAGAAGGAAGATCCTCCCTGCCCCAGCAACAACTCACTAACCACCACTCATAGCCAATGAGAAATGCTCTTTCTTTGTTCTTTTCTGATGAACGCTTGTTTAAAACAATCCTCCCTAATTTCCTCCTATAACCTAATAACGGCCGGCTTTCCCTTTGTCTCTTTGGACTTGTCTGCGGTTCCCTATAGTTTGCTTGTCCCAAATTGCAATTCTTCTGCTATTACCAAAGAAACTAATTTTGCTGATAATTGACTATTTTGAAAGTAGACAGGGTTATTTATTTCCAATTCACATCATTGCTATGCTAATATCACCATCCTCTGAAAAGGAATTTATGGGCAGACAGGCAAATATATGAACACTAGCCTGTAGGAAGCCTCAAGGACAGTAGAGATATAGAATGTGTTCCAAGAGTCATGTTTCCTTCCAATGAACAGTTCCCCAAAAGTATACTATGAAGGGTCAAATGGTAGTATAAAGAGTTATTTTGAGCTTTTCAGTGTAAATTATTGAACCTGCATCTGGGGGGATTCATTTCCTTTTCAAAAACTAACTCTTAGGGTTTTCAATATACTTTTCTCCCACTATTCAACTATACAACCCAGACCGGCCTTTGTGAGACCAAACAGATGTCCTAGTTGCAATTTGAAACCTAATATCAGAAGCAGTCATGCTAGCAACAGATCCTCTGAAGAAGTCTGGTAATATTTATACAAGTTAATACTATTTTTCAGCGTCTTTTGCCTCGCCTCCACACTTTCCCAAATTAGAAACATTCTTTTTCACAAGTGTGACAAGATAGTAACAAGCCTACAAGTTCATTTTCAGCAGTAGATGATTCACAAACAAGATGTCGACAGGTTTTTATGATTACAGATTCCAAATATCCTGGTCTCACAAAAGTGTTCATGGAGATTGATAGATATTACAAAAAAGAAATAAAAATGAGACGAGAGATATAAATGGGCTTTTTCATTGGAATGAATGATGGGAAGTTCTGACCCCATCAAGCAACATTCTTCCTTTTTCAAGCTTTTTATTTCATTGTCTTTGACCTGCAATCAGAGTCCTTATAGGAGATATAGTTAGCAGAAGAGGCCGAGAGGTAACTAAGAAGATGGGTGGCTGGAAATAAATGTTTCCGCAAGCATTTATTACCCTTCAGAAATGTCCATCAGCTGAAATGTTAGTCCCATAGAAACACTTAGGCAGTGCAGGGGAGAGAAGTGGGTAGCTGTTATTAATTTTTAAGGCTGGCTGACAGCTTTCAGTCCAAGAACAAAGATTAACTTTGCATTCTGAATAATGCAGAAATTTTCATTAGTTAGAATAGGAATTGAAATGATAAATGATACATTGTCTGCCAAAATACTGTGACATTACATTATATATTTGCAGTCACCTTTCAGAATAAGCTTTCCAGAAGTATACTTAGACAGATTGGAAAGCTACCAATATTGGTTTTTTTTCACTGTATGTTTAGATTTTGGAAAAACAAATCAAAAGACACATCTTTTTGACTGTGGGTTGGTAATGTCATATCCAAAGGGCAGTTCATTACTGCACCTAAAAGCTAAGTGTTGGCACAAATTGTGCTAGTCTATGAGATCATTGCGATTGGTTTCCAGACATTTCTTTTTGTTCACATCTGCCTTGAAGACTCCGGGACAATTTAATTACAACTGCACTTTTGATTTCTACTTCTTTCAATAAAAAATGCAAAATTACACTCACTTGAGAACTATCAGCCTAAAAGGTTTGTGATTGCTTTTCCCTGTCATCTTTCTTCCAGCAGATCATCATGTCAAGTCAGTTTAGGGCATATTTATTTTGTGTTGAGCACCCAAGACTTTTTCTGGCTCTAAATTTTGTTTGAATTGATGGTAACACTATATACTAGATACAACTACTATATCCAGATGTCTCTCGATAACTTAATGTATGGCCCTCCTAATAAACACTAGAATTAAACCATTAATAGAATAGGCTTGTAGCAGCTGCTCGAATGCCAGTTTGATGGGCATTAAAATAGCTGAATCAGAGATTTCTATAGAGAAACTTACGCTAATGAAAGACACCAAAGTCAATGGAACTACAATATCTGCCAGTAGCAATACAGTCCATTATTACTCTAAAAGAGGCTGATAGAAGGTCAAAATCGTTTACCCAATTTAGATGAGCCTTTTCTTTTGCATGTCATTTTGTATTTCCAAGTTTTGCTTAAAATCACACGCCTCAAGGAAAAGTCCTTTATGTACTTATTCTAATAGATAAAAGACTATTGATTAATCCACCTTTTCTCACACAATAAGGTAGACTGGAACATTAGCATCATTCGAGGGCCTCCAAACAGCTCAGCAAGGAGGACAAGAAACAGGGGCTTTGATATCTACTTGAACATACTTTATAAAGGATTCAGCTGCGATTTATCGGTCAGTGTATCATGTTTTGAAGTTTTTTTTGAAGTATTTATTCTAATAATTTCCTTGAGGTCTCAACTGCCGTTAAAACTGTTCATGCCGGGCCAGTTGTTTTTGGAGGTGAAGCCTGTCTCTTGGAGGTGAAGCTGTGAGTTGGAGGCATGCTGCCGATTTTCTGTGCATTAACTTTGTCAGACTGTGGAGCTACCAATGGGACTCCTGAAAATACACTTTCTGAAGGTAACCTCATCGTGGGAAGTGTTGTCATTACAACGGCACTTTTGAAATGTCAGAAACTTTCTGGTTTATCTCTTGTTTAGAAAAAAATCTCTAAGCCAGCATAAAAGATACGATGCAGTATGTTCACACATTTTCACTACCTGAGAGTTTAATCTCAGGGTCTAATATTTTTTTCCAGTTGGGTAAATAAATCCTCATTGTCAACTGGATTCCAGTTCGTATACTGTGACCGCATCTATTTGGTGGGAAGCATTCATCAGACCCCTTCGGAGTTGTGTTCTAGAAAGAAGTTATCACGGTGAGCTGGACACTTATCCTCATTTTTTTAAAGGGTCAAGTTTATAACCCAGGGAGTTTAACTATGATGATATAACTGAATCATTGAGATGGGTGGGTGTGATTTGGTTATCTAATAATGATTTATTTTAAAGAATGAACTAAAATTTTCTTTAGTGTTGCATGAGATCATAACAGTTCTGCCAAGAATTGCCTTACATTAGCAGGCACTCAATAAAGGCCAGTGTTGGCATATGTGGCTAAATCTTCACCTACATAACTTCAGGTCATATATGTCTTTTACTTTTTTGGTGGTATTCTGCTGAAACATGACTCCTTAGCATTTTAGCATCCCGTTAGTTATTTTTCAGCATCGCTTCTTTAAATTTGGGGTGTTTTTTTCACATCTCACCTTGAAGGTTGTCATTTTTAGTTTCTGTGGAGCACTTTATAAAATTTGTGTTCACATACTTCTTGCTGGAATGTACTGTTTTCATGTTATTGGTATTAGTCAGATTTCAAAATTCTGCAGCTAGCATACTTACAATTGACAATGGATAAAACGATCCCTGGTTTTCTATTCAACATTATCTTTAAATCTCTGAAGAAAACTTGCTAAGACATGATCCGACAGCCATCTGTAGGCTTACAGCCTCTGGGCATCCTCATACACAGCTTGATTTGAGGGTTTCAATACCTATGCCACCTTATTTGCGTGCAGTTCAGTTTGCAAACACTTGATTATAATTTTACCATTCTGCATTCGGTCACTTTAAATTCCAAATACAAAAGCTTTCATAGCCCTGTAATGATTTGCTTGGGAAGCTATATCTCATCCAAAGTAAACCCAAAGGTAGCTATCATAGTACTTACAGGTGTCCTCTTCTTCCATGAAAATACTGATCACATAACAGGCATACACAAAACCAACCAACTGCAAAAGAGAAGAAAAAGAAAAACCTTTAAGAATCTATGCTAAATGTCCAGAATTGAAGAGCCTATATAATCCAATAAAGAATGCATAGTAAGAATGTCAATGAGTCTGTAATAGGAAGAAATCTTGATTTTAAATAATAGCTGTGGTTTAATTTTTTAAATGTTTATTCATTTTTGAACTAGGGAGAGACAGAATCTGAAGCAGGCTCCAGGCTCCAAGCTGTCAGCACAGAGCCTGACACAGGGCTCGAACCCATGAACTGCGAGATCATGACCTGAGCTGAAGTCAGATGCTTAACTGACTGAGCCACCCAGGCACCCCAATAGCTGTGATTTTTAAAGAGTTTTGCCATTTCTACTCAGTTGCAATGGCTTTTTAAAACAGAACACAAAAATGGGAAAATGTTTTTAGACATTTCATTTGGATTTTGATTTGGGATTTATAGTCCTTATATTTTAAAATCACCACAGATTATTCAGAACATATAGTTTTAAATTTGACTACTTAAAGGGCAATTTGTAGCAATACTCATTATTACTACAACTATTTTAATATTAATGCCATAAAAGGAATCAAAATATGCTAATTGTAAATTAAATACCAATCATCTACTTAGTTGTTTGAAATGCTCTGAGAATATAATTCTATTTAAATACTAAATTGTTTTGTTAATTATATCATCAGAAAATGCATTAACTTTTAGTTCATTAATCATATAATGACACCAAAGAGATAGTTTACACTTGGATACTAGTGGTTAAATAAATTCAGGTGCTAGAGCACAGGCTTTCTAGTTTTTCATATTGTTATCTGTACTTACTATACTGAGAAGGCAATTTTTATTTTATGGAGCCAGAGACACCGCAATTCCTGAAGGGCAAAATTGTCAATGCAGCTAGTCTAGTCTAAAATTACTCTAAGTACTTTGCTGAAAAATAGATACCTCAATAGTGGTTAGTCTGCCTTCTTACTTTTCTCTCTGTTGTTAAAGTCTGTCCTCTCCTCCCTTTATAAGATAACATTTGGAAAGGAAACTTCTCTGATAGTCCCAGTATCAAAGGCTGAAATTCCCAATGCAGAGAACAATCCATCTGGTGTTTGTGACTACCCTGTAGATTAGGAACCTGAACTAGGAATTCACCTTCAGACTTGGCAGGATCAGGTTTTAGCTTTTCCTCACTTGCTGAGATGGATTTCCTCTCACTCTTTCAGGAAAATGCAGAGGAAGCGGTGAGGTCAGAAGGCTCGAAACACAGAGGTTCGAACCAAGGGAGAGATGACCAAACAGCATCTGTTGCCGCTTGATGGTTCTTTCATCAACAAGACTATTGGAAAGTTGCTTCTCCAGTTTGCTCATCACCTCATAGAAATTGTGGTTGAGTTTGCTCCTCTCCCTGTGGAAGACATGCCTCAACTTGGAAATGTTTTGGAAGATGGTCATTTAACAGCCAGTAAGACTATTGTGGAGAATAGGCAACTCCTTTAGTAATTCTTGGTTCAGATCTTTAGACACAATCTGGCCTTTGATGAACTCTTCCTCAGCCTTGGCCACACTAACCTCATCTGTCTTTTCTGTATTCTGCATGCCTCCAAGTGGCGCTGGGCACTGTCACAGTCCATGAGTTTCCAACCCACTTGGCGATTCTTTCCTTCATCTCACTGAACTGGGCTCCATAGTATTCCATAGTCCTCAAAGTCTGTTCAGCTCTTTTCTCTTCATAGTCTTACCTATGAAGGAGATCACCACTTCCTACAGTGGTCATTGGTTTCTCATGATTATCCCAGTCACTGCTGTAGACCTCCTGTAGGGTTTCTGACACTCCCTTTGAGTTTTCACACATCACCTTGACTGCACTAAAGGTATTCTTTAGGTCCTTTTATAGCTTGAGGCCATCTGCTAGATTTCTAGTTTATTATAAAAGGATTTAACTCTGGGATAGCCAGATGGAAGAGATGCATGGGGCAAGGTAGGGGGTAAAGTGTAGAGCTTCCCTGTTCCTCAAGTGCACCACTCTCCCCAAATCCCCAAGTGTTCACCAACCTGGAAGGTCCCATAGATGTTCTTTTATTAAGACAAAAGAGAGCAAGCTCATCCGAATAATTTTTTTCCAGAAATACTTTTTTTACAGAAGTTTTATTAGCTTATATTTATTCCCTGTAGTTTTAGGGCTATGGATTATGCTAAAAATATTGGGTTAGCTATGTTTTCTGAAAAGATTCATTGTCTGTGTACTGAAGAAAACTGGCCAGTATGTTTATTTCTTTTCCAAATGAGTCTTTTGACTGATGGAAAGTAAGATCAGGGTCTTAATTCTAGTTACAGCTCACTATCTTTCCTCATTCAGTGAAGTTTTTGTTACTGATGAAATGGGAGAACACCCAGTTTAAAAAAAAAAAGATAAATGTATAGCAACAGAAAATTTGTCAAATTCAATTCTTCACTAATGGGCCTTAAAAATATCTTGATAGATGACAAGAAAGGAATTTGGGCTAGGTAATTGAAATATACAGTACCATTATCTGGAAACAGTAAGATAAAGACGTGCCATACTAGAATATTAGCTCATTCTCCAGGCCCTCAAGCAGAAATTGCCAGCCTTAATCTCAATATTACAACAGATGAATTAATTAGCATATATCCTTTTACTTTTGCTTTATTGATGGGCACACTAATAAAATATTTATTCCAAAAATTACTTTTGCTATCGTGATTAACCAAACTGCTGCTTAATTAATAATATTATTCTCATGAGAACCTGTCTAGACATCATGTTAATCACCAATTTGTTGATGGCTGAGTGTTGTGTAGTTCTTGGTTTCCCAGAATATGATTTGAAATAGTCCCTGTGGCTTTCTGCTTATCTCCAAGAAATAGAATAACACGCATTCTTGCCAACAGCAAAGATACACAAAGTAAATAACACCAAGATTGTCCCGATTGTCTGCTTTTAATAAAGTTTTGAAGGACTCAGTCATTTTAAAGACACTTTCTTCTTTTCCATTAAGTTATCCATCTCCAAAGTTATAACATTTAAATGATTTTCTCCAATGTATTGTAAATTCTGACTGCATAAAGTCCATTTTTTTGGTATAGTGCATAAATGCAAATGGCGGAAGACTAGATTCCGACACCACTTCTTGTATAAGGGATTGATTAGTTTTTGCAAGTAGGATTTGTATATGCGATTGATTTCTTTTGCCCTGCAGGCCTTGTATAAGGATTGGCAGGATTAGATTTCACATATGTAGAAACTAGGATGACAGCCACTGGCTGTGAGTCCTGCTAGTTGTGAATCTTAGGATAAATCAAAGAAATGAGGCATTTCTAAAAGCATGAGTGTCTTAAGGGATCACTTTAAGGTGCAACAAATGGATGAGAAAAGCTCATCTAAGAAACTCAGAAGAATTTGTACAGGCCCTGCCTTACTTAGGGTGAAAGAATCAGTGGGGTTTGAAGGAAGCCAAAAGGATCCTTAAACAAAAAGAATTCCCCAACGACTTTCCTAGATATCCCAGCATTTACACTAACATTTAAGCATTAATGTTTAAGATATTCCTTAAGGAATGACAGAAGCGTCTCTATTTAGCACTAGGCTCTAAAATGTTCTTCGTTGGTTGATTTTTTTCCCTCAAATCCAAAATGACTCTATAAAGGTCTTGGCCAAAGCTACCTGCAGGAAGCAGGCAGAGGCTGACACACTTCACTCTGTGTAGAGCTTTTATCCTTATGAAAGTCACTAAACTGAACATTTTCAAGTTCTATGTGTAATTTGAAACCTTCTATAATTTAATTTTTTATTTGGGTTAAGATGTTAAGTTACATATAAAAGAAAGCATAGATACCTAATGTCAAGAACTGCAGGGTTTGGGATTTTACTCTATAAGCTACCGAGTTAGCCTGTTACTGTTTCATGGATGCTGGGTTAGAGATAAAGGACTTCATTACTCATAGCTCAGCAGCCAGCGTGAGCTTCATATCTCTGCCACATTCTCCTTGGGCCATGATGGACTCCTGCGCACACAGTGGGTTGTGTTACAGGAGAGGAATATTGAGCTACTTTTACAGCAGTGGGAAGCAAGCCTACTCTTTGTTGGGGTGTGATGGGGGAGAAGTTACCTCATTCCTTAAGGTTGCTTGCTGAAAACACAATCTTGAGAAGTTGCTCAGGGAAAGACTGATTATAAATTTGGAGGTTATCGGTATATCTATAGACGGTATTTGAAGCTACATGGGGGTGCCTGGTTGGCTCAGTCGGTTAATCCTCCGACTTTGGTTCAGGTCATGATCTCACGGTTCGTAGGTTCAAGTCCCGTGTCAGGCTCTGTGCTGACTGCTCAGAGGCTGCAGCCTACTTTGGATTCTGTGTCTTCCTCTCTCTCTGCCCCACCCTCCTCCCCCTGTCCCGCTCACACTCTGTCTCTCTCTGTCTCTCGAAAACAAAGAAATTAGAGCTATGTGATTGGATCAGAATGCTAAGGAAATGAGTGAAGTTAGAGAAGGGAGTCAAAGGATGAAGTTCTGGAACATTATGACATTTAGGGTTTAGAGAGAAGTCAAGAAACCAGGAAGAGACTGAAAAGGCCTGACTAGAGAGGTACAGCGATATAAGAAAGCAAGGGCAATCAACTGTGTCAAAGGTCTCTGGCAGGTCAAGGACAATGAGTACTGAGCCTTGACGACTGGGCTGGGCAGTGTAGAGCACATGGGAGACCTTGATGGAGTTGTTCTGGTAGAGGATGGGGACAAAAATGTGACCAGAATGGGTTCAAGAGAAAATAAGATGTCAACTATTCTTTCAAGGAGTTTTGGAAAAGGAGAGTAGAGACAGGAACAAGATCTGGACAGAGATGTGATGTTAATGAGGTTTTTGTTTGTTTTTGTTTTAGTTTCTTTTTTAAAGGTGGAAATTAATACAGCATATTTGGATACAATGGGCTTTTCCTTAAACCATGATTCACAATTTGGGGAAATAAAGAACAAAGATTATTTGCCTGGCCAAGCACACATCACTTTTATCTGCTTCCAAGCCCTCTATAATCCTACCTCAACTTGGCTTTCAAGCCTTCTCCCCTACTCTTCTCTGCCATGAACTGTGCTCCAACTCCCTGAGCACACCCCATTCTTCACTGGCCCGTGACCCCCTAACCTGTTCTCACATCTCTGCTTGCACAGACCCTCTCATCCTTTAAGCCCTGTTGTAAATGTCACTTTCTTTGATCCCCCCAGTGGATACACCTCTAGTCTGAACTGTTTCAGGACTTTGTTCTTACATCTCTAATGGCAGTTCCCAGTATTGCTTTGTGTTAAAGCTTTGTGTTCATTTGTTATCTTCCCAGTGGGTCCTTGAAGGCAGGACCCGTCTGAGACAGCTGCTGCAAAGTCCACGTCCTCAGAGTCCTGCCCTGGTTCCTTTAGGAAGAAGATCTACTCCTTCCACTACATAGGCACAGCCCCGTGTTCTTTGATTCAGGCATATTTATCTATCTATTTACATGTCTGTCTCCACTGCCAGGCTCTCACAAAGGTGAGAACTTTTTCTCAATTTCACTTTGCGTTCCTGAAACTTAGCATTTTTCCTGGTACAAAGAAGGTACTTACTAAATGTTTTTAAGCAAGTAAATGATGAGAAGCACTGTATTTCAAAGCCAAGTGTGGGAGGGAAATGAGTATGGCTGGAACAAAGTAGGTGAATTTTAGAATTCCAGCACATTAGCAACCCTGAAATTCCCACATGGGTCACCCTGTCACTCAGTCAAAGTAAAAGCCAACTCTGCTTGTGTGCATCAGCATCTGTTGTCTTGACTTGGTAAGTCCCATAGACTTTTCTGTTTTGCTGTGATAACGTCTATGTCACACAATAGACACGAGAACAAGATTATACCATCTTAGACAGGCGGATGGAAGCTACACATTTAGAAAGAAAAAGGAGATTAGGCTATTTTCACTTATGAATTAACTATTGGTTGGGTTTACATGAAACCAAACAGTTAAAGTATATCGAAAGTAGCTAATGTATTCCTGAATGCACGTTGCTTCCTTCACTGGGAAGAGGAGAAATAAATATGAAGGAGTAAGAATTTCTCAGCCATTTGACTGAAGAGACATAGTGGTTTTCATGAAGTATAGCAATGCTCCAATTCTCACAGCAAGTGGGAATTCAGTATGTCCCAGTGTCATGTCAGAGTGATAAACAACACAATGTCCAGACACACAGCTTATGGTGGGTTATTAATTTGAGAATCTTCTGACTCTCTCCTAGGAGTGATATTGAACTTTGTACCATGGTTCACCCTCAATTTTGGACTGGACAGTAGGTGTATCCTTCCTTTCTAGGGAGTGATCAAAAAACCTTGAGATTGAAGAACAGGCAGCTGGTGGACAGTCTCATCTCACAGTGCTGTGTGGACACATTTCTTTCTCTATGACTCCCAGGAGGGTCTTTTTGTGCGACTATCACCCACGTCCATCTGTTTTCTCTTGCGTGCCCAATAGAACAGAAGTCTAAGATCTTAGGATCCTCAGGGGAAGAAGTTGTAGGAGGAACCGGCTTTTTATTTATATGGACCACTCTGGGAAGGGTGTGAATCCTAGTGAGTCCTAACCTATTTGTTTTTAATCAAGCTGCTCATACTTTTCCTTCAGGAATCCAGAATTAGAGTTATGTCTGTTTATGGAAGTGTTCTATGCCAAGAGAAGCCTGAAATTATTTGAAGACATTTGGTTCAATCTCCTAAGAGTCCCACTGGCACGCTGGGCTCCAAATGAATCAATGAATATGGAAATAAGTTGTTTTCTCCACGATGACCATAAAAATGCACAACGGCAACAGCATCGCATTTATTCGGGCTTTGGGGATTTATTGCCCTTACGTGTATGGGAAGCACTTGTGTAGACAGTCAAAATGGAAAACTAATGGATTGCTGGCTTCTACCAAGGAAGATAAGCCTTTTAATGACATGCTTTTGTGATGCAGACACTCTGCACAAGCCAGCTCAGCAATATCGTAGAGGACACAAATGTTACTCTCATTTGCAAAGAGCACTGTTGTCAGATAGTGCATTTCTGGTGGCAAGTTGTTGGGGAATAAGAGCATTCTTTAAACAAACAAACAAAACTAAACAAACAAACAAATGTATCTATTCAGATAGGTCATTTCATCTAGGACTTTTCTAAGTGTCCAGTTCAGTAATTCTTCAATGGTATCGTGTGAATAGTTGGGTAGGGTTACAGTATCTGAGTGTTACGAGGTAATTTGAAGAAAACTTTCCATTAAGGAAAATTTCATGTAGTTTTACCTGTTTCACAATCCTAAATGTAAACTAAAGCAGCATTTTTAAACATGTAAGATTAACATGAATGTAGTTTGGTGATAAAGAGTTGTTTTTGTGATAGTGTCGGAATGTGATGGATGAGGTCTCGGGTGAGCATACGTGTCTTCCTCGCTATGTGGACTTATAAGTAAGCCAGGGTTCATGGAGCTCTGCCTTCTCGCACTTGTCCTTTTAAATGGAATCAGGGTCAGGAAACTGTAGTAAAAGCTGGTCTTGGGCAGGAGCCCTCCTCTCCACCTATGTCCACTCAGATGGCCTCAGACTTCTTGTATGACGTTCTATACCCTGTTCCCATCTTGAGCTGCTGACTTCAGCCTCTGGCAACTCAAACCTCTTGTTCTCATGACTCATTCAGAATCTTCTGTCTGGCTTGCTAGAACACAGTCTTTTTGAGCCCCTTTCATGTTGGGTTACCCTCAGTGTCTCGGGAGAGACATCTCTACAAATGCACCCTCAGATCCAGCTTGCCACTGGACCACATAACCCAACAGCGGGATATTTATCTTCAAATAGACATGTGTTGAGAATTGAGACCCCTAGAGCACCCAGTGGAAGGCGGTGAGTGGTGGAGCAGCTGTGCTCTGAGCCCTCTGCTTAGCCAGGCACTGCCCTATAGGCATACTGGTCCATATGTCTATCCACTGTTCATCTGCTTCTCACTGAGGGGCTGGCTCAGCCACCAATGAAGCTATTTACCAATGGCAAAGTCTGGAGCCCTGTCTTTTATGGACACAGCTCCAGCCAGTAGCAGGTATGTAACCTCAACAGACTGCTTAGCCCACTGTTGCCAATGGAGTTGTGTGTGGGTATACACGGTTTGTAGATCTCAGGACAGGCATTTTTCTGCTCATATGTGACTGTGAAATTTGAGGAGAGAAATTCTGCAATATGGAAACCTGCTTCTCTGTAATGAGGTAAGGTTTTTCACAGGCTTCTTATTTTGTTTGAGGGACTTAGCTGACAACCCCACCTAGTGAAATGTGAAAGATCCACTTGGCTGAATTAGCAGATGGAGGCAATTCCACCTCCTTGAACAGGAGTCAGAAGGAGACTGATGATGCTGTGGCCTAGATCTGAGACGGCCCCAGGAAATTCTGTGTGAGAAACTGGCCACAGTACCGAGGCATACCAGCTTTTGTAACTAATGGGCATTTGTGTAAGCCAGATGCATAGCCTAGGACCTGCCCATACTTCATCACTGCTGCAGCAGCTCAATGACCCTCCACTCAGGGTCAAAGGTGGGGAGTATCCCATGTCACGGACCCTTGATCTCCGCTGATTGTCCCTGTTAAATGAATGCTGAGTACTGTCACTTTGCCCGTGTGGTGTTCCTGCACCCTCTTTGGTTCTGAGCCTCCGTATTTCTTCTCTCCTGACTGCTGGAACAACTTCACCTTGGTCCTGGGGCCAATGATGTTACTTCCAGCAAGGGTTCAAGGGGTTTCATTTAACACTTGGGGAATAAATGAGGTTACTCTTGCTAGTAGTCTTGCTCTGATATATCCAGGTCTTAGGATGGATTTTAGCCTTGTTCCTGAGAGCCAATGCTGACCTTACAGTGGATGGTTATGGTGTCAAGAGTTCAGCTTCTGGTTGGAGAGATCTCAGTTCAAGTTTTGGCTTTGCCACTACTACCTGAGTGACCTTGGGCACGGTATAATGATCATATTACTTAATTGATTATTGTGAGGATTACTAAGATAGTGGATATCCACTGCTTAGTACAGGGCTTAGCTCGACCCCATTCTGGGCATGATATGTTCATTAATTCATCAAGTCCTTACATCTCTAGGAGTTAAGTGCTTTACTAACTCCATTCTGTAAATGAGAAAATCGAGGCATAAAAATTAATGAACTTGTTCCCAACTCACTTAGGTAGGAAGTGACACTCTGGCTGTTTAGTCCATGATGTTAACTCCTCTCCTTATTGCTACTCTATATGTGGTTCTTCTACAGCTCAAAGCCGCATGTACTTAGCCAAATAGTTACAAACTCTTTTATAGCATTATTCCCAAGAAGGCAGTATTACTTTTCATAGTAGCCCTTACATAGAATTAAGTGCTATCCACCTATCTACTTAACACATTATTCACCACACGCTATGTACTTTTAAAATGATGGTTTCAACCTTTAAAAGCATTTTTAAAAGCATAAGAAGTCAAAAATTTGAGTCAAGAGTATTAAGTAGTTCCAGGATCCTTGTGTCTAATAATCTGGAGTTTTTAGACTTCTCCTTTGTTTTGTTAGGTACTTTCCAATCCACCGGCCAAAACCATTATTGTTTCTTATAACATGTTGAAATCAATAGAAAGGAGGAGTTTTTCACTAATGATGTCCATTTTCTTACTTCCTAAACTAAGAGTTCCTTTTTTAATACCTTTGGAATGATGCCAGAATTATATGGTCATGATATTTTCTTTCAAATATGAGTGCCTGTATGGGTCCAGGAAAATTCATTATTATTGTGTTTTAGTTGATTACTAAACGCTTTGTTGAAATACATGTGCATCATGCATTTGAATCCAAGCACAGCCTAGAAATCATGACCAAAAAGGAAGCAAGGTTAATTCACTCTGACTTATTCTTAGAAAGTCTATGTTGACCTCCAAGGGTTCTCTCATCTTTTATTATTTACAGTCATTCTGTAATGTTTTTAATAATTTATTCCATTTTGAGGTGGTGCAGGAATGGTGTTAATTTTTCTGCTCTATAATTTGTGGCATTCATATTTTGGAAAAATGGGACAGTTGCCTGGGTCAAAGAAGAAAATCATAACCACCATGGTAAAATCTTGGTTCCCTACCATTGATGAAAACCAGTCGTGTGATTTCTGGAAGACAGAGATAGTTCTCGGTTATAGAATCCACACCTAAGGTGTTACAACCTAAATACTTCAAATGGAGCCATGAACTACCAGGGCAGGTCAGTGAGAACTGGTTGTAGGTTCTCACAGGAGCAGCTGCATTTCCATAGTGCCAGAGTCTGCTCCCAGCAAGCTTCATTGTTCCAACTTGGTCCTTTCAAGGTACACATCTTAGGGGTAATTGCCAACCTCCACTGAAGTGAAGAATGTTCACACCTAACCAAATTCCAGAAAGGGGCTGACTCCAGAAAAAATTTGCAGGTTGGAATATTACTCAGAAAAGTTATTTGGGCTGGATAAAGAGGGTCAGACTGAAAGAAAGGAGTTTAAAAACTTTTGTGTGTGTATGTCGGGGGAGAGGGTGGAGGGCCTGGGTGGCTCAGTTGGTTAATTGTCTGACTCATGACTTCGACCCAGGCCATGATCTCAAGGTTTGTGAGACCAAGCCTTGCATTGGGCTCTGTGCTGACAGTCCGGAGTCTTTTTGAGATTCTGTCTCCCTCTCTCCCTGTCCCTCCACCCTTGCTTTCTATCTCTCTTTCAAAATAAATAAAAATAAACTTTAAAAACCATTTTTCCCAACTAATTTTTTTGATTTAAAATTATTTACTTCAGAAGCCAGTGAAATCTCTAGATGCCTTAAAGATCTAATTTACACTTTAATTAAAAAATCTCTGTGGACCTACTATAGTCACTAAAATCCTACATAAAAAAATAAGTTATACTATTTATGTAGTTGTGAGTGAAATTAGTTGGCACTTCTTCTTCTATTTCAGGTGTTTAAGGATGAGAATAGTTGGCAATATGCCTGAGTACTGATTTCCTGTTTTAGTTCTGCTTTATCAGTTATCAGACTGCAACTGTTCTGCTGTATGGACAACCTAAGAGGAAGACATTAGGGTTGGTTCAGTGGTAATTAGAACTGGGTCTCCCTAAAAGGTAGAAACTGTGTGGGAAGATGCTCTGGTGCCATGTAAACTCAGTGGGAGAGAATGGTGTTCAATGAGCTTTAAAAATATGGCATCTTAAAATGGCATTTAAGGTCCCCCAAGGCTATTTCCTTCAGAATCATTACAAAAAGTATATGTTCCCTACCAAGTTTGATAGATTTCTACTTTTCTACATGGTGGGAGGTGAACTGAGAGAATGATCTCATTCATTATTGAGATTCTAGGAAATATCTGGATGGATATATATTATACTGCTATTTTTATGGTAAAAATCTGATACTTCAAGACAGATTATATCTCCTTACGTATCATGACATAGTTTACATCCCGTGAGAAGAAGAGACTTATGGAACCATTTGTAGCTACATTTTGAGTATTTACTGGGGGCTAGGACTTGGTGCTAAGTTCTTGGTAATTTAATTTTCACACCATATTTGTGAGATGAATATTATTATCCCTCTTTTGTGAATGAGGAACCCAAGGATCCAAATAACTTCTTTCAGGTTTCATAGCTAGTTATTAGTAGAATCAGGAATCAACCATAAATCTTTAGTCCACAAACACCTACACTTTTGACACAGTTTAAACTGGGCAAGATCTGGGAAGATGAGGAAGCAGTTTGTATCAGAGGTTCCCCACTGACTGAGGCAAGTCACTTCATACATCCCTACACTTCATACATACACTTCATGTATCCCTACAGCCCTAGGCCCCCCTCCTTCTTGTTCGTTGACAGACTGAACTAGGCCCCAGCTCAGTATCACTTTTGTTTCTCATTTCTTGCCCCTGCTTTTGGGTCACAAAGCAAAGCGTTCAAAATATAATGCTCAGGTCCCACCAATAAACTACACTTCTTCAGCCTCAACTCGGACTTTCATCTCCATTCTGAAGTTTACCATTGGCCTCGGTCTTAGCTTCAGCTTCATTTACTTGGCAACTTCTGTCTTCATCTCTAGTTCATGATCTTCAGGGATTGTTCTAGATAGCATAAAATCCTGACAGCCACTAGACTTTTTTAAACCTGTCTTGGCAAATAGGTTTCTCCTTTCATTCATGGTTTCCTATCTCTTCAGAAGAAGAGTGTACATTAGTAGGTTGTTCCATAAGCTTTTCCTACCATAAAACTCTTTGCTTCTATGAGTGTTCCACGTGTAACTCAAACATTCCTGAATCTTGCCATTACTTTGTTGAGTGTAAGACTATTAAAGTAGACCAATTAATCTATCCACAGACACAACTTATTGTATTTCCATTCTACATGTTTCCATCATACCTTCTTGATGTGTGTGAGGATAAGAAATCTTTCCTCTTTAAGCCAAGACAACCCCCCTCACTAATGTTTGTTTCTTCTTATCTTGATTTTCAAAGATCTTTCTTCTGCTCTTTTGAATTTTTCTGCAATATCTTCTTTTCACAGGCTCTTTTCCTCGTGCCTTCAGAAATGTTTAGTTCTCCCTTATCTTACAAAAATGTCACTTGATTCTGTTATGTCTTTGCAGCTTCTTCCTTTTACCCACAAATTTCTGAAATGAATGTTTTTATCAGCTGCCTCCTTTCCTTTGCTTTTCATTCCTTCCTTAATTCACTGCGGTTTGGCTTCTGGCCCTATTTTTCTGCTGAGATTGCTCCTTTAAAGGTTAACAGCGTACATTTTGTCAAATCTAATGGCCTTTTTATCTATCCAAATTCAAATAGTATTGGTATTACACTCCTACTTGCCTGTGAGTGTTCGGTTCTGCCAGGCTTCCACATCTCCTTCCCTGATGGGGCCACTTACTCTACTGCTGTATTTCAGCCTGGCCACAGCATCTACAAGCAATTCTTGCTGTGGCAATAGTGGACCAAAAGACTCTAGGTCGATGGCGGGACTCAGCAACAAGTCACTTTTTGACATTAGCAGCATGGTCCTTGTTGACATCTCCTTGGGTAAAAGAGAACAAGCAGGGACAATCCGGGTGTGGCACAAACTTAGAGTGAGATAAATCTGCTTGGGATCTGGGGAGGAAGGACTGCCTCCAAAACAAAGTTCAGGAGAGTACCAAAGTCATCTCTGACCCCGACTATCGTCACTAGCCAAGGTTGTCCTGACCCAAGAAAGCAAAGAAGGCCAGGATCCAGGCTTTGGGGTGATGATACCATTTCAGAGCTCTTGGCTTGAAGGATTAAAATGCAGTGAGGCTCATTGAAGAAGAGTTAAGGAAACTGGAAGCAAGAACAGCTCCATGAGAAAAGGGGATCTAGAAACTAGGGAGAAAAGTAGATGGAGTTGAAAGCCACCTTCCTTCCAGTTTAGGAGAGAAGGAGTCAGGATTGGAGGAAGGAACCAGAACTGGTGACTGATGGCACAATTAGGAACAGACCACTAAGTGTACAGCTGACCCTCTCACTGGCCCTCATTTAAACAGGGTGCTTACAGGGGCGCCTGGGTGGCTCAGTCGGTTAGGCGTCCGACTTCGGCTCAGGTCATGATCTCGCGGTCCGTGAGTTCGAGCCCCGTGTCGGGCTCTGTGCTGACAGCTCAGAGCCTGGAGCCTGTTTCAAATTCTGTGTCTCCCTCTCTCTGACCCTCCCCTGTTCATGGTCTGTCTCTCTCTGTCTCAAAAATAAATAAACATTAAAAAAAATTTAAAAAAAATAAAAAAAATAAACAGGGTGCTTACAGACATCCATCTTAGGACATGGAATTGCTTCCAGCCCCTAACTGCTAGTTGGGAGAGGGCTCCTAATATACTACTAGTCACTAAAGTGGGACTTTAGCAGGGTTGAAAGTACACACTGCTTCTCAAACTCAAATGCACATATGTATTTCTGGGATCTTGTTGAACTGTAAATTCTGAATCTAGTAGATTTAAGGTGGAGCCTCAGATTCTGCATTTCCAGCAAGTTCCAGGGATACTACTGTTGCTGGTTTGCAGACTGCTCTTTGAACAGCAAGGAGTGAAGGAAGCAACCGTAGTTGTGAGCAGCTAGGGTCGTGCAGAAACTGTCTTTCAGAGGAATCAGCTCCATGTCCTTTGGTCCTACTAAAATCTAATAAACATAGTGGATAAAATCAAAAGTAATGCGGGTATTTATAATATGCCACCATTTGTTTAAAAAACGGGGAGGAGAATACATATGCCTATGGCTTATATGTTGTAGTAGATTACTAGTTGCCTTTTCCCTGTCTATTCTTCCTTTATTCTTTACCAACAGAACCCCAATGTTTGGGAGTGGCAAAGTGCCCAGCTTAAAATCTATCCCCTCAGACAGGGCTAGTCAATTAGATAGTGTGGGACTTTTAAATTTCTTGAAAAGAAGTTGGCTGCTGGGAGGCCAACTCTTTTGTTTTTTTGTTTTTTGCTTTTTTGTTCTTCCTTCTTGGCTGGAATATTGATGTGATAGATTTCACTCTAGCCACCATATTGTGATCATGAAGTGCTTTTCAGGATGAAAATTGGGTCCCAAGAATAATGAGGAAGGCAGGTAAACATCCTGAGTCTCTGATGATAGTGGAACCACCATCACAGGCCTGCTGTGCCTACGTCCAGATTCCTCTTGGATGAGAGAAAAACAAATCTCTACCTTCTAAATAATCGTTATTTGGGCTTTCTTTTATATGTAGCTAAATTCAATTACTAAATGGTACTATATGCACATAGTATTTCTCAGAAGGTCATCTGAGAACTGATATCAGCTGTCGCCTCCTGGGAGGGGAACTGATAATCCCCTGGGTGAGAGGCTGGGGAGGGGGACAGAATTTCAATTTTATGGAGTCCCCTTTTGTCCTTTTTGGAGTTTTCATCCCAACGGTACAGCCATAACAAACATTCACAAATAAAAGCACACAAACAATAAATAACAACAACAAAACACAAACCAAAAAGCACACAAGTGAAACATGAGCAATATGAGAACCTGAGTTCTCGTGAATGCTGAAGAAAAACATATTTTGAATTTTCAATGCCTGTTTTCACATCCTTTGACTGAAATTTTCTTTTCATTAAAGATGAAAGTGGACCCAGCTGCATTATATGAATTTAATCAGATATTGGTACACGAATGGAAATTACCATGCAGAATTGATATTCAACCGAACTCCGGTTTTCTGTTTTGCTTTCTGCGGAATTTTACATCGGGATCACTATGCAAATAGTTAAACCTACAGCATTTCTGCCGCTGAATTAGATCTCTGAGATTTTGAATTCATATTTAGGACTAATAACAAGTGAATCAATGGCCGAGGAAGAAATGTGTTTTGGAAGTTTGTGTCTTTGTTATATGTCTTCATATAACTTAGTTAATCTATTTAATGAGGTGTTGGATTTTCATTGGCAGTGTCATTTTATGGCAAATATCACAGGAGACTCAAATCTTGATGTATGATTAGAATGCATTTAACCAAGATCATTCAAGAAGCTTCTGCTCAAACAACTCCATTTGCTTTTCAAGACTTTGTTTTACTATAAAGTCAACCTTCTTTCTCCCTTAGCTAGGAAAAATTTTTCTTTTCACCCAAACATTCCAAACTTTCTCATCATTCCTACCCTTGGACCATGGATCTCTCCAGTGTCTGGGTGCCCCCCTTCCTTTTTGCCTTTCCTGGTAGCATATATCTTTGTGTGTACACACGCGTGCATACACACACATTCAGGGAGCAATTCAGACCATGCCACTAAACCTCACAGGTGTCTCCAATCCACACCGAATCACTGGAGTAAACATCACAGACTGTTGTCTTTTGTCTACACCCAGCTCACAGATACGCTCCAGTTGGTTCATATATCCTTTCCGTAAAATGTTAAGATGGCGGCCCAAAATAAAACATGATTTTGGAAGTTCACATTGGAAGATATCACAAAAGTTTTTAAATATCTGGTTTCCCTTAAAAAGCTGGAGGAGACTGGATATGAAGTCCTGCATATCAATAGTTAGCTCAGGCTGGCTGGCTTAGTGGAACAGTGTGTGACTCTCCACCTCGGGGTCTTGGATTCAAGTCCCACATCGGGTATAGAGATTACCTAAACAAATAAAACCTCAAAAAAAAAAAAAAATAAACTCAAACTGAAGAGCTGCTGCTCATTAACACAGAGAAGTCTCATGTTTTCTGGAGTCCTCACATCCTATTGGCTGGCCTGTCTGCTATTTGAGTCTTTTCTCTTATTGTATGGTCACGGGGGATATTTAATGTGGGGCACTAGAAGCATGAGTGGAGAAGTGAGGTGAAGAAGTTGACCTGAGCACATGATTCTATGCAAATATTTGTCTGGAGAAAGAGTCCATTGCCCCAAGCATGTTTAGAACTAGGAACTGCTCCTACACAGAGCCCTGCACTGATTGTCTACAGTTGCGTGAAATGATCACACAGTTTATTTTCCTCTTATTAAGCCAACTATTTAACTCATGTACTCTTGTAAGATGGAATGGAGGCTACTAAGTATTAGGGTTCCCCTCACCTTTATTCTGTAGGTCAGGAAACTGACTCACACCATGAGTTATCACTGCCTGACAACTCATAACCATTTCTTTACTATTTTATGCCTGTAGGTCTGACCTTTCTAAATTGATGACAGACTCCTGGAGGAAGGAGTATCATCTTGTTTACTTCCAGAAGTAAATAGAAGACTATGTAAATATATTTATTAATAGATATGAATGAACAAATAAGGAAACATTTTACCAAATTAATCCACTGCAGTTTTGACACAAGAGCACCTTTTCTTCTTAATCTTTATATTTGAGATTTTCTTTTCTTTACATTTTGTTTCACTTGAATTAGAGTGGGAAACCTGGATTTGTTTATTTACTTTCTGTGGCAGTATATTTGAATCTATATTTTCAAGTATATGATTTGAGCATTTCACTAGGGGGCTAATAACCACAGCCTGGAAAGTGTAAAGATAAATCTTATTCACACTTCATTAGATCAGGAAACATTTTCTCACATCAGTTAATATGCTGATAGTTTTTAAAACGTCTGCCTTCTTCCCCCACGGTGCTAATGTGAAGTGAAGTCAATCTAAGACTAGTATGCAAGCAGATTTAGAAGGATTTTGTGGATGTCATATGAAATGTTAACCTTTCCACATTAGCATGTATGATGAAAGGATATGTCATATAGGCAATGTCCTCCTTACTCTGACTAGGAAGTCATGTTATTTTGAGTAGCATGCTGCGTCCTTTCCTTTGTTTTTGTTTTGTTTTTAATTTCTGAAACGTTTTACCTGACATGATACCTAGAGATGCCTCTGCTCAGAAAAGTAATTAAACAATTGTGCAACGAAGAACTATTAAAATACATTTAATCCCTGCTAAAAAGGACAAAAGCAACACATGGAATCCATTGTAACCTCTACCACGCACATATTCCTCAGTCCTACTCTTGTTATTTTTGCTTTTACTAGCAGTTTTAATCCTGTGAATAGAAGGAATTTAAGCCTTATCCCACTTACAAAAGGATTGTCAAATAATTTGCAGCAGGGGTTTCTGTGACATCCATTCTTTGCTCATTTCATCCAACTAATAATGTTTATTGTGTGAAGGTGGAAGGGGGAATGGAGAGAGAAGGAAGAGGAAGAAGAAGGGGGGCGGGCGGGGAGGAGAAGTGGGATGCAGAGAAAGGGAAGGAGAGAGGGAGGAAGTCAAGGTCTTCCTTCTTACAAAGAGAGCTTATCTACATTTTAGAAATAGTGAAGTCTCCAGGTAAATCCCTAAATAAGGAGAGGATTTTGCCTCTGGTCAAAAGGCTACATAGGAATGGTATTTCAATAGTTAACAGCCAAGTGAAACGGGCTCTGCTTGCCTCCCACCTCCACCCTGTCCTCTGGCCTCCAGAGGGGTCCTGCGTCGCCCCTGTTCTTCCACATTGGTCCCTTGCTGATATTCTCAGCTGCCTCAGTGACACGAACGAGGAGAAGGACACCCATCTTGCAGTCTTCAAAGGACAAAATGTTAAAGGGATAAAGTCATCTAAGAATCGTATAGGGATACGGGTTGTGAAATGGCACATTAACCAGTGGGTGGAGAAGGGCTCTCTCTAGGGATGAGAGGGGGCGTGAGTGGCAGACGTCGTACCCAAAACAGGCGGCTCCCGCTTGCCCTCTGGGCGGGCAGGCCAGGCCTGCGGGGAGGGGCCCTGAAATCCCCTCTCACTTGTTGCTGGGAGGCCGCAGGCGCGTGTGCAAGTTCGCACACGCTGACGGCACTGACACCCAACGGGTGCTCCTGTTAGAGTAGGAGAGGAAAACTCAGCTGACGGGTTTGGAACGCTGATTCTTCAGGTTTGAATACACTCTATACACTTGGTTGCTTCTTCCACACTACTGCATAAAGGACACCGGGGAAATTAAACACTTTAATTGTGGGCAGACAAATCACCTTCCCATAAATCAGAAAACAGCTCGTGGAACATAAATCAGTTAAAAGGAAAAACGGGGTTGCACAGCAAGTTTTTACCTGCATTGTGCATGTAGGAGGTGGGCTTGAACGAGGACATTACCTATATGGCATATCCTTTCATCACTGTTCAAATGATCTAACGAAAGGAGAATTAGAAACAAAGACAGACCTTCTGCGCTCATTTGCCGAAGATCTGTTTGGTGGTCAGAATACTTATTTCCTATCAGAGCACGAAAATGTTTCAATAATCCCCTTTGAAGGGAGGTGTTTTTAAAAGTTTAGTAAGTGTTGGTCTGCTATCGTTTCAAGGAGCCTATTAAAACATTTTAATGCTGCTTCAGATCAACTGACTCAAGAAGTGTACTGTGCATTCCAACAGCCAGAACTGTCAGCCGAGCTAAAGACCTATTCAACTGAAGAGCACGTTTAAAATAAATTACGCTTACAGCCACTGCAACACTCCACACTTTAATGGGGAAGGTTTGATTAATTTGCTAGAGTGGTTCACAGAACTCAGAGAAACATTTTACGTACCAGATACATGGCGTATTATAAAACGTGTAACTCAGGAACAGCCAGATGGAAGAGATAACGCGGGCCAGGTTCGTGGTGAGGAGCTGCGGGGCTTCTGTGCCCTCATGAGTGAGCCCCTCTCCCCAGATCTCCACATGTGCAAAAACCTGGAAGTTTTGTGAACTTTATCCTTTTGGGGTTTCTTGGCGGCTCTATTACGCAGGCGTATTAGACTAAATCATTGATTATTGGCATTGATTCAATTTCCAGCCCCTCTGCCCACCTCAGAGGCCAGCGAGATGGGACTGAAATTTCCCACCCTCCCATCACGTGCTTGGTTCTGCTGTCAACCAGCCCCTACCATTAGTGTGGTCCAAAAGTCACCTTATTAATACAGCGAAAGACATGTTTATTTCCCTTCTTGCCTAGGAAATTCCAAGCGTTTTTAGGAGCTCTGTGCCAGAAACAGGATAAAGACCAAATGCACTTAATATATTTTTCTTATTGTAAGTCAATATCACAGTCTCTAAATGACATAGTATCGTCCTTATTTTTCTCACTTTCAAGAACCAGAACAAATTCCCCTTCTCCTTGGGTATTTTTTAATCATTAAAAAAGATAGTTACACAGAGAACAAATTGGTGGCTGCCAGAGGGGAGGTGGATGGGAAGACAGGCAAAATAGACAAGGGGATTAAGAGGTACCGACTTCCAGTTATAAAATAAATAAGTCATGGAGATGAAAAGTACAGCGTAAGGAATATAGTCAATAATACTGTAATAATCTTGTATGGTGACATGGTGACTATACTTATTGTGGCGAGCACTGAGTAATGTATAGAATTGTTGAATCAATATGCTGTACATCTGAAACTGACATCACATTATATGTCAATTATAGTTTAATAAAAAAGATACTTATAGGGGTGCCTGGGTGGCTCAGTCGGTTAAGCATCCAACTACGGCTCAGGTCATGATCTCACAGTTTGTGGGTTTGAGCCCCACGTCGGGCTCTGTGCTGACAGCTTGGAGCCTGGAACCTGCTTTGGATTCTGTGTCTCCTTCTCTCTCTTCCCCTCCCCCGCTCACACTCTGTCTCTGTCTCTGTCTCTCTCTCTCTCAAAAATAAATAAACATAAAAAATTAAAAAAAAAGATATTTATATAGAAGTATGTATCATAACTCAATAGTGGTTAGATTTTATCAGTAGGAAATGGTAGAGCCACAGGATTTACAATTTGAGGTCTAGTTGTCACTAGTTGTTATTGGTGGCATTTTGAGGGACCTTTTATGGTATTCAACAGAATTTAAAATTTTTATCATGCCGTCACTTTATCCTACTTTTCTTTGTAACTCTGGGCCTAGTCCATTGCTGGCACGCAGCACTTGTCTAATAAACTCATGCTAAAATATTAAATACACTTTTTGGAACCTCTTGGATAAGTGCAACAAAGGTAAAAAGGGCTCATCCAAAACTTGTTGTTGGGGAAAGAATAGACAAATGTATCAGTGGAGCAGAATAGAGGACCCAGAAATAGACCCACATAAACATGGTTAACTGACTTAAGGGAACACAGTGGAACAAAGATAATGTTTCCACAAATGGTGCTGCAACAGCTGGACAACCGTGTGCGAAAACACTGGAAAACCCTTCACAAAAATGAACTCAAAATAGGTCATAGACCTAAGTGTCAAACATAAAGCTTTAAAACTCCCAGAAGATAACACAGGGGAAAATCTAGGTGACTTTAGATATGGTGATGTCTTTTTAGATACAATACCAAAGGCACAGTCCATTAGAGAAATAATTGATAAGATGGACATCATTAAAATTTAAAACTTCTGCTCCTGCAAAAGGCACCGTAAAGAGAATGAGTAAACAAGTCACTGACTTGTAAAGAAAATATTTCTTCAGATTTCTACAGACTTATAGAGAAACTATTTGCAAAAGTCCGATAAAGGACTGTTATCCTAAGTACACGCACATGCATGCACGCACACACACACACAACTCTTCAATTTAAAATTTTAGCAATATGAAAATGAACAACTGGGTTGAGAATGGGCCCAAGACCTGAAGAGACATCTCATAAGAGAAGATAATACGGATTGCAAATAAGCACATGCGAAGATGGTCCACAGCGTATGTCATTCGGGAAGTTCAGGTCAAAGTGACAATGAGATACCACCACCCACCTAGAACGGCCAGAATCCAGAACACTGACAATGCCAAGTGCTGGTGAGGGTGTAGAGCAACAGGAACTCTCATTCAGGGATGGGGAGAATGCAAAATGAAACACCTTGGATGTGTGGCAAGTATAAAAAACTAAATATACCCTCACTATTTGATTCGGCAGTCACACTCACTGGTATTTACTCAAAGGACTTGAAAACATATATCCACAGAAAAAACCTGAACATGGATGTTTATAGCAGCTTTCTCAATAATTGCCAACACTTGGGTATAACCAAGATGTCCTCTGGTAGGCGAAGGGATAAATAAACTATGGTCCATCCAGACAACAGAATACCATTATGTGCTAAAAAGAAATGAGTCGTAACAGCCACGAAAAGATATGAAGGAATCTTAAATGCATATTATCGAGGGAAAGAAACCAACATGAAAGGCTGTCTACCATACAATTTCAACAGTATGACATTCTGGAAAATGCAAAACATTTTGAAACGTAAAAGGATCAGTAGTAGGGGGGTGCCTGGATGGCTCAGTCGGTTAAGTGTCCAACTTCAACTCAGGTCATGATCTCACACTTCTTCGTGAGTTCGAGCCCGCATCGGGCTCTGTGCTGACAGCTCAGAGCCTGGAGCCTGCTTCAGATTCTGTGTCTCCCTCTCTCTCTGCCCTTCCCCCACTCGTGCTCTGCCTCTCTCTCTCTCTCTCTCAATAAATAAACATTAAAAAAAATTTTTAAAAAAGGATCAGTAGTTGCTGGGGATTGGTGGGGAAGAAAGGATGAATGGATAGAATACAGAGGGTTTTTAGGGCAGTGAAACTATTCTGCATGATACTATAATGATGGATACGTGTCACTATACATTCGTTAAAATTCACAGAATGTACAACACCAAGAGTGAACTTTAACGTATGCTATGAACTTTGTATGATCATGATGTGTCAGTGTAGGCTCACTGATACAAATGTAACACTTTGATGTGACTTTTCTTTTTTTAATTAATAAGCTAATTTTTAGAGCATTTTTAGGTACACAAGAAAGTTCTCATATGTTGCCAATGTGGGATTTTGGTAGTCAGGGAGGCTCTGCATATGAGGGTCAGGGAGTATACGGAAACATCTGTACCTTCCATTTAATTTTGCTGTGAACCTAAAAATGCGCTAAAAAAATAAAGTTTATTAAAAAAACACTCATAGAAAAAGAGATCCGATTTGTGGTTACCAGAGGCAATGCGGGGGGGGGGGGGGAGCGGTGGGGAGCGGGAATATTGGAGGAAGGTGGTCAAAAGGTACAAACTTTCAGTTAAAAGATAAGTAAGTACTGGGGATGTAATGTACAGCGGGGTGACTAGAGTTAACACTGCTATATAATATGACAGTTGTTAAGAAAGTTGATCCTAAAAGTTCTCATCACAAAGAAAGAAACAATTTTTGGGGGATTTATATGAGATGATGGATGTTAACTCTTATTCATTGCGGCAACCATTTTGCAATGTATACATAAATCGAGTTATTATGCCATACACGTTAAAGCTATACAGTGCTGTGCATCAATTACATCTCAATAAAATGGAAAGAAAAAAATTGACCTTTAAAAAAGGTCAATATGATACATAAATTAAACATACAGATGAAACCAAATACAGCAATGATTTTTGATGTGAAGCTTCTACTGACTTTGAAATTAACAGTCTAGCCCCAGCACGCGTACCCTTAGCCATGCTCCCTTCTTTCCAGTATTCAGTAGCTTTGGGGCTCTGTCAGATGACAGCTAGGAACAGGGGTCTCCAATATGAAGGCCCTATGGGGAGGATCCCTACATGAGCTACCTCCTGTTTTGTCTTCATCATAAAACGGAGGAAACTGGGGAACGAGGTGTGTGTGCATAAAACCATAAACATATCTTTAAAAAGTCCTGATTTGGAGGAAAATATATCAACGTATTTAAATCTCAGTGTGCTTACCAAATGATTCTCCTCATCTTCAGCCATGTTCCTTTACCTCCTCTCATCCCAAACTCTTAGAAAATAACTAGTCCCTTCACTCCACGCTAAATTTTGGCCTCAGAACTGGCAGAAGGATGGGATGCTGGATTTTCAATGAATACTCTTTTGGTCGTGGAGTTGACTGTGAGGCTTTTGGGAAATGATCCCCATCTACCGATGTCTCAGACAGTCTGGTTGGGGGCACTGGAAGATCTCAAGGAACCATGTGAATTCAGTTCCTTTGTTTCACTGAGAGGGGATTAGCAGGACGATAAGATGTCCAGACCACTTGGAGTCCTGACCCAGCTTTGGCACTTATTAGACACTGTGGCAAGTGTCTCCCTCTCTCTGTATTTGGATCCTCCTCTACAAAATGAGAGTAATATCTAGCCCACAAACGGAATTTCTATTTGGATTAAATGAATTTTCCTTAGCAAAGTGTTCAGTTAGCATCTGGCACACGGGAAGCATCGCATCTGTGTGCTAAGGTGGAGACTGAGGGTCCGGGCCTGCGAGAAGTCTCCAGAGTTGAAGGGGCTTTTGTGACTTCTATTTACAGATGAGATTACAGTTCTCTGGGGGATGGATTTGCGCTGAAACCAAAGTGCACTCCTACAAAAGGCCGCGGACCTCTCTAGGGAACGGTTCTCTCTCTTAGGTGGGACCATGGCCTACAGAGGCAGAGTGGGGCTGTTCACAGGGGCCTGCCAAGCACTGAACTCCGTCATCTGGGTCCTCTGTAGACCGCTCCTTGCGTTGAGAGCCGCTGCCCAAGGACAACAACCACGGCGGAGGTGAAGCTCTCTTACACACAAGTGTGAACTGAAGAGCGGCTAACTTGCGGTGCTCCAGTCTTAGTGCATCCGCCAGCGGCTCCCGGCAGGACTCCCGTGTCAGAGCAGCAAAGTTACACATGGAGGTTTTGCTGTTTCTTAGAGGATATAGTAACTGATAATAAAAGGATTATCTGATTCTTCAAGGAGTTATCTCTGTTGGAATTTTGTAGGATGAATTCTTTCGTGGAAGCATTACAGAATGGTTTTACAAAGCAACATATTCTTCTCTTCAAAGATCTAATCTGTTATTGCCTTACTAAAAAGTTCTCCCGACATTCTAAAACATGGGAATAATCAGACAAAAAAAAAAAAAAAAAAAAAAAAAACAAACCGCAGGCTGATATAGAGCAAATTATGGCACATATCTGATCCTTGGCTAAAATGCAAAGTGTTCTATTAGGTTTCTTTGTGTCTCTCTGTATGTCAATGCCGTCATTTAACAGAAAAAAAGCAGCTTTCTTCAAATTATTGAGAAAATGAAGGGTATTGTGTTGTGAATATAAAAGTATTAGATTTTGGTGGGACTAAATAACTTAACATTTTAATATTAGAAATTTTAATTATACAGTGAGGATTCTGGTTCCAGGTCCAAATCCTACATGTGCTACTTCAGGTCTGACCACAGGCAATTGCCAAATCCGTACTTGGCAGGTCTCAGGGGAAAGTTGCCCCCCAACACTAGACCGTGCGCATAGCCAGTGCATGCCTGTCTCTGATGGGAGTTGCAGTCAAGGACTCAGGCTCGAGATCACACGCATGCACCGCACCCCCCCCCCCCCCCCCCACACACACACTCGGGCCATGATCTCTTGCATATCGTCACTCCTCCCTTAGGTGCCCTCCCCTTTGGAGTCCTTATTACTGGTCAGCTGCCAGCAGGGACCTTTCTTGGCTGCTTCTTCGGAGACCATGCTATGGGGGAGTAGGAGCTTGAAGACATTTTTCTCTCCTGTGATTCAATATTCAGTACTTTTTACTCCTACTCCCTCCCGCTTCCTCCCCTTGGCCCCCAGGTCTATAGCAATGGCAGGAGTCTTTAATTTGGGGTTCCCTTGGCAGTGGGATGATACCTCCTACCCCATCTATATCAAATACAACTGACCTTCATACTGGTCCAATTCCATGGGGAAAAATGGAACACTGGGGGAACTGGTACCGTCTTTATGACCTCTTGTCTAGTCTATCACGATAAATGAATGAAATCTTGACTGTTACTTTCTAACTGACCACTTAACTGGGTCTCGGCTTAGCTCAGCTCAGCTCTCTTGACTGGGAGCTCATGGCCTCCTGGTATTCACTCCTTCCCCTCTGAGAAATACACCTTCTGTCCACAATGCCATTTGTCAGGGATATCCCTTTCTTACTCATTCAAAAAAACAAGTGCACACAATGGAACCATGGTGTCCCAACACAGTGGTCAGATCTGCGCCTTAATGCTCAGGCAGGAAGGGGACCTGAACGTGAGTGTCACCGTGGACATCCCTGTGTTTGCATTTGCATCCGTGCTGCCGTAAGGAGACCCATGTGTCGTGCATGAACCTCCTGTACTGTGGACGTCACCAGGGTCTCCCTGCCTCTCACAGGTGGAGGATGTCCAGCTGCAAACTGATGACCTAAGCTCTCCTGTGACCTCAGCAAATGCCTTTCTCTCCATCTCATCGCTGAAGTCCTCTGTTACGTGTTTGCAGGCACAGATTTTGGTCTCCTTCAAGCTTCTAAGTGGATTCTATTTCTATTTTTCTGAAGTTGGATATTATTGAATTCCCTTCTATGTTAATTTGCCTCCTGGATAAAGCACAGCTTAGGTACTGTAGATGAGGTAGAGATCCTTGATTCCTTATAATTTTCCACCAGAAAGCTGATGAAAATGGTAATTTTACTGAGGACCCATCCTGCACCTTCCACCATGTCCAGCTGCTCCCAGGCCCCACCCCCTTCAAAACACCCTGCCCCTGTCCTTCCCAGGGTTTGGCCTTGGAGGGACAGTCCAGGCCCTGCCTCCAGCTGCTGATTCAGAACAGCAGCTGCCCCAGACCCGGCCTTTCCTTTCAGGTGAAGTCTGGGGAATAATATCTTCTTCGTCTCATTGTGCTCATTTGTTGAGCTCTATCTGGCCACTGCTTCAAAGAAAAAAAAAAAGGAAATATTAAGCAATTAAGCCATTAAGCCATTAAGGTAAAGGAAGTCTTCTGTTGCCCTTAACATCTAGAATCATGCCAAAGCAGAGCTATACCAGAAAAAAATCCCTCTGAGGAGATATGTTAAAAAGAAAAGCCAGTCTTTGATTCCAGTTTTCTCCATATGAATTTTGTTGTGCTAAAGAAGACAGACTGAAAAATAAACCTCTCCGCACAACCACTTTTCTAAAGCTAACAGGTAATAGTAGATGGCTTCATTTGGTGATTTCCATTCTTCCGAATCTCAAATGAACGTCTATTCCTTTTAAAAATCCTATTTAAATTCTGCATCATTTTTTTACCTCATTATCTTAAAATAAGTTTCTATTCTTCCTTTTATCCCTTCTAAACTTGATGAATTCTGCTTGATTTCAGTCTCCTAGACATCTTCTACATAGTGTATTCCTCAGGTTACATATCATCCATCTTTCTTCTAAAGTAATTTGCCCACTGGAAAAACACCACCAATACGCAGCAACGTTCTTTTCTTTTCTTAAAAAATACTTTTAAGAAATGTTCAAAATATCTCCTCTTCAGAACAGATATCTCGTTTCCACAACATTCTCAGCCAAGGCCACTTCAGAGGACACGCAGACCGCTTCCCCGGCCTATCACTTCCACGACCGGGTTTCTATTTCTTATTTCTTATTTCTCTTGTCCTCTGTCCTCATCAAGAGAGCGTGGGGTCAAAAAGTTGCAGAGGCAAGAAGAAAAGATCGAATCTTTTAGACCTTTTTCCTTTGGCTTCCATCTTTTTGCTGTTCTCGCCCGCCCGCACTGTGAGCCACGGTGGGAGCAGTGTGAGTACGACTCAGGGGACGTCTTCGTCCAGCGGCAGCTCCAGCCCTTGACGTCTACTGACAGGTTATGGAAATGCTACACATGAAGCCATCGTGAGGCAGGGCGCCTGATGACAGCCCTCCTATGCAACACTCACTCACGTACTTAGAAGCTGAGCCTGTTGGGGTTTATAAATGTGGGATGCACGCAGTTTTCCCTTGCTAAGTTATTCGGAATAGAGGGTTGAGTCAGTGGTGTTCAGATGTAAATCTTCACATAAATGATAACACTGCTGTTATCTCAAAAGGGTCCCAAAGCTCAGGGAGGATGCAGGGTACTGGAGGGATCAAAGTCCCAGCACCAGCGTATCATCGGTACATTATTTTCTGTCTGAAACCCACCCGGGTCTGGGGTTAATCCAAGCAAAATTTCTCTTTTGTCTAAAACATCTTGCTGCCTCAGGTGTAAATTGTTTCTGCCTGAATTATTGAGATAAATGTCTCTTTGGTCCATTTCCCTCTGCTAGTATAGTCCTAGCTTGTAATGGAAGCAAGTGCCAGGTCATGAGGAGAAAAAATGAAATGAACCAAGAATGAATGAAAAGGAAAGATGAAAAGAAAAAAATAAATACTCTAACACTGGTGTGATTAAATGACTTGTGCTTTCATTAAAGTTCTTATGCTGCACCGTTGAGGCTTATTTAAAACTGTTGTAAAGCTCAAGTATTTGTAATTTGGCTTTTTATTCTAGTGAGAGCATCTGTTTCCTTTTCTACCAGCCACACTTCCCTACTTTTCCCTTTAAAGATGTTTTTCAAACTCCATTCACCCTGGTCTCTTAATGCATTCTAGTCAGAGCCAGTAGATTCTTTTCAGAATGAAAGGAGAATAGTGTACAAGGTTTCCTGCCAGTTTGATGATTCAGTTGCTGATTTGCTGATACGTCTTAGAGCCATTTCCTACTTACACAGCTGGATATGCTACCTTTCTCTGTGCATGTGTTAGTGAATGCATGTACATTTTTTCGGTGTAAATATACTTGTATATATACGACCAGGTGATCTATTCCATTCTGGGAAATGGCTCACAGAAAAGCTTTTTATTCTATGTTGTTAGACTGCTAGTGAGGGATAGTCATTAAAAGTAGGAAATGTGTCACTTTAAATATCTAAATTAAGCAACAGGTTATTGGATTTGTCATCATGAACTAATTTTTCTTACCGCGAGGCAGAGTACTTTAGTATGAAATTTGTTGTAGCAACTCACGACTCCTGGTCTGTGACGGCTTCCTTCCTAAGCTGACCGTGTGGTCGCAGGTTACCCAGAAGTGAGCGGCCAGGGATGTGGGGTCTATATTAGCCAAGACTGCAGGTTCCTGTTGGAGCAGGGCTTTGAGCTAGGACAGACACCAGTGAGTCAGTACTCCCTCTCTCCTAGCTCCTACTTTCTTGCCTGACCTTCTGGTGTGTCTTATTTTGGTTTAGGACTTGGTGTGGTTATCAGTAAATCATGATTATTATGACTACCAGGGATTGATCATATGCTTTGTTCAGGGCACTATATCGAGGTCTGTATACGTGAGCTCACTCAATTCTGAAACTAATCTTATGAAGACACTACTTCCATAGTCATTTTGTAAATAAGAAAATGAACCGTGAGGAGACTGATTAAATTGCCTGATGTGACATGGCGTAGAAGTGGCATCTCAGAATTTGAACTCAGTCATATGAATGACTAAAAACCATGGTTTAATAACCATTAGACTATTCTGCTTCCTTTCCGAATTAAAAAAAAAAAGCCTTGTAATTACTCTTTCTTTGCTTTATACCTTCTTTAATTGCAGACATGTGTGAGAGGAAGGACTGAAGTGTCTAGATTCTCCAGTGTCTTTACACACATACACACAGACACACACGTACACAGGCAGATACTTGCATGCACACATGTGGATACACGTAAGTACGTGTGCATACACAAAACACACGCACACACATATACACATACGTATGCACACACATAGACACGTAAACCTAGGACTTACCACAACTGCATTGTAGGGTGAAAAAGTAAACCACTTTTAAGCTCTTGTTTGAAAAGAATAACTCCTGCTGCTGTTCTTCCTGATCTGAGACCCTCAAGCTTCACTTGCGTTATTCAACTTCCCTGTGAAATATTCTCATTGTTATTGCTTGTATCTTTTTCCTTTCCATTTCCTTAAGTCGTTGACTTGTATCCTATGTCTCCTGAAAGCTCTATATCACTCGATATTATATTTTCCAATTCCAAAATGATTTTCAGTGACCTTTAAAAACTATTGAGTGTATTTTATGTAGAACTAAGAATTTTTCATAATTTTTGGCATGTTTTTGCAGAAAGGAAGGGTAACTCAGATATTATAATAAATGCTAAGTATTTCCTTTCTTGTTTTCTCTGAAAGTCTCTTAAATTATTTTTCAGTTGCACCCTGTATTACAGGTTTTAAATATTTGATCATTTTTTCAGTAAGTCAGCTTTCTTTAATCTCTTTAATTTTCAGTTTAAAAACATTTTGATTTTTATTTGTCTTGACTACAAAGAACTGTGATTTCCAGGACACCTGGGTGGCTTAGTCAGTTAAATGTCTGACTCTTGGTTTCAGCTCGGGTCATAATCTCACAGTTCAGTTTGTGGGTTCAGCCCTCTGTTGGGCTCCACCTGACAGAATGGAACATGCTTGGGATTCTCTCTTTCCTTCTCTTTCTCTGCCTTTCCCCTGCTCACATGTGCGCTCTCTCTTTCAAAATAAAGAAATAAACTTAAAAAAAAAAGAATTGTGATTTCCTATGTGACTTTGTTATGCTCTCATTCATTGATTCCATAATATATAAAAATATATATTAAACATACATA
Source organism: Panthera onca (assembly GCF_046562875.1). Classification (NCBI taxonomy): domain Eukaryota; kingdom Metazoa; phylum Chordata; class Mammalia; order Carnivora; family Felidae; genus Panthera; species Panthera onca. The sequence continues at coordinate 14,227,709 of NC_138356.1, read as the reverse complement.
TATACATATATGATATATTCATTGATTCCATAATATATTAAATATACATACATGTATATACATGTATATATATTATGGAATCAATGAAAATATATTAAGTATACATACATGTATATACATGTATATATATTATGGAATCAATGAATGAGAGCATAACAAAGTATATATATGTATATATATGTATGTGTATATGTGTATATATACATATATATGAATTATTTACCATCTTCTTTTTATTTTTTTTATTTTGGAATGTTTATTCATTTATTTTGAGAAAGAAAGAGAGTGCAAACAGAGGGAGGGGCACAGAGAGAGCAGAGTGAGAATCCCACACAGGCTCCAAGCTGTCAGTGCAGAGCCCGACTTGGGGCTTGACCTTGTGAACTGTGAGATCATGACCTGAGCCAAAATCCAGAGTCTGAGGCTTCACCACCTGAGCCTCCTAGGTGCCCCATCTTCTTTTTAGAGCTGAACTGCTTCACATTCTGCTACTTTCATGAAGTTTTTTCTTCCCTTTGACTCTGTTTTACATGACGCATTGGATTTGTCATAGACACAGGAAGCCACATCATTTTTCTTAATTGCCTTAAAATACAGAGGGGCAGCTGTCTAGTTTTATTAATATTGTTTTTATACCTTGTTAATTCTTTCATTCCTTTAAAGTTCTCTTAGAGTATGAAGAATAAGGCCGCTGCTTCAAACCTGTCCATGGCTTAATCCTAAAATTATTCACAATATCAAACATTGATTAAATAACAAACTACTGATCAAAACACAAATAGAGTTTATCAGTAACAAACACGTTAATATCTTAGTATAATCACAAGTTTCAAAATAGTATTAAAGTTATACTATTTGCAAAGAATGAAGGTGGTGTTTCTTTTGTAAGGCAGTCCCTAAATTGACTCCCTTAAATAATACGATGAGTTCTCAAAATATTTTGAAAATGATGCAAACTGGAAACATGTATGAGGTTGTTCTCATGCTGGTGTAACGGACACCCATGAAACCCTTGTGGGGTCATCACCCAGGAATATGTCCCTGTCTGCGATCCTACTGTTGCCTCATCTAGGCAGATGCAGTTTGAGACAGAGTTAGAAGGGCAAGGGATTTGAGGTCATACGGAGGCGAGGGGAACTGCAATCCCAGCAGATTAGTTGTGAAAATGGAGCTCTGACAGTCAACAGGAAATAGTGGGGAGCGGGGGGCGGGGTGCACATCATGGTTCCTGGCAACGCAAGGGGGCAAGGAACAATCTACACTCTTGGGGGTCAGGGCAGAGTACAAAGGTGCAGCAAATGCTGGTCCAAGGAAATGGGGGGATCAAGACGCACGAGGGCTGAAGCCCAAGTTAAACACCCCGGATAGCACTGAGGGAGGGAGAGAGAAGTTCAGAACAAGATCTGAAGCAAGTTTCTTCTCTTTGGAGGTGGCCCAAAGATTGACCCACCCAAACCTGCCCTAGCACCTGTCAAAGCTGCTGTAGCTCCCCAATATCAGGGATATGCTCTCATCCACTCCCAAGACTTCTGCATGGCCAGGTTGTCTGAGAAAATTTCACCTCCCACAGTGGGGTGGGGTGTCACGCTGGATAGCATAACAATCTCTGCTGTTCCTCAGGGATCCCAAATAACCTGCTTTCACTGTGTTGTTTATGTGGATTAAAATACTGGGTGGGAAGCTCTGTATGCAATTTGGTGCCATACAAGAAGAAATGGGAAAACCGAGACGAATCATGTTGTTACCTGGGAGCCGAATTTTGTATTCTTGGGACAATTTTTAGAACACCATTTACCCACCAAAAGTTTGGTGAAGTTGGCTTCCTACCAGCTTTGTAAGCTAGGTAGTCCAATGTGGGCATGCAATGGACAGCTGAATCTGGTTTCTTATCTCAAGGACTGTCCTGGGGTTACTGTTAGTCGGATTGCCTCATCCAGACATGTTTGCTCCCTTGCCTTAGAATGGCCTCACGACATAGGGCAGTTGGTACTGAAAAGCAATGAAGATGAAATCGGTGACTTATATGTCAAGGGATATTCTGGGGCAGAAGATGGGTGCGTGTGAAGAAGCTGGCCTGACTTTCTCTGATGGATGGTAAAAATTGAAGGCGGTGGCCCGAAGTATAGTCCGTTTTGCTACCTATAATGCTTGCTTTGAAAATATGGATTTGTCCCAACGTGATTGATGTATTAGGGAAAATTTTGAATATTATGCAGATTTTTCTTTTGTGTGATTTTGTCCATGAGCAATAACAGGTGAATGCAGAAAACTGCACTCAGTGGAACTGAGTTGTGCAGGAATACACAAAACGTACACATGAGCACACCTCAGAATCTACCAGCTACCTCGGTTTCCCACATGTGTTATAAGCCAGGCTCATCCTCTTGTAGAGTTATAATTTTCCACCAAATTTCAGACAAGTTTTCTTCTACCTCTTCATAAGAACTCAGAAGCTGCATCCCTTCTGTCCTCTACCCCAACAAGTAAAGTGCACATTTTTTTCTAAGTAAAATATCATACTTACCATAGGATTTATGTATTTCTTAACCATTTGATACGTGCAAAACTTTGCTACCACTCTTAATAGCTTCCTATTGTTTATGTCACTGATAAAGTTTTGAATTGTTCCCTGACCCCATTTGCCTTGTGCTTTCTACTGCAGCTATTGTAGATTTTTAAGGGACACATATGTCCATGTAGGGCAGAACTGATGGGACGTTTGGTTTGTTCACTATTATGATTGAGATGGATTACGAAGGTTTGGAAAAGATATTTGTGATTGCATCCTGGGATTCTGGTAGAAGATTCCTCCCAGGCCATCATTCTTCTTGATGGTATAAATATAGATTTCTCAGTCGCCACAGAAATGAGGATATTTTCCCAGCGCTATCACAAAGAACTTGCTAGAAACCAATGTGCCTGAAGAGCAATACAGATACAGGATGGAGGTGATGGAGGGTGATGGTTTGAGGTGTGAGGCCCCCATTGATAATGAATGTTTTTCTGGGGTTAGCAGGTGCTCCTATCTGCTTTTTGCTGCTCCAAGGTGAACAAGAGCCCTGGCCAGGGCCGCAAGATGGACAAAATCCGCATGTATGCAGGCAATTGGATAGCTGGGGGCCTTTGGAATAAAATGCAGAGGGGTTTAGAATTGGCTCTCTGGCTCTGTGCTTTGGGGAGGTATTGAGTCTGGCAGCGAGAGGAAAGAAAAGGGCCAGTAAATAAATCTGTCCTTGGCTGACTTGTGCATGTCATTGAGTTCTGCTGGTTTGTGCTAATGGCTAATGGGAGGTTTGGCTCCCAGAAGAAAGTGCCACCAGCATTTTGTGAATTGATAGTGAGGGTCTGATGGAAAATAGCTCGTTCTCCAAAGTGATGCAGGGAGACTCCGCAGAAATGATATTCAGACAGAGATAGTTCCATTACAATCTTCCCTATGGGCTTCATAGTCTTGCCATGCTCCCTCCCAGGAGTTACCCTCTACGGCAAAAACAAGTCACAGGTCTGAGTTGTTTAAGAGTCGCTTAACATTAAGTTGGTATATACAAAACTTAATTCTTTTATTATTTATCTTTTGTTTTTTTTTTCTGCTTTACTGAGATACAATCAACATATAATATTATGGAAGTTTAAGGTGTACAGTGTGATGACTGCAAAGCTTAAGTCTTGCTAGACCTCTGACAGCTACTGAAATATCTGATTGCTGCATTTGGAGCAGTGATTTCCAAAGTGTGTTTTGTGCAGATCAGGGTGTTTTGGAGGCATGTCAAGAGAGAAGAGGGAGGAATGCCAGGGAGAGGAAGGTGTTGTGCATAAAGGCCCCCATCCCCTCCCCCCCAGCCCTTCAAGGTAAGCAGATTCACCTTTATGTTTTGTAATTGAGATTTGTTATTGGTTGAATCGCGTCTCTCCCCAACCCACCCCACCAAAAAAAAAGAGATGTGACAGTCCTAACCCTTAGTGCCTGTAAATGGGACCTTATTTGGAAATACAGTCTTTGCAGATGATTAAAGTGAATCCTTGGAATGATCCCTAATGCAATATGACTGGTGCTTTTATAAAAAGGGGAAATTTGGATGCAGAGACAGATGCATACAGGGAGGATGCTATCTGAAGATAGCAGGCAGAGATAGAAGGTAGAGATGGGGAACTCTATGAGCCAAGGTATGCCAAAGAGAGTCAGCTAACACCAGAAGTCAGGAGAGAGGCATATAACACATTCTCCCTCACAGCCCTCAGAAGGAAACAACCCTGGCAATATCTTGATTTTGAACTTGTAGCCTCCAGGACCGTGAGACAACACATTTTGGTTGTGTAAGACACCCAGCTTATGGTACTTTGTTATAGCAGCCCTAGGAAACTACAACAGGATTCTTGGTGAAATTTCATTTGGAAAAAGAAAAGCACAGAGAGTTCTCAGGTCAAACTTATTTGAAAATTATTGAGTTAGACATTTAGTTAGACCCTTGGCAATGGGCCAAGAGGAGAACTGTGGGCACTTCCAACACAGAATTGCACCATCAAAGGACATGAGACCTCTGAGTGCCAAGATTCTACCAAAGCAAAGTCAAATGCGTACTTCCTCACATGTGTACCTAACTGGCATCCATGGTAACCTGTATTGTATAGTTTGTAAGAGTTGTGAGAAGAAAAATAAAAATGTTTATCCAGCAATCAGATTATGCAATAGTGTGATGTAATCATGGTCAGAAGAGGCTGGATGGCCTTAATGTATATTCACAATGGTCAAACCAAGTTCAAAATAGGGTCTTTTGTCTTTTTTTTCATGACTATGACTAACTAGTTACGTGTTCTCGGGAATCCCTGTTTGGAATAAACTGTGTTTCACCTGTGCAAATACAGCCAGCCAGGAGTCTATAGGAAGGTGTTGATTTTGGATTATGATTTTATTTAACACCTGGTACTCATTGCACAGATGTGCATCCTTGCTTCTCTTCTCAACAAGGAGGAGAGGCAGTTGATGGGCAGATGAGGCCCTACTGTAGATTTCTTTCATGGAATTCTCCATAGGATGCCATCTTTGACTGATCATGAATACATACACCTGGCAGAAGATCCCTAGCTCAGGCAGAGGGGGAGAAGGCCGGCGGGGCTTTGGCTTAAAAAGTCTGAATACATTTCAGAGTTGGAGGATTTCTGTGTTAGGAGCGGTGCATGTTTTGTGTTATTTTGTACTCCTGTATGTGTGCTTGCTGCTGGAAGTGATAGTGAAAGCCCCAGAAGCTAGACTTGGCTTTCAATGGTTTCAAGTGATCCTGGACAAGCCTCTGCATCCCTGGAATTATGAGGTTGCGAGAAACCAGGTAGTGTCCAGGAGTGAATATCTTTGGTGACATTCAAAATTATGAGTGGGCCCAGAACCCCTTGTGGCACTGACCGGAGACTGGGATTGTCTTTGGATGTTGGGTTTGTGTGTTGTGACCCAGCCCAAGGAATTTCTCAATGATTACAATGATTACACGCTCCATGCGTGTGAATATGGACATCAGTTGAGTAATGGTTTATATCCATACTGAACTAAAGCAGCACTTTGAGGATCCCCGGGGATTGAGGTTTAAAACTCTGTCATGTGTGCCCCAACAACCCTCTCCAGTACCCACGGCAGACATCATCACGGGCCAGGGCACACGTTTATGCTGAGCCCAGACGAGGTCTTGGAATTCTTCTACACGCAGCTGTCTAGGCATTTGCTAACAATAGATGGGGCCGCCACGCAAGATGAAACCTATTGGCCTTGCCTATATTAGGCCTTGAGAAGGCATCTGGCATAATGACTACTGCCTGCCCTAAAATGAAGCCAGACTGTTGGCCCAGTTCTGGGAAAGCTCCAATGTCACCATGCAGGAAAAATCAGCCGGGTGAAAGTACCTAGATTCATGCCTTGAGCGTATGGATTGAGGGCTGTCTACCTGTTGGCCGTGAGCCATATGCAAGAACACAAGTCATCTTGGACAGCCCACTGCTCTTAGTCGCCACCTGCAACTCAAAGTCCAGTATTTGGCCTCAGACCACTCCGCATCAGACAGAGAGATTCATCCGACAGTACTGGGATGTGTACTAGCAGACCCTCGACCTCAATTCTACAGGCAAGGAAATGTAGGCAAGCACCAGTGACTGTTCCCAGGGCTTGTTCAAACATCCGTAGGGTCTGACTAGGAACTTAGTAGGAAGAAGGAGGAGCGAACCCACCACAGTGAATTAGGGACTCCCTCTGCTAGATCTCTTAGCCTTGTGGGGCTGGGCCGTGTTCTCACCAGGGCTGTAGGCCAAGTTGTTGATCACCTGTGAGCATAAATTACCTGCAATGTTAAAGTAGAAACAAGGGAAGAAAGGCAAACTGGCACCTTGCGGGTACGATTTTATTAATCTCCCCACCGGCCCGGGAGGTAGGTAATTTTATTTCATTTCACAGATAAGGGAAGTGAAGCTGAGGGGGCCATGTACCCTCCTGAGGTCACAAACAGGAAGCAGCAGAAGTGAGACCATGTTTAGGTCTGACCAGAGCTCCCCTTCACTCCTTGTGGCACCCGCTTCTGCCACATCTCTGGCCTATGCCAGGAAAGAAGCCATGTCTTTCATATCGCATTATTTTACTTCTTGAAAAATTGAAAAAGCTTATGGTTTCAGGTCCCTACTCCACAGCCAGCATTTAAACACTGATTGATGACCCACTATGGTCCACCTATCCAAACTCACGGGTTGCTGTTTGTAATACTCCTGACATTTCTGAGGTCATCTCTCTTTCTCCCCTCAACGTACAGACAAGTCCGATTCTGTGATTCGAAATGAAAAAGCAAAATGGCAACAAATGTCAAGTGTAACAGTGATTCTTTCAGACGAAGCACCAAGAGAGCAAAGCTATTAAAAATTTCATCCTCTTTGCCCTTCCATTTACTGGGCTGCATCCTCTATGCTACTACAGTTACTACCACTGGAAGTAATATCGAGCACCACCAATTGGGACGTAGCACTGTTTCTGCAAATGTGAATCTATGTGGAGCAAGACCCACAAATAGCTTATGTAGTATTGGCAATTGGTAGGAAAGATCTAGTAAGTCCTGCATTATTACTTACAAAGAAAGGGGGCGAAATGGGAAAAAAAGAGCTCATTATCTTTAAAGGAATTTAAATTTACATGTATACTTACTTGATTTCGGTTAAACATAAACAGACTCTTCTCGTTAAGTATTATTTTACTTAAGGGGAAGGTAGAGAAAAAGTTAACTGAAGTAAGAAAGTCTTGCTATTAAAAAGGAACTAAACTTCCTTTTAACTTGGAAAAAAGACAGCATGAAAATTGTACTTTCTTATGTAAATTTCACATATCATTGGCATCATCATTTTGTAAACGATACATCCTGAAACCTCATTAAATCATGTTGATTAATGATTTAATTTATGCTACAAAACATAGCATAAGACTGATACTCTTAAAAATTTTGACTCAAATCAAATTTTGACTCAAAAATATGTAACTCAAATCAACTCTTCATTTTTAAAAGTGGAAAAGCTGAACCACTTGTCACATTTCTTATGCTTTGGATAAATCTTACCCTGGTTGTCTGGTCATTGATTTCTAAGGAAATTCATTTGTCAAAGCTCTTTTAGTTCATGCCTCCCCGTTACACATTCATCATTTACTGCGCTGAAAGCTCACAGGCTTTCTCTCCTGGCCCTTTACGCATTGCTTTAGAGTTTTTGATCTTTCTACTTCTTTGATAGCTGTATGATCATGTATGGATTTTTAAAAACTCAAATACTAAGCGAGATTTTTCTGTCTGCTGGGTTACAGTCAGGTCTTGGAAATCCGGCATCCTGAATTCGCTCTGTATCTTCTAAGTGGATTGGAAACCCTAGTTGTGTGTTGATAAGAATACTATTTTAATCAAACAAAGTAACAGAGTACAGAAAACAGGGTGAATATTATAGTTAGAAAATTACATCAAATATGGTAGCATTTTGGGGTGCGTAGTGAACAAAACCTGTCTTTTCCCTGGGTGACTCTTTTTTTTTGTCTTTTTGTTTTAAACATGCTGTTCGATCTTTGCGTAAATAATGCCCGTTTCCTTTTCCTCACAGACCTGTCTGCTAGACTACTGTGCCTGATTAGCACATATGTCTGTAGCCTATTATGTGAGTTTAAAACTTTCTTTTCCCTGATTTTATCTCATGTCTTCTGGGGTAACTGTGATAAGCAAAGGTAATAAATACAAATGTTACATCAGTTACTTAGAAAGTGTTCAATCCTGACCCGATGCTCTTTCATCATTCACTCTGTCCCTGTCCAGTACTTCTCCTGCACAGGACTCAGACTCAGGCCCCGGGGAATGTTGAGTGCAGTCAGTCCTGAATCTCTTTTGTGGAACATCTTCTCTGGGGAAGGTGTGCTGGGTGCTGGGAGAGGGGGAATCGATACAGAGCAAAAAGTCAGCTCGGTTAGGTATAGGATTGTTTTTATCACCGAAGCCTAAGTCTAAGCAGATCTGTATTATGAGGAAGATTTATAAAATATGTAACCAGGGTGGTAAAGACAGAATTGAAAATATGGAGTCACTAAAGGCATCCCTAACATTGGACATCTGCCTTTATACTAACTAAAATAAATAAATAAATAAATAAATAAATAAATAAATAAATAAACAACAACAAAACAAACCAAAACCCAAACTAAAACCTAGCACATGACAAAATACTCCTTTTTCAATTTCTAATTGTATCCAAATGTGTTCTAGGTCTCTGGGTAGCTATTCCTTATTGATTTATGATTGTGTACAATGTACTTGGTGGGTAAAGCAGGCATCATTTCATCTAAATTTCCTTTCAGATGGTGAACATGAAGGGTAAGTGGCCCTGGAAGGCATAGAGCACCATAGGAGTGGTGTGGATAGTGTTTTCTTGCTGGGTAATGATAGTAGAATTCATGGACTTTTGGGGCCACTGTGATTCCTCAGTTGCCCAAGCCTATTACTTCTGCCCCCTGACAGCCAGGCAGTGATCGATATCTACGAGAATGCCAAATGAGGATAGTCACCAACAAGAAACATGCTCCTTTTACCAGTAACCCTTGGCCATTTTTGTCTTTTGCCTCAATCTTCCTTTCCCCTGGACTTTAAGAAGATCACATTCAATTCTAATGCCTCAGCTTTTAGTACTGATAAGAGTGATACAGAACAAGAAAACAAAGTGTTCCCATTGAGGCCTGGCTATGAACACCTGGTAACACTGAAGTCGGAGGGAAATGGAATAGGATTGAGCAAGGACAATGAAGTGAGGATCTTTTTTATGAAACAAAAATATTCCTTACCCTATTCTTGGATTAAAAATAAACATTTTCCAGGGCACCTGGGTGGCTCGGTCAGTTAAGCGTCCGACTTCAGCTCAGGTCATGATCTCACGGTTTGTGTTCGAGGCCCACGTCAGGCTCTGTGCTGACAGCTCAGAGCCTGGAGCCTGCTTTGGATTTTGTCTCCCTCTCTCTCTGCCCCTCCCCCACTCGCACTCTGTCTCTCTCACTCTCTCTGAAAAATAAATAAACATTTAAAAATTTTTTTAAAAAAATAAACATTTTCCTTTAGGCTGATACCATGTTTTGTTGTAAGTGCTAACCTAAAGCTTAAATAAGTCTCCCAAAGGTGAGCAGTCAATCTGAAGGTTTCTGAAAGGAATCTGGAATCCCTACTATCCCCAGAAGTAAATCATCGTTGGACATGAGAACAGACAGTTTCTACAGAGTTATTTTATTCTGTGGATGCATTCCCTTTCTATTTAGGTTTACAGTCGATAACCCTGGAGAGCTCTCCCATATGACTTCTATAAATAATGGAATCTTTTCTTTTAAAAGCTCAAGGCAGAGATGCAAATAAGTTGAGCCGCAAAAAAAATCTTTCAGGTCCAAAATGCCCTGTCATATCAGCCAAGCCAAGGATATGTGTGTTTAGGGCACTTATGATCATATTTCAGATCGTGCCCTGGCAGTTACTGTTACCACACTATGAGTTGGGCATACAAATAGCTTTTTGTTGTGAAGTTGCAACGTGCCTCAAATCGTTTCTTAGAGGTTTTAGGACTTTTACCATAAAGTTTTGGACTCCTGACGACTAATGAGATCGTGCGGGAGCTTTCTCACTTCTTGAGTGGTGTTCTGTTGGTGTGGACGGGAGAGGTCATGAATTCATGTAAACAGCTGCAGAGGAGAGGCAGGAGGCCACGGGCTGAGCGCCCCTCTTACAGGGAAGCTCCTTCAGAAGGAGACACAGGTCAGAAACAAGTCCTGAAAAAACACCATATTTGTTTCCTACTGCTGCCGTAGAAAATTATCAGGAAGGTGGGCACTTAAAGCAACCAAAATTGATTATCTTACACTTCTGGAAGTCAAAATCCCTGTGTTCCTTTCTGGGGGCTCTACAGGAGAATCCCTCTCCTTGCCTTTTCCAGCTTCTAGATGCAGCCTCTTTTCCTTGCCTCAGGCTGCCCCTTCCATCTTCAAGGCCAGCAAGGCAGGTTGAATTCTCATGTCTCCTGTCGCCAATTTACTTTTCTGCTCCCCTCTTCCATTTTTAAATGCCTTAGTGATTGCATTGGGCTCATTTGCAGAATCTAGGACAATTTCCTTACTCATCTCAAGGTTCTTAATCTTATTCACATCTGCGAAGTCCCTTGTGGCATACAAGGTAACATTTTAACAGGTTCTGTGGATCAAGGCATACATATCTTGGGGGGGGGGGGCGGGTCATAGGCTCCCTACCACGAATGCCTGGTTGTAGTAGATGTGTGAACTCTCTGGTTGCCTCTTCAGTGTGAAAGTTGCCGGGGGAAATGTGAGACAGTAACACAAGAAAGCATATGCACAGCAGTCCCCTAGGTGCTAAATTGATGAGATGCTATTTATACCTGTTCAGGTGATTGCTTTCACTAAGTCATATATTCACTAGTTGTATTTTTTCTTTTATGTGGGTTGAGTTACCAACTTTTTAACATAGAAACTGGGGACTGAAAAGGTATCTGCTATTATATTAAAATGGTTGCAGAAATCATCCCAGTAGTATTTGCCTTGCTTAGAATTGTAAAATTTATTTGTGGAACTTCTTTCGTCCTGGAAGGTCAATCAGCATCGGGACAGCAAAGCTACCATCAATCTGACTCTCCTAGGCAATCTGGCTCCCTCGAGGTCTCCTCATAGAAATGTTTTTTAACAGCAAAAAAATGTAGAAAGTAGGGTAAAGGACAGGAGCCAGAAGAAAGAAAGTCTTACTCTCCCTTTCACTATGTCTTCTGACCGTTCAGATTTAAATAAAGCATACCTGAGAGAAAAGGTAAAAAACATATTTTGCAATGAAAAATTAATTTGTTAGAAATTTCGCCTGGTAGATATGTGTATGGTGGAACTGAACAGATTATATTAAGCAATGGTATATGCATTATAAACTCTAAGTATGTAACCAGGCCACTAAATAAGTCAACATCCCTTTGAGATCTTTCCTTTCTGTGTGAAATTAGCAATTGAAGGATAATGTGGGTGAGGAAGATGTATGCCAGAAACTCCCCCCACCCCCCCACCCCCACCAAGGGGTTAACAGTAAGATTTGCCTTATATTTACAAAAGCCATTCATTCATTCAAAAATACTTATTGAATGCCTACTAAAAGCAATGCTATGGAGGGAGGGATGTATGTGGATGTAAATATATGAGAATAAAATCCAGCCCTATTTTCCATGTAGTTTATAACCTAAAGAGAAAATGCTGCAACTTGTGTGTGATTCCTGGGTGCAGTGAAGACATTTTATAAATGTCTTTGATTTTCTACAATTTGAAACCCACTTCTGATTTCATTTATCTGACCAAGTCATCCCAAAGAACTCTCTTAAAAAGATTCATTTCCTTTTATTATAATTCTAAAGGCCTAAAACATCACCACTTCAGATCTGAGTATCTTTTGTTTTTTTCAAGTGACTTTTCAAAAATGTTTATTTATTTATTTTGAGAGGTGTGGGGAGGGGCAGAGAGAGAGGAGAGAGAGAATATCCCCCAAAGGCTCCACACTGTCAGTGCAGAGCCACACGACGTGGGGCTCCGTCTTACAAACCGTGAGATCATGACCGGAGCTGAAATCAAGAGTCAGACACTTAACCGACTGAGCCACCCAGGCGCCCCTGCAAGAGACTTTTTAAGAAACTCAAATCCATGCGATCGAGCCACAGGATCCTATATATCGCTCTGTGGTGGTGTCGAAGGCTAAAATAGGCAAAGAACCCTGAAATGTTCAAATAGGGTAGTCTGTCAGGCTGAGCATATTTTAGGTTGGTTTAAAAGAAAGAAACTTGAGAGTCTGCAAACTAACAGAAATAAAGTTAATGACAGACAAATAATTCTTGTTATTAAGCCTTTGGAAGAAGGAAACATGTAGAGACAAAAACAGTATGGCACATAGACTGCTTCTCTGTGGTATTTCTGCTTCAGAAACAGGGAGACCGGAGCAGCTATGTTTTAGAAGGGGGGTGGGATTATGCCAGAAAGATCTATACTTTGTGGTGCTCAGGTGTGAAGCCAAATCCCTACAACCCTGTACTAACGAGCGAGGAGAACCCCCTGATACACACTAAAATGTCTCCCTTAGTTACCCAAAGCTAAGAATGTTAATAAAAAGCCACTCATTTCCTTCCCATTAGAAGAGCCCAAGTTATCCCGGTGACCCCAGGGATACAAATATCACTGTCTGGTTCAAGCTGCAAGGATTTCAACACATAGTTATAATTCACTGAAATGACTAGAAATTAGTGTTTCAAATGCGAGGGAGTTTATTTCTTTGGATATAATCACTGATTACTTTGTGTCAATTAAAATAAATACGTGATGGTTTTTCTAGCTCTTACACCTAGTAATTGTATCCTATAAATGAAGAATCTTCCATATGTATAATCAGTAGCTCCTCCAACAATCAAATCCCTCTCTGCTAGTTCTAAAGAATGGATTGTCTTTGTTTAAAACTTGTGGAAACCATTATTGAGAGAGAACAACATTTACATATCTAAGACAACGGCAATGATGCAATAATTTGAATTCCCCTAGCTACGTGATTTTACCTGTTTGCAGCTTCCATTTCTTATTAAGTTTCCTCCAGATCCACAGATCTCTTTCCCAACGTCCCTGTTGTCTCTGCTGGTGTTTCGAGAAGCACTGTGAACAATGCCTTCCCCACACATTTTCATACCATCACACGCTTCTAAATCCTAGGATTTAACTGCTTCTTCCATCTACGTTCTATATTCCTATCAAGTTTTCGAGAGTCAAGAGGGTTTATCCTTAACTTTTATCGCCCTCATTAGCTCTTAGATGTACTCTGCACATTGTAGACATTTAGTAAACACTTACGGACTACACATACAAGGAAAATTTGAAGATTAAGTTCAAAGATTCCCTTTGGAGGGGACATATTGGATCATGTTCAAGGTAAATTGCTTTGGTAATTTCGAATTGTTTTTGGCACAGGAGACAAAGTAAATTAGTTCAGTGTCTTTTGTTTCTCATTACCCACAAAGCATGTTGAATTTGGAAAAATAATGTCAATATTATTTGATAGTACATCACATTTTGTAAAATATAGCTACTCTGAGAGTTATCCTAAGTCAGTAGGCAGATGGAAAACACAAAGTTCTGAGCTACAGACTTCAAACAGAAATGCTATTCTCTGGTTGCCAAAAATGCCACTATGTTTGAGTACTATAACACAATGCCATACACATCATCATCATATTCAGAATAAAAAAAATTTCCCCTGAACAATGCAAAATCACTTCAAGATAACTCTAAAATCCTACTGATTTAGATTTTCAGACATGGGGAGGGGATTCATTCAATTGCCTGATACTGATTGTGGGAGTCTTTCCCCTGTATCTATATTATTAAATACACACACCGTTCAGTTCTGCAGTCATGATCATTATTAAATCATTATCCCCAATTTAAAAATATCATGAAGTAACGTTTTAACTTGAAATGGAGATGGTGTTACCTTCCCTACTTCATGAAGATACACAGAATCAGTCAACTTCACACGTCTTAAGTAAATTGCAAGTTTGTGAGGACAAAAAGAAGATAGCATTCATTAAAAATAAATGCCAGTTCATTATACACAATGTCATTTGCAAGGTCCTAACACTGGGGAAGCTGGCTACTCCTTGCTAATGTTTTTTTAGAAAACAAATAGTGGAGCCTTCAAGGAATGTCAAACAGAGGCAAGACTGTGAGTCTAGTCTTTTCTGTGAGTGAATTTAGCAGAAATTGCATTTACTCCCTTTAGTGATAAATGTTCCTATCGCACTTCAACTTTCCAGGCGAGTTTGTTTTTTGTTTATTAAAGGTTTAGGTTTAGGTTTCATTCTCCGCTGGACTCTTCAAACAGATATTTGTGTCTTTAGCTCCCTGAATTGACTAAATGCTGCTTAAGTTCCCCGGCTGGCCCCTGAGTCCTGTTTCTTACTTATGTCTCACTGCTTCATGCCAGAGTCTTCTCCCCATGGACCTTATAACAAAGACGTGGAAGCCATGGGAGCCAAAGCATGTGAGGTAGACCCAGAGAAAGACCTCTGTCCAAGCTCCCTCGGTGACTTGAATCTGCACGTTTCTCACCCCGCGAACCATGCTGGTGACTTTGTTTATTTTCTGATCTCATTGCAGTCAGAAAATTCCTTGCAATTCCGGGTAATTGGCGAGAGCAGCTGTTGCTTTGGCTTCTGGTTTTACCAAAGGGGAATCTTTTTATTTTTTAAGGTATTCTTTTCCTAGTTACATTAAGAAATAATTGACACATACCACTATATAAGTTTAAGGCAGACAGCACGCTGGCTTGATTTACATATATTGTGTAATGCTTACCATAATATGTTTAGTTGACAACCATCATCTTATAGAGATACAATAAGAAGGAAAGAAAACAGTGTTCTCCTTGTGATAACTCTTAGGATTTCCTCTCTCAACAACTTTGGTGTATATCGTCCAGCAGCATTAGCTATAGTCCTCATGTTGTACATTACATCCCTAGTGCTTATTTATCTTATCACTGGAAGTTTACACCATTTGACTACTTTCCTCCAATTCCTCCTCCCACACCCCCATCTAAAAGGGAATCTTGAAGATAGTTGGAGAAAGCCAGACTGACTTCATACAATTCAACGTCCTAAAACTTGTGGATAAAGATTAGATTATATTTAATAAATTTGCTGCATTTTCTTACAATTTACCATTATAGGGCATTATGTATTATATTAGAAATCTAAAACAAAAAGGTATTTCATATTAAAAATTTATTCCAGATATGGGGATTGAGTGGGAATTTTATACCTTATTTTCTAGCACAATGTTTTTAGTAATGCAACTACTTTTATAATTATATGTATGGCTATTTTTATGGTTGTATGAAGCTATGAAAGTGAGCCTACCTTCAAAAATTCAGGAAAAAAATGGTAACAGAGACTGTAAGTAGTAAAGGAATTAATTTAACTCCAGAAGGATTTAAGGCAAATTACATTAATCAAGGCCTTGTTATGCGCAGGGATCTATATGTAGTATGTTCACATTTATTATTTGATTATTTAATCCCTTAGTTAATGCTATTTACTGTTTACATCAACCCTTGAGTTTAATATTAAAACTCAGACTTAATTCTAGTACATTCACTTCACTTTCTCAAATACAGAGGGAATATTTTTGGATTTGATTATTTCTTAGAGGGAGAAATCAGTAATAATTAAATATAAATCTTAGACACTACTTGGTAAGTAATCACCAGAAGGTCATCCAAAGGACATTTGAATATGTTGTGTTAGATGACTTATAGCCATGGCAAAACAGAAACAAAAACCAGCAGCAAGAAAAATATTGGTTTGTTAAGGTATATCTAGAAATCTTCCATGTTCTGTTGTGAATCTTAGATCTTTTCCATTTCTGTCTTTTGGAGCCTACTTTGAGCACCTTGAAGTTTCAATGTATGTCTATGATAGAATCTTAGCTTCTCTTTTTATAGGCTTTGTTTTTAGTGATTGTAACATGATGATAATTTCTTCAATTTACTCATTTTCCACTTCATTTCAAAGTCAACTTGCAAGAGATATGGTAACTAAAAAAAAAAATCTCTCTCTTTTATTTTGTCATGGAAGGCAGGAAGAGATCTCAAGGAGTCTACTTTAGGCACAAATAGTTTTAATGAACAAAAAAATTAGTAGCTAAAAAATTAGGAGGTTATAGTTTCTTAAATGGTTTTTCTGTTAAATATATATATGAAAGTACTATTTTAAGATATAGAAGTAAAGAGCAAAAAAAATTTAGCTTTGTTACCTTGCCTCCATATTAAGTCATTCTTATTTAATTTGTCAAAATCATAAAAATCACAGGACTTACACGCCCTGTTAATATAATGTGGCTAGTCAATAAATGTCAGTGTTTCTACCCATTCTTTGTAATACACCGACTCTTACTATCTCATGTTTTTATATTCACGGAGAATCTGTGCTCTGATGAGCTCTATTTTGTCTTGTAGAACAAGCTTACTTCAAGGACCTCTCTACCTGGTTTTCTTGTAGCAAATTTCTTTTCTTCATTGAATGTATCTTTTCTGGTAGTGACACATGACATCACCTCCCTGGTCCAACTATTTTCAGTTCATCTTTTAAGAGTGTCTGAAATGCTAGGGGCCAAACATTAGGGTGCACAAGAATCACATGGGCAGCTTGTTAAAAATGTGGGTTTTTGAATCCCTACTTCAAGAAATTCTTAATAGGTTTGGTGAGAAATGGAGGTGGGTGCTTTTTTTCACAGAACTTCAGACAATTTTGATGCAGGTTGTTGAGGCTGACACACTAATACTCGGCAAGAAGGCAACAACTCATGACTCTGAGGACTACTTTTTCTGAAGAAATCCTTCAGTTATCTATTACTATATAACAGACCACCCAACACTTAGTAGCTCAAAACAACCATAGTAATTAATTTTGCTCGTGAATTTGCAAGTTGGGCAGGAATTGGTGGTAATGCCTTAATCTGTCCACATGATGTCAGCTGAGGTGGTTTGCTTGGAGCTGATATCTATTTCCAACATGGCTCATTCATATGGTTGGCATGCTTTGGTGGCTGTTGGCTGGGAGGTCAGCCAAAAGGATGTTAGTTAAGAGTTTTGGTTTCTTTCTACACGGGATTGTCCATGGAACTGCTTGGGCTTCCTCACAGCATGGTGACTGAGTTCTAAGAGTGAGTATTTCAAGAGGAAGTGTGTAGGAACTTCTGATCTCTTCAGACCTGGCTCCAGAAACTGACACAGAATCATTTCCCCTGTATTCCATTTGTCAAAGCAATGAGAGAACTCTCTCAGATTCAAGGAGAAGGGACATAGACCCCACCCCTCAGTGAGATAAGTGTCAAAGAATTTTTGACTATTTTTAATCTGTATGGTAACTTGATAATTACAGACCATGATCACTAAAAGGGAATTTAGAGGCAATTTATTCTACTGGCTTCCAAGTTAAAGATTGATGATGAGGCATTGGAGTACAAAGATAAAATATTAGAACTTTATTATATTTTTCTCATTACTTATTTTGGTATTTACCATACAATAAAATGGACTCTTTTGCTTTTGGTGTATAGTTTTATGAATTTTAATACCTGTATTCTTTTGTATAGCCATCACTGTAACCAGGATATAGAGCAGTTTTATCACCTCAAAAAACTGTCTTATGCTATCCCTTTAAAATCACACATTTACCCTGCCTATAGCTGCTGGCAAACAGTTATTAATTTTCCATGAAAACAGTTTTGTCCCTCCAAGAATGTCAAATAAATGAAATAATAGAGTACGTTACCTTTTGAGATGGGCTTCTCACAGTGTTTTTGAGATTCATTTATGTTGTTGCATTTATCAATACTTCCTTCTTTTTTTATTACTGAGTAGCATTGCATTGTATGAATATAGAGGTTGGCTTATCTATTCACTAGTCAACGGACATTTGGATTGGTTCCAGCTTTCAGCTCTCATAAATAAAGCTGCTATGAGCATTTGTGAATGAAACTTCATTAGGTTTTAACTCATATTTCAAAAATATATACTTGCAAAGTGTGTTTTAAAATGTCAATAATACAATGATACAGTAATGCATGTTTATAATTTACATATAAGTTGTGTATGAGTTCTCCTGAATTCAGTGGTAAGGGTATGTGATCAGTAAGTTTGGAAACTGTTGCTAGTGATTGAAGTTGCGTGATGAGTACATGGGCTTTATTATACTGTAGCTTCTACTTTTATTTGTTTCAAAATTTGCATAATATAACTTTTCAAAAGATTTATAGACCTTTATCTGGCCCATTCCACTAACATGACGGGTAAAGAGCTGAGACTTGAGGGTGTTACTGGACATAGGTGCAAATGGCAGAGACACCAGCTCTTCTGCTTCTTCCCGATGTGTCATGAAGCTGATTCAGGTGAAATGACAAATTACATAAAGATCTGAAGTTAACTGTACATATTCTCACATTCTAGCATTTGGTAACCACATACTTAGAAAAATTGGTGGATACTTAAAACAATCACATCATGGGAACAAATCAAGGCCAGAAACGCTGTTCTTGTTTGATCTTTGTTCTGTTTCGCCCCCGGCACACCAGATGCGTGTGCTGCAGAGAAAACCAATTACTAGGCTTGTGAGAACTGAAAGTCCTCACTCTCTATACCTGGTGTGTAAAGAGATCCTATTTCTTCCTGGCCATTTATTACTAATGTTAGCACCCAAGAGAAAAACAATGCATAAAAACTTTAACATGGTTACAATTCTGCAACAGTGATGCAAAGAAATTTAATTTGTAAAAAAACCAGCATATGCCAAGCTGCTACCTCTTAATTGTCATTGACCCCTTGGTTTGGGCTGAGAAATTTTTTTATTTACTATTACTGTTATGTATTTATCTATTATTTTCCTCTCTAAAAAGAAAATTAAGGTTCCCAAACTGCCTTAGCTCAGCTAAAACCTGCCAGATGATAGAGCTCTTTTCCATCCCACACTCTTAGACTTTGATGGTCCATCAGAGATAAAGAGGAAAGACTGACATCATGGATATAAAGTTGTATTCAAACCAGCCATGGAACCCAAATTTGCAAGTGACTACAGTTCATTACAATTCAGCACGTCTCAGCTATTTACATCTTCACTTCCTCTGTTTTCCCAGCTACAGAATAAGGAGAACATTGCATTTCCAATAAATAATGTATAGTTAATTAGCATTTCCAAAAGCATAGTGCCCTTCACATACAATTGTCTTCCCTCTACCAAAACAGCAGGTACTAATGAGATCAGGTTTTTGTCTTGGAGCAAGGAGTTCCTGTTATTTGGCAATTAGACAGTGCTTAGGGAATGGAACTCAATTTCTCTTGGTTCATCCATTTAAAATCAACCTTGTTACAATGATAGAATTCTCCTAGATGGGAAATATTATTTAACAAAGTTAGAGAAAAAGGATGCTTGCTGTAAGGAAATGTTAATGTGTACCACCTCAGAGAACTTAATAATTCTGAATTAGAGAGGCTATTCAAGATGATGGCATAGGAAGATCCTGAATTCACTTCCTCCCACAACACAAAAACCTACAGCTACATATGAAATAATTCCTTTTGCCAAAGACCTGAAAAACTGCTGAGCAGCTCCCCCACAATAAATAAGAAAAGAGCCACACCAAGGGCAGAAGAGGCAGAGACGGGGTAGTGCCACACCTTACACCCCCAGTGCAGTGACATACAATTGGGAAGAATCTCACAAATCCGGACTTTCTCCCTGAGAAGTGACCGCTTTGTGCCCTACATCAGGCACTTCAACCCTTGAGAACTGAATCAGAGAGAGGAGCTCCCCAAATGCCTGGCTTTGAAAACCAGTGGGACTTAGGTCAAGGAGAACCGTGGGGCTATAGGGAATGGAAATTCCGCTCTTAAGGTGCTTGTAGGCAGACTCACTTGCCTGGGCCCCAGCATTAAAGCAGCAATTTGAAAAGTGCCCAGACCATGCATGAAGACTCATTTGCTAATCTTAAAGCATCTGCAAGAGGGCAGAAGCTGATTAGGACTCTCTTCGGGGACACTTGTGGGTGTCATTTTTGCATTTTCTCTCTAACCTACGAGCACTGGTGTGTGTACCCCTCACACCTAATGCAGGCCCCCAGTTCCACCAGAGCCAAGCAGCTCAACACCTTATCCCTGCAGCCCTGCCAGAGCTGGCAGGCACATGCACTTCACACAGGAGGTGCCCCTTGACTGCTGGTTCTGGTGGCCTGGAAGGATTGCATTCTCAGGGAATGTAGGCCAGGGGATGCCATCTTTGCACTCTTTCTCTGGTTTCACTAAAGCTCCCTAGTATTTCCCGAAAAGGACCTAATACACTCATTTTGAGCTCTGAGTTTTCCAACTATCACCCAACAGACAACACAGGATTGCCTTGTCAGGCACCCTGACAAAGGTGTCAGGCACCTTCTCAGGACTATATATATTTGAACACATTAAAAGCTGCTGCCTGAGAGGTTAGCTTCCAATGAGACTAAAACTGGGGGCTAGTCCTTTCCTCTGGAGCACTCATGGGACTCGGCACTCCTTCAACAATGAGGACCTATCAAGAATAAATTTTTAAAAATTTATAAACCTCTGTGATTACAGAGGTTTCGGAAAAAGTGATAAGCTAGGGCAGGATCAAGGATAAGGTTTATCTGCTACAAGAACCCTCTCCTTCAAGACCGGGAGAGATAGCTGTTTCACCTAATACATGGAAACAAACACAGAGAGTCAAGCAAAATGAGGAAAAAAAAGGAATATGTTGCAGATGAAAGACAAAATACCAGAACAAAAAACACTTTAATGAAATGGAGATAAGTAATTTACCTGATTACTTATCAGTTCAAAGTCATGAAGATACTCACCAAACTTGGGATAAAGGTGTATGCACACAGTGAGAACTTTGACAAAGAGACAGAAAACATAAGAAAGCACCAAACAGAAGGCACAAGGCTGAAGGATACAATAAGTAAACTGTAAAATACACTAAAGGGATTCAACAGCAGACTAGATGAAGCATTAGAAAGAATACACGGTCTAGAAGACAGGGCAGTGGGACTTACCCAAATATGGTGGCCAAAAGAAAAAGGAATTCTAAAAAGGGAATATAGCTTACAGGACCTATAGAAGAATACCAAGTGGAATGATATTGCATTATAGGGTTGCCAGAAGAAGGAGAGGGAGAAAGGGACAGAAAGATTATTTGAAGAAATAATGACTAAAAACTCTCTTAACCTAAAGAAGAAAAAGATATTCAGATCCAGGAAGCCCAGAAAATTCCAAAAAAGATGAACTTAAAGAGACCCACAATGATCACATCATAATTAAAATGTCCAGAGTTAAAGATAAAGAGAGAATCTTAAAAGCAGCAGGAGAAAACAACTTGTTACATACAAAAGAGCACCCATAATAGTATCAGCAGGTTTGTCAGCAGATACTTTGCAATCCAGAAAGGAGTGGCATGATATTTTCAAAGTGCTTAAGGCAATAAAACTTCCAACCAAGAATACTCTACCCATCAAGACTATCTTTCAGAATTGAAAGAGAGATAAAGAGCTTCCTAGACAAACATTAGCTAAAGGAGGTCATCACCATTAAACCAGATCTGCAAGAAATGTTAAAGGAACTTCTTAAAGCAAAAAAGAAAGGACACCAATTAGTAAGAAGAAAACATGTGAGTAAAAATCTCACTAGCAAAAGTAAATATAGTAAAGTTAGTGGCTTAACCACAGATAATACGAAGGTT
Organism: Panthera onca; assembly: GCF_046562875.1. Taxonomy (NCBI): domain Eukaryota; kingdom Metazoa; phylum Chordata; class Mammalia; order Carnivora; family Felidae; genus Panthera; species Panthera onca. The sequence goes on along the minus strand of NC_138356.1, from coordinate 14,205,869 downwards.
AAAAGGCAAAAGTAGTAAATATAGCTATAACTACAATAATTAGTTAAGGGATACATAAAAAAGATGTAAAATATGGCATCAAAAACAAAATTGTGGAGGGGTAGTAAAAAATGTATAGTATTAGAATACATTCCAACTAACTTGCTATCAGCTTAAAATAGACTGTTGTGTGTATGTATGCCACATGGTAGCCATAAAGCAAAATCCTATAGTAGATACACAAAAGATTATGAGAAAAGAATTGAAGCATGTTTTAGAAAGTCATCAAATCACGAAGAGAGCAAGAAAAGAAGAAAGAAACAGAGAGCAACAACAAAACAGCTGGATTTTAAAGAATTAACAAAATGACAATAAGGACAACCTACCAATAATTATTTTCAATTTAAATGAGCTAAATTCTCCAATCAAAATAGAGTGACTGATTGGATTAAAAAACCCAAACCCTTCTATAGGCTGCCTATAAGAGACTCACTTCAAGTGTAAAGACACAGAGACTGAAAGTGAAAGAATGGAAAAAATAAGTTTCATGAAAATGGAAACTAAAATAAAGCCGGGGTAGCAATACTTGTATCAGACAAAATAGACTTTAAAACAAAGAACACAATAAAAGACAAAGAGGGGCATTACTTAACCATAAAGGGATCAATTCAGTAGAAGATACAATATTTGTAAATATTTATGCACCCAACATAGAAGAACCTAAATACATAAAGCAAGTATTTAACAGATATAAAGGGAGACATAGACAGAATACAATAATAGTAGGGGACATTAATACTCCACTTACCTCAATGGATAAATGAACAATAGAAAATACTATGGAAATATTGGATTTAAAAAACACATTAGACCAGATGGCAATTATATATATATATATATATATATATATATATATATATATATACATATACATATGTATATGTATGTATATATATATATATATATGTGTGTGTGTGTGTGTGTGTGTATAATATTCCATCCAAAAGCAAGAGAATATATATTCTTTTCAAGTGCACACAGAGCATTCTCCAGGATAGATCATATGTTAGGCCACAAAACAAGTCTCCATAAACTTAAGAAGAATAAAGTCATATCAAGCATCTTTTGTGACCACAATGCTATGAAACTAGAAATCAATTGCAAGAAGAAAATTGGGAGGGGTGTCTGGGAGCCTCGGTCCCTTAGGCATCTGACTTTGGCTCAGGTCATGATCTCATGGTTAATGTGTTTGAGCCCTGCATCAGTCTCTGTGCTGACAGCTCAGAGCCTGGAGCCTGCTTCAGATTCTGTGTCTCCCTCTCTTTCTGTCTCTCTCTCTCAAAAATAAATAAACATTAAAAAAAAAGGAAAATTGGGAAATTCACACGTATTTGGAGATTAATCAACATGATACTGAAAAAACAATGGGTCAACAAAGAAATTAAAGAAGAAAGAAAAAAAATATCTTAAGCGAAATGAAAATGGAAATATAACACACCAAAATGTATGGGGTGCAGCAAAAGCAGTTCAAGGAGGGAAGTTTATAGTGTTACATACCTACCTCAAGAAACAAATATCTCAAGTAAACAATCTAACCTATTCTTAAGGAATTAGAAAAAGAAAAACAAATGAAGCCCAAAGTTAGTAGGAGGAAGGAAATAATAAAGATCGGAGCAGAAACAAATGGAAAAGAGACAAAAAAGACAATAGAAAATATCAATAAAACTGAAAGAGACAAAAAAGACAATAGAAAATATCAATAAAACTGAGAGCTGGCTTTTTGAAAAGATAAACAAAATTGACGAGCTTTAGCTAGACTTGCTAAGAAGAAAAACGAGAGGACTCAAATCAATAAAATCAGAAATGAAAGAGAAGTTACAATTGATACTGAAGAAATACAAAAGATCATAAAAGACCACTATGACCATTAAATGCCACCAAATTTGACAACCTAGAAAAAAATCGATAAGTTTCTAGAAACATACAATCTTCCAAGATGGAATCATAAAGAAATATAAAATTTAAAAAGACCAATTGCTAGTAAGGAGATTGAATCAGTCATCAAAAAACTCTCAACAAACAAGATGCCTCACTGGAGAATTCTACCAAACATTCAAAGAAGATTAATATCTATCCTTTTTAAGATCTTCCAAAAATTTGAGAAAGCAAAACTCCCAAACTCATTTTATGAGGCCAGCATTATCCTGATACCAACCCAGACAAGAACACCACACGAACACACACACACACACACACACACACACACACACACACACACAAACACACACACACACACACACACACACACTACAGGCCAACATTTCTGATGAACATAGATCCAAAAACCCTCAGAAAATTTTAGCAAACCAAATTCAACTACATTAAAAGGATCATACAACATGATCGAGATTTATTTATTCCAGGGATGTAAGGATGTTTCAATATCTGCAAATCAATCAAACTAACCACATTAACAAACAAAATGAAGAACAAAAGTTCATATGACCATCTCAATAAATGCACAAAACCATTTGACAAAATTCAACACCCATTAATGATAAAAACTCTTGGGGAGTGGGAGAGAGGGAAAAGTGGGTGATAGGCATTGAGGAAGGCACCTGTTGGGATGAACACTGGGTGTTGTATGGAAATCAATTTGACAATAAGTTTCATATAAAAAAAACTTCTCAACAAAGTGGGTATAGACAGAATACACTGGAATACAATAAAAACCACATATCACAAGCCACACTAACATCATACTCAACATTGAAAAGCTGGAAGCTTTTCCACCAAGATCAGGAGCAAGACAAGGATGCTTACTCTCACACTGTTTTTTGACAGAGTATTGGAAATCCTAGCTAGAGCAATTGGGCAGGAAAGAGAAATAAAAGTCATCTAAATTGTAAAGGAAAAAGTAACATTGTCACTATTTGAGGGTGACATGATTTTATATACAAAACGTCCTAAAGACATCATCAAAAAACTGTTAGAACCAATAAACAAATTGATTAAAGTTGCAGTGTACAAAATCAATATATAAAAATCTGTTGCATTTTTAGAAACTAACAATGAACTATCAGAAAGAGAAATTAATTGGGGCATGGTTAAGTGTCTGACTTCAGCTCAGGTCATGATCTCACAGTTTGTGAGTTTGAGCCCCACTTGGGATCCTCTGTCCTCCTCTCTCTCTGCCCCTCCCAAGCTTGTGCTTTCTCTCTCTGTCTCAAAAATAAACATTAAAAAAAAGAAAAATAAATTAAGAAAACAATCCCATTTACAATTGCATTAAAAAGAATAAAATACCTAGGAGCAAATTTAACCAAGGAAGTCAAGCTACATTGAACACTGTAACACACTGATAAAGGAAACTGAAGAAGACACAAATAAATGGGAAGAAACCTCATGCTCATGTATTGGAAGAGTTAATATTGTTAAAATGTCTACAGTTTCTAAAGCAATCTACAGATTGAATACAACTTCTATCAAAATTCTAGTAACAATTTTCACAGAAATAGAACAAACAGTCTTAAAACTTGTGTGTAGCCACAAAAGATCCCAGATAGCTAGAGCTATTTTGAGAAAGAGAATAAAGCAAGAGGCATCATGCTCTCTGATTTCAAATTAGATTAGAAAGCTATAATAATCAAAACAGTATGGCATTGGCATAAAAACATATACATGAAGCATTGGAACAGAATAGGGAGTCCAGAAATAAAATAACACACATATGGTCCATTAATTTACAACAAAAGATCTAAGATTATACACAGGGGAAAGGATGGTTTCTTCAATAAATGGTGTTGGGAAAACTGGACAATTACATGCAAAAGAATAAAAATGGGCCACTATCTTATACTATACACAAAAATTAACTCAAAATGGATTAAAGACTTGAATGTAAGTACAAAAACCATAAACCTTCTAGAAGAAAACACAGGCTTTTTAACATTGGTCTTGGTGGTATTTTTTGGATCTGACTCCAAAGGTAATGCCAACAAAAGCAAAAATAAACAGATGGGACTAAGTCAAATTAGAAAGCTTCTGCATAGTGAAGGGAACCATCATACAATAAAAAGGCAATTTACCAAATGGGAGAAGTTATTTGCAAATCATATATCTGCTAAGGGGTTAGTATCCAAAATATATAAAGAACTCATACAACTCAACAACAACAACAACAACAACAACAACAACAACAACAACAACCTCCAAAGCAAGCAATAAGATTTAACGAATGGGCAAAGGATCTAAGTAGACATTCTTCCAGAGAAGACATACAAACGGCTAATAGACACAGGAAAAGATGCTCAACATCACTAATCACGAGGGAAATGCAAATCAAAACCACAATGTGATATTGTCTCACACCTGTCAGAATGGTTATTATCAAAAGGATAAGAAATAATAAGCATTGGTAAGTATGTGGAGAAAAGGAAACCCTTGTACACTGTTGGTGGAAATGTGAACTGGTATAGCCACTATGGAAAACATTACAGAGAGTGCTCAAAAAATGAAAAATACAAGTACCATATGATTTGGCAATTCCAATATCTAGCAGGTATTTATCTGAAGAAAATGAAAACACTAATTCAAAAAGATATATGAACTCTTATGTTCATTGTAGCATTATTTACGATTGCCAAGATATGGAAACAACCATCAATGGATAAATGGATAAAGAAGTTTTGGAAAATATATAAACAATGGAATATTATCTATAAAGAGAATGAAATCTTGCCATTTGTGACAACATGGATGGGCCTTGAGGGTAAGTGAAATAAGTCAGACAGAGAAAGACAAAAACTGTATGATTTCACTTATATGTGAAGTCCCAAACCAAAGCAAACAAACAAAACAAAGCAAAATGAAACTCATAGATACAGAGAAGAGACTGGTGGTTGCTAGAAAGGAGGGGGGTTGGGAGGTAGGCAAAATGGGTGAGGGGGGGTCAAGAGGTACAGTCTTTGAGTTATAAAATAAGTCAAGGGGATATAATGTATAGCCTGGCGACTATTGTCAATAATATTCTACTACAAATATGAAAGATGCTGAAAGTATATCTTAAAAGTTCCCATCACAAGAAAGGTTTTTGTAACTCTGTATGTAATGGATCATATCTAGACTTATGGCAGTGCTCATTTTGCAGTGTATACAAATGTTAAATCATGTTGTACACCTGAGACTATTATAATGGTGTATATCATTTGTAATTAAAAAAAGAATTCAGTCAAATGAGTGGACTAATGGCTTACAGAACTTAAACATAATGCTTCCTAATTAAAAAGAATAGAGAAGTCAGTAGAGCAAGCTGATCATATTTTTGAGTGTAGTTTTTTCTGCTATTGTAATGAATATTTAGTGTTACTAAGCAAGTTTAAATGAATAAAAGTTTCTTCCCTTTATTTTTTGGACTACATTTTTAAGTTTACACACATAATATATATACACCCACTTGCTAGAGATAAATAAACTCTCATTGTAAATATGCCTGTAAGGCCTCAAATAGCTCTCAAGTTCTATTCAATGATCTATTGTTCTCTAAGTTAGGAAATGAGACTCAGGTTAAACAGAGCCTTGAAGTGCAGAATCTATTTAGGCAATTCCAGCATGAGGATTAGAGATGAACACATGGAGGGGTTAGAATTGATGGCACAGGGATAATTGGGGAGGGAGAGGCCTGAACTAGGAGCATGCATTTTGACATAGAGTGTAACATTTGTTATAAATCACCCTCAAGGATGTCATTGATATGGCATGTAAGGTAAGTATCTTTCACTGTTTTTCAAGGTATGGCTGTAGGTGTCCCTATCTCTTCCTCTAGACCTCTTTGTGACTGATGGGACTGCCTGAAACTGACCAGCAATCAGAGGCCCTAAACTGGTAGTATGGCCATTTCACCCTCTGTGGTAGTACCAAGAAGTGACCAACCTCTGTCACTTCACACTTTATCGCAATATAATTTTCAAATCTGGCTACACAGGAGGATTATCTGGGGAGCTCTTCATATGTAGCTTTTTGGACCTCATTTTATACCCAGTAAATGAAGATCTCCAGAGACTGGGACTCAGGAATGTTTTTAAAACACCCCTAGGTAAATCTGATTGTTAGTCTTTGGAGGGACCATGTTTCACTCAGTTTGCTTAACTGTTTCAAATGGAGGTAGGGAGGTATGGAAGTATGTACCAAGCTAACACATGCATGTATGGGTGCACACACACACACGTTGTCACAAATAATTGCACTACCGGTTCATTTAATTTAGTGGATTTTATCTCATAATAGTACCCTGGGCACTTTTGGAGGCAGACTGTAGATATCATATTCCCAGTTTCTCCATCATAGCTCAATTAGATACACACATTGTATTATGGATTTTCTCCAACCTTCTTGTGAGTCTATAATAAGAGACACCTAGGATCTTTACTTAAACATATATCTAGTAACCCTGAACAACATATGGGAATTATAAGTCTCTGACTTGATAAAGTTTACTTATTATGTTAGAGAAAATTCTACCTCCTAATGTGTACTTCAACGTTTCCTTAAATTTGCTAACACTGAGACTCATGAATTGTTCCATTCATTGGAGGAGACAGTGTAAGGCAGGGGATGGTCATCTATGGACTTGGTTCTAAGCTTAACTCTTGGCTTTGCCAGCTGGCAGACCTTTGAAAGTCCTGATCTTCTTTCTTGCTTTTTCCCTCCATTTGGGATCATCTCGAAAGTCTCTTTGAGCTCTATATTCTGTGGTAATAATCATTTATTAAGTCATTGCTAGTGTTGTTTTGACCGCTGTCCTGCTGGTGTTTGCCGTTTAGGCAGAGTGACATGACACTTCCATGAAATGATAGGTGATGTGCAGCATAAGAAGTATCTGGGATTGTGCAGAGCAGCCTTCTTCAAGACCATAGGGTGGGTTGATGAGGGAAGGCTTGTGATAGGTAGCTAGAATTGGGTCAGAGTCATAAAGAAGAGGATTTAAATAGGCAAAAAAGAGTGGAGAGGGCATTCCAGGTCAAATGGGAAGTCTGGAAGTTGGAATATACATGCACTGAGCTCAAGCTTTCCATCCCCCATGAAAGACAGACCGAATCTCTCTATGAAGTAAAACTCCCTCTTCTGCATTCCCAAAGCTCATTGCAATGACCTTTATTAAAGTGTTTATAACTATTTTTCCTGTGTTTTTTTCCCCTTAGACTGCAAGATCATTTTCCACTCACCTTTGTATTGCCAAGACCCAGCCAATAGACCAAGTACTTAATATATATTTGTTACATTAATGGAGAGGGGAAGCAATAAGAATACTGGGAGGCAGGATTGGTGTAATGAATGTTGTGGTACATCACTCAGGACCCCATGGGGACCAAGTATTCATCCTCCAGCTGTTGGGAGTGTTGATGGTTGATGGTTGTCTACCCAATCACTTTTGGGAATGGCTCTCAGGTGAAGGTCAGGTCCTAGATCTGTCTCACCCTAGGTCAGGTCCCCTCCCCACAAAGGGTCCACATCCAATGGCTGGTTAATGCAGGACCGTAAAACCTAAGTCACTTTCCCTCAAAGCAAACAATTTTGAAGGGCTGTCGCAGCACAGGAGCTCCCTGTGGGATTGCTTGATGTCTTTGTTGAGTCTGCACTGCAGCTCAACTCTCCCATCTGTTCAGCCCTGCTTCCTTCACCTCCTTCTGGTGTTCATCCTAAGGGCACACAGCATTGAATTTCTGGTATGCAAATTTCTACCTCAGAGTCTGTTTCTCACAGAATTCAATCTGAGACAGCTGGGTGGGAGTCCAATTTTGGATACTATAGAGGATAAGGTTGGAACAACCCTGCTTGAGCCCGAATGACACCTTTATGAGAATCAAAAGGGGTTGCCCTTGCTCATCTGTCAGAAAATTGTTGACCTAAATATACAAACCCACAGTGATTATGAAGGTGGAAGGCACTCCCATAATTAATCAGTGCTTTACAATTAAGCTACATAATGGAAATTGGCAGTCTTGTAATGGAAAGATAGATTTATGCCAGATTATGAAGGGCTTTACTAATCAATCTGTGGATTTTATCTTCTCAATACTATCCTCATTTTTGCTGACATTCCAGGGCCTTAGTAGTTTTTTTTAAATTTTTTAACATTTTTATTTATTTTTGAGAGATAGAGACAGAGTGCGAGTGGGGTTGGGGCAGAGAGAGAGGGAGACACAGAATCCAGCCTTCAGGCTCTAAGCTGTCCACAAAGGACTCCGAGGCTCGGACCCACCATCCATGAGATCATGACCTGAGCCGAAGTCAGATACTTAACTGACTGAGTCACCTAGGGGCCCCTGGCCTCACTAGCTTTTAAACCAAATTTAAGTAATGATTCTTTTCATAGATGCTATATGTAAATTTGCTATCAGTCCATAAGATGCTTGAAGTATATCCTTAGGAGTTTCTCAGTGTTATGTGCAATTTACCTGTATTTAGCATTATAGTATCAAGGGGGGAACAACCTAAGGTTTCTTGTGTATCTGTATATTTGCTCACTGGGAAACATCTTCAACATAAGGGAAAGTCTCCTAAATATGGTCCCTGAGACTTCTCAGGCTAAATATTACACAGTAAGTTGAATACTTGGCCCAAGGATGGCAAGTATAATATAACACCAGCACCCTCACATGTCTGTGCAGTAAATGAAAGCTGAGAACTTTTCCCCAAATTTGGTTCCAATGTAAGTCTTCCTTAAATTCCCCTAGATTAATTAATTTAGGCATACGGGTATTCTACAACACTTTCCTTATAATACTAAATCACACAAAACTAGCGTGTATGTTATGGATAAGTCAGATTATTAAGGTCAGATGCTTTAAAGATTGATTAGCATAGAATCGACCTCATATTAATGCTTTCATTGAAACACTCTTGTCATACTAAAAAATCTTTCAACTGCTTTCTGGTTTTTTTAATCTGTTTTTATCAATAGACTTTTCCTTTTGATGCTTTTACTCAGAATCCTTCAAATATTCTGCCCCATTCCAATGAGAGGAAATAAATTATTCCTTACCATCAAGAAGATAAAATCAGTAATAGAACAACCACTATAGATCAGCTGGTACCTTTTTCTCTTGACAATATGCTTCATTTTGATAACAGAAGGATTTGGCCACCTTGCTCAACCCAATTTAAACTTCACACAGGATCATAACCTAGTAACGAGAAACTGGATTTTCACAGTTGCATTCTGCAGGGAATTTTTTTCCAGCCCTAATCTGTAGCTTTGGTCATCAGCCTCTGTATACTGGCTTTTTGACAGCCAGGCTATACATGCATTGCATCAAAAGGTATAGCTTTGGTGGGTTTCCTTTTCTAATGTGCAGTAAATAGGAAACTTATGATTGTCCTAAGATTCCCTTTTGAATGACATGAACTCAAAGACCTGGAATAGTGGATTACTTAGGAATCTCCCACCCAAGTGTCCCCCAAAATAGATGAATATGGAACCTCGAGAAGTATATTTTTAGTAGGCTTATATATTACTTATAATCTCAATTAATATTTAAGTTTATGTGCTGAAGATGTGAATTAGAACATGTAGGTATATGTCCTTCACTTTAATATATGATTTAGAAATTCATGACCACTTCAAAAATAATGACACGTTTCAAAATGTGATAGGAAGCAGTATTATCTCCTCCAATTCTGTTTCTTGCTCAAAATGGATGATTTTTATCATCCACCTTATTCTTACATTGATGGAAAACACCAGCCAGTAATCAAATGCTCTTTCCCCTGCTAAGATTATAGTCTCTCTGCACAGAAACTTTACTAAAGCTAAACTTGGGTATGGGACAGGACTTCAGTCTAGTGAAAGAGGAAATTTAAAAAAAAAAAAAAAAAAGAAAATGAAAGCCATTACTGCCCTGTCTCTATCATGTGAAGTGTAAAACTCTGCTGCAGAGTATCACCTTTTGGCAGTTACATATTTGAGAGTTGACTTTGGAAATAAAAAATAAAAGGAAACATTTACTATCAATAAAGAGGAGAAAGGCATCCTATTAGGCAATAATTGGTATAATTCTTAGCTCAACTGTCACTTTATGGAAACCAAAAGCTCAAAATCTGTAGCTCATTATTACAAAAGATAATTTAGGCTTTGAATTTTGCAGGTGTCTCAGGGTAAAATGCAATCAGCATTAATTAAAATACTCCCGCTTATAATTATGCCTATGATGGGTTCAGGAGAACAAAAACTACCATAAAACAAAGGCTGCAAAAATAATTAAACAAAAATAAAGGCTCTGTAGAGTCAGATTGCTTCAAATCATTTACCTAAATATGCACATTCATGTTTATGTTTGTTTACTCAGCGTTTTTTCTTCATGGATTGTTACAGCTCCCTAATATGGTATTCTTCTACAATCAAGCCTTTCCTCAAATCTCACTGATCCCATGAAGCTTTTCTGAAATTAATAACATTTTCCTACTGTTCTCCTCTTCACCTCTGCCCATTGCTTTTTATTTATTTTTTATTTTTTAAAATTTTATTTTAGAGAGAGAGAGTGTGTGCGAGCAGGGGAAAGGTGCAGAGGAAAAGAGAGTATTAAGTAGGTTCCACGCTCAGTGTGGAGCCTGACGCAGGGCTAAATCCCATGACCCTGGGATCATGACATGAGCCAAAATCAACAGTCGGACACTCAACTGACTAAGCCACCCAGGTGTCCCTGCCTATTGGTTTTTAACCTGCAGATCCCTCACTCACACATTTTTCTTGTGGGTTCACCATAGTTCTGCCTTTGATCTTGTCTTCTTGTTCTATGTGTTTTTCCTGGGCATACCTTTTATTGGAACAAAGGAGAACTAACCTCTAGTCCTAAGTTGTCACCCTCATCTCTGCCTGGATGTCCTATAGACCTTCATGTCTAATACTGTTCTCATGTCTTCCCTCCCCAAACCTGCTCTAAGTTCCATATTCCAACTTTGGCTAGTGATATCATTACTGAGTCATTCTTCTTCCTGTCTCCTCTTCCACTGAACTTCCAAATCTTAATTAAATCTGTCTCAGACAAAGCTTTTCTTCCATTCCTAATGCCATGGTATAGTTCAGGCTTGCATCATCTTTTGTCTGGACCATTTCAGAAGCTTCCTCTTTCTGATGTTCCTATTGCCAGATCATTCCCCCATTATTGCACATTCCACATTAATATCTGAGATACCTGCAAAACAAATACAACTTTGTTATTCCCCTATTTCCAACCTGCATTAGTTCTCTTTAGCTTATAGGATTAAATACAAGTTTGTAAGTTAGGAAAATTTTGGTAGTTAGCAAATGCCCTTAGCCACCATGGTTACTATCTTTCAGCTTCATACTCCCACCCACCTACGTTGCTTTCCAGCCTACCCTTGGCTCCAGTCCAGCCGATATTTCCCTAACATAAGCTTTTTAAATTTTTCTCCTCAATACTGCTTTTTTTTTTTTTTTTTTTGCCTGGAATAACTTTCCTTTTCTTCTTTCTCCTACAGGTTTTAAAAATAAAATTTGTTTACTGAGACTATTTGAAGTTTACTTTTAAAATTACTTTTCATTTTGTGCAAACCTTTGAGTAGAAAGTTTTAAAACCCTATCAGCTTATTCTCAGAGTCAAAAGTATGACAATTTCAGGGCTGATGAAAAAAATCATTCATAAGTCCAATAACAATGAAGACAAAGAGATTTTCCCCTAGCATTTTTCTCAGAAAAAAAAAAGTCATCTTCTTCCAATCCATAGAGGAAACACAAATGGCTACAATAAATTCTTATTCTCCCCGATGCCATGGCTGATACCTATTCGGAATACAGAAGTCTATGACCCAGAAAAAAATGTTACTACAGTGACTGAAAAATTAATCAATGTTGTCTATGATTCAGAATAAATTAAAATGAAGATTAGGTGTTAAATGTTCTGAAGCTGTCATGTAAAATGTTGATGATTAAGGAATATATTTTACTTTTTATTATGGAAATTCCCAAACAGAACTAGCATAAGGAGAACAATATAAATGAATTTCCATTCACCAATCAACCAACTTCAACAGTTGGTAACTTTGTCAATCTTGTGTCATCTATCACCCACAATTTTATTTTCTGGAGTATTTTAAGGTAAATTGCAGTCGTTAAAACATTTTATTTGTGAATGCTTCAGTTTGTAACTCTGACATAAAGGACTATTATAAACTTAATAACAAATCATTATATTACCTAACAAAATTATCAATAATTCCTTAACTACCATTATTAACACATTACATTTTTATCCATATCGATTTATTATTAAATCATTATTAACAACAAGTCCTTACTAACCCATTGAATCTGTTTTCATATTATTGTCTCACAAATGGCTTTTGACGGCTGTTCAAATGAGGTCTATATATTATATTTGGTTAATATGTTTCTTAAGCATCTTTTAATCTATAGCAATTCACCCAATTCCCTTTCTGTTTGTATCATCTATTTGTTGAATTGTTAGGCCATTTAACCCAGAGAATTTGTCATATTCTGAAAAATCTCTTCTTATTCTTTAAGACTGAACTCATATGTTCTCTCTTTGATGCGGTCACTGACTCCCAAAGACAGATTTTCCAACCTCTGAGTTCCTCCAGCACTAAGTGTGTGCAATCATCAGGTTGTTGTACAGGTGATTACATGTCTTTCTTTTCCAATAGATTAGAAGGCCCTTGAACACAGGGACACTATTTTATTCATCTATGTGTTCCCAGGGCTTAAGGTCAAATATGACACATAAATACTGCTTCATAGCTTTTTGCTAAGTGAATGAGGAAATGAACAAGTAAGATAAAAGACAGATCATACCGGAAGAAAGGAGTTAGCATAGAAATATCATTAGAAAAGGAGATAAGGTGAAATTTCGTTAATACTTTACACACTTTATAAGGTATATCAATTGTTTCTACCCCAAACTGCCTAATTCTTGCATGAAAAATGATTTTTAAAAAATCTACCATTTGTATGACTTTATAATCCTAGGGTTTTTTTTTTTTACTTTTTATTTTGAAATAATTATAGTCATATAGGAAAATGCAAAAATAGTACATTGAATCCTGGGAACTCTACATCTGGTTTCTACCCACTGTAACATCATATGAACATCATATGTAACATCATATGTAAAATAGGAAATGCTGTTATTTATTATAGATTTTTTTCAGTTTTCTCCAGTTACATGAACTTGTCATGTTTTTATATTTGTGTGTATGTGTATGTGTGTAAAATCTATGTGATCTGCTAGAACTCTAGTTTTGATGAAAGATTAACTTCCAAGTTTAAAATTATTTGAATCATAAAGTCACACACAAAAACAGTATCAGTTCTAGTTCAGATTTTGGTGCATTTGCTGCAGTTCAAATTCTGGTATACCTTCTTTGTTTCAAATATACAATAAAATATAAAAAGAGAGAATTAAAAAAAAGATATTTATGGGCTCCCAAGATGAGTTAAGTATACACAAACACAGCAATAGGAAAGAAACAACAATGGCAAAAGAAGATGAAATCTCAGGTAGTCTCTGGTGTGGGAGCTGGCAGTGGCTGTGAGGACTTTCCACAAACTGCCAAGGACAAGCTCACTGAAGTTTCTCCCTTTTCCATGTGAAACTGGGGTTATGGATAAAGACTTGCTGTCTGAAGGTGTAGCTTCACAGGAAGCTCCCAGAGGCTCTGGGGTGGTGAGAGAACAAACACTCATCTGCAAAATAAGAACCAATCAAGCTGCTTGTTGCCCTGTGTCTGGATCTGTGATATCCCCAGCATTAGAGAGGGAGAGTGCTGAAGTTCACTCTAAGATCTTGTCTTCAACTGAAAGCCTAGGGTCAGTGATGGGGTAGGGGCAGGAGCAGGAGCAGCTGACCAAAGGCTGGATCTGGAGAGGGTGAATTTAGAAGAAAGAGAGAAAAATAAAAACTTCTCACTCAAAATGAGTTCACCAATGAAAATTCTAGAATATATGGATATCTTCATCTAAGAAAGATGGACAACAAAACAGCAATTGGAACATGAATTTATTTTAGATTCTTACAAAAACAATGAGCCTAACAAAATCTTTAAATCATGAATGTTTAAGATACTCAAAAAGGAAATTTTTAAAAATCCACTGAAAAAGAAGAAAAATTCATAAAAAATAATCTTGCAGAGATAAAGGAAGAATAGCTAGGTTAGGGAAAAAACTACTATAGATTTAAAAAAAAGCCCAGCCATTGACATAACTATCAATAAGTGAGATTGTTTCTACATTGCAAGAAGGGAAAATAGGGAAGGAGGGAAAGAGGGAGAAAGAGAGAGAGAAAGAGTGTTAAAACACATATAAGAAAGAGTAAAAGCTCCAAAACACATCTGGCCATGGTTCTAGATAAAAAGATTAGAGTGAATAAGAAATAAATAATATTTGAAGAGATAATGGGAATATTTACAAAACTGAAGGAAAATGAATTGTCACATCAAAATTCTACTCTAAGTATTGATCAAAGTAAATAAAAATAAATCCAGACCTAGATACACTGAAGATAAAGAATCTTAAAAGCTATCAGAGGAAAAATGAAAAATTCCTACAAAGTAATTAGATTTGTAGTAGATTTCTTATTACCAAATATTGATGTAAGTTTTAAGGAAAGGTGACGAACACAAAAACTGATATGTCAATAATTTTAATCAACTATGTAAAAAAAGACCAAATAAAACCTGTATGTATGTTTGAAACAGGTAAAACTAAAACTCTAGGGAAAAATAAAAAGATGGAGGATGTTCAATGCATGGTTAAAGTGTGACACAGTCTTATTATTCAAGGAGGAGAATGGATATATTGAATAAACATAGACTGTGAAAAATACATATTTGATATACCTGTTAAACATAAAGGGCAATAAAACGCATGTGGATTGGAAAGGAAAAAATAAAATGTTACATAATTGTATATACTCAGAATGAACATGTGGAAAGCAAAATTTGAAAAATAATGCATTTATTCCAAAGAAAATTAAATACTTAAGTATAAACCTAACAAAACATGCACAGGGATCCGTATGCTGCAAATTACAAAATGCTGAAGAAAGAAATCAAAGCAGCTCTAAATAAGGGAAGAGATAAACTATGTTCATACAGATAAGCCACTGGAAGTCTCAACAAGAATGACATAATTTCTCCCCAAATTGATCTATAGATTTAATGCTGTTCCTACCAGGATCCTACCAGTGATTCTGCAAACATAGACAAACTTATTCTAAAAATATATAGAAATGCACAGGCCCTAGAAGAGGTAACATAATCCTGAAAAAGAATAAGGTAGGAAGAATCACTCTACCCTATATTAACTTCTCCTATATAGCTATAATAATCAGTATGGTACGGATGGAGAGATTGATACGTAGGTTAGTGGAACAGGATAGAAAATCCAGAAAAAAGACTCACACAAATATGTCCCACTGTTTTTTCACCAAGGTGCTAAAGCAGTTCAATAGAGGGAGATAGGCTTTTTACTCATGGTGCTATACAGCTGCTGGACACAGGCAAAAAATGAATCTTGACCTAAATCTCATACCTTAT
This sequence comes from Panthera onca, assembly GCF_046562875.1. NCBI lineage: Eukaryota > Metazoa > Chordata > Mammalia > Carnivora > Felidae > Panthera > Panthera onca. Next base: position 14,190,320 of record NC_138356.1, on the reverse strand, counting down.
TAAAAAGTTAGCTCACCATGAATTATGGGCTCTAACATAAAATGTACAACTGTGAAACATTTAGAAAAAAGCACAGGAAAAAGTCTTTGGAGTGTATAGCTAGGCAAAAACTTCTTAGACTTGATACCAAAGGTATGATCCATAAAAGGAAAGATTGATACATTGGATCTCATGAACATTAAAAGCTCTGCTCTGTGAAAGACACTGTTAAGAGGATAAGACCATGTTTTGGATGGGGAGAAAATATTTGCAAGCCAGGTATTCAACAAAGAAGCAGTACCTAGAATATATAAGGAACTGTCAAAATTCAAGAGTAAAAAAGCAAACAGCCAGTTAAAAAATGGCCAAAAGACATGAACAGACATTGCATTGAAGAAAATACATAGATGGCAAATATGCACTTGCAAAATTATCCAGCATCGTTAGTTATTATAAAAGACACGCAAAATAAAATCACAGTGAGATCTCATCACATAGTCACAAAAATCGCTAAAATTAAAATAGTGACAAGTGTAAATGCTGGTGAGGATACAGAGAAACTAGATCATATATACATTGGTGGGAGTGTACAACTACAGTTTGGTAGTCTCATTTAAAACTACATACGCAAAAGAGGTTAGAGAGGGAGGGAGCCAAAACATAAGAGACTCTTAAAAACTGACAACAAACTGAGGGTTGATGGGGGGTGGGAGGGAGGGGAGGGTGGGTGATGGGTATTGAGGAGGGCACCTGTTGGGATGAGCACTGGGTGTTGTATGGAACCCAATTTGACAATAAATTTCATATTAAAAAAATAAAAAAAAATAAAACTACATATGCAACTACTATACAACCTAGCATTTATACTCTTGAGCATTTATCCCAGAGAAATGAAAACTTTTGTTTATAACAAAAACCTGTACACGTATGTTTGTAACAGCCTCATTTATAATAGCCAGGAACTGCAAACAACTCGAATGTCTTTCCACAGGCAAGTGGTTCAGCAAACTGTGGTACACCCGTATCAAAGAATACTACTGGTAGAGCAAGAAAGAAGAGTAGCTGTTATATGCAATCACTTGGATGAATCTACAGGGAATGACGCCCCGTGAAAGAGCCAATCCCAAACCTCTACATACTGTATGCGTCCGTTTACATAACGTTTTTGGAATAACAGTATAGAAATGGAGAATAGATTAGTGATTTCCAGAGATCAGGGATGACATGGAGGAGATAGGTAGGAGCAGAGGAAAAGGGTGTGGGTTATAATAGAAAGAATCCGTGTGATGAAATTGTTCTGTATCTTGACTGTGACAACGTCAGTACATCAGTATGCTGGTTTCGATATAGTGTGCTATAGTTTTGCAAGATACAACTGCCATTGAGGAAAACCAGGTAAAGGTATGACAGGCTCTCTTTTATGATTTCTTACAACCGTGTGTAAACCTATATTCAAAATAAAACATTTAGGGGTGCCTGGGTGGCTCAATCAGTTAAGCCTCTGACTCTTGATTTCAGCTCAGGTCATGATTGTGAGATTGAGACCCATGTGTTGCCTCCACTGGGCATGGAGCCTGCTTAAGATTCTTTCTCCCTCTCCCTCTCCCCTTTCTCCATGGGCATGCACGCACACGCACATGGTCTCTGTCTCAAAAAATAAAATAGATACAATACAATACAATACAATAAAACATTTAATTTAAAAAAGTAAGAAAAATAACTAAGGGTAATCTTTAATGGAAGAAAATATTTGTACAGTTTCCAAGTGAGCAGTAAATACATACACTCATGCATACATTAATATGTGCAAGATATATAAGACCAGGAGTATTTAAGACTATGGATTTAACAGAAGTCAGGAAAGGAGAAAAAAGAAAGCAAAAATAAATATCTACCTACCTTCATACATACATGTATACCATATGCATACACATATACTATGGTGAATAAAAACATAAAACGAAAAGGTTGAAGTTTGTCTAATAAATAAGAATGTATTGAGTTCATATATTAAATGGCAGGTTTTTTACATTTTATAAATGAAAAAACTGAAGCCCATGGAGCCTAAATGACTTGTGGTGTTCTCAAAGAAAACTGGATACAGAGGCTGGAGTGAAACACAGTCCCCCTAATCCCCATGCTCACATGCGATAAATAAAAAAAAAAATTTACCCCAGAAATGACCTACTCCACCAAATATATCCCATTAGACTTGCTGGCATGCCTTGCGATATCCTCAAATCATAAAAGAAGTGGAATGTGCCTGAAAACTGAATTACATTTTTCTCCAGAGTGAAGACTCTTCTGTATTTCAAAGATCATTTATTTTTCAATTTTGCCATTTTTCAATTTCGCAACATGTGGCTCAGGGAACCTACCCTGAATCTAAAACTCATGAGCATGATAACTCAAGCAGCTGAGTTCTACCTTTTAGCTCTCAAAGACAAAGTTGCTTCCCCCGCCCTTAGGGCCAGGTTGGGGGTTTTTGATCCTTGAACTTAGGGGGCTGATCTCTACCTTGGGCCCCATGAGGAAGACAAAATCATAAATTATGTTATCATTAAATGAGAGTGACCAAGGGCTCTGTATCTTAATTCATAGTATTCTATTTTCTTTCACTGTCATCACAATTAATGAAGGGATACAAAGTAATATTATTAATTCTAGAGGCAACTATATTTGGAATTAGAAGACGTACATTTGCATTCATTAACGCCATTTCTTAGCTGTGTGATCAAGAATAAATTATTTGGCCAAGCAGGCCTTGGTTTCTTCATCTATAAAATGTACAGCTATTGAAATTTCCTGATTATGAGCCTCAGTGAAATGGGAAAGCCTCTGGCCTTCAACAAGCATTTAAATTCGAATTAAAAAGAATGTGAATTATTTTGAAAAGACTTAAATGTAGCAGGAGTGGAACTATTTAATTACTCTAAAATTGTTTTCCCATGAAAATTTCAAGCCAAATATTTTCTTCGCACACATATTTCTGGGAATGCTTACTCAGCTAGTGTGATTAATAGCACCACACAGTTCCAGTGGAGGCCAGAAGATGAAGTGTTTGAGGATAACAGCTGTCGACGTGCAGTAAGTGTCCAGCCAAACCACTCAACAGAATGAAGCTCAGATCAAGACATTCAGACCAACAGAGCCAGAGTTTACTACTCATGACAACCCCAGAACAGAGTGGTTGACACCATCAAAGGGAGTGGTAAGTGAGAGGCAACAGTGACCAAAGAAATGGACAAGCATGTGAAAACACCAAAATATAAGATAATAAGTTGTGGTCATTATAAATAAGATGGACCTAAAATACCAGACCAAATGAGAGAGGGATGATTGGAACTAAAATGTAAAGGATCTCATGTCCTTAGTGTGCTCAAAAAGGAAGAAGGATATATAAGTTGTTTAGACTTTTAAATCAAGTAGGTGTATGATAAAACTTTAAGGGTAACCATGGAAAGACCAGAAATACATATTAACTAGCAGGTGAGAAATGAAGAGAATAAAAGAAACTGATGAATCTCACTGAAAGCAGGAAAGGAGAAGATAAGAAGCAAGGTAAAATTGTGGTAAACAGAAGACACAAAACAAGAAATTTAAAAAATCTCTAATCTATGTATTAAGTAATTTCATACCCATTGGTTAGATAAGAACATGAGGGGTAGGATAACTCATCAACTTTAGGGTAGTGGCTACCTCTGAGGAAGGATGGGGAAAGCCGACACAAAGGTGCTATGGTGATATTAGGAAAGTGCTATCTAGATTACTGTGGCGACTGCTTCAAGATGTGTACAAATACTTAATCACTACGTTGTGCACCTGATACCAATATAATATTGTATGTCAGTTATTCTCCAATTAAAAATTGTGTGAAACAAAAATGGCAAAATGTTAATATCTGTTCAATTTGGGTATAAGAGTACCTGTTATCTTACTGTCTATTGATATGAAATAGAGGGCAATAAAAAATCCATAAATCATATATGTCCACGAGGGCATGCGTATACAGGTTAACCAAAAGAAACTCTACCCTTCGTTGTAAAAAAGTTTAAAAAACAAAATACTCATTTATAAAATAGTGAAAGCATAATATGTGATTTGGGGAAAGTTCTAGTGATGGTTTTGGATAAGGTAATCAGTGTGCCATCTGCCTGTCACCTAGCCTCCATTCTGCACCATTCCCTGCATCCTTCAGAGGCTGGGTATTAACTCCACAGTGCAACTTCTGCTTGGTCTAATGTAGGTAACTGGAAATAAGCAAAATATTGGTCTGGTGATTCTTGCAAGATAGGACAGCTTTCCTGAAATTCTTCATAGCGAATTGATGGTGGAGAAAATCCCTTCAAGGCCTACCATGTCTTCTGACCTATGCCATGACTTTCAGGCCAGTGTACTGGGTATTCTTTTAGAAACAGACCTGAGATTTTACAATAAAATTGGATACCAAATAGTTAAGTGGTGGAGTTTGGTCTTTGCTGAGCGAAATTTGGTCTTATTCCATAGTCCTAGAGATTTCAACCATAAACAAAGCTTAGCGGAGGGCCCCACACAAACTCCATCACATACGCAAATGTGTAATTGTCAAAACCAGTTACTGGCAAATAATAATCTAGTTACGTGTACAGAAAAGTCAACTTAACATTAAATGGGAAGTATGCGGGGCGCCTGGGTGGCGCAGTCGGTTAAGCGTCCGACTTCAGCCAGGTCACGATCTCACGGTCCGTGAGTTCGAGCCCCGCGTCAGGCTCTGGGCTGATGGCTCAGAGCCTGGACCCTGTTTCAGATTCTGTGTCTCCCTCTCTCTGTCCCTCCCCCGTTCATGCTCTGTCTCTCTCTGTCCCAAAAATAAATAAACGTTGAAAAAAAATTAAAAAAAAAAAAAAAATGGGAAGTATGCCCCAGACTGACATTCTTTTGGGTCCACTGTTTCCCAGTTTTTGCATTTTTAACTTACCACATCCTCTCCCCTAGATGCCCCCATGCAGTTCTGCTCCATTCCCAGTCCACATGTCAATTGAAACTTGAGGAAAGGAACCCTTAACCAGCCCTAATTCCAACCATGAAGCAATTCTGCTAACCAAGTGTTTCTGTGCTACTGGTTCTCCAGCCTCCTGTGGCAGCTACCTTGGTCTTCTTCCTCAGACCCCATCTGGTCACTGGCCTCATACGCTAGGTCAGGGGTCCTGTCATCTCTTCCAATGCATTAGAATTCAGTTCTTGCATCCCAGAGTGGTTGGGCCACTCCCTCCAGTAGATACATTTTCTTAATGTCTCCTTTCAACAATTTTGGGACTCTTCCTACTTCTAAATTCCCAATTTCCAAGTGCATTAGCTTTCTAGGGATATTAAAACCGAAGACCATACAGAACAGCTTCAACAGCAGAAATTTACTGTCTCATAGTTCCCACAGAGGGTATGAGTTTGGGATCAAGGCACCTGCAGGGTCATACTTCCTCTGGTGCCACTAAGGAAGGTTCTGTTCCAGGCCTTTCTCCTACCTTCCTGTGGTTCCTTGGCTTGAGGCAATTTAACTCTCGTTTTTGCATGATATTCTTCCTGTGCACAGCTCTATTATAAAAAGCTACCCCTTTTTACAATAGCACTAGTGACATAAGATTAGGGGCCACACCATTCCAGTTTGATCTTATTTCAACTAATTATATCTGCACAACCTTATTTCCAAATAAGGTCATATTCCTAGGTACTGTTGGTTAAGACTTCGATGCATGAAGTTTTGGAGGACACAAGTCAACCCATGACACTATGGTTTCTATAACGTATTGAGACACTGTTACTCACTTTTTAATTTTTTCACTCATTCCTTTGTTCACTTATTCAAACTAATATTTGTTGAAAGCTCACCATATGTCAGACAGACATTCTGCCAGACATTAGAAGAAACAAGAAATGAGAGCAAAGGAGCTTGCTGTCTGTCAGGAGACACAGGTGTGCAATGGAAAACGATCCTTCATTACAAGTTTAAAAACAATGACCCATTTTTCCCAAGACTGGTCTTTTTTTTTTTAAACTGGTCATGATCTGCCAGATTTTGATAGGAACAATTGGTCTAATTAACATGTCTACAAATTCCTTAAAAGTGCCTGTTACTAAATTTATCTATGACCAAGATGTCTATTATACTGATTTTCACCATTCATTATTTGTAAAATGTATGTTCCTGAACTTTGGGTAGATAAGAGGGCTCATGTATTTAAGTTTCAGGGTCTGGAAAATCCAGTTACTATGCTATTACTTAGCTCTGAAAATGATTCCTAATAAAGAAAAAAAAGCTGATAAAAAGAGCATTAAACCTTCTCAAGAGGGATCCTTCTTTGAAACAAAAGGTTCTGCCTTTTCCAGAGAATAGATTAAAAACCGAGGCAAATGAAAATATGGAAGAAAAGGGGCACCTGAGTGGCTCAGTCGGTTGAGCATCCGACTTCGGCTCAGGTCATGATCTCATGGTTCGTGAGTTCAAGCCCCACATTGGGCTCTGTGCTGACAACTCAGAGCCTGGATCCTGCTTCAGATTCTGTGTCTCCCTGTCTTTCTGCCCCTCCCCTGTTCGTGTTCTGTCTCTCTCTCAAAAATAAATAAACATTTAAAAAATTTAAAAATTATAGAAGAAACAACAGGCAGAAGATATTTTCATCCAACTCCTGCTACATCACAGTGGCATTTTCAGTCTCTAAACAATTGCACTGGAGAGCACTCAATACTCTCCATAAACAACCCCAAGTGACCTTATAAACTCTCCCTTTGCTGGGAGGACCAACATATGGGTGGAGGGGGGGTGGTTACACTGAAGTGCTAATGGACTGCTTTTAGAATGAGAGTCTCTCCAGCACAATGCCTTTCAATTCTTGTTAGGTTCAGTGTGTGTGTGTGTGTGTGTGTGTGTGTGTACATGCACGAAATAAAAACCAGTTTTCTCTTGTCATAAAAAATTATGTTTCCTTTCTATTAAATTCAGTTGCACAGTGCTCAGTAACCTGTATATACTTGTTCCTCTGTACAGTACAAGATCAGCTGGGACTGGGGTCCCTGGCTCAACTGATCCTTTGAGATTTAAGAAGTAAGAGAAAATTCTCTGCAAGTCCACATCTCTGGATATATGTAGGCATCATTGTCCTACGTGTGTGGAATTCAGGCTGGCTGTCTGCACTTAGGTAAGTGCTGAGAGCATCCTATGTGTGTTTGCACAGAGTAATCAGCTAGTCAAACTGAGCAGCTCTGTCCACTTTGTGGAGGCTAAGGGCATTCTCTGTGTCCAACATGAACTTTAAAGTCACCAGTCACATCTAACTTGCTGAGCCGCAAACTAAAGGTGAAGAATTAAAGACAGTCATATTATTGCCCAAAGCAATACACTTTGTGAAATGGTCTTTGAAAAAGTCAGAGGCTTAGTTGTGATCTGGGCATTTGGTGGATTTATAAGGAATCACAAGTTTCAGGGTGAGGGTCATTTATACACTGAACATACTTTTTTTTGGAACATTCACAATGTTCCAAGCTACTATCTACATTATCTAATTAAATTTTTGAAAATGAAGCATTAGTGAGTTATTAATTTCCTTTCATTGCATTTTAGGATTGAAAGAGGCTAAGAGAAGTTAAAGAATTTTTAGCTGAAGGTTCTCTAGCTAGGAAATTCTGCCACAGAGATCCACCTAATTCTAAAATGGTTAGGTACATTTTCCACTACATAACACTGCTTTACAATCTTTGCTTATAGGACTTTTCAACTCAAGGTCTACAGATGCCCAAGAGGTTTGTAGATGGAGTTCAGGGGCCCATGACCCGGATGGGAAAACATTACATCTTCCTTTTCACTAAACTCGAACTGAATTTTAGCATTTGTTTCAATTATAAATGGCGGCAACACACTTTAGAAGTCTCATTTTTGTTTGGTTGTATTCTTATGAGGTAGATAAAGAATAAGAATAAGAACTGAATATTGGACAGGAAACAGCAAGAGGGGCCCTCCTTCGTGATAGGAATCCAGGTATACATATTTGTAGACTTTAAATAAGTGGGGCTCATCCAGGTCTGAGAGTCAGAATTACCTTTAGAGTTTGTTAAATATACAAATTCCTGGGCCTTGCTCTCTAGAAATGTTGAGATAGCTGGTCTTGAGGTATGTTCTGGTCATCTGCACCGTGATATATTTACACAGAAGGTACACAATTAGTGCCCTGAAGGGGGTGGATGGATGCATAATTAAATAATGAACAAGAAGGAAAAACAGCAAAAGAAGCAGCAGGACCAAAAGACAGTGAGACTACTGGCCCCAGCTAATTGTCTACGAGGTCACACTGGCTTTCTCCATCTCTCCCCATGCAGTTCCTATGTTGCGGACCTGCTTTTAATGCTGGGAGACAAATTATAGACAGTGTCTTAGAGATGTAGGCAACTATTAGGAAGTCTCCCTATAAAAACATGTAGGACAAGAATAGGAAAGAAACTGAAGTTAACATTCAAAAGACCTCCAGTTCCCTGCTTACCACCTTTCAATTTCCCTTTCCAACTCCTTACTTCAACACACACCTTAACAGATGTAAGGACAGTATTTTTAGGTAGATTTGGCAGGGGCGGGGGCCTATGGATTTTCCTAAGAGTAGCTTCAGGGTTGAGGACTGTTTTTTAAGTACTGTTACTGAGTTCCATTTTTGCCTGATGGCATTTTATTTGTTAAGAGCATTTATTAGTGACAGGTGAATGGATTTCTCTTGTACTTATATACCACATAGGAAGTGAAAAAGGAATTTTCTACGACATTTGTCTCATGCTCTATTTGATATTTATTGGAGCCAGAGTAGAATCTACACATGTTAAAAATAATCACCTCATTAGGAGGCCATTTATTGCTAGTCAAGCCACCTTACTTCCTGTAGAGAAGTAACAGGCCACGTGTGTGAAGGCTACTAATGGTGGCCAAAAAAAAAAAAATGAGATGATGAGAAGGGAGCAAAGTGGTTGCCAGCACTGCAGCCCATTTGTTTTCCTAGCAGCTACTGGTGTTTTCAGAAAGGCTTTTTTATTCTGATAACCAGAAAGCAGATATTCAACTATGTTTAATGTAGGGAGGTATAAAAGTAATGGCTGTCAATGATCGCTTATACACTCAAAAGGATTTACTTAATAAAACCGGACATCATGCTGTTGTTTCTTAACTAGTGATTTTTTCCCCCTCCCTTGGGCCCAAACTCTAACAATGTCAAGAATGACGAGGATTATGGATATTCTGGGCAATCACATTAAGGATGCATTCTTATATATTCTTGAAACTGAAAGCTAAATATTAGGGAGTAGATCCTCTCAGACCTCAGGAACTGAGTCAGAGGGTCTCACCTTAACCTCATGGGGGGATGCGACCAGTACTGCTCAGGCTCCTTAGGCCAGCCTGCCACATCCTCCTCTGGGGAAGTGTCCCCACCCACATCTCCTTCCACTAAGCAGTCATGTACTTCCTGTGGTCACAGATAATTGACTGGAGGGGGTAGTGGACTCTAAAAGAGACATCTGGCTTATAAACAGGCCCAACAGCAAAAGATGAGCTAGGCCAATGAGATTCATCCTCTCAGAATTTCCAAACATGGGCTCATCATCAGGAAACAGCAGAGGCCAAAGGGTTATGATTTGGAGGAGGGCTAGGGTGCCCTGTCTGTAGTAAGTTAAAGTCATGAAGGAGCAGAGACTGAGTATACCAAGGCAATCAATTGATAGAGAAGGAAAAGAGGAATCGATCAACAAAAAGAGCAGCAATGCCATGGTGGAGGCTAAGTGGGAATTATTTCTGTCTATTTTCCATGATGCTCAGCTGAGTCTAGTTCTTGTTCTTGGACTCCTGGGAGGCTCTTCTTGTTTCCCCTCAGTAAACCATCCTTTACCTGAGAAACATCCAGTGGGACTCCTTTGCTCACAAGCAAATGTGTTAGGTTAGACAAACTGACTTCAAAATGCCGAGCTCAAGGCTTCACAGATGCATTTGAGAAGTCTGAATCTCCAAATCCCAGTATTTGACATTGTTGATCTATAAAATGTCAATTTCATTTGGTTCAACCTGACATGGTGTCTTATGCAGACTACCCTTGGCCTGCATAGAGAAGGGCGCTCAGCTTTTTAGTTTTCTCACCTTCCACTCATTTTCCTATTGAATTTTAGGCTTAGCTAAGTCATTACACTTTTCTGAGCCATGCTTTTTATGTCTCCATAAACTCATTTATGCTATTCCCTCTGACTGGAATGCTATTCCCTAGCTTTTCTACCTGTAAATTCTTTTCATCTCTTTTTCTTTTAAATTCAAGCACAATTAACATACAATGCTGTTGAAGTTTCAGGTGTACAATATAGTGATCCAACAATTCTGTACATCACTCAGTGCTCATCATAAAGTGTACTTTTTTTAAAAAACATTTTTTAAAATTCTTATTTATTTATTTTTGAGAAAGGGAGAGAGCTGGGAAGGGGCAGAGAGAGAGGGAGAGAGAGAATCCCAAGCAGGCTCTGTATTGTCAGCACAGCTCAATGCGGGCCTTGATCTCGCAAATTGTGAGATCATGACCTGAGTTGAAATCAAGAGTCGGACATTTAACTAACGGAGCCACTAGGTGCCCCCATAAGTGTACTCTCAATCCCTTTCACATATTTCGTCATACCCCCACCCACCTCCCTCCTGGTGGCAACCACCCACTCTCTATACTTAAGAGTCTCTTGTTTCGTCTGTCTCTGTTTTTCTTTGTTTTTGTTCCTTAGATTCTAGATATGAATGAAATCATATGATATTTGTCTTTCTTTAACTTATTTCACTCAGCATTATAGCCTCTAGCTCCACCCATGTTGTTGCAAATGGTAAGATTTCATTCTTTTGATGGCTTGGTAATATTCCCTTGTACATACACATCACATCTTCTTTATTCATCTATTGATAGACACTTGGGCTGCTTCCATATCTTAGGTATTGTAAATAATGCTGCAATAAGCATAGGAGTGTATACATATATTCATCTTTTAAGACACTTCAAATGCTAGCTCATCTTTGAAAATTTCCTGATTTCACCAGATTCAGTGGATCCCTTCCTTGTCCCATTCTTCCTTGATGCCTAGTGCTTTAACTTTACATTAGCAAGTTCCACGCTACATTACTCTTACCTGTTGAAAGTCTGTCTAGAAGGTTACCTCAAAGGCCAGGAGGTCCTTTAGAGCAAGGACCACCTTTTCTTCTTTCCGTCTCTGATACAATCCAATTTTAAGTAAATGTGTGAGTTCACTTAACCTAGGATACCTGGAATTTTGGAAGATGATTGCAAACAACTCAAAAATTCAAAAATCAAAAGGCACTCATCATTGGGTAACGTTGCATATATCATACCTTACATGTAGAATGAAATAACCTTGGAAAAAGAACTATATTCCAATATTTTAAAATTTTAGGCACTAGATACACTTGCATCCAATATTTCCACTCAAATAATTGTTGAATATACTACTCGAATTATAAGCAAGAAAATAAATAGTGTGGCTTTTGGAATTAACAGCTCAATTTCCTTGTATGTGTATCCTTCCATTAGGAATTTGAAAATAATTTAAATTAATCTGCTAATTTATTCTGAAATCCATTGGAAATACTTGTTTGGAGTGAACTCTGTGGGTAAAGTAGAGACATGAACCTTTTCAAGTAAAGAAATTAATAGTCAGGTTTGCATTTTAGAAACATGTGGAGAATAGCCCTAAAAGGAAGAAACTATATGTAGGAAGACCTGTTAAGGAATCATTCAGAGTCAAAGTTAAGACAGTGGCTGTGGAGATGGAGAAGGAAAAAGAGGGAGAAATATTTAAGAGTATTCACAGTAAAGCCACCAAATTTTCATATACACAGGTCGATGTATACTCAATGATATTTACTTTCAAAGCCTTTTAGTAAGATAATGCTGTCAAGTCTTCTGGAATCTGCTTTATGAATACACACAATGGTTTTTCAAGACTATCATTGTGTGAGTTAAAGGTAAAACACCTACATAGAATGAACTAATTCTCACAAAAGAGGAATGGCCATTTACACTGTGGGAAGTACCCCATTAAGGGAAGATGTCACAATTTCTACCGCAATTGCTAGTGAACTGGGGATATATGGAGAGTAGCAAGAATTATTTCTTTGGATATAGCCTTGTTTATCCATTTCCTAGAAAGTCGTTCATTCATGTTTTTCTCATAAACAACAACAGTAACAAATTCACTGGAATAAATCAGGATATATGTGGAGTTCATCCTCATGGACCTAGTCCATGTAATATGTCAGCCCACACACTGAAGAATTTTTTTTCTAGCCCTTGAAGTACAGAGTCAAAGGGAATTCAACAATATTTTAAGTAACATGGAAGATTATGATTCTCATAACAACCTGAGTTGTTGGTTAGTATGTTTGACAACCCTCCATAATAACACGATTTTAAAGTTTAGTTTAAATTGTGCATTGGTTCTCAATTCAGTACCAAGAGATTTGCAAAATTATCCACCTCGTTGCTCAGGTCAGAAGATTTGCTGTCATGATCAATTCCCTTCTTTTCTTTTCCTTCCCCACATCCACAAACAGTAAGATTGATTCATCCTATACTCGAAGTGGTCTTTTCATCCCCACTGCCATGTGGAAGAGTGTAAAAACAGCCACCGTACTTTGCTAGCACCTCTCATCAAGAGTTGGAATTTATTTCTCCATCCTTTGGGTCTACGTGGGTTTGGTGACTCACTTTGACCAATAGAATGCTACCCAGGTGAGGTTTGAGGCATTCTAAAGCTGGGGCTCAAGAGACTTTATAGCTTTCACTAGCATGGTCTTGGAACCATGTGACTCCAGGAAAAGATGTCCCATTTAATCCTAACAATCACATAATTATGTAATTGTAATTAAATAATAGTATAGGGGTGCCTGGGTGGCTCAGTCGATTAAGTGTCCAATCCGGCTCGGGTCATGATCTCACTGTTTGTGGGTTCAAGCCCCGTGTCGGGTTCTGTGCTGACAGCTCAGATCCTGGAGCCTGCTTCACATCTGAGTCTCCCTCTCTCTCTTCTCTCCCCCACTCATGCTCTGTCTCTCTTTCAAAAACAAATACACATTAAAAAATTTAAAAATAGTAGATACTATTATTATCCCCACTGTAAAGATGAGGAACCAGGAGCATACAGAGGCTGAGTAGTTTGGCTGAGATTGTAGGGCTAATCATTGGCAATAAAGCAAATCGTTGTCTACGTTTTAAATCAAGGCACTCTGACTCTAGAACCTGCACTCTTAACCACCACACACGTAGGCAGAGATAACTGTTCTGATTAAGCAGGGACAGGTAGAATCTCCTTGCTTCTGGGAAAGAGGAGTATGCCCCCATCATTTTTGTGACATTTATCAGACTTGCAATTACTTGTTCCAAAGTATGTCTTTTTTAATAGCTTGTAAGCATAATGAGAATAGAACCATGTCTGTCTTGCTTTCTGCGTATCCCCCAGTGCTTGGAAAGACATCAGACATATAGCAGATGTCTAAGAGGGAAAAATATTATCTTCCTTTTAGAATTCCTGCATTCAAAATTTGAATGTTCAGGTGCCTGGGTGGCTCAGTTGGTTAGTGTCTGACTTTGGCTCAGGTCATGATCTCACAGCTCATGAGTTCGAGTCCCACGTTGGGCTCTGTTCTGACAGTTCAGAGCCTGGAGCCTGCTTCGGATTTTGTGTCTCCTTTTCTCTCTGCTCCTCCCCCACTTGCACTGTCTCTCTCTCTCTCTCAAAAATAAACACTAAAAAATATTTTTAAAAATTGAATCTTCAAATTCATAAGTAGCTTCTGAGCTTGTACTTCAACTGTCAATAGAAACACACACACACACACACACACACACACACACACACACACACACATCGTACCTAGAAACAATGAACTCACTGCTCAATGCCTACTGGTACTCATTATCATACCAACACAGTAAGAGAAATAAAGGGTGTATTGATGTGCAGTTTTGAGAAGGTATCATAACTTTTTCAAATAGGAGGATGGTAGTATTTATTCATTGTTTTCTTTGTTCTGGCTCCAAAGTTCATTATTAAGTATTATGCTTAGTCATTATAGATTTATAACTTTTTAAGATAAGAGGATGGTAGTATTTATTCATTGAGGTTTCCTTTTTGTTCTAGTTACAAAGAAAGTTCACAATTAAACATTACATTTAGTTATTGCAGATTTTCTCTGCCAGCAGATTTTGATCTCTTTCTCTACTATCCTCTCTCATTTTTGATTATTTTCTTTGTTATATCAATAGTTGTTTTGGTCTTTTTATTTTGGAGTTTTTATTATTTGCCTCCTAAATCTTTTGGGGAGTAAACAGGATATGAAAAGATCTGCAAAACGATAAGTGATATACTTTTAGTTTTGCTTATTTGACGCATGCAGCATACAGAGCTGGAAATGGAATAGGTTTATCACTTAAGTAATGCCATACCTTTTGAAGAAAGAATCAGCTTATTTCTTCCAAGCCACAGTAGAAGAACAACATTATGTAACATAAACAGATACAGAATCATCTCAAGGAAAACATGTTTTTTCCCCCTTGTTCTTTCTCCTTTTGTTCTTGTGTTTAGTCTACTCACAAAGAATTGGTCCCTATTCCCAACCATTCAGGGTTAAATCTGCTAATCCGGGAGTTCCATATTGTCCTGCTTCAGGTCAGGCTAGAGAGCAGCTGTGGGTTTGATAGCTCACCCACTGAAGCATATGCTCACAATTGCCCCCCCAGGAGCTTGCCTCCAACAACTACATTCACAGGGTTCAAATGTGCCAAGCTCCGTCCAGCCTCTAACATATTAAGAAGTAACCAAATCATCAGGGTTTCATACTTCACTGGCACTGTGCAGGTTATAGACCTTTTTCAAAGGGTAAAAGCTTATGCTGCTTTCTTTAGTTCAGCAATAAATATTTATAGGATTACCAGCCCATTGTAAATGGGATAACCAAATGCATTCTAATGCAAAACTGCTGGCTGCTTATCTAGCTGTTAGACAGAATGCAATTACACAACCAATTCTCTTTTTTGTGCCCTTCTGTTACTGCTCCTGGGTCACCAAGGATAGAGCCACTGTAGGTGCTTTTTTGCAACTTTTCCAAGCATTCTCTGTTAACAAGGTTAGATACGTCAGTTATCCCAGTAAGTACTGGCATAAACATTATTCTGTTAATGTTCTGATATAAAAACGATTTTTTCACTACAACAGAAAATCTCACTTAAAATCATCTACAGCTAATTAATTTGTCTTTGTTTCCAGTATGAGGCAGCGCCTTCAAAGGTCTACGTATGATAATATTATGTGCAATGTCTGCCACTTATGTGACACTTTTCTCATAGGAGTTCCATACATCTTGTCAATCTTGAGCTAATTTATTATTAATAGGCATGCTGGTGCTTGTGACATCATTATCAGCTAAAATTTATTGAATGCATATTCTGTGCCAATCACTAGGCTTAGCTCCTTGCATCTATAATCTCCAAGCCTTGCCATAGCCCAGTAAAAAAGACACCACTACTATCTTCATAGATGAAGGAATAGAACTTCTATGCTTACACAGGATATGGTAGAGCTAGAATCTCAACCCAACTAGGTGTCTTTACCACTGATGAAAAACTGATGTGATGAAGATTGAATTCATTCTCATAGGATGCGGATGCCAAGATTATGTATCTTTATTTTTTTCCAAAAGTCAACTGTAATTTATTTATTTATTTATTTATTTATTTATTTATTTATTCATTCGTTCATTCACTCATCCATTCATTTATATCCAAGTTAGTTACCATATAGTGCTATGATGATTTCAGGAGTAGATCCCAGTGATTCATCCCCTATGTATAACACCCAGTGCTCATCCCAACAAGTGTCCTCCCTAATGTCCCTTACCCATTTAGCCCATTCCCCCACTCACAATCCCTCCAGCAACCCTCAGTTTGTTAGCTGTGTTTAAGAGTCTTTTATGTTTTGTCCCCCTCCTTGTTTTTATCTTATTTTTGCTTCCCTTCCTTTATGCTCATCTGTTTTGTATCTTAAATTCCCCAAATGAATGAAAACATATGATATTTGTCTTTCTCTGACTGGCTAATTTTGCTTAGCATAACACCTTCTAGTTCCATCCACGCAGTTGCAAATGGCAAGATTTCATTCTTTTTGATTACTGAGTAATACTCCATTTGTACATATATACCACATCTTCTTTATCCATTCATCTGTTGATGGACATTTGGGCTCTTTCCATACTTTGGCTATTGTCAATAGTGCTACTATAAACATTGGGGTGCATGTGCCCCCTTTGAAACAGCACACCTGTGTCCCTTGGATAAATACCTAAGAGTGCAATTGCTGGGTCTATTTTTAATTTTTTGAGGAACCTCCATACTGTTTTCCAGAGTGGCTGCACCCGTTTACATTCCCACCAGCAGTGCAAAAGAGATCCTCTTTCTATGCATCCTCGCCAACATCTGCTGTTGCCTGAGTTGTTCATTATAGCCACTTTGGTGTGAGATGGTATCTTGCTGTAGTTTTAATCTGTATTTTCCTGATGATGAGCAATGTTGAGCATTTTTCATGTGTCTGTTATCCATCTGGATGTCTTCTTTGGAAAAGTGTCTATTCATGTCTTTTGCCCATTTCTTCACTGGATTATTTGTTTTTTGGGTGTTGAGTTTGACAAGTTCTTTATAGATTTTGAATACTAACCCTTTATCTGACATGTCATTTGCAAATAGATTATGTATCTTTAAATAAGTAACTCAACATACATTCTTCTATACAACTATGTGAGTAGTAAAGCAGGACTCAGCCACTCTCTGTGATTGTATTTGACACCACCCACCTTGGGAAGCAGGTAGCAATCTCCCAAGAGTATAGGAATGAGCCAGAGTTTTACTGCAAAATTCTAATCCCATCTCAGCTGCCACTCCCTAATATACAAAAATGGAGGGCATTTAAAAAAAAGTATTCTGAATGGGATAAAAACAATTCAGTGCTATGTTGTTAAATGAGATTGTTCTTAATCATTTATTGATTCCAAAGACATTTATTTATAACAGGATGTTTTAATTATGATTTTCATGTACAATGTAAGCAGTTCTGCGAAACGACTTGAATTTTTGGCATCTATATCTATTCCCTATGTTTGCATTTGGAAGGACTAAAGTTTCTCTAGTGACTCAGCCGTTTTCTCTTTACTGGGGGCTATTGAGTTAGGAATGAGAGAGACAGCCTCCCTGCAGGAAGAATACATTGTCTACTCTGCCACTTATTTCAGCACTGGCCACTGGTTGTCTAGCTGTGAGGGTGCCTAAGTTGGGTAGCAGGCATTAGAAAGCCCATTGGATTGCTTACCTAAACAAGCCATGCTCTTCAATTGGATATATGAGGAATAAAACTCATACTCCGATTTCCATGTCTGTTTCTGAATCCTTTTTCCTGCTTTATTTTGCCTTTTTTTGTTGTTTTTGTTTTGTTTTGTTTTTTTTTTTGGTTTGTTTTATTTTTTCCTGCTTGATTTCAAATTCAAAAAGAAAGAGTGATATATTGTCTCATAAAAGTTCTCTAAAAGATGATAATATCTCTATTCACTGCACTATTAATTTAAGCAGAAAAAAAACAAGACTGGATTTTTGGATGTTAACTAACCTTGCATTTCTGGGATAAATCCCCTTTGGTCATAGCGTATAATACTCTTGTAAAAAGTATTTTGTAAAAAAAAATGCCTTTATTGAGGTAGAATTCACATAGCATACAACTCATCCATTTATAAAGTGTATAATTCAGTGAATTTTAGTATATTCCCATTGCTGTGCAACTATCACCATGATCTAAATTTAGAACATTCACATCATTTCAAAAAGAAACTCATACCCATGAATCCATTAATAATCACTTCCCAGTCCTCCCCTGCTTTGTGTCCCTTCCCCATCCACAGCCTCAGGTGGCCACTAATCTACTTTATGTCTCTATAAATTTGCCTATTATGGACATTTGTTGTAAATGGAATCATATAATGGTGTGGTCTTTTGTGACAGGCTTCTTTAACTTAGCATAATGTTTTTGAGTTTCATCTATGTTGCAGCATGTATCAATACTTCGTTCCTTTACATAAGTATGGAATCCATCACTTGATGGGTATTATGATTACTTCTATTTTTTTATTATAAATAAAACTGCTGTGAACATTTGTGTACCAGTTTTTATGTGAATATTTCCATTTTCTTTGGATAGGTATATACCCAAGGAAGGAGACTGTTGGTTTATATGGAAACTCTATATTTCATCTTATGAGGGACTATTAGACTATTTTCCAAAGCAGCTGCACATTTTGCATCTCTATCAGCAGCGTACGAGGGTTCCAATTTCTCTCATCTTCACCGCTATTTGATATTGCCTATCTTTTTTATTATAACCATATTAGTGGTTGCAAAGGGAATATCTCGTGGTTTTCATTTAAAAATAATACATTTTCTATTTTACTGGATTCAGCATTCCAATCTCTGATGAAGAATTTATGTGTCTACATTCACAAGAGATACTGGTCTGTAATTTTCTTTGATTTTTTTGTGTGGTTTTGGTGTCTTAACAGTAGACTAATAGTTGAGAAGAATTCCTTCCTGTTCTATTTTCTGCAAAAGTTTGTGAAGGATTGCTATTATATATTTTTAAGATATTTGATAGAGTTTATCAATGAAGCTATCTGGGTTTAGACCTTTCTTTTTGGGCAATTTAAAAAATTTTTTTTAACGTTTATTCATTTTTTGATAGAGAAAGACAGAGCGTGAGTGGGGGAGGGGCAGAAAGAGAGGGAGACACAGATCTGAAGCAGGCTCCAGGCTCTGAACTGACAGCACAGAGCCCGACGCGGGGCTTGAACTTATGGACCATGAGATCATGACCTGAGCCGAAGTCAGACGCCCAACTGACTGAGCCACCCAGGTGCCCCTGGGCAATTTTTAATTACTAATTCATTTTCTTTATTTCCTCATGGTTGGCCTATATAAATCGTATAAGCTCTTCTTGAGTTAGTTTTGGTAATTTGTCCATTTTATGTAAGTTATCTAAATTGTTTCCATGAGTTGTTCATAGTATTCTCTTATAATCCTTTTAATTTCTGTAAGGTCAATAGGGATGCCCCTTCTTTCATTTCTGATTTTGGTCATTGATACTTTCTTTCATTTTTTTTTCCTGATTAATCTAGTCAGAAGTTTATCAGTTTTGTAGATCTTTTGAAAGTGCCAAACTTTGGTTATTTTGATTTGCTCATTATTTTTCTATTTTTATTTTATTATTTATGCTTGACCTTTGTTATTGCCTTATTTTTGTTTGCTTGAGGTAGTTTGCTCTTTGTTTTCTCACCTAAGTTGATCACTAAGATTTTTATTTGAAAATGTTCATCATCTGATGTATTCACTTATAGGTATAATTTTTCCCTCTAATAACTATTGGTTGTGGTCCATAAATTTTATTATGATGCTTTTGTTTCCATTCAGTTCAATTTTCTTATGGTCAGAGAACATACTTTGAATAAATTCAATTCCTTTAAATTTATTGAGACTTGTCTTATGGCCTAGCATATGGTCTATCTTGAAGAATGTTCCATGTGCTCTTGAAAAGAATGTGTAGTCTGAGGTGACTGGGTGGCTGAGTCGGTTAAACATCCAACTCTGGCCCTGGTCATGATCTCATGGTTTTTGGAGTTCGAGCCCCGCGTTCGAGCCCCTGATTCGGATTCAACGTCTCCCTCTCTCTCTGTTTCTCCCCTGCTCGCACTCTCTCTGTCTTTCTCTCAAATATAAATAAAGAATAAAAAAGAAAAATCAAAAAAGAAAAGAATGTGTAGTCTGCTGTTAAGCAGTGTCCTATAAATATCAGGTCAATTTGGTTGCTAGTGTTGTACGGGTCTTCCAGATCCTTATTTTTGAGTAGGGTATTGTAATATCCAAGTATAATTTAAAAGTTTCTGGGGTGCCTGGGTGGCTCAGTCGGTAAGCGTTCGACTTCAGCTCAGGTCATGATCTCACCGTTCCTGAGTTTGAGCCCTGCATCGGGCTCTGTGCTGACAGCTCAGAGCCTGGATCCTGCTTCAGATTCTGTGTCTCCCTCTCTCTCTGCTCCTCCCCCACTCACACTCTCTCTCTCCAAAATAAACAAACATTAAAAAAATTAAAAACAAGTTTCTATTTATCCTTTACATACGTCTTTTGGGTTCTGTTGTTAGGTGTGCATATATTGTCCTGGTGTATGATCTTTTTTATCCTTATAAATCCCCTCATCTGTAATTATATCTCTTTTCTTAAAGTCTATTTTTTCTTATATTAATTTCAGCTCTATTATTATTACTATTTGGATAGAATATCTTTTTCTACCTTATTACTTTCAAATAATTTGTGTCTTTTAATCTAAAGTGTGTCTTTTGTACACAGCATACAGTTGGATCTTGCTCTTTAAAAAAATTTATTCTGACAACCTCTGCCTTTTCATTAGAGTGTTTGTACATCTACATTTATTGTAATTTTTTGTATGCTTAGATTTACATCTGTAATTTTTCCATTTCCTTTCCATATGTTTCATGTCTGTTTTGCTTATTTTTTCCTTCTTAGGACCTTCTTTAGTATTACATATTTTATTTGTTGATTTTTCTTATTGTATCATCTAAACTTCTTTATTGGCTTTATATTATATTTTAAAAGTAATTTTCTTTGTTATTAAAAAGGACTATAATATGCATCTTTATTTGCCATAGTCTAATTAATCTTCAGGTGAATATTGGCTTAATTCTGGTAACTATAGAAACTTTGCTTCAATATTGTTCTATTTCCTTTTCCTGTTTTCTGCTATTGTTATATCTCACATGTATATATATTAGAAATCAAAAATACAGTGTGAATATTGTTTTGTAGAATCTTGTATCTTTTATTTTTATCATTTATTAAACAATTTTTTTAAAGGTTTATTTATTTTTGAGAGAGAGAGACAGAGTGTGAGGGGGAGGGGCACAGAGAAAGGGAGACACAGAATCTGAAGCAGGCTCCAGGCTCTGAGCCCTCAGCACTGAGCCTGGTGCAGGGCTCAAATTCACACAAACCATGAGATCATGACCTGAACTGAAACTAAGAGCTGGATGCTAACCGGCTGAGCCACCCAGGTATTCCCATTCTGGCTGTTTGTTTTTTTAATGTTTCTTTATTTTTAAGAGAGACAGAGAGAGAGACAGACAGAGTGTGAATGGGGGAGGGGCAGTGAGAGAGGGAGACAGAATTTGAAGCAGGTTCAAGGCCCTGAATTGTCATCACAGAGCCTGATTCAGCGCTTAAACTCACAAACAGTGAGATCATGACCTGAGCCAAAGTCCGACACCTAACCGACTGAGCCACCCAGGCGCCCCCATTCTGGCTGTTTTTATACTTATCCACATATTTACCATTTCTGGTGCTTGTCATTACTTCCTTTTAATTCAGTTTACTCTGGGGTTTTTTAGTTTCAGCCTGAAAAATTTTCTTTAGTGTTTCATGTAAAAAGCAAGTCTACTAGCACCAAATTTTGCCAGTCTTTGTCTAGGAATGTCTTTATTTTATGTTCACTTTTCACCCTCATTTTGTTGGAAATAGAATTTCTGGTTGACCTTTTTTTACTTTTAGCACTTTTAAATGCATCATTTCGTTGTCTTCTAGCCTCCATCGTTTCTGATGAGAAGTCAGCTGTTGATTTTTTATCGTGATTTCTTTGTATGTGATGAGTTGCTTTCTTTTACTGCTTTCCAGACTTTCATTTTCAACAGTTTGGCTATGATGCATCTAGGTGTGGATCTCCTCATGTTTATTTTTTCTACTTTGGGATTCATTCAGCTTCTTGGATCTGTAGATTTATTTTTTCATTAAAATTGAAAAGTTGTGGGTTATTATTTCTTCAAAAAAATTTTTTTGCCACTATCTCATCTATCCTTTTAGGATTCCAATTACATTTATGTTGTTATGTTGTCTCAAGATCTGAGGTATGCCCATTCTTTTCTTCAATTTTTCTCCCTCTGTTCATCAGATTGGATAATTTCTATTTCTTTTTCTTCAAGTTTAATGATTCTTTCTTCTACCACTGCAAATTTGTGATTGAACCCACTTAATGAAATTTTCATTTAAGCTATTGTAACTTTCATTTATTGAATATCCATTTGTTTCTTTTCATAATTTCTATTTCTTTATGAAGACTTCCTGTTGTTGATTCATTGTCATATTTTCCTTTACTAATCTAAACACGATTTCCTTTAATTTTGAACATTTTTATAATTAGTGCTTTGAAATATCTATCTGCTAAATATAATGTCTGAGGCCACTCACAATTTCTATTGACTCCTCCCCGCACCCCCCCCCCCAAACCTTGCAGTATGAGTCACACTTTCCTGTTTCTTTGCATGTCTTATTTTTTTGTTATTGTTGAAAACTGGACATTTTAGATAACACGCCATAGCAACTCCAGATTCTGCTTTTTATTCCTGATAGGTTGTTAGTTTATTTTGTTTTATTTTAAAATAACTTGTCTGGGTTTAATCCTGTTGGTATGTAGTTTGGTATGTAACTGCTAAGGCTTTCTCTGCTTAGTTTTAAAAAAAAGTCCTATTACATTTTCTTTTTTCCTGGGATCCTAAAAGTCGCCATTACGTCTGCTTAGCCTAGTAGTTGATTGAAGATTCGTGAGAGGTTTGCTTAAACATCTAATGCTAGTAAATCTACTCTCTGCTGATGCATCTATGTGTGGGTTACAGAGTTTCACGCAAAATTTAGTTAATTTTCAAATAATCCCTGGATTTTCCTTATTTCCATGCCCTTCAGGTCTTTCTTTCATATGTGTGCAATCACCCAGGCAGCCAGGGATGTTTGGAGAGCTTTGTGCCTGCTTGATTCTATCCTGCACATGTGGAGCCTCCCAGTTTTATATACAATAAAACAATCAAAGGGGTGATATCTCATCACTTTTGCCATATAATGTAATGTATCATGGGATGGACATCTCATCATCTCATCATATTCTTTCTGTTGGTTAGAAACAAGTCCCAGGTGCTATACATGCTCCAGGAGAAGCAATTATATAAGAGCATAAATACTAAAAGGGGAAAGTTATTGAGGGTCACCTTAGGATCCATCTATCATATAAAGAAAAATCATTCGGAACCTCAGAGATTACCTATTCTGTGGTGAAAGGCCAGAAAGGTACAAATTAGGAGGATTTTCAGAGGATGACTGAATCTCTAAACTGTTTAAAAGAATCACCTTAAATTTTTCAATACACTAAGCTATTGACAATGAGATTTTAGAAATGTTGGATTTGATGGCATAGAGAAGGCTCACTGCACTGGGGGAAAGATAAACTATAGAATGTTAAGATTGTTTTGTAAGTAGGAGGAAGCAATGCAATGATTTATTGAAGGAAAAATGAGACAAGATGAGAGCTGTGGCTTTTAGATTATCTCTCTATTTCTTAGGCGGAGACTGTTTTGATCAACTCTTTTAGAAAAATTAGCTTGTCAGTTTGTTGGTGAATATGGTTTTTTTCATATTTAATTAACTGGATTGAGTGAATTGAATTAACTGAATGTTTTAGAAACCATGTAGACAGAATTTTAATCTGGATGTTGATATGAACTGAAATAGGACAAATATGGATGTTGAAAGGGCACTGAAATGCTTTAGCACCAGGTGGTATTTTGAATTAGATTCATTACCACACAATTTATTACTTCTTAAGTTACTTATCTTGATAATCAGGGCATATTATTGTGTCTACAAAACCTGGATGCTTTAATTAGTGCCTGGCATGAACTTGTCTTATTTCAATTCTCCTTTAGGAAATTTATTTGCAATAAAAAGCTTTCCCTAGACAAGAAAAAATTCCATCTGATCACTAGATTAAAATGTGGGTTTTGGGGGTTAGTGATGAAATCTATGCTGAAATAAGATGAAATGAAAAAAGAGTCAGTTTTGGGCAGACAAATGTGTTTTTGTTTTCAAGAGTATCAATATCCTGAAATATAAGGAGTTCCAGCTAAAAAGTCTTAGTATTTCATGGATGTCCAAAACTTTGCAATGAATATGTTAAAGTCACAGACAATCATAGTGGTTTAAACCATGACTCTATCTTGAAAGATGTAAATTCTATCTGATCATCAAAACAAGCATCAAGAACTTGACACTTGACATCTTCATGACATACTTAAGTAGCAATCTGCAGCATTCTATTTATTTTATTTTTAAATTTAAAAGGGGCACTAAATTTCTCGGTACTTCATTAAGGATACTAATGACAAAGAAGCTATCTGATCTACTGTTATGACTAGTCTGCCTTCACAAAGCCTCAGTTGGAGCAGGTTATATTGGAACAGACTCTGTTGTTTGCTGAAAATTGACTCAGAATTGCCATTCTCTTTTGACAGCTGTCCTCTTCTCAGCCTGAAGTCTATGTCCATTTCTCAAGATTGAGCCCAGGGCAGAAGCAAACATCCCTGCTGGATGAGCTTAACTTCTCTCCAGGTCATACCTCATGGGGTGTAGAGAGCTTCCTAGGTCCCAAATAGAAGTCTGTATCTTGCCTCTGGCTTCACAAGAAGAACATTGAGCCAGGTTGTGCATTAGCTATAAAGAGATCATCGCTAATACGTCTGCAACAGTTCGTAATGTAAATAAAGAATCCCGTCTGTGATGTACTATGAGAGAAGATACATTGGATGGTAATCTTCCAGTAACAAACAGAAGATCTGGGTGTGAATGAAAGGTAGATTCTCTGTGATTCTCAGGAGGCAGAACTAGTGCCAATAGATGGAAATTTCAAGGTGATGGATTTTGGATCTGCAGACAATCATTTTTAACACTTAGAACAGTCCAATAATGGATGTGGCAACCTAGGGGGGTAATGAGCTGCACGTTCCTGAAGAGGCTGCATCACCGTTTGTCAGGAAAGCCACAGACAAGCACTGTCCAATGCAAATATAATGTGAGCTGCATATGTGATTTTAAATTGTCTAGTGGCCACATAAAAAAATAAATAAATAAATAAGAAGCAGGTTAAATTAATTTTAATAATATATTCCATTTAAACCAAAAATGCAAAGTATTTTTATTTCAACATATAATCAATACAGAAAAATTATCAATGGGATACTTTACATTTTTTATGCACCAAGTCTTCAAAATCCAGGGTATATATTATACTTACAGCACATCTCCGTTTTGACCTGACACATTGCATAGCACGGCTATAGGCCTTGAGGAAGACTGGCCTAGATTGCTACAAGGATCCTTTTCAATGAAAAATTCTGAGGATGCCTGGGTGATTCAGTCAGTTGAGGGTCCAACTCTTGATTTTGGCTCGGGTCATGATCCCAGGGTCGTAGGATTGGGCCCCATGTGAGGCTCTGCACTGAGCATGGAGTTTGCTGGGGATTCTCTCACTCTCCCTCTGCCCCTCTCCCCTGCTTGCATGCCCTCTCTCTCTCTAAAATAAAAAAAATAAAAAATAAAAAAGTAAAAATTCTGGGGTCTTAAGTCAGTAAACACTCAGAAGTTAAGATACTGTTCAGGCACTAAAAAACACTATGAAAAAGTGTTTAGGTAGGAGAAACTCTTCTGAAAATTACTTAAGCAAAAAAGAGAATGTATTGACTCATGTATTGAAAAGTCCATGAGCAGGGCTGGTTTGGGCATGACTCAATCGAAAACTACTACATCTGTCTGTGTTCCTCGGTGCCCGTATATCTTTCTTTTTTTTACAGCTCTGTTTTTCTCTCAGATAGGCCCTATCCACCCAATGGCTGCCTGCTTCTGCAAACCTAAGCCCTCCTAATTCAGCAGGCTTGGAAGGAAAAATTTATAAAAGTTGAGAATTGTACAGCTAAGTCTTAGGAATAAGCTTACAGAACTATCTGTGAACCAATCACCGGGTCCGGAAGAAGGAATATGCTGTTTGAAAATTTGGGGGACTCATGTTTTTACTCTGGAGCTGGAAGGTAGTGGAGTCAGTCCTGCCCTACCCACCTTCATCATGCAGAGGGAAAGAGTGGATGTGCGGCTATTTAACTACAAGGCAACTGAAGTGCCGTTATCAAAAGTTATGGATATGGAAGCTGGCAGACAAAGACAATAGATGTCTGCTCTTCTCACTGTAGTGTGTGTTGTTATCCTCTGCTCCCTACTCCCTGACTACCTGTGAGTTACCCTGAAACCTCAATGGGCCGTTCTTCTGCACACTGACTTCCGTGATTCTTGACTTGAGAGATTTCTCTGGCCCCAAGCCTGCTCAGACTCTGGGCAGGGCATCCTGGAATGCCAGGGATTTAATATTCCTAGGGAAGCATTCAACTTGAGAGGATGGGGACACACACACACACACACACACACCCACACACACACACACAACTGAGGAGGGGGATCCCCAGGACCTTAAGCCCTGAGCTCATAGTAATAACTTGTTCAACAACCCACTCTTTTCTCATTCTTTTCTCACTGTGTTTTCTTGGGATCACTTCCTAAATCAACTATCTGCACTTAAGTCCTTGTTTCAGCATCTGGTTCAAGGAAACTAGAATGCCACTCACCTATGAATTTCAAAGAGGAATTGAAATGTCTGTTATATTTAAATGGAAGCCAACTCTAAAGTCAATCTCTATTAGAAGATCAAACTACAGAGCCTTTTAACCATGGATCTCATGGAGCCTGAGTACCTGGTTTCAAATCTCAGTTTTTTTTTTTTTTCTTTAACGTTTATTTATTTTGAGAGAGAGACAGACAGACAGACAGTGAGCAGGGGAGGGGCAGAGAGAGAAGGAGACACAGAATCTGAAGCGGGGCTCCAGGCTTCAAGCTGTCAGCACGGAGCCCAATGTGGGGCTCCAACTCACAAACCATGAGATCGTGACCTGAGCCAAAGTCGCATGCTTAACCGACGGAGCCAACCAGGTGGCCCTCAAATCTCAGTTCTACCATATGTTAAAACTGAGTGACCTTGCACAGTGTTAGCATTTTCTTCCTTAATTTTTTCCTTATTTGAAATTTTTCCTTATTTGAAAATATTTATATATTTTATATATATATTATGAAAATTATATATATAATATATATTATATATATGAAAAATATATTATATATATTTATATATTATATAAATTTATATATTTTTCCTTATTTAAAAAAATGGAGATAATAATGGAATTGCTAAGATTAAATGACTTAATATTTATAAAATATGTAAAACACAGCCTGCACATAATAGTTATTAGATAATTATTCTTTTCTATTTTCCTCTATATTATTCTAATCACTAACAATCATCAGCGTAAGCCTGTGTCAACATGTCTTGTACCTGTTATAGTGAGATAGAGAATCTATCTAGTGTAGTGCTAGGCCAAAGGTAAATCATCAATTAATATTTGTTGTTGATAATTACTCTGGCAATAAGACAAACCATGAAGATACAAGTCAATTGCAAAATAGTACCGAATAGTTTAGTTTAGAAATAAATATTTTGGTCTGACTTGGTCATCTTAGTCCATTCAGGTTGCTATAATAAAATACCACAGATGGGATAGCTAATAAACAACAAAAATTTGATTTCTTATAGTTCTGGGGGTTGGAAAGTCCAAGATCAAGGTACCAACATGGCTGGGTGAGGGCCCTCTTCCTGGTTTATTGTGAACACCTATGTCCTCACATGGTGGATGGGGCTAAGACTCTTTCTGAAACCTCTTTTATAACATACTAATCCCATTTATGAGGGCTCCACTCACATGGCTTAAGCACCTCCCAAAGACCCCACCTCCTAATACCATCATCTTTGTGGGTTACAATTTCAACATAAAAATTTGGGGAGACACAAACATTCAGACCATAGCATTAGTGAAATTTTAATTGTATTTCCAAGTGTCTTCTAAAAAATGGTAAGACATATTATTAGTTGAATGTAAGCCTTAATCTTGTAGAAATAAATCCTGTGCTGAAATGAAATATAAAATACTGACTTTAATATGAGAGATCAAAATATTTCACTTAATGGCAATTAAATATATATAGTTATACACTGACAATTTAATTGACTTTTTGTCATAGGAAAGTTGTTGAATTTTTTTTTATTAACTCCTTTCTTACAGTGTATCTCCTATATAAACATAAACTCTGACTCAATGGTCAGGAAAAATTGAAACTGAATATAACACATCTACTCCAGGCAAGAAAGAGTCAAATGAGAATACACTTCTGGAGTAGATCAGGTGAATTTTGCTTAAGCAGGGTCTCACCATCAGTCTAAAGGTTATAGAAGTCAAAGGCAGTATTGAGAGGTTGAGAAGGGGTTCTAGGTTAAGAGACTGAACTCTTTTTATAAATTGAATCTTCACTGACCTTCCTCTTTGTTTTTCATGTATTCCCAGAATGCAGCACAGTTTCAATGTTCACATGTAGGCATAAAAGGTCTTCAAAGCCCCACCTTGAAAGAATTACCTAGTAGTTTAAATTTTGTTCTGATGATTTACTCCATTAACAAGCATAATTGGATAATAATAATGGTTGGAATAGAATGTGTTTCTGCTGTCCAGTACATGAACACAAAAATCTCACAATTTGAACGTTTGGATGGACTTACACAAAATTGTGAAATAATGAACAAAATTTTCAAGTTGATACTTTAAAACTCTAATATCTTTCCAAAGAATACACTAAAAGATATATTTAGGTCTATATTACCTTTGGTTTTATGTATTAATGAAGTATCTTCAATAAGCACAGCAGTTTTGGGATACATAAGAACCAAATTTGGTGCCTCCTCCCCAATCACTGACCACAGGATCTTGGACAAGATATCAATTTTATGTCACGGTTTCTTCATATATAATTAGAAATAATAAAGCCTACCTTTCATTATTTTTGAGAATATTACACAAGATAACACTTCAAAGGAAGATGCCAGGCACGTAATATAGACCTAGTAATGATACCTGTGATTCTGTTTCTTATTAACAGTGACTTTAAAATCCTTTATACCCAAGCACTGTAGCACAGTTTTCTATTTGTTTGGATTAGTTTAGCTTATTAATTAAAAGCTGTTATGTATCCTAAAGATTTTAATTGTTCGTGTTTCATTGTCCATAGGACTTTCTGATTATCTTTGCCACTAAGTAATAATTATGCACTGCAAATATTTGCTCGAATTTTGTATGAGTCACTTTTAAATGAAAGAGCTATTTACATTGATCCATTTAAATACAGAGCACTATTTCCCCATAGCTTTTTTTGCTATCAATTTTACTTTTAGTAAAGTGTGAATGGCTGAAACTGCACTAATTGCTTCAAACCATTATGAAATCACAATTTTGAACCATTAGCATGGCAGGATTTTTCAATCTGAGAAGGCGTACCTGCTACTTCTAGATGATGCTTCTTTTAGGCTGTGTTTGTTTCATGATATATCTGGAAATATTCCTCTAATTATTAAAAAAAAATTTAATGTTTATTTTTTTTGAGAGAAGGAGAAAACAAAACTGAGTGAGGAGGGACAGAGAGAGAAGGAGACACAGAATCCCAGGCAGGATCCAGGCTCTGAGCTGTCAGCACAGAGCCTGATGCAGGGCTTGAACTCACAGGCTGTGAGATCATGACCTGAGTTGAAGCTGGTCGCTTAACCAACTCAGCCACCCAGGTGCCCCTATTCTTCTAATTATTAAAACTATTTTAAACAATAATCTGTGTTTGATTGCTATTGTTTTACATGTTGAGAAAAGATAAAAGCTACCATTGGAACAAGACTCCCAGACTCATCTCAATAACTAGCAACATTATCTACATATTATTCAAATCTAAACTCTAAGCTCCATCCTTATTTCTTCCTTTTCTTCACAGGCCACTTGCTCTTGTCCTGTAAGAGCTCCTGCATAGGCATTTCTACTTCCATGGACACTATTCAGGTCCAAGTCACCATCTTCTCTCAGGTGGTCTATTGGAATAGCCAACAAATTGGTTTATTTTCTTCCATTTTTATTCTCCAATCCATTCTCCAAACAGCTCTGGAGTTGCTTTCTTAAATGTAGATCCTATCACTCTCCTGGTTGAAACACAGTAGTATCTTGCCAGTGTCTTATCATCCAACTAGAATCCTGTACCATGCCTTCTCCAACCCCTGCCTACTTCTCTCATTTCATTTTTCACCACTCGCTCCCTTGCTCTCTAGACTCCGGCCATGTGCATCTTTCTGTTTCTTGTGGAATATTTCTAGCCCTACTCTAATTGAGTTCATTTGTAACTCAGCTCAAATGCCGTTTCCTAAGAGACATCTTCTCTGGCTACTCTGTTAAATATTGACTAAACCAATTTGATCATTTATAATCATTAAGTCCTTTTTGGGTAGATACTCAGAGGAAGTGAAAGCCCAAAGTTTTTCCCTCCTACAACCTTGCTACCAGAAAGCAAGCAAGTTTCAGTATAAACTCTTACACACACACACACACACACACACACACACACACACACGGGCGCGCCACAATATTTATTAGCAAATAACACAAAATCAGTCACAAAACCTGTCCTGCAAGTTCATTGAAGTCCCAGCTGGCTATCCCTTAGGGCATCTGAAAAGTTGACACTTTGCTTGCCTGCCCAATCTTCCCTGGTAGACTGAATATTACCACAGGGAGGACCATGTCAAATTCCACTTTGGTTTATTTCCAGCCTCTCATCAGCAAAGTTCCTAGCACAGTGCTTTGTATCGAAGCAGGGTTTACTGAGTATGTTTTTCTGAATGAATCATATACTGCTTGTTTTCTTTTAGAAAGAATACGAAAAATGACAAATGATGTTCTTTACGGAACTTGTACAAACTTTGGTCTTCTAAAAGTAGGGTGTGAATGTTTTTGAATTCATTCTTATTATTATGTAAGCTACTTTTTCTTTTACATAATAATTAATCCTACCTGGGGCTAAAGATGAAATGTCTGCCAACATCTGAATGACATTAAATTACCCTAAGTAAAGCATCAATAAAATTAGCTTTCTTGCTTTTAATATCGCCATAAGCCCAAGTCACAATGTTTGTTTCCATTAATTATTAAACATATCTCAGATTTTGTATGTAATGGTTTTGGTGCGAGATATGATTTCGAATTAAGCTTTCCATTTCTCTGATGAAATTGTATTTAATATACCAAATGTCATAACTCACTTTTGCATTTAATAATCAATGTTTAACAGATTATTTGAAACCAGCAGGGCAGTAATAATTTATGAAAACGTGCAGACATGTCTGAGATAATCATGAGTATCTGGGCCTTGTGAGACTTGATTCTGTTGTTTGGAAATGGTATGGAATTTGTGGTTTGAGACATAAATGTCTGTGATAACTGGTTAACATACAAAATAAAATCCAGTCATACACATACTATTAAGGAGAATGCTATGGTATAAGAAGAATATGAACTTTAAATGCTTACATATTTTAAGTTGTTAAAACCCACAGATGCTATGTACAAGTGACAGATAATAGTATTACATTTATGTAAGACCAAATATCTATACAAACTGAGAACTGCTATCTCTAATCTGGATGTTTCCAAAACATGGATATATATAGAGAGACAAAATATATGGTAGATTGCCTAAATTCCACTTAGAGTTCATCAGTGAGCAGGTGAGGGCTTTATACATTTAAATTGTATTTCTGAAATTTTTGCTAGATGCCATACATGTGTTATAACAGATAAAAGGCTTAAAAGTAAATATATGATAGAACATTATTTAACCGTAAGAAGGAATACAGTTCTGCTACACGCTACATGCTACATGAGCGAATCTTGAAACCATGCTAAGTGAAAGAAGCCAGACACACAAAGAAACACATATATGATTTCATTTATATGGAATGACCATAACAGGCAAATCTATAAAGACAGAACGTAGATTAGCTATTGCTTAGGTTTGGGGAGAAGGAAAGGATAGGTGGTGGCGGCTAAAGAATCAAGGTTTCTTTCCAAGGTGATGAATATGTTCTGAAATTGACTTTGGTGATGATGGTTGCCATATCTGTGACTATATTGAAAACCACTGAACTGTGGACTTCAAATGGATGGATTGTATGAGATGTGAATTATATTTCAGTAAAGCCTTTAAAAAATGTACGCACATTTCAAAGACAGAGAGTACACTGTGAAGACATGAATACCAAGAAAGACATTACTTAAAATTATAGTTCACCAGACAAGCACTTTCATACCCAAGCAATTTTACTGACCAGGTATACTCTGGTTCCCGCACACAAATGTCTCCGCCAAAAGCTTTTTAGTATTGTTGACATGGCGATTCTTCCCCCACAACCACAAACCCTTCTCAATACTTTGATGGTACAATAAAGGATTCCTTTATGCAACTTTGGATGAACTGTTGACTCAGCTTTTTGAGGATGGAATTAAATACAGAGACCAAAGGTGGTGTATAGGGAAATACTAATACTTCTAGATAGCACTTAGAGATTGCTCAAATTTTGGCACAGACAGAAACCATCTAATTCAAATAAAAGTGGATTCCTGGGAAAGAATGATTCTGGGAAGAATTTAGGGCAGGAGAGATTGACTATGATTCCTTTCCTCTTGCTACTATCTAGAAAGCCCCAGCAAGCAAGCAACCAAAAAAGGAGTCGGATATACTTAGCACTTTTAAGTGTTGAAATCTTCCATTTTTTTAAACAACAAAAAGATGGTTAAGAGATGTTTTCAAGGGTGAAAGAAACATCTTGAACTATTCATCCTATAATCTTTTAACTATTGAATAATTATTAATTGGTCTCTTTTACTTTCAAATACTGGAACTGTCAGTAAACCCCATCAACACAGAAGGAGATTCACAGGCTTAGAGATCTGAGAGTTTAACACTGACCTTCACCCAAAAAGGGCTGTAAGGAATCAGAGGTGTTCTTTCCAATGTCATAGGAAGTACAGCAAAGTAGTTAAGACCATGAACTCTGGATTCCATCTGCCTGGGTTTTAGGTCAGCTTTGCTCATTTTAAGCCGCATGACCTTGAGAAAACAACTTAATTTCTCTGTATGTCTCAGTTTTCACCTTTGTAAAATTAATAAAATAATACCTTCTTCTTGGGTCGTTTTAAAGATTAAGTGAGCTCCTATTTGCAAAGCTCTCAGAGGAGCTTGTTAACTAAATGTTAACTAAATGTGCAAATGTTAACACAGGAATAAAACAACAACAACAAAAAAATCCTCTTTTAACTATATTTACATTTTTGGAAGAATATCATTGATAGCAATTGGAACTTATTTCAAGGTTTACCTTTTGACTTGCATTCTTACACTGTGTGAGCATATGTTACTGAATTAGCAATAGTATTATCTGTTCTTGTCACTGGGCCATTTATTTTAAGTAGATGAAGCAGATAATCTATACAGTCTTTCGAGGATAAAGATTCTACAGGATACCTTGTGGTCTAATGTTACTTTTCACCCTACTGAGTTTTAATTTATCTTTAGGCTGAATGTGTCTGATATGAAGGGCATGGAGCAGTGATGAATGCTGACGTGACTGGATGGATGCAATGAGAACACCATGGGGATGAAGGAAAAGCCATTCTCAGAGTGCTCTGGTCCCCAGCTCCCCCCATGGTGACAGCCTCCAAAGACGTTAAAGAATGAGACTCATCACCTATCAGATATGAAAGAGAGTATCTTGACAGCAAGGATTCAAGACAATATGCATGTAAAATTACCACCGAAGAGAGATAGATAAGGCAAGTTTTAAAGATGTCTTCCAGGTTTAGAGATTTAGAATTTGTCTATTAGTTATAAAAATGAGCTCCTTAAAAAAAGTGTGTGTGTGTGTGTGTGTGTGTGTGTATGTATGTTGTTTAATAGTTAACATGAGTATATGGATCTGTTTACCAGCAAATAACTAATGCTTAAAATTGAAAACGAGCCTTAAATTGCATATTCATGATTATTGACCTCAGAACTGAGCAGTCTGCTAAAACGGAATAACATGTAATAACTCTAGATTCAAGAGTGCCTCCAGGTGCACCTGGGTGGCTCAGTCAGTTAAGCATCTTGATTTCAGTTCAGGTCATGATCAGGTTCGTGAGTTCAAGCCCCACATCAGTCTCTGTGCTGACAGCTGGAGCCTGCTTGGGATTCTCTCTCCTTCTCTCTCTGCCCCTCTCCTGTTCTCACTTGCTCTCCTATGTTGTCTCTCTAAATAAACATTTTTAAAAAAGAGTGCCTCCAAATGATCAAGTAAATGTTGTGAGATTTAGGAATATGTAATCTTCTAAGAAAACAACCATAACATCTCTTCCACTGTTCTATACAAATCATGTGATGATTAAACACTATTTTAAAAATACTTATAGTATTTAAAAACATTTTTGGAGAGAACACACATAATTCCACATTTGTTTTTTGCATCTTACTTCTTTTCCTTGACTGCTTATTTAAATCATAAATTCCTTTCCATGTTTTATATACAAAAGTTTATACAGAATTATCACAGTTATTGCTATCTAAAAATCATGCTGATGTACTGTAAATTGTTATACTGTCTTCAACAAGGTTGTTTAGACATACTCAGGTTTGCTATTATAAATAACAGTGAAAAGAACATCATGCAGGTAGCTGTTTGTCGCTGTTCAATTATCTTAGGAGAAACTCCACCGAGTTGGCTTACCGGGCCAAAAAGTACAGACATTTTAATGAGCATTGCAGGAAAGAATGCCTTTACCAACAAGTAAGTAATACTTTACTTTGATGCTATGTGTTCCCGTTTTTAAAAGTTGTTAAATTAGTGCAAATTCAATTTGCACAGATCAAGTTACTACTGAAACAATCCTATTTTACACCTTTGTTTACAATTATGTGATTACATTTGTTTATATTCTTCATTGATTTAATGATTAAATTTCGTTGTTTTAATTATTCATTTAAATGACTTCATCATGTGTTGTTGATAATGACCCTTTGCCTATCATACAAATGAATTTTAATTACTTGTTTCATTTAGTTTTGTAAGATTTCATGTTCAGAGTTTGGTAATTAAATGAGTAAAACATAACACTGTAGAATGAGATTAAATGGTTATAGATATTCTTTCAACCAGAAATATTTTATCCACATTCTCTAGTGGAAAAAGAAAATGCTGTATTTGGGATTGTAGTATTTAATTTGATATATATGTTTCTTCTTTAAATCTGTGGTGTTAAATTTCCAGAATGGAAGTCTGTTCTGAAAATACATATAGTACCTAGAATTCAACTGGACATAATTTTACATTTTTGCCAGAAACTATTTTGATGTTCTCTTCAATGGGAGCAAAGCAACTAAACCCGGCTGAACTAGTGAAGTCCCTCTCAAAATAAAGAACACGTGGATGTGGAAGAACAAATTCAAAAGGAGAGTTATGGTCTCGGAGGGGAATGACTTTCCTTTTCCCGGCATCTGGGTACACTCACAAATCCAAACAAATAGCATCCGAATCGGAAAGAATTTGGAAGTGTGTTCTTCAGATATGTTTTCTTTAGCAAGTGGTATGAAACAAAATCAAGGCATAGCGTCATTAAATCACTTCCAGTGTTTAAAAATTATGCACTTTGTGTTTTGTAAAACTAAAATCCAGAAAATTTACACAATTTACTCAACAGCTCTGAATGAGTGGCTGTTCTGAGTCAGGCACAGTCCTAGGCATTAGAGATGTGGGGGTAGATACAAAGTTACAGTAATATATAACTACAGTAGTATATAACTATAGCAATTGTAAAATTTTTCACGAAAATATGAAATTTGTTCAGTCATCCAAATGCTCTTGGGAGGCGTAGGTAGGAAAGAACTTGAGTAAGCCAGAATGAGGAAAATAAACACATATTAAACATTCAGTCCTCTGTGTAAAAATTTATGATTCAGTGTCCTATGAAGATCACAGAAATGACATTTTTCCTGCAGGGAATGGATGTCAGGTGTGGGATTGAAGAACTGAGAGTTCAACAGTTATAGCACACCAGGGTGGAGCCCATGGTCTTTGAAGAAGGACTGGCCCAGATAGGAGAGGGACAGGCTGAAACAATTACAGTAAAAACATCAGTAACAGCAATACAAAGCTAACATTTACTGGGTGCTTCCGTGTCATGCACTGTGCATAACATTTTGTGGACAACCCCTCACTTCGCAAATGAAGCTCACTCTGGCTCCTGCATTTTGTTAGTGCATTCATTCATTCCTGCACTTTTTGGTCAGTGGATTCTTCCTTTTGTGTTTACTCACTTCAGGCTTTGGAATCTCCTGTTTGTCGGTCATTTATTCATTCACCAAATATTTATGTGCTATCACTCAGCTATCACTGTGACTGCAGAAATGAACAAGTGAAAAAAGGGCACAACTCCAGCCTTTACGCGGCTTTCCGTAGATAGACCAGAGACTGAATGATTATAAAACTGTGCTGTCATAGCAAGCCATCTAGTACAGCCCAGGGAAGGTGAGTGAGCAGGGCAGGTCTAGGAAATGTTCTCAGTGACACATGTACACAGTTATATAGTATAACACTGTGCATAACAGTTATATAATATGTAATCATGATACAAAATTGCTATACTATGGATTATATATTATGTTAGCTGCATTAGCTCTATATTCTATACATCCAACATCATTATATTGGATGAGGTAAATAGTTCAAATGTCCATTAATAGGGAAGCATTAAATAAACAATGAACCACTGATGTGCTGATATGGAAATAGTTCCAAAATATATAAGTTGAAAAAAGGAAGACCTCAGAGGAGTGGATGTCATATGCTGTCTTTTGTGGGGGGGCAAATAAAAATAAAAAGTCATAGTTTCTTGAATTTCATATAGACACTTTGGCATAGCACTAAAAATTAAAACAAAACTGGCTGCCTATTGGGGAGCAGCAGAGATGGGGAAACCAGGCAGAGGGCGCACAAGGGTGTGAGGGCGTATTGTCACTGTACACATTTTTATGAGTTTGGACTAAGTGAATGTATTATCTATTTAAAAAATTAACATATCCTGAACCTTTGGGAGGGGGAAGGTATCTACTAGCGGACTGTGGACAGGTGGCTGGAGAGCTGAGAACGGGGTAAGAGGGAGCGGGGTGGGGTGGAGGGCCATTCCAAGCACAGTATTGCACATGGGAGGCATGCTGTGCTTGCGAACCTGTTATGTTTTGTGAAGATGACAGGTGGGTTCCTCAAGGGGAGTGTTGGGAGATGGGGGTCTTGGGAATCAGACAGAGCACAGGTCATGAGGTCCTCATGTGACAGGATATGAATTCAGATTTCATCTCGGAGGTGGGAATCTTTGGCTGGTGATCAGAAGGGAAATGGGTGACCAGAACAGCACTTTGTAATCATCTTCCTGGGAGCAAGTACACGTGTGATGGTGGGTGAGGCACAACCGGGGCCGGGAAGACTCTCTGGGAGGCTATTGGCCATCCTTCTGGTAGAAATGATGAGGATATGGGCCAAGGACATGGGCAGTGGTCACAGACAAGGGGGACTAACATCACCCACACCTTGCTCCTGGCTACAGCCCTTGACTCTTCATCTCCTCCATGGATTAGACTTTGCTCCTCTCCTCATACTATTCACAGTCGTTCTTTAGATTCCACCCTGAAGTATAACTTGGTGTTGCTGGCCATTTGCAGGACCCCTGCTAAATAGGCTTCAGTGAGATTAGGGTGGCAGGCATCTCTCTCTGCCTTCCATTCTCCCTGTCCCCCTCAACCTGGGTGCCAGTGAGGGACCCCAAGACACGTTGCTGCTATGCAGACACAGTGGCACTGGCAAGGCCAGGGACCAGAGCTCCCGTGCTGGGGCCCGTGGAGCTAGACACGTCGTCCCAGAGGGGGTAGCAGGCCACTGCCTTCTTTCTGAATCCTGCTATTTTTTGTGTTTCTGTCAAGCTTGTACATAGCTCCTGCAGATATTTGACTGGCATCTCATTTTTTCCAGTTCCAAGCTCTACTCTTACGTGGGACAACAGTACAGGCAGTATTCATGAGCAGAGCAGAGCTGTATCCATGAGTAAACCGTTCAAATATTTCCCTTTCACTTGCCAGAGAGCTGCTGATTTCAAACCCCAACACACCCCCTCCATTATTCTGCCCACCTCTGTTGGCCTCTCCCTGCATCCTTCTAGATCCTTCTGTGCCTCTAGCAATTACAGGGGTACCCCCTGGCACAGCAGGGCCTCCAGGACATTGTCCCATCTCAAAGCCCTTTGTCTAATTTGCCAAGTTGTCGCCCATGCAGCACAGGCTGTTAAATATTGTGGCCATCATCCCCTTTTTTTCAGGAATAAGGTTGACATCTCAGCACATGCTAGGCGACTACTACAGAAAGTATTCCTATATCATCACATTAAAAAATTGTAATTCTAATAGTTATAAACATATTTATATGAAATACGTGGCAAGTATAAAAAACCCATATAACCACACAATAATACATAATTTGACAGTTGGGAAACAATTTCAGGGTGTATTCCATTTTAATATAAAAAGATACAATACTGGAACTCTTGTCTCATGGGTGTATTACACAAGAAAAGTCAGAGATCAGCAACTAATCCTTTTATTGCTGGAATGCTGAATAGAAGAGTCAGGACTATACATGCGGGTGGACGGCTTTGAATGTTCACTCGACAAATATGTCAAAGAATTAGTTTATAACTGACAAGTCCTTTTAGGTGGCAACATACATTTTGTTGAGTATTTCTCCTTAGTGTATGTTTTTATGTGTCAGTTCAGCCCCTTACCAAATAAATACTTTCACCTTGCTATTCATTTGAATTGGAGTAACCATGGAGAAATGACTTTTTGATTCCACAGTATTATGCTGTATTATAAAAATGTGAACATCATGCTATCATTCCACAAAATGGTTTAGCAATTTACTCTGAATAATTTTTTAAAAGGAAGGAGATCTGTCCAGAGATGAAAGATTCTAGAAAAATGTTTCAAAATTAAAAAAAAAAGAATAAGAACCTTTAGAATCTAGCATATAATAATAGAGTACTCTTTTACCTTAACATACACTGAAAAATTTTAAGAGAAAATGTGCCTCTCTATTTTTCTTAAAAAAAACAACAACAAAGATTTAAACATATATTTTGGCACAGTTTCATATGTAACTGCTAGGAGAGTAAAGAAAGATCAGAAAATAGGAAACAACTGATAAACATCTATTGACAAATGGCAATATCTAGAAACCAAGAATAATCAGAATCTCTGGTACATCTCTGAGAGAAAATTCCTTAGTGTTGAGGCATAACCTCTTTCTTCTTTTTTTAAATTCAGTGCAGAATTTGCTTTCGTTGGACTAGAACACTAAACAATCTGATTTTTTATTCTAACCTTTAGTCTTTCTAGAAAATTATATTTCAAGTGTGCTCCAAAACACTATTTTAAAACTTGACATATGTGGGTTAAAGAACAACAATTCATAGATTATACCAGTGAGGTAAGACCACTATGTTGGTGGTCCCAAATCAGCCATGGCTCCTGGTATGCTCACTTTTTTATAGCTGCCCTCCTACATTTGGCTTGGGCTTGGTCATATGACTTGCTGTAATCAATGGAATAATAGTACAAGTTATTCAGGTAGAGGCTGGAAAAATGCTTACATGCTGGGCTTCCCCTGGAACCTAGCTACCTTGCTATAGGAAAACTTGTTAAGTTTCTGCAAGAAGACAAGCCATATGGAGGAGAATGTGGTCCAACAGCAGCACCAGACATGTGAATGAGGTCCTCTTGGGTATTCTAGCCCCAGCAGAAGCCCTTGTTGAACGGTGCATATGAGTGATCCTGGCCAATACCATGCAGAGCAGAAGAACTACACAGTTGAACCCTGCCCAAATTTCTGACCCACAAAACTCTAAGCAATAAATTTATATTGCTCTAAGTAATTCCATGTTGGAGTGGTTTGTTACATGGCAGTAGATAACAGATATACTAAATGATAACAAGGATTTCTCAACCTGTTTCTAGAAATAATTCCAAGGTACATTCTTCACCGACATACATCTCTTATACTTCTGTTGTCTATTCATTTACTGTTGAGCCTGTATCTTTTGTTCCTATTCTAACTCAACCAGTTGGATAGAAGGATCGAGTTGGATAGTTGGCTTATATGAAAAGTGTGACTTAAACTGACTTTATTGTATGCTGACTCAAACAACATGCCATGTCCTTGTTGGATCTCAGAGGAACAGCATTGTTGATAATATCTTAAGTTACTTCCCCTCTACACTGTAATCAAATTGTGTGTGGGACAATCTGATAGAAAAAAATTAACTTTAAGAGATTCCCAGGACATAAACTTCCTGTGGTCCAATCAAGCCATTTCTTCTTTCTGCTCCTCTATATGGAATTACATCTTGACACCACACTTTAAGCACTAAAATGTGGAAGACTCTTTGGAGGGATTTGTTTTCTTAAGGAATAATAATTATTATTATTTTTAACGTTTATTTTTGAGACACAGCATGAGCAGGCGGGGGATGGAGGGGTGACAGGGAGTGGTAGAGAGAGAGAGAAAGGGAGCAACAGAATCCAAAGCAGTCTCCAGGCTCCGAGCTGTCAGCACAGAGCCCAATGCAGGACTTGAACCCATGGACCACGAGATCATGACCTGAGCCGAAGTCAGAAGCCCAACCGACTGAGCCACCCAGGCGCCCCCAGGATTAATTATTTGAAATATGAAGCTTACTAGATTGATCAAGCCATTGGGTGTGTTTGCATCCTCCTTTCTCTGGAACTGATGCACATTAGTTAAAGAATGCTTTAGAAGTAGAAGCAGTCAGTAGCAGACGCGTAAGCAGAAGAACCCAAAGTAGAGAATGGGAAAGGCACTGCTTCTGGGGGGTGGTGATGCTATTTCACTGAATGGTGTGTATTGTATCTCAAGTTAGAAACTATAGCGAAAACTATTTCTAAAACAAAGTGTCCGGATACCAAGAGGGAAGATGTAGCCTCATTAAGTACAGCTACTGTTAGCATAATTGCTGCTATTTCCATTATTTAAAGGATGTTCTCCATGTGCTTATTTAAGGCATTATCTACCAGATGGGTGTGGACAGCAGGTTTAGATACAAAAATGCCAATAAAGGAGAGTCTTGATCAGACAGTGATTCAATGGTGCTACTTACAGAGAGTAGTATCTGGACAGCGCTGTGGATGACCTCTAGGTACTGGAAGTCCACAATGCAGCCTGTGACAGAGACGTACGTGTAATCGTCCATCATGCCGTGGGCAGATGGAGGCAGCACTCTTCGGACACAGCCAGGCCCGTGTTCCCGCCACCACGACCGGTGCACAGAAATGTTGAATGTCATCAGATCTGTATCCTAGGTGGGCAGGAGACAAGAGCAAAAGGAGACAGTCCTATCATATCACGTCTCTGATTTGCACTTTAGGAAGAATTCAGGATGGAGAAAATTGTTGAGAGGACTCACATTTCAGGTGCAAAATAACACTAGACAGAACCACAAATGGCTATATATACTATATGCCCAAACGA
This sequence comes from Panthera onca, assembly GCF_046562875.1. Taxonomy (NCBI): domain Eukaryota; kingdom Metazoa; phylum Chordata; class Mammalia; order Carnivora; family Felidae; genus Panthera; species Panthera onca. The sequence continues at coordinate 14,148,749 of NC_138356.1, read as the reverse complement.
CTGGATTATAATCGTTTAACATAGATACAACCTTTGGAAAATAACATTGTAAGGTTAGCACGCCTCAAAAATTGAGAGGCAAGGTCCTCTACATTTGTTCAAAACAAATTATTTTATTCATTTTGAGACTTTTTGTCTGCATTTTCTTGTTCATCATCATCGACATCACCTTTATGGGCTAACATATGAGTGCTTTTTAGCATTCTAGCCATTGTTCTAAGCACTTTTCATATGCTATATCCTTAAGGTTCATATAGATACTAGTAGTAACCCAATTTATAGTAAGCTGAATAGTAGTCCCCTCAAAAGACCTTCATGTGCCTCTCTCTGGTACCTGTGAATTTTACCTTCTTTGGATTATCTGAGTGGGCCCTAAATGCAATCTCATGTATTCTCATGAGGGGGAGGCAGAGGGAGATCAGACACAAGGCAGAAGAGGAGAAGGCAATGTGACCATGGAAAATTGGAGATGGGAGTGATGTGGCCACAAGCCCAGGAATGCTGGTAGCCACTAGAAGCTGGAAGAGACAAGGGACTATTCTCTTCAAGAGGTCCAGAGGGAGCATGGCCCCGTCAACACCTTGATTTCAGCCCAAGGAAACTGATTGCAGACTTGTAGCCTCCAGAATTGTGAGATTAAGTTTCTGTTGTTTAAGACATCAGGTTTGTAGTAACTTGTTACATAGCAGCCGTAAGAAACTAACACACGTAAGGAAAGGAAATCACAGAGAGGTAAAATACATTGCCCAATTTAATGAACAAATTAAATAAATTGCCTATTTAATGACAGACCCATAACTTGATCCTCTGCAGTCTGTACGTTCAGCTCTGATGTGGTACTACCCCGTTGCCTGTGGTGTTCTCCCTCCCAAACCTTTACAATTCCTCATACCCTAAATTCCTCCTCAATTCCAGAAAACACCACTGAGAGCCAGAGCAAAAGAACCAAGAAGGCAATCCTTGGCATTTACATATCAAAATAAGCTTTCAGAGCTCCTTAGCAGAGACAACAGCCAGGGTGTTTAGCCTCAAAAGATGCCCATTAGTATTTTGGTGGAATGTGAGCCTCGAACAACTGAGATCAGACTGTTTTTGCTGTAACAATGGATTGAAAAGATTAGGTAAGGAGCCAGCATCTTGATTCCCAAAAAACTGACCTCAAGTCCTGGCCTCTCCCGTTCTGCCCACTGAATCCTATCTTTCCCCATCATACTGTCTTCCTTTTGCTGGAGTGCAATCCCCAATAAAAGCCTTGCCCAGAAGTCCTGCTTGGCCTCTAGTTAATTCCTATCGCTTGGTAAGCCCAAGGGCTGTGGTTGCTAACAAAACTACTATTATAGGTATGCCTCAGATTATATCACTATTAAAACATTTTATATCTTTTTTTTCTTTTTTGGGTTGTTGGTTTGTTACACATATCATTCAGTTACCTTCACAGTTACAGCACTTTATTGATAATAAAACATTTTACATCTTTTTTTTTTTTTTTTTGGTTCTTGGTTTGCTACCTGTATCATTTGCAGTGCCCTCTGAAGGGAGAATATTATAGAAAAATAATTGCTTTAGCTAGTGAATTCAGTTTAGCGCAAGGCAATTTACCTGCAGGCAAACAGCACACTGACTGCTCCCTTTCCTGACCATCAGATTTAATCTCTTACAGTTAGTCATGATCACAACCAAAAAACTATTATTTCCCGTTTTAATAGAATTCATTAGGTTCAGGATGAACTGGAGTGATCTCAAAAGTCATAGCAATTTCTGCTCTTTAAGTATTTTTCCCCAGTGGCCTTTTCTATTGCTGGACTCTAAATTCCTTCCGATATGATTTTGACTGAAATTTATATTACACAAATAAAACAAAAGTGAATTTATGAACTCATGGTATGTATTTGCTACACTCATAAAATCCCTCTGTGTAGTTCTCACTTAATTTGCTGGTACTATAAATATTTAAAAACTGTGCTGTTTTTTGCCATGACTACATTAAAATGTGAATGAGAACATCAATAGCATCAAATTATACTTAAAGCTTAAACTTCTAACTTAAATTTGGTATAAAATTTTATTGCAAGTGTGTGTCTGATTTGAATCCCCTTCAGTAGCTAGATTTCAAACATTGCAAAAACCCTTAACACATAACAACTCAATTTTGTATATGAAGCACATCAGAGGAAATGCAGAACAAAAAACTATAACAAAGTTTTTTATGAAAAAAAAATACAGAAGGTCATTTACTTTGTTTAAGCTGTTCATTACCACATCAAAGCCTATAGATTTGAAATACATGGGTTAAGGCTAAACCTGGATCAACAAAGCGATCCTTACAAATAATTTCAAGGAGCTCAAACGTTGTTTCTCTTTCACTTCTTGGAGTTAGAATAGTATAGTGATGATTTAAGCACAACATGCTTAAGAAGACTGGTGACTGACATCCTTGTCATTTTCTTTAGAATTTAAAAGATTTCAACAATGATATTTACATTTATGCAAGCGTGTGTGATTACCAAGGGACAGTTTGGACGACAAAGAAAGCAAGGAAGGAGAAGAAATGCATGAAACCCAAGCAGAGGGGCTTGGGATGCAAAGGGCAGCCTGGAGAGAGAGAAAACACATCAAGGCTAACAGAAGAGAGAATTTCAGGGAAGATGGTAATGCCATAGACTCAAAGCCTGGTTAAAAAGAACCACTGAATTTGATGACTGGTTTGGCAGGAGGGGGATGCCTTATGAAATGCAATGCCAGGAGAGCATTGGGAGTGAAAAACTGGATTACAAGGAATAGAGGGGACTGAAAGGGAGAATTTGGTGTGTTTTTTCATGAAGTTTGGGAGTGAACATAGTGAGAACACAGGATGGTGGCCTCAAGGGTGGGCAAGGAAAGCAAGAGTCCCTCCAAGGAAACACGTGGAGAACCGCATGCCCGCTGCATCTGCTCACACGCACAAAGTTATGACTTAGAAGAAAATTATTCCAGAATACCTGTCTCCCCCTAATATCTATTTAAGCAAATATTAAATGTTTCAAAGTACTTTCATCTCTCTAGTGTGAATTCCAAACTTGTTCCCATTTCCTTCAAATACTTGAATTAAACAAAAAAGGAATTTCCAGAATTCTTTGAAGTGTTGTTCATCAACCGTGTAGGTGAACCTGCCTGCCCACATTCCTTTCACAATAAGTGTAGCCGCAGCACTGGAATCAGCTCATGTCCTAAAAAAGCTCAATATTCACTCTTTTATAGTATATCACTATATTATCTCTTATTAATCAAGGAGATAGTCTCTGTCTTATTCTTATTCTATCTGCTTTTTTGGGCATGTGTTTAATTCAACTAACCCTCTCTACTTCTAGAAATGGATGCTCAACTGCTAATGATATTCTTTTTTTTTTTTTTTCTGTTTCCTTAATTGTGACTCAGAATCATTGAATCCACTCTTACATAGTCATCTCCTTTCTTTGTCTTTTTACTCAGTCTTATCATAAGCCAGGACATTTGGAGACAAACGTGTATTTAACAAAATAGATTTTACTCAGTTTTAAAGAGTTAGCATTGGGCTTATATTTAGATAGTAGAATTCATGTTAGTTGAAACTTCTTTTGAGATACTCGTTCATCTCAGAATATGAATTAGACAAGTAAAAACAATTTGCTTACATTTCTAATTATTTTTTTTTTCACCAAAGCACTAAATATTTTAGAGGGTACTATGGATCCATAGAGTAAAGGGCAAACACAGTGCTTGGTAGTGAGGTGTAAGTGTTTAGAGCATGTAATACAAAGACTAGGTACCAGTTCAAATATATTAACAATTATATGTTGTTTTCCTTAAAGATAGGTTTAAAAGATATTCAAGTTTCCATTGGGAAGAAAGAGTCTGTCATTTGCTAAGTCATAATCACTTAGTCTGTGCCATTGGTTCTGAATACAAAGAGCAGTTTGCACCTATAAATACAGAGAACAAAGTGATGGTTACGGTGGGGGGCGGGTGGGGGTTGGGCAAATGGGTAAAGGGGAGTGGTAGGTACCGGCTCCCAGTTTTGAAATGAACAAGTCACAGGAATAAAGGACACAGCACAAGGAATATAGTTGATGATTTTGTGGGCACCTTGGTGGCTCAGATGATTAAGCATCCAACTCTTGATTTTGGCTCAGGTCATGATCTCATGAGCCCCATATTGGGGTCGGCACTGACAGTACAGAGCCTGCTTGGGATTCTCTCTCCCTGTCTCTCTGCTCCTCCCCAATTGGCACACACATGCTGTCTCTCCCTATCTCCCTCAAAATAATGTTTTAAATAAACATCTAAAAAACCACATTGTAATAGTATTGTATGGTGAGAAGTCGTGGCTACACGTTTGAGCACAGCATAATGTATAAACTTGCTGAATCACTATGTTGTACAACTGAAACTAATGTAACATTGTGTGTCAACTATACTCAAATTAAAAAACTAAGAGAAAAAAAGCAGTGTGCAGAGTAAGTGGCCACCGGTTACTCTGACTTCCTGTTTCCCATCTCTACAACTAGGTATTGCTGGGATTTTTCATTTCTGTACCATTGGTCATAAACCAGAGGCAGAGCTAAAAGTAATGAAGCCTTTTGTCTTCATCCTGGGGATTAATTCCCTGAATTGAACCACAACAGGAAGGAGTGAAGTCTCATCTATCCATCCAATGATATTTATGGAGTTTCTAATGTGAGCTATGTGTTGGGATGTAAGACTGAACATAAGAGATCTTATCCCTGTCCTCATGGAACATATACTCTAGCAGAGAAGATAGGTAATAAAGGAAACAACTAAGTAGGCAGAATAAGTACCCATTGCGAAAACTAATATAAAGGAAATAACGTGCTGGAGAGTGGCTGGGATGTGAAATGGAGTTCCTCCCTAATAGGTCGCCAGAGAAGGCTTCTCCAATAGCGGATATTTGGGCCAAGACCTGTTAGATGAGAAGGAACTAGATGTGTGAAGATCTGGGGAACGCGTGTTGCACACTGACGGAACTCCAAGTGCAAAGATCACGTGAGGGCAAAGAGGTGTCAGTATTCCTGGTACCGACTGAAGACCGGTATAGCTGGAGGGAAGCCGAGGTGAGGATAAAAGTGGTGTATGATGAGGCTGAAGACAGGCAATGAGCCACGGCAGAGTCCACTTGAGAAGTCAAATACCAGCATCATCTCCTGTGCATTCTTAAAAAGATAATTCTAAGAACTGTAAAGAGGATGGGTTTGATTGGGCAAAACTCGGAGCCAGGTAGGTGGTTATGATAGTGGGTGAGTGTCTTGGAGAAAGGTGGTAGCAGTAGAGAGAGGCAGAACAGAGAGGTGAGACATATTCTGGAGGCAGAATAGCATGTGGGGCCGAGAGGAAGAGATAAATGGAGGACAACCGTCTCTCATCGGGTGGCAGCCGCCTGTCAGCTGACGGCAATGCCCTGAGGAAGGCCGCTCCAGCAGCAGCATCATTGCGGGGCTGGAATTGGGCACATCGGCCCCCCTAAAGGGGAAGGGACGGGCTGGAAACAGTATGTCCCAGTGCATCTTTGTCAGCTTGGCATTGTAAAACCATTTTCCTTACATGTAGGTTAAAAGAAAGGAGTCGTCATGTTAAATGGTGTTGGAAATACAAATTTTCGGTGTAAGAGAAGAGAGTCACTTATCTCGATGAGCACTGAGTAATGTATCGAATTGTTGAATCACTATGTTGTACACCTGAAACGAATATAACACTGTATGTTAACTATACTGGAATTAAAATGAAAAAGAAAAGAAAAAACAGTTATAAGATCAAAGAAATTAAGTGAAATAGTGTGATTTGGAAAACAAAGAGTTGACTGCTCTTCCAGAAATTTCTTCCAGAAATTTAAGTAATATATTTTACTATCCACATGCTTTTACTTTCGAAATAAGAACTAAAATATTGCCCACGATCAATTAATCTCAATAATGAGGAAACCAGGGGTGCCTGGGTGGCTCAGTTGGTTAAGCGTCCAACTCTTGATTTCAGCTCAGGTCATGATCTCACGGCTTTATGGGTTCAAGCCCCGAGTCAGGCTCTGCGCTGACAACGTGGAACCTGCTTGGGATTCTCTCTCTCTCTGCCCCTCCCCCACTTGCACTGTGTCACCAAAACAACTTTCACTATCATGCTCTGAGCTTTGGTTCTAGTCTGTTCAGTCATACAGTTCATTGTATAATTTTCATGGAAATGGCTAATATTTGTGTTCCTTTCTTTTGTTCTCATTTTTTAACTTATTCAATTGAAAACCTTAGTCCCATAATAAGTAGCACTTTAAAAAATAATTCTATTGCTGATTCTTTTATTTATATTCATATCTGGATTAGCTGACTTTTAGAATTAGTACAGTTTTAGTCTGTAAGTATATATAAATTCGTGTTTTGTCTAAATGATTAATATAAGCTCAATCCCCTCAGTCTTTGTGGGTTTGGTGCTATGTGCACAGCACCTTATACATGGCAATAAAATTGTATCGCTGCAAAAAGCCACTATGATGTTAAGACTGAACTGAAAATTTCAAATTGTGCTCACGATTCGAAATGATTATATAGAATGTGTGTGTGTGTGTGTGTGATCTCTGTTCATCGAAATGGCCTAGAAGCAATGTCACTCCGGTAGCAGCAAACATCTCTGGTTCACACTCCCCAGTATAAGAACCAAGGTTTTTCCCTGGAGAAATGCTAAATTCAGTGTGGTACAAGGAAGGAACAAAGACAGTGTGAAATATATTTTGTTCTAGAAAACAAGACAGTTTAAAAAAATTGAGGAGTCCTGTTGAAAACATGTGGGAACCAATATGTAGGGTCTGTTATTGGCTGAAGTTATAATAATTGGAACATCAGAAAGAATAATGTTTAAGGCTGACAAAATGCATTGAATCAATGAAAATCCGTGACTCCATAATGATCAAAAAAGAAAGGTAAAAATACTCACTGTTAATATTTAAAGCAGCTACTTAAATAAGACTTCTGTGCCTTCTGCTCAATTTTGCTATGACTGCTCTCTCTAAAAAGTGTTTCTTAATTATAAAAAATAACTGCACTTGAAAAAAATGAGTAAAGAGAAAGAAGAAAGCATTTATTTTGTCTTTTTCCAGTAGAAATTCTAAATCAAGTTAACCAAGCTGGTGAAATAAAATTCTACATTACTGATGAGTGTCAGGCAATAAAGGCAGAAGGAATAAAAGAACTTAAAAAACCACATTTTTGCCAATTTTAACAAAATTGTTTGATTCTTGTAAGGATTAGCAATTGGTTATTTAAAAAATTAAGTAAATAATTAATCCACACAGTGCCAAAGTACATAACACAGATTTATTTTTAGTGTCAAACAATACGTCTAGAATAATAGTAACAATAAATATATCACATTGAGGGTAAATGTATAGCATTAAATGTTTTAGTAGGAAAGAAGAAAGGCTAAAAATTAGTGAGCTAAGCATCTAGTTTAAAAGTTTTAAAAGACTCACAAGTTAAAACTAAAGATGTTAGATATAGATTTCATTAACAAATATTTGCTATGTGCCTATATTATTCAGGGATCTAGATGAATCCATGAACAAAACAGACTAAAATCCCTGTTCCATTGGAGCTAACATTCTCATATGGGAAGACAGACTATAAACATAACAAAAAAGCACATTTCATGATCGAAGATGAGTGCTATTTAAAAAGAGTAAGGACATCAGAAATATATAATAGCAGAAATTACTTAAAAAACCAAAGATCCAATAGATAGCAAAACAAAGACCAAATTTGTATCTTTAAAAATCTACAATAAAATTAACTACATCCTAGTAAGAATGATCACGCTCAATATGACTTGTCGTTGTTCAGTGTGGTACAGGGGCCAGTCACATGCAGGATAATCACTAGTCTACCAGAGAATAGTGTGGCAACATTGAAAAGTTAAAAATGGGAATGCCTCTTGATTCTGCAATTTTATCCCTCTGCCTTTATCCTAGCTCACACATCCACCTGTATACACATATGAGTCTACTTAGCAATGGTGTTTGCAACAGCAAAAAGTTGAGAACAAGCTAAATGTCTATCAGGCATTAATAAATTGGTATTCGTGCAATTGAATGCTATGTGAAGTAGAAATGAATTAAATAAGCTTATGTATATTCAAAAGGATGGATCTCTTAAGCATGATGTTGACAAAAAGAATCCAGTTGTGGACAAAATATTGTATGACTTCAGTTATATAAAGTTTTAAAAGTTGTGCAATACTATGCATTTTTTTTAGGAATGCGCATATATATATATATATATATATATATATATATATGGTAAAACTTTAAATAAATATAAAAACATAACAAATAAATGCAGAATACAGAGTGAAAAAAGGGATCATGGAACAGTAAACAAGAAGGGTTTAATTGTGAGGGAAAAGTTTTATCTTTATTTCATTGGTGATAAAATGAGTATTTGTCGACTACTTCATTATTCTTTATTAAGTATTACATACTGCTTGAAGATAAAATTTTTTTTAAAAATATCCCTCTATTTCTCTCCATTCCAGTTGCCACTATCCTAGACTGGCCACCATGGTTTCTCTCTGGGACAATTGCAGTGACCCCTAAATGTAACTCCTGGCATCTCCTGTCTTCAAATTTATTTTCTTTATTACAGCCAGAATAATATTTTCTAAACCCGAATGTGTTGATATCACTAGTTGCTTAAAAATACTTCAACGGTTTCCCACTGCCCAAAGATAAAAGGTTATCCTTGGGAAAGCCTGAAGGATCTTTAGTCACTTTTGCAGACTCCTTGTTGTCCTTCTCTTCACAATCTGTGCTCTAGCCATACCGATCCCTTTCCCCAAACGAACTGTTCTGTCTAACGTGTTGGTCTTCACACACCTGTTCCCTTTTTATAGAATATTGTCTTTCACTCTTACCTTCCATCCGCTTTCCTGCCCCTACAAACAACCCTTCCCCATCCTGGTTACCTGGCCAACTGCAATTTCTTTTTAGGGTTCAGCAGAGATATCACTTTCTTTGGAAAGTCATCCCTGGCCCCTGGAAAGTCATCCCTGGCCCCTGGAAAGTCTGGGCAATATAACTCTTCTGTGTGCTTCCCAAGTGCCCAATTCTTCCACCTAATTTTATAGCTTTATCTGGGTAGAGATGACACATTCTTTTTTATAATCAGTTTTCTGACTAACCTACAAGATTATAAACCAACTATAATCAGCACTGTTTTCCCATGCCAAGCTCACAAAAATAGCTCAATATATTTTTTTAATCAAAAGAATGAACAAACCTAACTGCTAGTTTTTTGAGGCATGATTTCAGTTGAGAATTGAGAAAAACTTATAAAACAAGAAATCAACTGCACATCCCTCAAAGTCCCTCTTTATGTTGCTAGTGGGAGTGCAAATTTGTGCAGCCACTTTGGAAAGAGTTTTGTATTCCCACTGAAGCTAGATAAGTATATGTCTTAGGACCTAGTGTACCTACTCCTGAGTACGTAGCCAGGAGAAATGAATGCATACATCCACCAAAGACCTGAACAAGAATGTTCTTAGCATCTATTTGTAGCCAATGCCTGAAATGTATACCAACAGTAGAATAGATTGAAAACATGTGGTATGTTGTTAAAATGGAAGCCACACAACAACAAAAGAGAATGAACTGTTGATACCACAAGGACATGGTTGACTCTTATGGACATGATGTTGAGTGAAGGAGGTCAGACTCAATAGAGATATACCATATGATTCCATTTCTATGTCCTAAGAAAGGCAGGACTGGGCTGTGGTGATGAAGGTGGAAAGAGTGAGCACGGGTATCACTGCAGGGATGGAGGTTGTCTCTAAAGCTGGAGATCACATGGTGTTGGTAAACCACATGACTTCTAAAGCTTCACAAACTTTTTTTTACATATGAAGAAAGTTGGAGTTGCAAGGTTTTTCTTTCTTTTTTTAAATTTTTTAATGTTTTTATTTATTTTGAGAGAGAGAAAGAGAATGAGTGGGGGAGGAACAGAGAGAGAGGAAGACACAGAATCCAAAGCAGACTCCAGGCTCTGAGCTGTCAGCACAGAGCCTGATGTGGGGCTCGAATCCACCAACTGTAAGATCATGACCTGAGCAGAAGTGGGATGCTTCACTGACTGAGCCACGCAGGCGCCCCATAGGGTTTTTCAAATTTATACTTCCCTGTTGCATTCATCTTGGAATTGACATGAGTCTTATCAAATGCATTTCTTAAGAAAGGTAAGTATGCAAAGGATCAGCATCTTTCTCATATGTAATGAAAATAATTGAGGCACTGTGCGTACATAGGTAGGAGGAAAAGAACCATGGCCAAAGACCTAATTTCCTTCCTTAAATCAGTTTGTTTGTGTCATTTGATACAATTGGAAGCAATCATACAAAAACTTGCAGTTTCCTAATAATGACTGAAGAAATCATTAGTTCCTTTGGAAGAAATGTACTACTCATGTAGTAAAAATGAAGCCACTTTTACTACAGGGCCATTTGTCCCTGTAGTAAATTTTTACTGTAGTAAATTTCTACTACAGTGAGAAATTAACAAAAATCTGCGATTTGCAAAAGAACTTATATTTTTCTTTTAAATGTCAAGCTCCCGGTCTCTTATTTGTGTTTAATTTTTAGTTGTCCCTTTATTAGCCGTATCTTCCTGTACACTGGTTTGTCTACTTTTGATGTGCATCAGGTCCATTGGGCAGAACCAGAGATGTCCTTGTGAAAACAGCCCTCCAACGACTTCAAAGGACTTAAGCCCTGAAAACATTTCAAATATTAATTGTTTGTGAAGGGATAACGTACATTCACAGATATCGACATTTCTGGTATGTAATTGATGCACCTGATTACATTAAGATTTGCCTACAGATGATTTTTAGAAAATAAGTACACCTATCATTGTAATCTATGAATTTTAAACACCTGTAGTTTACTTACTTAATTACCGAGCTCACTCAACACATCTGGCTTCTCTGTCTTTGTGTTAATCAATAATTATTTGATTACAATGTTATGCCTTTTATGCTAATCAGGATTTTGAGGCCATAAAATTGTGCTACCTTTGGTATGCACGCTGGCGCTAATGTGTTGTATTTATAGCATGGTGTATTCATAATTCATATATGCATATGCACGTATGCACACATTTTACTTAATTTGCACAACAGAATATTTTTTTAATCTTTTTTTTTTTTCTTGCTAAGTTTACCACCTGAAAAGAACACCCTTACTTATTTTTCAATTTTGGTAGGAAAAATTCCTCATTTGAGAAAAAAAAAAATAGATATTTGTTTTGATGTGATAGAATTCTTTTTAAAAAATAAAAAGAATAGTCATGTAGTCCTTTTAGTTGTTCCCTTTTTGAAAAGTGTCTGGATAAAAAGAACAATATTGGTGTTTCTGACCTATGAATGTGGTTGCTGGTGTGGTTGAAAACCCTCTACAAAAGAAGACTATTTTGTTAATTGCTTCCTTTGCTGAAATAATTGTGAAGGCTGGAAAGAGGTCTGATTAATTGCAAACTTGGATGTGGTAAAAACCTCTCTGGCAGGTTCTTATCTATCACCATCAATCTCAAGTTGCACAGCAACCTTCTTAGATGGCTTGTAAGAGGCAGCCTCTTGGGATATGGAAGTTTCAGAGACAGTGACTTAAATACAACTGTGGGTGGATATTCACTGTAGCAGAGGGATGTGTGTTAACCTATTCTTATTGCTTGACTCCTCATTAGGGTCTTGAAGGTTCCATACAAATCTTGGTGTGTATATGTGATTGGGGGAGTTATTCACTGTGCTGTGGGGAGGAGCTGAACTGGGAATAAAAGCCCAACTCTGCCCATTTGTAGCTATTTTTTCATTTTGAAATATTGTTTCCCTGCATGTCTCCCTAGATCCTTTGATATAAATAGGTGTCATCATACCAAGTTTGGAGACACCTCATGTCAACAACACTTCTATGCACTTCATCCAAATAGGATTAAGTTATCACCAGCCAGATATTCCACAAGTGTATAAAGTGCAGTGGCCACAAAGGAGTCACTTAAATAATGGACTTGGTTTTGTTTTTGGGGCGCCTGGGTGGCTCAGTCGGTTAAGCGGCCGACTTTGGCTCAGGTCATGATCTCGCGGTCCGTGAGTTCAAGCCCCGTGTCGGGCTCTGTGCTGACCGCTCAGAGCCTGGAGCCTGTTTCAGATTCTGTGTCTCCCTCTCTCTGACCCTCCCCCGTTCATGCTCTGTCTCTCTCTGTCTCAAAAATAAATAAACGTTAAAAAAATTGTTTTGTTTTACTACTGTTTGATTCTTTTGGGAATAATGCTATTTAAGGTCATTTCCTTTTTTTTTTTTTTTTTTTTTTAATACCAGGGTGGAGTCATGGCCGTAGCTGTCTTAGGGTTCTAAGGAGCTCAGGGTGCTTCCCAAACATGAATTAGTTCATATTAGAAAGTGAATTCTTATTAGCAGTGATTAATCTCAATAATTTTAATTTCCCCAAATGAAGTAAAGATCACTTTTAGCTCTCTTTAGTTAGAGTTCAATTGGAAGTTTTCCAAAGAATATTTATTTATTTATTTACTTATTTATTTACATTTTTTAACATTTATTCATTTTTGAGAGACAGAGAGACAGAGCGTGGGTGGGGGAGGGGCAGAGAGAGAGGGAGACACGGAATCTGAAGAAAGCTCCAGGCTCTGAGCTCTCAGCACAGAGCCGCATGCAAGGTTCAAACTCATGGACTGCGAGATCATGACCTGAGCTGCAGTCAGATGCTTAACCAACTGAGCCTTCCAGGCGCCCCACTGAAGAATATTTAAATCCTTTTCAATTTGCTGATCATAAGGAGAAATATAAATTTCTGTTTTTCTTTATAGATAGCAGCTACTCTTAAACCAAAGCATCCAACTTGTCCAAAAGCATACTTAGCTACATTTTTTGTAAGTACCTAAATGAATATACATACTATTATCCAACCTCTTCCCCTTCACAGTTCCACCTGCACCCAACAACCCTCCTCCCATGAGCTGGGATTATTTCTAGGGATTCTGGGTAGTTACTGTGGCCACATCTTTTGCAATGACTGAAACAGCAACAGTATGAGGCCATAAGTGTCTGTCTATGCTTGTCCTACTTCCCCTCTGCCTAAACACAAAGAGCTGTCAAATAGTGTAGGTTTCCTCCTACGAATACAGTAATTCCACTATACATATGGATCATTATAAATTTAAAAATCTTATTAGGTCACAAGATTTTCCCCGAGAACGAATACATACATTTTTCCTTGCTCAGCTCTGTAACAGAAAGACTGTTTATAATCATCGTTCTCCATCCATTATACAGCCAAAAATATCATATTTTCTTAATTAGCACTTTATAATCTAAAAATATCTAGTCTATATTAATTATATTATCTTGCACACCAAAGTTATTTAGAACTATTTCAATTCAGAGCCATTTATGTGGCCATTATGTGACTCACACAGCCTGATGCATTTTCCCTATAAGAACGATGCTTTGAGTATCTTGTCAACCAATCGTAAGTCCTGATGGCATCTTATTTGTTATTGGAGGATAAGTATTGTGCATCAGGAGCTCTGTGCACACTGAAAGGCCAAGGTTTGGAGAAGTGGAGGCTGGTTCAATCAGCAATCAGAATATGCCCACACCATCCCTGAGGCGGGAAAAAAAATCATCCACTAAGGGTCCAACTCTTTTTCTCAAAGTCTGGGAATGAGATATATGGTTTTTGAGGAAGTCTAGCACTTTAAAAGTTAGTTTTTGGAGACTTTCCAGAAACAGATCAAACAGGAGAAGATTCTTTTTTACTGTCACAGCTGTCATTCTTTTAAAAGTCTGTTTCCTTAGTGAAGGGCACTGTTTCTAAGAGGCACGTTTGGTGGGGGAAGGAGAGCCCGTAGCATTCAAAGGCAGCAGTTGCACCAAGGACCAAGTAAGTGAGGCTGAAAAGGCACAGTTCGCCTGGCATTCTAATCATAGTCTCGCCAGTAAGAAAAAGGAAAAGAAAAATCTCAATATGGGCAACAAGCTATTGACTGACTTTAGTTTTAAACTTTTAACCAGAGGAGAACTGAAATAGAAAGGGCACTTGCATTCCCCCTATATTCTTAACAGGTTTCATTCTCATTTATATGTTTAACATTCTCTAATTTCAGGCCATGTGCCGAGTAGCCTGTAATACTTTAGGCAAGTTACATAAAATTTCGATTTCAACTTAAAAGTTCAAGTAGTTCCCTTATACTTTCTTTCTTTTTTTTTAAGTTTACTTATTTATTTTGAGAGAGAGACAGAAAGAGAGAGAGACAGAGAGAGAGATAGAGACAGAGAGAGACAGAGAGCATGCATAAGAGGGAGAAGGGCAGGGAGAAGGAGAAACAGAATCCCAAGCAGGCTCTGCACCATCACTGTCAGTGCAGAGCCCAATGTGGGGCTCGAACCCATGAACTATGGGATCATGACCTGAACCCAAATCAAGAATAGATGCTTAATCAATTGAGCCACCCAGGTGCCCTCCCTTATATTTTAAAATTGAGGCAATCTTCAGTAGAGAATTATGCTATATGGTACATCAGCCTCTATTTGGGGAATGTTACACATTTACATTTCCAGCTTCTAGATGTGACTCTGATCAAGTATATATTACCCCAGAGCCAACCTGCCCATGAAGAAAGTTCTGAGAGGGCAGGAATCTTCCCAAGTATCTATTCTCCACGACCTCACATTATATGAGAGACCAGTAAGTGCTACTATCTGGTCCTCAGGAAAGATCCACGAAGAAGGGAAGGCCAGATGCATAATACATACCAGATGCATTGTAGGGAAGGGTGGACCAATATCACATAACTCAGAGGAAGTGAAGTTAAATAAAAGGTTGCTGGAAAGATAGCAGCCGTGCTGGGCATGGTAACATGGGGAACACCCACCTCCCTCCTCTTCTCCACTTTGTCCAGAATTTAAATAGCAGCTTCTCTTTGAATCAGTCGACAGATGGGGCTGATTTGCAGTAGGAAGCCCGGTAACTTGATGGCTTGGATCATGTTGCCTTTGGGGAGGAGCTAGAAAGAAGGGCTAGAATGAAAAGGGGAGAGGAAAGAAATGCTGCCATTGTCAGAAAAAGATCAACTTAGGAGAAAAAGGGAATTTTATGGGGACCTTCAGTAGACCGGGAATCAACAGGTCAGAGCCATGCGTTATATAAGATGAACAAAAGACAGAATTTGAATTACAAGATAATAAATAATCCCATCGAGAATTTTTGTAGCTATTTGATGATTCATAGTATTCTTTGATTATTTATTTTACTCATGACCATTAATGCTACTCTCAAATTCAGGTAGCTTATATTAGAATCCCCTACTCAATGCACATTTATTTATGAACATTTAGAAATGAACATGTTCCTATCACTTGATGTGAATGTATAAATGTGTTAGGGCCATCAGCTCATCATTGTTACTGAAAACATTCTGGACCATTTATATAAAGATTCTCAGTATCGAATAAAGAAGGTTCTACTTTGGGGATATATAAATTTCAGCTTCTTAGTTTGATAAATACTTAATTTGGTCATAACTACACATAACACGAGGCTTCGGTTTAGTGTTCATGCGTGAATTGTAATAAGTTTTTGCTAGGTCAATTGTTGCATCCCATAAACACATACGCAAGGGATTAAAGAGACTGTCAACAACCACAGTATCAGTGCTGGTGATGGTCAAAATTTACTTGTCAGGCAAAGCATAAGACAAATGGATTATTTGTGAACATTTTGCTAAGATTGAGAACAAAGCCAGATGCCCAGAGTAAATAAACAGACAGACAAACAAGATCTCAGCTGACTGTAGGACAATGATTCATAACACTAGCTCATCCCAGAACTCTTCAAAGCTTCTTGCTGTGGACTAGTCTCAAAGGCTCATTCCCAAGAAAATTTAACCAGGCTCCTAAGCAACACAGAGTTGCTTGTGAACAGAATTAGAATACTTTCTTTTAGATTAGTTGCTTCTAATAGTTCCTAGATTTTTAATGGAGTGATGGCATGACGGCAGATTTCCCTGCCTTTCTTTCTCACCCATACCCCCAGCTCTACATCCTACCACGCACACCTCTTATCTCACAAGTACGAAAGACAGGGAGGAGACTCCAGGGAGCTCAAGTTAGATGGGAAAGGAGAAAGAAAAAGATATTCCAAACAAGCCTCTGTAATCTAAGTTTCCATATCACACACAGGTTAAACATAGCATTGCATCCTATGCCTAACATTTACCTGAAAAGCAATCGTAATGTTGTGGTCTTTCTGGACTTCTGAGATGGGAATGGCAGCAACAGTGCCTACCCAATGACATTTGTCTATTGTTTTTGTCCAGCCTTGGACATAGCCAGTCCATAGCCAACAGTACACTTACTCTTTTCTGCTAATGTAAGTCTGGCTCTGTAATGATGGTACCTCATGAACTCAGCATTCTAGCTATACCAAGAAGCAGAACCCTGGTCAATGGAAAAACTACCACCATTGTCGCCATCTGCTCTTTGGCCCTTTTCACACTGCAGTATAATTTATCTTTTTAGGATTGTCCTGCCCATTGACTTTATGTTTCTCAAGAGCGAGCATGGATTTATTTTTATATACACAGTATCTAAAACAGAGCTAAACATGTAGTAGATATGTAATAAATATTCATTGATGAATTATTGGTTCTTAAGATCAATAACATGCATCCTTCAGAATCAAAGGGTCAATTTCTTACCTACTAAAGAGTTAACATAAAATATAAACTATAAAAGCCTTAGAGAAAACAAACATAAATATTTATCTTAGGGTGAGGAAGGACAAACAAAACTAGCAAGAAATAAAATGACGAAGAATAGATATGAAAAATTTGCTTTCAAGGATAGCTAATGAGAAGAATTGACACTGGAATTAAGAGTTGGCGTCTTCCCCCTGTGTTATACTATGCCACTTTGAAAAGTGTTTTTTGCCACAATTGAGTCTTTTCAACCACATGCTAAAAGGAACAATATTCCTGTAAACAACACTACGTTTACACAGATAAATTGGTTTAATGCATTAAGGAAAAATGCTACATGAATTAAACAAGATGCATTAAAATGTCTTCCAAAAACTTAACCGACAAATAATTGGTTTGACTGTATTTTTCAGAGTTTAGTCATTAACCTGGTGTCCCTTAGGTGTGATCCTAGGATTAGAGTACTAGGGAATTACTAGTTGTAAAATATGTACAGCTTTACAGCTCCACAAGGATGTAACAAGAAATGATCCTTCTTTTTTTTTTTTTTTAAATATAATTTACTGTTAAGTTAGCTAACATACAGTGTATATAGTGTACTCTTGGCTTTCGTAGTAGATTCCCGTGATTCATCACTTACATACAACACTCAGTGCTCATCTCAACACGTGCCCTCCTTAATGCCCATCATCCATTTTCCTTGCCCCCCCCCCCCCAACTCCCTACCCCATCAACCCTCAGTTTGTTCTCTGTATTTAAGAGTCTCTTATGGGGGTGCCTGGGTGGCTCAGTTGGTTAAGCGTCCGACTTCGACTCAGGTCATCTCATGGTTTATGGGTTTGTGAGTTCGAGCCCCATGTTGGGCTCTGTGCTGACAGCTCAGAGCCTGGAGCCTGCTTTGTATTCTGTGTCTCCTCCTCTCTCTGCTCCTCCCATGCTCATGCTCTGTCTCCTTCTGTCTCTCAATAATAAATAAACGTTAAAAATTTTTTTAAATAAAATAAAAAAAGAGTCTCTTATGGTTTGCCTCCCTCTCTGCCTGTAACTATTTTTTTTTCCTTCCTTCTATTTACCACAGCCTTTTTGGCTGAGATTCTTTAACAAGTTGTATGCCATACTAACCAAGAAAATTCACAATTACATGTTTAAGGATCCTAAGTGATAATTGAGAAAAAGTCATGTTCTGGAAAAGTTACAAACTTCAGTGTTATACCTTTAATTTTTGCCAACAGATTCACCATCACAAAGATTTCGGAGGGTAAATTATTGTTTGTCTAGTAAAATTAAAAGGTTTGAAATTCTACTTAAAAAGCCTATTTTCTGTATTCATATAGAAACATATATTTATAAGTAACAAAATTATACGCTTAATAAGAATCTTAATCATGTATATAGATACTGGACACTTTAAAAATTAACTTGAATTAACTAAATTAATTAATTTAGAATTCCAAATTAGCACTTGATGGAAATAGCGAGATGATTATCATTATTTGGTATCATAAAGATACAACTTTAATTATAATAAAGCATATACAGTAAAACACACAGCTTTGGTTTTTTTTTTTTTTTTAAATCTTATTAGACAATCTTACTAGGCAAATATCACTAATTGAGGAAGCAAAGAGTAAATATAGGCATGTAAAAAAAATCACTTTTCAAATTTGAGAGGTTAATGTGTTATATTGGGAAATTCTTTTTTTAAATGTTTATTTATTTATTTTGAGAGAGAGAGAGATAGCACGCAAGCAGGAGTGGGGCCAAGAGAGAGGAAGAGAGAATCCCAAGCAGGTTCCACACTGTCAGTGCAGAGTCTGACATGGGGCTTCAACTCATGACTGTGAGATCATGACCTGGACTGAAATCAGGAGTCGGACACTTAAAAGACTGAGTTACCCAGGCCCCCCTATATAAGGAACATTCTTTTTTTTTTCAGTTGGTTGTCTGCTTTTTATTCTGTTTACATTGTTATGGCATGATGGCATCATAAAATCTTTATGCAGTCAATTCTATTAATTATTTATAATTATATATATATATATATATATATATATATATATATAGCTAATTTATATATAAGGTAGAAACTATAAAAGCATTTTAATGTAACAATAAATACTCAAGAAAAGATGTATCAGTAGGGCAACTGCTATATGAACTTCAAACACTTTGGGTCCTGGGGCTCTTCTTAATTAATATAGTGCAACAATTCTGCAAAAACATAGGCAGGCATATATTACAAAACCACAAATAATAAACATGGGTCCAGGAGAAAGGAATGCACACTTCCCATTGAAAGATTTGAAAAACATGCTTTTTAAATGCTCTAAAGTTTCTTCAGAGAAGCTCATAGAATTATATTAACTTACTCATGGTTTTCTTTAAAACAATATTCTAATTCTCATACAATTTTCAGAACATTTGGCCAATATACAGATCAGATAACCAGCTGTGAAAGAGAGAGAGAGAGAGAGAACTGAAAAGATGCTGAGTCCCTGTGCCCTTCCCCTCCACCCTACTCAGAGTCAATCAAGCCATACTGCCTTCCTGGAGCCTGTCCCAATCCCAGTACTCTACACAGTTACTTGTTTGTTTCTTTTTTTTCTTTTCATATGAAATTTATTGTCAAGTTGGTTTCCATACAACACCCAGTGCTCATCCCAACAGGTGCCCTCCTCAATACCCATCACCCACCCGCTCCTCCCTCCCACCAATATTCTAATGTTTCTGGGAAAATTAGTCAGTAGAGCATGTTAAAAATGTAATAAAATACAGTACCTAGAAAATGAACATTCTTTCTATAGATAAGTATGACTATTCGGCAATGGTCACAGGATGACTGATTTGTGGTCTCTTCACATTTCATATTCTGGGTGTGGAGCTATTTTTAGCTGATATCAAGCCTCCATTTGTAGTAAACTTCAGTGCTACCTCCTGATCAAATGTTCCTTTGCTGCAGCAATCATTAAGGTAGAATTGAAGCTACGATAATTTAAATGTGGATATAGCCTCCTGACTAATTTTGGGTATCAGATACAGTTTCAGCAGCAGGTTAATTTCTACGTAAGGTTTGGTCTGACTTCTTAAAAGATGATTACTAATAGCTACTATTCTCTAAGTTTTTTTTTTCCTCAGACAACTCCAGTTTTCAGGCCAAAGACAAGCAGCTCCCTGTGTGTCCGTTAGTGTTCTGATGCCAGCTCTTTAGAACGATATTAATCTCTATGTCACAGACTCATGTACTTTTTAATCTGCTTCAAGAACAAAAAGGATATAATGGCCCATTAGGAAACATTAAATCCTGATCATTTTGTTAATGTTCTAGCTAATATCTGTTCTATAAAGTTGCTCACTTTTATAACTAAGATTCTAGTGTCATGGGTTAATGAGCCACATAGCTTCTACTGTTGTACATCAGCCATTAATCCATTATCAGAAAAGGACTAAGCTATCGCCCTAGCAGATGGATCGGAAGTCCTGGAGGGGTAAATTAACCCTCATCCTTTACTGCTGGGTCTTACAACTTTACAGAGCATTTTCACATCCCATCACATTTGCTTCTTAAAACCATTCTCTGAAGTCAGGAGGGTAGTGTGTTATTATTCTCATTTGTTTGAAGGGCCTGCCAGGGAAGCACAGCCTCTTGTGCATCTCCGACCAAAAAAAGACTGTGGGAAAGGTCTTTCACTGGGAAGGTCATTGGCTGACTACAGCTTCCGGAGGATCGTGGTGAGGGAGGAAGAGGACGTACAAAGTCAGTCAAAACAACCCTCTGTGACTTAGTCTTTGGATTAGGAGTTTGTGCTCCAACCAACCGGCAGTTGCATGACAGAGGAGGGAGGCACACTTGGGTGACGACGTCTTCCATTGTGCCTTATGTCTTCCATTGTGCCTTATGTCAAGTTGTCCAGTGGGCCAACACTAACACTCCATATCATATTCATAGGAGATGAGGAAGGTTGCTGAGGTCTGTTCCTTCGTGCCCGCCCTTCCTGGCCCTGTGCCTCAGGGGAGGGCACTCTACCCTCTGCTCTGGGGTGCCCTGGCCGTTGGGCTAAGGGTGAACCTGTTTCCTATCTGGTGACTCTTTCAGGAAAAGTCTTGAAACCCAGCTCCCACTGGCAGAGGTGGGAGGAAATCAGTTACAAGGACTAAAAGTTTTCTTCATATCTAAGAGAGTACCATTGTTTTTTTGTTTGTTTGTTTTGTTTTTCTGGACACCGTCCTAGCAGCATAACAAGAAAACAGCAACACATAACAAGAAAATAGCTGACACATATGGAGCACTTATAATGTACCAGCCACAGGTCTTTGCACTTTGTGTATTTTAACTACATTAATCGTTGCAACAGCCTCTGGAGTAGTTGATATCATGCCGCTGCCCTTGCAGACGAGGAAACGGGTACTGGATTGTGAGGTCTGCCTGGACTGCTTCCAGTCCTCAATCAACGTGGCAACGTTGTCATTGGTTACATTTGAATATACTTGGGTTTATTTTCAGATCATTTGTATAACTTGTTTTAATTGATAGCCTTTAAGGAGCGGACTTGATTTTGGAAGGTGGACTGACGTGGCAAAACAGAGACACGGTAATAACCTGAGTCCTCGACATGACTGAGTCAACTAACCTTACAACCTGCTCTACTTCTGGGTTTTGGCATGCAAGGTGCTAAATGCCCTGCACATCTATAGCCCTTGAGTTAGAGTCTGTGTTACTTCCAGCCTAAACTTTCCTGAGGGATCCAAGAGTCATATTGAGCACCAATTATGGATGCGGCTACTTGTGTTTGAGTTTGGGCCTCGCGATTTTGGGTGGGTTTTTGTTGTTTTCCTCTGAGGGAAAGAATCCTTTCCCTTTTTCATTTGTAAAAAGGGAATGAGAGTGGCACCTACTTCATACGCATGATGAGGATCAGATGGTTTCATATACATATAGCACTTAAAACAGTGCCCCAAATGGAGTTTATATTCACTAATATTTAGTGATTTTATTTTTTTTATTTTTATTTTTTTAATATTTATTTATTTTTGAGAGACAGAGTGAGACAAAGTGAGACTGGGGGAGGGGCAGAGAGAGAGGGAGACACAGGATTGGAAACAGGCTCCAGGCTCTGAGCTGTCAGCACAGAGCCTGACGCGGGTCTCGAACCCACAGACTGTGAGATCATGACCTGAGCCAAAGTCGGACGCTCAACCGACTGAGCCACCCAGGCGCCCCATGATTTTAAATATTATTTTATTATTATTACTTTTTTTTCTTATTTTAGAGAAAGAGAGCATGAGCTGGGGACAGGGCAGAAGGAGAGGGGGAGAAAGAGTATCTTAAACAGGCTCCATGCTTAGCATGAAGCCTGACTCAGGACTCTATCCCATGACCCTGGGATCATGACCAGAGCTGAAATCAAGAGTGGGTCACTCAACCAACTAACCAGGGCGCTCAAGCAGGCGCCCTACTCTATTACATTTTATTATTAACCTTTGACGTTTTTCTAATGTGTGAAATGTGAATAACAATAAAGTTATAGGGTTGTTATGAGATACAATGAAGCAACCCACATAAAGTGTTTAGCAGAATATCTGACATATAGAAAATGTTCAACAGATTTTCAGTATTTTTCTTTCCAATTAATTTTTTATTTTAACAAAAATAGTGTACATGTGGTGTAAAAGATAAAACAAATGTTATAAAGTCTTATAATTAAAAAAGTAGTCCTTTCTATTTTATGAGTCAAAGCTATCATAACATTATTTTTCTTAAAAAATTATATACATTAAAAAATAACACTGTCACGTTTTGTGTAAAGATTTACTCCTTCAATAAAACAGTCTGAATATACATACTTCATACTTTTTATTTTATAAATGAAAACCAATTACAGTCTGTGCAAGCTGTTACATAAGAAATGCCATGCTATTGTATAAGCAATTGGTCTTTTTCTAAAATGAAAAATGGAGACATGTCTGGAAAATTATATTGCTTGCTGATCCATAAACTCATATAGATCAAACATCCAAGTACAAAAATTAAATATCTAATACTATACCTCTAAGGAAATATTATACTATCTGGATGAACTGAAACCCTGATCTATCAAAATCTAGTGGTTTAGGTATAATTCTGGTTTCAAGACATATTAGTAATAGCTTCTTGATTCTAAAAAGATTCCAAATACATTACAATTAGCTTTCTAGCCCTCTCAGAAACTGATGAAGCTTTATACAAAGGCAATAAACTAAAACTCCATTTGCATTATTAAATTTAGTAACAGAATGAGGGATTCTATACATCAAAGTCATATTTAGTGACACATATAAATCATAGAACTGTTCACTTCAATCTGTTCTTGATTTGGGAGCTAACAAATCTTAACCTATAAAATTCATTTGGGGGACATTCCTAGTAATTGAGTGATGCCCAATTTATAATAGACGTTCTGTGTAACAAAATGCAAACATTAATCTCCGTGATTATTAGTGACATTGTGCTTTCTCATAAATATTTGTTGAATAGGTAAGAACACAAGAGCAGATAAAGTGCCCATTCAAAATGTTGTTAACTTTTTCCAATACAGAATTTTTTAAGAAACTTACAAGCTATCTATATGTTACATTATTGTAGGAGAAAAGTGACATTTAGTTTTATTAATTTGTCAAATACATTAATCTGTAGTAAGTGAAAGTGCTGTAGTACTACGTTTTGAATATGTTCCAAGTATCCATTTATTCAAATTTACAAATACCAGTTTAGTGCCTACTATGTGCAAGACATTGGCATATGCTATGAGAGAGTCAAAAATAAAAATGATATTATTTTGGTCTCTCTTTAAGATAGGGTACTGAGGGGCACCTGGGTGGCTCTGTTGGTTGAGCTTTTGACTTCAGCTCAGGTCATGATCTTGGGATTTATGAGTTCGAGCCTCACAACAGGCTCGCTGCTGTCAGTGCAGTCTGCTTTGGATCTTCTGTCGCCCTCTCTCTCTCTGCCCCTCTCCCGCTCTGCCCCTCTCCTGCTCATGCCCTCTCTCTCAAAAATATTTATTTGTTTATTTATTTATTAAAAAGAAGATAGGGCACTGAAAACACCCAAAAAACAATAGTAAAGACATATATTTTAAAAACATAATCCACAAGGATAGGGAAAAAGAGGAGGCAAGGGCACACAATTCTGAAAGGTGGAAGCTAATGGATGAGCCGGAACTGATGGCAGTAAGGAAAGACAGGGACAGACTCAGGTTACACTTGCAGAACCACAAAACACATCAGTTACTTCAGGAAAGGAGGGGAAGAGAGTGTTTCTGAAATCAGGCAGCCTAGGTACAATCTGTTTGAGAACTAGTTAGACCTCTGATGTCTTCTGCTCCTTACTGCTATATGTCCCTCCTTCCCCCCAAGTCTGGAGATGCACTCATTAGAGAGAGAACACAGAACATCGTGAGCAGGCAAATGCCACACACAGTTGAGGGTGTATGTGCTGATGATGACATGGAAATTAAGGATCAGAGGCATACCAAAGGAATGCAAAGAACCCTGGCCTCCTCCCCTAATTGATTCTCAAGATGCTGGCTCCCAAATCCTTCCCCTCTAGGTACAAATTGTAAGATTCTTCCCTGAAGAGTTTATTCCAAAGAAGAGAAGACAAAGACACCGACACCTGTAATTCCCCAACAAATGGTCCACACAGATCAGTTTGCAGTGTGGCTCAGAGTTGAGGAGCCCCACAGCGTGCTCAGCCTGGCCAGTTAGGTTTTAAAGCCCTCGTTCAATCATGCACAGAAAGCCAAGGATGAGAAAAATCTGAGGAAAGGCTTTCAAAGGTAAAGACTCAAACTAACAAATGGGGGCGGGAGGGGGGGAGAAAACTAAAACCCCCAAAATAAAAGCAACTTTGAAGAAATAGATTATGTGGGGAGAAAAAAATACTTAAAAAAAAAACTATTAGAAACATGAACAAACCCAAAACAGGATGCTGTTAATGAAGAACATTCAAATTTAAAAGGAGCATTGGATATCAGAAACATAACAGCACTCAGGAAGATTCAGTGGAAGGACTGGAAGATACAATTTTAAGAACTCTCCCTGGAAAGCAGAGTGATAGGACAAAAGGATGGAAAATAGAGAAAATCAAGAAACTTGGCAAGCTAGTGCAAAATACCCAATGTCTGAGGGTTCCAAACTTCCATGAGAAATTCAGGACACAGACGTGGAGGGGAGAAACTTATCAACAAATGATTTGAGAATATTTCCGTAAAATATAGGCCATACGTTTCCAGAAAGAGAGAGTCTGCTAAATGTTCAGCATGAGATGCCTTGTTTGTGAAGAGCTTCCTGTTTCCCAGAACTCACCCATTACTAGGTCTGGTGATGCCCTAAAGGGCTTTCACAGTCCCTCAAGCCAGACTACGATTTAACTCTCTCCGTGCCTTGAAATATGAAAGACTAAATTCTGGAACTCTGGGTGATAGTGTAATTAAATAATAATAAAGCACTGCAAGAAAATTCCTGGACAGTATTATATGTTTCATAAGCATGTTAACAATAAATGGTGGGAGGGATTTGCCCATCATGTCACATTTACGCAACTGTTTAGAACATTCATTACCCACGCAAAACTGTGAGGTACCTTCTGGGCTATTAACTTCTATAAAAAAGGTATTTCATGGCTCTGAATTGTGCCAGTTGTTGTCAGTGAAAAATGGATGATTCTTAAAGTCATCTCATTTGACCAAATCATTGCTCTCAGCAGCAAATGAGCCGTACGATGTTATTTAGAACTTTCAGACCCTTTAACTTTGAATTCAAAATAAAACTTTTCCTAACTGAAGCATTAAAACAAGAGTAGCAAGGATACTCACTGTGTAACTTCTTAGAATTCTTCCATTCAACATCTATTCATTCACTCAACTACTTAATTCATCCCTACTTGTGCAAGTTATGCTCTAGCTGTTAAAACTATACAGAAATAAATGAGAATTCTTGGTCAAGGTGGTAATTTGAATGAATATATATATACTTTCCTCTTCAAACCTCATTAAAATATCAGTAAGAGTTTTAAGAAAAGTATATATGTGTACAATGATGAAGCCAGGCTCTAGAAGGTAGGCTACAAGAGTCTCCTCGGGACCAGCTGGAGAGCCAAACTAAATCTATTACCTTAGTATGAAATCTATTACTTAATATGAAGGAGACAGCCAAGAAGACTCACGACGTGTGGTGAGAGTTTTTGAGCAATCCTCCCCCCAGCTTTCATTTTATTTTATTTTATTTTATTTTATTCTGTAAAATAAAATTTTATTTATTGATTTTTTTGCAGAACCACAAAACACATCAGTTACTTCAGGAAAGGAGGGGAAGAGAGTGTTTCTGAAATCAGGCAGCCTAGGTACAATCTGTTTGAGAACTAGTTAGACCTCTGATGTCTAAAATAAAATTTTATTTATTGATTTTTTTTCGAGAGAGATAAAGAACACAAGCAGGGGAGGGGCAGAGAGAGAGAGGGACACAGAGGATCCAAAGCAGGCTTCACACTGAAAGTAGAGAGCCTGATGTGGGAGCTGAAACTCACGAACCCAACCTTGAGCCCCAAATGCTTAGCTGACTCAGCCACTCAGGCGCCCTTCCCCCTACTTTAAAAAATGAGCCTACAATTAAGGATTATTAGACAATTGAATAAAGACCCTAAGATGGGGGACAGAGACTACGGCAAATAGGGCGAAACAAATGAAGTCATTGGAGGAAAGAAACACCCTAAAGGCAAAGGTGGCTCTCTCTCATATCCACAGAAAGGAGAAAGGAAATACTGAAAATACAAAGTAAAATGAAGGTTTTGTAGAAAAGGAAAAATTTATGGGTGAAATATTTTTTGGGGGGGTATGTAAAATACGATGCTGGAAACAGAAATGTTACAAAATAAAATCAAAGACATCCTCCAGAAATTCCAAAGTTTACAAAGTTCAGGAAATACACAGTATCCGTACTTTCCCACATGTCTCATCTCTGAATATCGTTTTTATAGTCATAATAAAATAAATATTGAATAATAAAAGTAATAAAATAAAACAAAATGTAACAAAATTCGCTTGGTTCATTTCTAAGAGTAGATGGAAAAGCCTGTATTGAGCGATTATCTTGCTGAAACAGTCTGTTGATCTTAAAACTCCAAATGAGAGAATGACATTGTTAAAAGGAAAGTGAGAATTTGCTTCAGAGCACATCCTGTGAACAAGATGACCAAAATGGTGGATATTAGGAGATTAAGCAACTGTATGACTTAGTTACTGTGGTTTTCAGTCATATATTTTTAATAAATTAAAGTAATGAATGTATGTACTGCTTGCAAGGTAGAAGCAATTAAATTTAGTAGCTCTGTCATGGAACAATACCCCTGTCCCCCAAGCTCCTAAAATAATGAGCTCCTTTGGAATATATTATCCTAATGGTGCTCATTCTCACGATGGTACAGAATGAAAGGATGAGATTTTGGTGCAAGTGGAGGCAATCAATGCTGATGATTTGATTCAGTGTAGCATAATTCCCTGTGGTTTTATTCTTAATTCTTCTGTTATTATATGGCTTCACTGAAGTTTACATTGATATGTTGTTGTGTCTTAACAGTTGTTAAATTTGAGTCAGAAATAAAAAGTGAAGCAACCAGCCAAAATTTATCAGAATAAAATTCTGGACACGGAACTTTAAATATTGTTAAGTGGGTTCTACCACAACATAACAATTTGCAAGACAAATAGAAAATCGAACCATCTAGAATTTTCAAAGTAGATCTGTGGATAACGATAGAACATGGATGACAACTTACAGGAGTCATTAAAATGAAGTGCTGTTCCCAGACCTCTAAACTGCAAAATGTAAGCCATCTAGAAAACTCCAAAAACCATGTGTGGTTCAGTCATCAGTGTTCAACCTTGGTATTAGAAATAAAGTAATTACTGGGGCACCTGGGTGGTTTAGTCAGTTAAGCGTCCAACTTCAGCTCAGGTCATGATCTCATGGTTCGTGAGTTCAAGCCCCACATCGGGCTCTGTGCTGTCAGCATGGAACCTGCTTTGGATCCTCTGTCTCTTTTTCTCTGTGCCCCTATCTCTCTCTCTTTCTCTCTCTCTCTCTCAAAAATAAACATTTTTTTAAAAAAGAAATAAAATAATTATTAGTTTGATCAGGAAATGAATTTTCCACAGGGGTCTTGTCTTCCTATACATACTATCTATATACAAATCTAACTTTCAAGGTCATAATAACTAGACATTTGCTTCAAAAATGTCCACAATTTCCAATTTAAAATATTTTCCAAATGTATTTGACACCCACCTTTTTTAACACTGCAATTGTATGCTCTCCTGTCTTAAACTTATTTCTGAGGAGAATGACGCCAATAATATTGGTTTAGAAATTGCCTTTTTATGTCAAATATAACACATAGCTGATACACTCAAATTCTAAAATGAGCACACACAACCATGGCAGAACCGAAAACTGCATAGTTTTATCTGATATTCTACACTCATCCAACTTCTAACATTCTTTGGTTACAGGCCTTCGAGTGCAAAGACTTCTGTGGATTATCCAGGGGAGCGAGGTATGGCCCCTGACCTAAAGAAGTTTATAATCTAGACATGGAGACAAGCATGTCAAGAACTAGATCTCTTGGTGTGCCTGGGTGGCTCAGTGGGTTAAGCGTCTGACTTCGGCTCAGGTCATGATCTCACAGTCCGTGCGTTTGAGCCCCACGTCGGGCTCTGTACTGACACCTCAGGGCCTGGAGCCTCTTTCAGACTTTGTGTTTCCCCCCCTCTCTCTGCTCCTCCTCCACTCACGCTCTGTCTCTCTCTGTCTCTCAAAACCAAATAAATGTTAAAAAATTTTTTTAAAAAGAACTAGATCATCAAACAAAGAACAGAGAAAGTGCTGTAAGTCACACAAGCATGCATGGCTGCTGTTAGCCCCCTGGGAGCACTAGTGGGATTTAAAGAAAAAGATTCACCCGTGGATGGATGCAGCTCTGTGCATCCTGTGCACATGGGGGCAAGGGGAGAGCACGGCATTCAGTTCTGCAAGCTAGTGCTTTGGAACCGCAATGGAAACATCAATTCCAAACATGCATCGATGGGCTTCCAGGAAGAGGCAGCACTTCGATTTGGAAAGATGTGCAGCATCTCAGTTAGCAGCAGAGAAACCGAGGAAGGACAGTCTGTTTCTCATTCTGGCCCATCTCCAAATGATGGAAACAGGGTACCAGAGACTCATTTTGAAGAAAGCTAATTTGAATAGCTGAGATGATTATACCCGTCATGTGAGTTTGCCACATAGGCCCCTGCTGCAAAATGCCTCTGCAAGTCTAGCATCACTCATTTATTCAATGCTGAAATTAGGATTTGACCTTTATTTCAACACAGACTGAGCATAGGCTTGATGGCAAATCATCCATCTGATCTGGGGGGTGGGGAGGGGAGTCTCACTCATTCCCATTTAACTGGCCGCCAAATCTTTCAGCTGTCCATCCATCCGAGGGACCCCCTGTGCTTCCACAACCCATAAAACATGTAATGACTAAATCTGAGATTTTTCTAATTGAGAGTTAGAAAGCATGACTGAAGGATATGTGGCCACAGTAAACTGTTGGATACAGGCTGTGCATTTTTGGCAAAAGGTTAGTTATGTGTAGTAAAGAGGGGAACATCAGACACTGCACCAAACTGAGACGCCATTGGTTTGATGCCATGTTTTGAAATGCCCAGATGGCCAAATCCTAACATCTATTGCATTAGAGCAGGATTATGAATCAAAATGAGAGAAAAAGATTGTGAGGCCAAAAAGTGGTTATAGTACAGTGATAAAAAGCTTACAACCTAAGCAACACACAGGGATTAATAAAAGGTAAATCTGGCTGAATTTAATGCTGACCTTCAACAAAATAATTTACTCTTTAGCAACCACAGATGGGTTTGTAGGAGAAAAGACTAGCTATGTATAATTTTACAGCTAAGATAAAGGATCAGAATGCAAACATAATATCTAGAAATAATTTGTTTCTGGCCAGGAGCACCATGGAGCAGTTAGGGTCCATGAAATAAACAGATGGAAGACAAGTGTATAAAATATAATATTTTTCAGTTTGGAAAATTTGGTCTGATGAGGATTTGTTTGATTTTGCCTGTAACAGATAAAGTCTAGCATCTTCAAACTATGTCTGTTGAAGACTAATCAACACCACAGAAGACAACAAAACAGTTAATTGATTATTGCTTTAAGATGTGCTAAGATAAATTTCTTTAAAAAAAAAACTGGGCAAACACATCATGAACTTCAGATCATGTTTTGGAGTTTTTTAATACAGACCCTGTTATTTTGCGTCTCCATTTTCTTTGCCAAAGGTGATGATTAATAGTGATTCAAGGTTTAAATAATACTTCAAACTTTAAATAATACATGTCTACCAAATTGACCATTCTGATTGAATTAGGAGATGAATGGGAAAAGAGTTTTTATTTCTGGGAGTCTGCACAGTATTTTATAGTTCATAAAACACTTCCACATTTGAGTGAAATTATCCTGAGGCAATTCTGGAAAATACTGTTCCTCCATATTTTAGCTAAGGAAACTGCAGAGTCCTAACAACCTAGCCCAAAGAACCTGCATTTAAGCTGCAGACCTGGGAGGTCTCCGGGATCCTTGTCTATGCTCTTTCTTTTACTCTGTGCATTATCTCAATTATCTTCTCTGAATTTTCAAGCAAACTCAAACCGAAAAAACCTGCTCCCGAGATTTCGTCTCGCCTTTCCCCATACAGGCACTTCCTCCAGTTGACTGTTTCAGCGTAGCAGAGAAGCTGTCGAACCCACTTAGCATTCTGAGTTTCAAAGTCACCACCAAGCAATTAAATGACTGAGTTAGAAAATATATCGCTCTCCAAGTATCAAGATTCTAAGTCATAACTCAGAGTCTCCCTGTTTTCCCACTCTGCATAGTGGATAGCTTCGAGTAGCATAAAATACTGTGAATTTACCTTTTCGTGGTATTCTACCACAAAGACCACAGATCCTGACTAAGTAAATCATAATTTCAGGATTGTTAAGAACAGCCAAACCAACGTAAAAATCTTCTCTTATCACCAAATGACGGGACAGGATGAATAAACCATGGAAGAAGGAGGTCACGCTTTTGAAGATCTTAAGTTCAGCTGAAGAGACCCCTCTTTCTCTCCCCCACCCAACAAAGGTAGGAAAGTAGCTGGAAGAGAAGCCAATATTTACAAGCATTTGATATGCAGGGTTTCCCAATTAGTTACAGCAGCAATCATTTAATCAGAGGTTCTATGCTAGCAAAAACAGTTTATTTCATTAGCATTAATTCCATTTTGAAGGGCATTGCCAATTAAAGATGTTTTTAATTGATCATCATTCATGGTTTAATATAGATTCTTAATATAATTGATTTGGGATGAAAAGTATAATTATAGAGAAATCTAGAAATGTGCTTTATAATAATGCAGCGAATCATACTAATTTTCTTGAACCTGTTTGACCTTTTTTGAACAGCTTTTGTGGGGCTATATCAAATTAATGTTCTAATTTTCAAGAAGGAGGAAGCAAAATTATGCAAATTATTGATGTACATCTTGAAAAAGATTTTAGGATAAATTATTAAGAAATGATGTGTATGGGGTGCCTGGGTGGCTCAGTCAGATAAGCATCCGACTTCAGCTCAGGTCATGATCTCACGGTCCATGAGTTTGAGCCCCGCATTGGGCTCTGTGCTGTCAGTTCGGAGCCTGGAGTTTGCTTCAGATTCTGCATCTCCCTCTCTCTCTGCCCCTCCCCCACTCACGCTCTGTCTCTATCAAAAAATGAATAAACGTTAAAAAAATTTAAAAAAAAGAAAAGAAAAGAAATGATGTGTAAATATCCCAAGGAAGACCACAAGGAATCTAGCATGTGTCTAATGACAATAACAGATCAGGATTTATTTGTATGATAGGGATAGTAGGTGCAAATGCAAAGAAGCAGTTGTTTAGGACTTGTTCTTAAGCTGGCAAAATCTTAGGCAATATGCTTACTCTTAAGGGAGAGACAAATTGGAACAACAGATAAGTGGCTTAGAAACTACTTACATCAGAGTACCATAATGATGCTTACTAATACATTGATGTCAATCACAAAGCAGGTTTCCAGGGGAATGTTGCAGGTTCCACCTCTTCCTCTGTTCTCTTCAGTATTTTTCCAATTAGTGATATTTATTACATAAAAAAATAGAGGGCATACGACCCCCAAGTTGGAGTTGAAGTTAACTTTATGGTCAGTAAATATACTGAGTCAAAAGTGTCTTGACATGATATAGCCATAAGCTGAAATCTATCAAATTTCTATTTAATTGGAAAAATATAAGGTTTCACACTTGGCTGTACACAGTGGGAAATATGCAGCGTAAGAGTCTTAGGGATTAAATTTAATAGGAACTCCGCAGGAGTCATGAACATACCTCCCAAAAAGCAAACATGATCTGAGGCTGAATTAATAACAGCAAAACATCTAAGACGGAGAGGATGGCTGTGCTCTCACTGTGTGTGAGGGGCACCTAATTCTGGGTGTTGCTCTTCAAGGGGAGGTGGGAGAAGGGACTCAGATGATGGACAAACTTGAATTTAAGTCAGTTGTGAAACAGTTCAACAATTACCCTGCTTCAGAATAGACTGAGTACTTGAGAGGAGCATGAAAACTCTCCAAATATTTGAGGATCTGTTATTTAGGAGAAAAGTTTAAGAAAAGTACTTAAACTTCTTTCCTTTAATGGATGTAATCACACTAAAACAATACCTATTCTGTTGACTCCCTCTGAAAAACCTCAGTTTTAATTCGTCCTTTCTATTTTCTTCCCATTTCCCAGTTTATACTGATTTAATGTTCCATATTAGAGCTAACTGATGATTATTTTATTACATTACTTTGGGTGTTTGAGATAAATCAGTGAACAACACAGACAAAGATCCCTGTTCTTAAAAACCATGTATTCCAGCATGGGGGAGGTACTAGAGATTGGGACAAATAACAAAAAATAAAATATGTATGCAAATTACTAAGTATATCGGAAAGCGACAAAAAGACAAAAGATGGAATTCACTGGGAGTGGAGGAAGTTTGTAATTTTAAATAAGGAGTGATGAGGGTAGTCTCATTGAAAAAAGTGACGCCTGAGAAAGAATTCAAGAAGGGGAGGCAGAGAGTCATGAGAACGAGTCATGAAAGAGAACACCAGGCAGAGGAAACCAGCATAGACAAAGTCCCCGAGGCAGGCATCTTTCCAGCAGGACCACAAGGAGGTGAGTGTGGCTGGAGAGGAGTGGGCAAGAAGTAGGACAGAGGATAGGACAGAGAGCCAATGGGGGGATGTTACTATAGATCATGCAGGACCTTGTAGGCTTCTGTAAGGACTTTCCCTCTTGCTCCATGTGGAATAAGAAGCCATGCGGAGTATTGAGCAATGGGCTACCATGGTCTGACCTATGTTCTAAAAGGATCACTCTGGCTACAGTGTTGAAACTAGACTGTAGAGGGGCCAGCATTTAGATATTCAGGGCAAGTCTCTTCCATTTATTCCCTAGTAGAGTAAAAAAGGAAGCAATTTAGAAATGTCATTTTGCATTTATTATATACTTTTTTTTTAGTTTTACTAGGAAAAAATGTAATAGAGCATATCACAGAAAAATCATTGAATTATATGACTGGAAGAAACCTTGAGAAATAATCTATTCCACCTTGCCTCAGCCAGATGCCATTCTTATAAATGATTTCAGACATATATGAATCTGTTTTATGTTAAAACACTTGTAGTAAAAGAAATTTCACAGCTCCTTGTAATCCACACTCCAAAGCTTCAGAGACATCTCTTTCAAAAATTTCTTCCTTATGTCAAATTAGAATTCTTCATTCTGTAAATCATAATTTCCCTCCATTCCCGCCTTCCTTCCTTCCTTCCTTCCTTCCTTCCTTCCTTCCTTCCTCCTTCCTTCATAAATGGAATTTAAAACAAAGAGTACTAAATGTGAAATCAAAAATCCATATTTCTAGGGCTGCATGGATGGAAGTCAGTTAAACGTCAGGCTCTAAATTTAGTTCAGCTCAGGTAATGATCTCACAGTTCATGAGATCAAGCCTAAGACTCATGAGATTGAGCCCTTAGCCTTGAGTTGGGCTCCATGGTGATAGCACCGTGCTGATAGCTTGGAATTTTCTCTCTCTCTCTCTCTCTCTCTCTCTCTCTCTCCCTCTCTCTCTCTCTCTGCCTCTCCCCTGCTCTTGCACGTGCATGTGCTCTCTCTCAAAATAAATAACCCCCTCCCCAAATCCAGATTTCTAATCATATAGGGTTCTAATCACACTGGCATACAGTATAAACTTTGTCAGATCACTTTGTTTCTATGTATAAATTAACAGATGTACACCTTCCTTTAGCTCCTAGGAAGAAATGAGCTCTATAAATCCAAGATATAATTAGAATTATTGTTGGTATTATTCTCTTCTCATCAGAAATGGAGAATTAATCCAATCCCTTACTAGGATTTTAACCCAGCAAGATGGTGTATGTTGCCTGTAGATAGGAAATCTTCAGGGAGCATTAAGTCATTAATTCTGAGTTGGGGGAAAAAAAAAACACACTGAATTCACCAAAAGCTTTTAATCCAGCTTTAGATCCATTCTTACTCTATTACAATGAGTGACCTTTAAGGAAAAAATTCTGATGGTAATTTAAAAGAAGTTTAACAGAGCAGTTCAAAATAGCTAACATAGATTCCCTTGAAAAATATACTTTAGGTGTTAAATCACAGGATGAAATATTTGGCTGAGTGAAAATTCACTAGAAAACTATTAAAAATTAAAAATCATGTATACTGACATGAATGTAACATTGCATATCGACTATAC
The DNA here is from genome assembly GCF_046562875.1 of Panthera onca. Classification (NCBI taxonomy): domain Eukaryota; kingdom Metazoa; phylum Chordata; class Mammalia; order Carnivora; family Felidae; genus Panthera; species Panthera onca. Next base: position 14,114,051 of record NC_138356.1, on the reverse strand, counting down.
TCAAATAAAAAAAATTAAAAACAACAGCGACAAAACAAAAAATGAAATAAAAGTTATAAATCAATAAGTTTTCAATTGAAACCCTTTATTGTGTTTGTGTTTGTGTATATTTGTACACACACACACACATATACACAAACATATACACCAAAATTTTATATATAAAATATATACACCAAAATTTATATATAAAATATTTACTATTCCCTTCATTTGGAACCATTCTCCTAAGATGCTAGGAAACAAAACACTTGATTTTTAAAAATTCAAGTATCATGTTATCTCCAATGTCAGACACTGCAGCATGAACCATGACTGTGTTCTTAGTCATGCAGTCAGCAATTCCTGAGTCCCCATGGTCCCCTGGGATCTACTTTCAAATCTAAGGAGAGAACAAAGAAGCCACATGCCAGCAATAGGCAACACTGTGCACAGCACAGAGTCCATGCTGACCATATTCGACATAGAGTTCTTCAGCTTCCCTCCTGTTTTCCCAAGGGTTGTTATTAAAACCATCCATTCTCAGCTCCAGGCTCCATTTTGGATTTATTGTCAATTATTCTTTCTGCCCTTTCAAGCCTCACTGAGTACTGTGGATTTTCAGCAATGCCCAATATTCTTCATTGCTCTATGCCCATTGACAACTTCCTGTTGCACCTCATTATTGTTAGCATCAGCCTGGATTATCTCAATACCCTCCTAGCTGGTCCCTTCCATATGGCTTCCTCTCTAATTCCTTCTTCACGTTATTCCCGCACTCATGTTCCTAAAGCTTTGCTCTTATTATTTGTTCACGTATCACTGAACCATTGCCAGGTGCCATTTACTGTATTACATGCTGGTGATGTAAAGGTAAATAAGACTTGGTCCTTTCACTTGTAGGAAACTGCAATTAAGTCTGGCAGAGAGACAGGTAATTAAATAATTTTAATACAGTACGATTAATGAAACATCATGAGCATATACAAAGTGCTATGGAAATAAGAGGAAGAGATCAAGTCTGCCTAAGGGGGTAGGGTTTAGGAAAGTCTTCAGATAGGAGAAAGTGATATGAAATCTATGTATTGAGGGATAGGTGGCCTTTCACCAGGCAGACACTAGGGAAAAGCTAATGAGGGGTGGAGAGAACAATATTTGCAGGGATAGGATGGTAAGAAATATAGCAAGTTTGAAAATCTCTAAGTGTTCTGGTCTTGAGAGAACATAGTATATGTGTGTTAAGAAAGGCAGGATAATTGGCAACAGAGTTTGGACAGAAACTTCTCTGGGGCAGGTTTTATGTAGTAGGTGTGCAATTTAGACTTTCTTTTGTATTTTATAGATAATGGAGGTGAGGAGGTGATATTTGGTTTTAGGCTCTGGAAAGTGTTCTACTCCTTTACCAGATAGATCAGGAACTGGAAGCAAGGAGACCAGTTAGTTTCTTGCAGGAGTCCAGGGAAAAGCATATTAGGGCAGTTCAGGTCCAGGAAGCTATGGCAGGGGGTTGGAAAGAAAAGGCTCCATTCCAAAGTCAGTTATAGGTAGGGTTTTTACTGGACCCATCTGCCTCTTAGTTTGTCTGGTCAAGATTCTGAATCCAACCTCTTCCAGTTAATGCACCGTTCTTTTTGTTTTCTAGAGTTGGTCAGATACAGCCCAGGTCATTGCGTTTTTCTATATAAATGACATTTGCTCTCTTCCTAGAGTGTATTGGTTTCCTGTTTCCCCTAGGCCCGTGGTTTTTAAATTGGGCTCTTTGGGGCTTTAGGATGACTTAGACTTGCTCCAGGGGCCTGGCAGGAGGTGCTACGAAGGGACGGGTGGGAGCCTGGGGGCCACAGTGCTCGAGCCTCTACTCCTCACTCCAACAAAGCAAGCTCTGCTTTTATTTTACTTGAGTTCCCCCAGAAGATTTTGTTTGAAGAAAGCTATTTAAACATGTTTAGCTCAAAGTAGTGGGGGGAGCTTAAGTAATCTTAGGATTCACTTAGTATTGACATTAGACTTGGAGGAATAACCCAATCCATTTTGTGCCAAGATATAGAAAAAGGCTGGCCTGAGCTTTTGCTGAAACTATGGAGAAATGCTATCCACAATATGTCTGTAAGTCACATGAAGATTACGTTTCTGAAGCCAACTGTATATGAAGGTCAAAAGTCACATTGGAAAGCTTGCTCTTTCCGATATTTCCAGATAACACACTTGCCTCTTGTAATGGGGTGCAAATTCTTAACTATAGGGGGATGATTATGGAATGCTTCAGGGAGATAAGATGTTCAACTTAAATATCAGTTGGTCAAGACACATTATGACATCAATGAAATCATATTCCAAGTAAAATGAGGTGAGCTGAATTATCTATGTCCTTCCTGTATAACTCGGCAAACCCAAGGAATGTTAACTGCCAGGACCTAAGACTAAATATGAGAGGGGAGATGGGGCAGCTGGGTGACTCAGTCAGTTAAGCAACTGACTTTGGCTCAGGTCATGATCTCGGTTTGGGATTTCGAGCCCGGCATCAGGCTCCATGCTGACAGGTCAGAGCCTGGAGCCTGCTTCGGATTCTCTGTCTCCCCCTCTCTCTGACCCTCCCATGCTCAGGCTCTGTTTCTCTCTGTCTCTCAATAATAAATAAATGTTAAAAAAAATTAAAGCAAATAAATATGAGAGGGGAGAGAGATAGAGAGGGAGAGAGGGGACATGTTCAGGTCTTTCCCAAGCTGCTGGCTCATGCATTTGAATTGAAAACAGTGGTCCTTAAATAAAATAATACACAAGAGAATGAGAAGCATAAAGGGGAAGACAGTAAGATTCACTTTGAAACAAGTTGAGCTCGAAATGCATGAGGAGTATCCAGGATGCAGTTAGATAAATGAGTCGAGAGCTGGGGAGGGAGCTTGAGAGGAGTATAGATCTGTGAATCAGCAATATGGCATTAGTGAAAAACAACAAAGGGATGAATTTGCTGAGGGGCAATTTTTTTAAGTTTATCATTTTTTTTAATTTTTTAACGTTTATTTATTTTTGAGACAGAGAGAGAAAAGAGCATGAATGGGGGAGGGTCAGAGACACAGAATCTGAAACAGTCTCCAGGCTCTGAGCTGTCAGCACAGAGCCTTACGCAGGGCTCCAACTCACAGACTGCGAGATCATGACCTGAGCCGAAGTTGGCCACTTAACTGACTGAGCACCCAGGCGCCCCTATTTTTTATTTATTTTTAGAGAGAGAGAGCGCATGGGAGAGGAGCAGAGAAAGAGGAAGACAGAATCCCAAGCAGGCTCCTCTCTGCCAGCACAGAGCCCAATGCAGGGCTCGAATTCACAAACCATGAGATTGTGACCTGAACCAAAATCATGAGCTAGACACTTAACCAACTGAGCCACCCAGGTGCCCCACTGAGGGGCAATTTTTGAATGAGAAGAAAAGGCTGGGGATAGAATGTTAGGTGGTCCCAAATTAGGGGATAATGGGGAAAGAGCACTAATAAATAAAATGGAGTCATAAACATTAGATGAATATTAAGAAAACCAGGAAAGAGTAGCTCTCATTAAACTCACAGGAGGAGAGAGTTTTAAGAATAAGGCAATGACGATCACTGTTAAGCTGCAGACAAGTAATCTTCTTCTGTAATTAATTCTTTGTGTCTTCAACTGCTCATAGAACACAGTTTCCTAGTGTGGAAAGGAAATCCCTCCCAAACCTCATTTCTAGTCTTCTTTCCCCCAAAACCCCAGGGCTCTTCTATGCTTGCAAACACAGAATCTTTGTTCTATTAACAATTCTTTTTGCCCTTTATGAAATTGCTTTGTGCATTTTTCCTATTGTTCCTTACTTGGGAGCATTCTTACATGTTACCAGTGCCACTTGGGCTCCTACTTATCCTTAAAGCTTGTGGTGGCTTGATTGAAAAAAAATGGCCGCTGTCCCTATACCCCTTGTAATATGGTGTATGACTTTGCAAGCCCTGCCATCAAGAGGTGGAGTTGATTTCTCCAGCTCTTGAATCTGGACTGGCTTCTAGACTTGCTCTGGCCAATAGAATGAGCAATGTAGCTTGCCAGGTCTGAACTTAGGTTTCAAGTGGCCTTGAGAGCTTTCATTCTCTCTCTTGGAGCGCTGTTATGACTTGGGAAGAAGCCCAGGATGGTCTTTAGGACAATGTCAGATCATGTGGACAACAGTCAAGTCCATTACAGGCCTGCCTCCTGCAGTGCAGTCCTGGAACATGTAAGGGCACTCAGCTAGGCTGAGTGGAGCTGCCTGCCTGACTCAGAGCTGAACACAGATGCCTGTGTATTTCTAACTATGCCAGGAGACCTACTAAGCGACCTTAGACTCATGAGCAATAACAAATTTTTGTTCCTTGGGGCCACTGTGTTTTAATATGGCTTGTTATGCAGCAATAGCTAACTGATAAAGTAGTCTAGCTCATATCTCATCAATTCCACGAGCCCAGCCTTGATGAATTTTGCTAGTAAAACAACATAAAAAACAAAAGCAGAGCAGTCTCTTTCCATTCATAGAGGCAAGTGGTCTGAGATGAGGCAACAGAGGAAGATAGAACCCAGAAAAGACAGGGCCAGATGGACTCTATTAAGAATTTTAGAATTGAACACTTTCAAATACACAAAATGTTTTTTTCTTTCTCCCTTTGATTAGAAACAACAAAAAAATTCACCACCAAAAACAGAATCTTAAAAATTACATTTAAAGTTAAAAATTTGGGGGGTGCCTGGGTGGTTCAGTTGGTTAAGCATCCGGCTCTTGATTTCTGCTCAGGTTATGACCTCACGATTTGAAAGATCAAGACCCTCATCAGGCTCTGCTCTTACAGCACGGAGCCTGACTGGGATTCTCTCTCTCCCACTCTCTCTGTCCCTCCCTTACTCGTGCTCATATTCTCTCTCTCTCTCTTTTTCTCTCAAAATAAATAAATAAACATTAAAAAAAGTTTTGAAATCTTGAGACAATTGGAAATCTATGTGAAAACCTGCAAGAACCCTCTGTTTTCTTTAACTTAGGCCAGCTTGCTGTGAGAGCACCCACCCTTGTGCTGTGCCTCAACTGCCCCCACTCTGCCCGCTAAGTCATACATTTGCAACAGTGCTTAGAGCCAGAGACAATGGAATGAGCACACCTCATTCTCTTTCTCAGGTTATATTCCAGATTGGAGGCACTTAAGATCCTCCAAAGTTCATTTGAGTCAGCCTCTCTACAATAACACCTGCTTCAGTGCTGAAAGCTCTTTCACAGAGGAGGAGATAATGGGTAATGCATGACAAAGAAGCACGGGTTGCTACTTAGCTTCAAGCACTTATAAAAACATTGAACTGCACATTTGAAACTGTGGATCTCTAAGATATGTGAATGTTTTTAAAGGCCTCGGAAAGTTGGACAACTTGATCCTATGCTACAGATGACAAGGATTGTGAGTCTGATACCCTCTTGCATTATAGCACGAGGAATAAATTGTTGTCTTTGTAATTCAGTCCATGGCTTCCAGTTATGGTCCCAAGTATCAGGGAACACAATGGAGACCGTGGAAGTGGTTAACAGTGTGACCCTCCACCTGTGCTGAAGCAGTAACAACGGCTGTCGTTCTTGCGTCTTCCTTCGTAGACCCTGTACAGTGAAGCTCGTGACTTTGCGCTTGCCCGGAGTGTGGTTTATCCAGACAAACTCAAGCTTCATCAGTGGAACGTTCTGCTTGTGTGAAATGTGTGCAGCTGTCAGGGAAAACCTTACAGGCTTCTCAGTTTGCAACTGGGAAACTGGCTGGGAGTACCTCTGTCACAATGCTTGGGTTCCTACCTAGCCAGCTTCTGGACAACTGTCTACTTGTTAGTGCTGCCAGCCAGGCTGACTGAGACAGAGACGGAAACTTCCACGGAGGCGCTGAAGCTGAATACCTTGTGCTGTTCAGTGACGAATTTGGAAAACTTCCCAGATTGTACATCTGCCTTGGCATAATATCTTGTAATGCAGAGAATGAGGCTTTCAAGGGAGACAGTGAGAACAGCCATATCTGTTCACAGGGGGAGGATGACATTTCTTCCTTCTTTCAGGGACAAGTGCCTGCCTTGTTACGCTCTGCCCCCATTGTCATAGCTGCTGGTGAATGTGTGTAATCAGGAAGTGCCCACTTGGCACACAAGCCTCACTGGGGTAAGCCCTGTGATTGGTGCACAGCCCGGCCAGCTTAACCAGAGGAAGCTACTTAGGATGGGCGAGGTGGGCCAAGAGGGAGACCAAAGTATGCGTGCAGCAAGGCCAAAGATCCTTTGGCATTCTTCTCCTTCTCATCAACTTACACTATCTGTTTTTTCTTTTTTGTTTTTCTTTATGTGTTTGTTGTTCACTGTGCTAGCCAGGTAGCCAGATGCCAATGAGCCTCTTTTGCTAACACCTGAGGAAGCTGAGATTCAGTGTTTCATAGTCTTCCTTAGAGAGTGTACAGGCCTAAACTGGCACTTCATAAGTCTCTTTATGGGGATAGTTAACTAAATCTCATATTTATGTTCAAATTTATATAATTTCCAGGTCAGAGAAACAAAGATATAGCAGAGGAAATTCTGATAGCGCCATAGGAATTCTGGGCACCTGGGTGGGATTAGTAAGAATATATGAACATTATTTAAAATGTGTCCTAATGGGATGCCTGGGTTGGTTGGTTGAGCATCTGACTTCCACTCAGGTCATGATCTCATGGTTCGTGGGTTCAAGCCCCACATCAGGCTCTGTGCTGACTGGGTGGAGCCTGCTTTGGATTCTTTCTCTCCCTCTCTCTCTGCCCCTCCCCTGCTTGCTCTTTCCATCTCTCTTTCTCTCTCAAAAATAAACTTTTTAAAAAACCTAAAAAAAGTAAAATGTGTTCCAATGTAGGGATGCCTGGGAGGCTCAGTTAGGTGTGTAACTCTTGATTTTGGCTCAGGTCATGATCCCTGGCTCATGGGATTGAGCCCCCACTCAGGCTCCGTGCTGAGCATGGAGCCTGTTTAAGATTCTCTTTCTCTCCTTCTGCCCCTCTCCTCCACTCAAGCTCTCTCTCTCTCAAATAAATAAATAAATAAATAAATAAATAAATAAATAAAAATAAATGTGTTCTAACATAAAAGTGTAGTCAGTTCCAATGATGTCCATTTTATAAAGAAAGAGAAAAAATTTTTTTAAGAATAAGCACATTATCTATTGAGGTTTGAAAACCAGGCTTATCAGGAGGACATTGTGGAATGTACATTAATGGGATAAATAGTCTAAATTAAATGTTTGGGGACTTCTGATGGGATCAAATCCATGCCTGCCTGAAAGGCAAAATGTACAGGCAATGCCCAGTATAAATTCTTAAAACCGGAAGGAAATGAAGTATGTGAGAAATCAAACTGATGACTTAAATACTAGAATGTGCAGGAGAATGGAGGGAAGGGACTTGGTCTATGGGTGCCGTGTAATATAAAAGCACATATCCAGGTAGACGGAAGATGCACGAGACTAGATGCATTTGGTTCAGGCGTCTACTTAGAAGGGATAATACGCAAGCACTTTTAGTCACTTCACAACAGCAGTGGGTCTAGTGATGAGGAGAAATTTAGAAACTCTGTCTAGATATCTTATAACTTTAAAATAAGTTCCCCAGAGGGAATAGTTCATAGTTGCTGTTAAAACTTATTTTCCCTCCCAACATTATAGAAACAAATATGACAGCAAATGAAAGTTGGTATATAGAATATGCAAACTATAAAAGGAATGCAAATGTCCGCCATTGCTATTTTACATGTCGAAGGAGACTTAAAAACTTTATTAGCCTCAAGGTTAATTTAAGAAAGGACCTTTCAGTGTTCTGTATTTTAATAGAAAATTTTAGCCATCCCATAACCATTCTATCTGAAGAATGGATGAAAACATTGAAATGTTTATTCTTGAGATAAAAAGACTTTGTAAAGGGAGACAATACACTATGCTTGTGTGTGTGTGTGTGTGTGCGTGTGCACACGTGCATGAGCGCATAGGTGTTTAACAGAAGGTGAAGTTGTTCTTTATGCTTCCTTTGTATGAGCTCTCTTAGTACCCTGGTGTTTTCTTTCATAGCACTTCTAACATTTGCAATTCAGTGTTTACTTTGGATACACTATATCTCCTTTAGACAAAATAGAAGTTTGATTTATTCTCTGATATGTTATCAGGGTCTATTCCAGGGTTTGCAACAAGAAAATGTTAAACCAATATTTTATGAGTGATTGAATGAATGATTCTGGACCATTACTACACAGAAGTAATATTAAGCAAGCATCTACCATGACAAAACAAACACTATAACAGGAAATATATGTTTATATCATTTAACCTTCCCTAAGATTCTGAATGATAGATATTATCAACTCTATTCTGTAGATGAAGAAACCAAAGCTTACAGAGACTATTTGAACCATCTCTGTCTGTTTAGGTCCAAGACCAATGTTTCTTGGACCATGATGGACATCCTCTGCAGCCCCTGATGGAAACAGATGCCAATCCAATATAAGGACGGACTTGCTAAGAAGTCTAACAATTCTGGAATGCACTCTCTTATGAGGAACTGAATTATCTATCTGTGGAATTATGGAGTCTGTTTGACCATCTGTCAGGAACATATAATAGAGAAGATGCAAAAGGAGACAGCATTAGAAAACCTGTAGTGTTCTTCTCAATGCTAAAACTTTAATTTACTGTGCAGCCATATGCTGAAGTGGCAGAATAATATGGTTCTTCCCCTCTCTTGGTATTTCCCCCTTTTTCTTTCCCTCTCAAAGCAGATGGTTGCTATTGTGCCTGTTGCCCCAGGAGAAGCATATACAGAAGAACAGTCAGAAGGTCTGCTATCTTTTGGCTTTTCTGTTACTGAAGCCTATGCCTTCAGGGGAAGCTGGAGGGTCAGGGGCACAGACAAAATTTTTAAGAGGAAGCAGGGCTTCTTCACCAGTTCAAAAAAGCTAATCTGGCTGGTGAATGAGAACTGGATGAACAAAGCATAGAAGAGTTAATGGTAAACAAGGGCAAGGTCCTTGATGCTTCATAGAGAGAGATGCCCTTTAGCATCCTTCTTGAGTAGAGCCACATGGTTGTAGAACTACCCCAGAAAGGGTTTGAGGGGTCTGAGAACACAAGTAGCCATACCTGTTTTCAGGTGAAGCTCTGTGGACCCAGCAAAATGTTGTCTGGAAGGAGTATCTGGGCAAACAGAGCCAGAGGGAGTACCAGGTGACCCCAGGATTAAAGGGACTTGTCCTGACCCAGAGCTTGGCCCTCAGGAGCCTCCCCAAGCTCAGACACAAATCCAGGGAAGGGAGGGAGCAAGGGCAGTGGGATAGGGGCTTTGAAGATTTGTTCTGAAGACTAATCAAACTACAGATGGAAGATTTTTTTTTAATCCTTTACTTGTCAGTCCTTTGTTTTTTTGCTTCTTTTATAAGGTGAAATGACAACACACATACTCCTCCAATGAGAATAGTTTGATGTGTGTATTCTGAAGAATCCAAATGTGATCTGGTGATGAAATTCACATTTTAATGGGTTTGACTTGTTTATTTTGAGAGATTGTCTTTATCCATCTTACATTAATTCTCGTCTTAAAAAAGAAAGATAGAAAGAAAAAAAAAAACTTCCTTAAGCTGGAAGCCTTATATAACATTACACCCTCTGTTTCCCCAAAGGAAATGGTTTGGTGAAGTGGGAGAAGTGGTGGATATCATCTTTCTATTCCTTTCGCTAATAACATGATTTTCTGTAGACTGTGCAGAGTTTGTCGCACATCAGCATCCTTTGTGCAACAGACACCGAAAGTTTTAAGAGATTTAATGAGGGGAAATGCCATGAACGATAAGGTGCAGAGAGAGCAGACATCAGCAGGAGAACGTTCAGTCCACAGTGCCAGGCTCACACCTTGGAAGGGAGAGAGGAAAGGAAGGTTGGATGGGAAGGTCTTTGAATTGCAGTGCAGCTCTGACAGAGGCTGGCAGGGAGCACCCCGGTGGAGTGAACTATTGACAAAGAGCAGTTCTATGTTTATACCCCAACATATCATTTCTCAGTAATTCACTTAGTCGCAGTTGTTATCTACCTTTTATCTGGTTCATAATACTTATTCTCCTGCTGCATGAGAATTTGACCTTCGGCAAGTCTCTAGCTCTGTTCTACAGATAACTTGCTAAAGATGATATGTGCCAGCTACATTATGGAGCCATATTTAATATGGTAAAAACTGACCCATGATTGACAAATTACATCTGGACTGGGATTATCTATTATAGATGCTGGTGAAAAGCCATAATTTTTGGCTTCCTTGAGTAAGTGCCATATGGCACTTATGTGGCTTATGTGGATTCCTAATCTTCATTTGATTTTTTCCCTCTCCATGTTAACTGCCATTTTTAATAAAAAATTGCTAATGTTTTTTGAGAGCTGACTAGATTCCAGATACTTTTAATAAACACTTTATCAATATCATTTCATTTCATTTAATCCTTATAACAAACTGTGAGGTGGTTTGATAATCCCCATATAAAGACTAAGACATGTTAAAATAACTTCCCAAGATCATGCAATTATTAAACCATATAGCTTAATTTATAATTCAAACATGCCATCTGGGAGGTGATTTAAAGTTGTATTCCAATGATAAGAATTTTTTAACTTGCCCTTCAGTAGCTTATATGAGTAAACTTACTTATAGAACAAATATGTAAAGATACATGTTCTAATATTATTTTTTTGAAAGTCTATCTTCCCCAACTTCAACTCCCCTTATCACTTCTGGTGGAAAAGGAAAAAAAAATGTCCATATGATGCGTTCTTCTACTGTATTCCAACATAGTTTTAATGATAAGCTAGTATTGAAAAGATAGGAGAAATAGAAATTGAAAGTCCATGCTTGTGACAATGAAAGATAAATTAATTGAGTATCAACCCTATGCCTAGAATACTCTAGAGGAGACTACAGACATTGAAGGAAGATCAGCTACATGACATTGAAACCTTTTCCTTAGGAGGGGAAGGTTAATGTGGAAGTTTTATGTTTCTAGAGTCTCTCATTCAAACAATCTCAGAGTTCTTCTTAACAAAGCTGATCCATCTGAGGCACCATTTAGTAATCCTACAATTACATGTGCAATTTTAAAACCAGAAGAATTTTATCACTTTTAAAGTGGGCATTCAGAGCAAACCTGACTCATCAGGAAAGGGTCTGCATGGAGCATTGTAAATGGTTGTTCTTGCCAAGTACGATGATTCAGGTATGGGATGCCATGTGTCAAGATCAAGGGGCTAAATAGTCACCAAAAAAGCTTTTCTCCTTTGCTGAAATCATTCTAACTTCATATTTGATAAATTTGTATTCAGTTGCTACTGTTTCAAAAAAGTTTCAGAGATCTCTACAATATATATGATGTTATTCAACTCATTAAAAATATTTACTCGTGTTTCTAATTTTCCTTTAATGCCCTAATTACCATAATCTGAAACAAGATTGGTTATAGTTGAATCAAATGTAGCAAGGGAAATTTATACAGTTAAATGGATAATTATTTACCTGAGATAATTTAATATAAATATGCAGTGAGGCATTTTTATAGAGACAGTAAGACATATAAAAAACTAAAACTCAAAAGTTTTAGTTCAAATCACACATTATGTGTTACTTTACTGAATTTCAAGGTTCAAAAAAAAAAAGGGGGCAAGAGCCAAAATCCTTTCTGAGCCATTCATGCCTCTTGACAATTATAGGGTGTCTTTTGATACCTGAATCAGTTTCCTATCCCTGCCATAACAAATGAGCACAATTTGAGTGCCTTAAAACAACACCAATTTGTCATCCTACAGTTCTGTAGTCCAGAAGACCAGAGGGCTGGGCTGGGAACTGCTGAGAGACTCACAAGGCTGACATCAAGCTATCAGCAGTGTTGTGCTCCTTACCAGAGGCTCTGAAAAAAAATTAACTTCCAAACTCATTCATGTCAGTGGCAGAATTCAGTTCCATGCAGTTGTAGGACTGAGGTCTAGTTTCCTGTGTTGGATGCTGGCTGGGAGTGGTTCTCAGCTTCTATAAGCTACCACATTTTCCTGGCTTGTGATCTCCTTCATCTTCAAAGTTAGCAATAGTAGGGCAAGTCCCTCTCATGCTTTGAAGTTCTCTGACCTCTCCTTCTGCATCATCTCACTGATCTCTCCTCCCGGCTGAAGACAGTTCCCTGCTTCTAAGGGCTCATGTAATTACCTGGAGCCCACCTAGATAATTGGCCCATTTTAAGGTCCCTAACCTTCATTACAACTGTAAGTCCCTTTTGCCATGTCAGGTAGCATATTCACACAGGTTCCCGGGATTAGGCCATGTCCACCTTTGGGACTATTCTGCTTCTGAAGCTGTTGAGAGTTGGTCATATCTCTGTCCTATTAGGTCTCACCCCTACCAGATGCATCCTCTAAACTCCACCTGCAGACTCTGGATGTATCTTCTAGCCCTTGCTCACTTCCGTATAGGAAGCATACAATGACTTCCCAGAAATGGCCTGTTTCCAAGATCCCCATTCTTAGCGAATTCTCAAATCTACTTTTCTGTCAGCTTTATGTTGCCCCTTCAATTTTGACAGAGGATCATTTCCCAACCACTTGCCTGGATATTCGAATATTGGACTTTCTCTGTCCTTTGCCCTATCCTGGTTGGTCAGCATGGTTTCTAAACTTGTCAGTCCCAACCAGGGATCTCCATATGTGTTTTTGGAGGGTCTCAAGTCTTTCCATAGTTTCTCTGGTTCTGGCTTGAATTACTCATCCTTCAGGACCACGAGGCATTGTTGTTCTCATTTTTTTGTATTTATTAAAAGCTATCACTAGATCTGGAATGTTACTAAAACGTCCTTTCTGTGTTCTAGCATTTATTCACTAGAAATATGAAAAATTTATTAGCTATGGCTCAAGCCAGCATACATGTGTTATGTGATAAATCACAACACAAACTCAAAGTTATTTTTCAACAACCTATATGACTAGGTTAATAGGAAAAAAAAAAGTTTATACAGCCTGGATCAACTATTCATTAGACATTTTTGATAAATTATTGAATTATGATATAATTACACTATTATTGTTAATATGCCTGAAATGAGTGACCTGTGAAATATTCACCTTGGTAATTTGAGTCATTTTAATAAATGGACTGTATTAATATTGTAGTAAACTAATAAGCTACTTGGTAATTGGTTATTAGGCAACCAGAAGCTAACTGTGGGTAGTGAATGGAATTGAGTAGTTGCTATCAAAACTCTTACTGGGCTATCTCAAACGTTATGTGACTTCATAAGCTCAAATTACAAATATTTATTTTATGTCTATTGAGTGTACCACACTGAAATACAAACGAGACAGATATGGATTCTTCCCCCAAGACACTCACAGCCTATTAGAGGAGGTAGGAGGTACCTCAATATCTGGAATTCAAGGTAAAAAGTACTGAATGTCCCGCCAAAGGTACAGATGAGGCCTTACAGAAACTATGAAGAGAGGAAAAAATGACTCTGCTATCAAGAAACATATCTGGTACCTAGTCTAGGATAGATGTTTAATAAATAGTGAGTGTATTGAGCCTCTCATTTGACTTGAATCTTGACATATTTAGACTCAGAAAGAGTATGAAACCAGCAGCCTACCAAATGAAGAAATGGAAACCAAAGCACAGAGAGAGTGGAAGTTCTCATGCCTTTGTCGTTTAGATCTCAGTCAATTAGGTTATTCTCATCCGCATTTTTCTCATCCTGGTTTCTATTAATGCAGCTTCGTCTGCTTTCTCCTCACCCTCCCTGACCGGCACACATAGACACACAAAATCTTTTCTATTCCACAGCAGAAAACAAATTGTTGGCCACTGTCTTCTCTTCATTCCCATTATCACCATCTCAGATAAGCGCCCATCCCTTACGCTTGGTCTCTTGTAGTAATGTGCCAAGTGGTGTCCTTGTTTTTAGTGTTTTATCGCTCTGAAACCCTCACCATTATTTAAACTCCTCATGGTATAACTCTGAACGTGTCATTCGCTGCATCAAAACTAGTATTTCCTGAATACAGTCTGGCTGTCAAAGGCTCTGTGATCTGATTAAATCCATGGTCCTCTTGTATTTCACCCTGGCTGTCTACACAATCCCTCTCCTCCAGCCTAGCTAGACTGCTTGCTATTCATTGCTTTCCTGTTCTGCTCACATGCCTCCCTATTTTGAGGATGCCTTTTCTCATTGACGTTCCCCATCACTTCCTATATGTTAAACCTCACACACCCTTAAAAATTCACCTTTTCAGCTACTATGAAGCTCCTTGCCTTGGTCTCCTATCTGGAAGTGAATTTTGTCCACTTGTTTGAACCCATCCTAACTTCTCACATTTCACACTGTCTCACAGTAGAATTAAAACTGGCTTCAAGCTCCTTTGGAGAAGAATATGTAATTTTTTTTTCATTTTATATCCTCACAATGGTTACTTAACAAACGATTAGTAATGGTTTAATGAATGGATTGCTGTCACTTAGTCCCTTATTTACTATTGGATATTTTCTACTAGGATGGCTGATTAATTTCCAAACATCAGAGAGTAGGCTTTATTGGAGAGACTTTAAATCTTTTTCATCAGTGAAACCTCTTTGCCTAGGATAATGCCCAGCATGTCTTAGGCACTCACCCAGTAAGTGTTGAATAAATAAATGAATAAATAAAATTAAAAATTTAAGAAATAATACTGCTGTCTTCATACACAAAACAGCTTTATTTAGTGACTCATAATCACTTTTATTCCCAGAAAGACATTTTCAAAGTATTGGTGGGCTCAGTATTCTTATATATCCAGGAATCTTGTCGTACTTATCATTGACATGTAGGTAAGTATAGAATTTTTTACAATTATTATGGAACACAGCCATTCTAAAGGTTTCTTAGTGATGCTGATGTTTGGGAGATAGGAGAACTTGGTAATTATCTGCTAATGTTTCCTAGTGCCCAAAAACTTCTAACAGGTTAATTGCTCACAAGCTCCTTTATTCTCAACAATAAGACATTCCTCTATGGTAGAGAGATTACTTAGAGACCTCCTACATGCTAGAAAGTATACTTAGAATACTTACTGAAATAAGGTCTAAATGGTAAAAGTTACTTTCCATTGGTAGCTGTAAGTGACGGAGTTCTTAGGTTGTCATCTGACAGACTCGGGCGTGAATGCTGGTTTAGAAGATACTAGCAGTGTGTACTCGAACGATTTATTCTCACTCTTGTCTATACAATGAGGTAACAATGGTACCAGTTTTAGAGGCCTGTGGTGGGGATTAAGTGAGATGTGGCATAAAGGTACTAATGAAAATGTGTGTTTCTTATGTGCCCTGCAGTGTGCTAAGTGCTCAATGTGAATTGCCCCCACTTAATCCTCACATCAGCCCTTTAAAGCCACTATTACTATTATCCTTATTTTTCGGATTGAAAAACTAAGGCACAAAGAGTTGCCTGACATAGTAAATCCTTAATGAATACGTAGCTAACATGTTTATTTGCATTGATTGATATATACTAGCAGCATAACTTTAATCAAACTATGTTAATTAAGTGGTATCATTTTGGTATCTGTAATTTGATTAAAATATATGTGACTCATAGTAACTAATGCTTAATGAGCATTACATTGTACCTGATGCTCTGTTAATACTTCATGTGGCCATCTAATATAATCCTCACAGTATGGCTATGTGATGCAATATTCCTCCCCATTTTGCAGGTAAAGAAACTAAGGTTTAAAAAGGTTAAGCCATGTGTCTGGGGTCACAAAGCTAGAAATTGGTTGAGTCAATATACAAACCCAGGCTGTCTGATTCCAGAGCTGGTGTGAGAACCCTGCCATTACTACATAGCCTCCAGCCTAGCTCCTCGTGTCTCTAGAAGTTGCATATAAACACACAAAAGGAACGGAGTCAATGGAGAGCAGGGTCTTGGGAGTAGTACAATGGGCACATTAATTTCCTATGGCTGGTGTAGCAAATCACCACGGATTAGGTGGCTTGAAACAATTGGAATTTATTCTTTCACAGTTCCAGAAGCCAGATGTCCAAAATCAAGCTGTTGGCAAGATTGCGCTCACTCCCGAGGCCTGGATGATGATCCCATTCCTTGCCGATGGTAGTTTCTGGTGGCTGCTGACATTCCATGACTTGAAGCTGCTTCACTCTAGTCTTTAGGAACAGTATCTTCACATTTCTTTCTGCTCTGCCATCACATGGCCTTCTCTTCTGTATGCATCTAATCTCCCTCTGCCTGTCTCTTTTACGGACACGTGTGAGGGCATTTAGGGCTGGAAAATCCAGGATAACGTCCCATCTCCGGACTTTTAACTTAATCACATTGGCAAAGACTTTACCATATAAAGTAACATTCAAAACTTCTAGGGATTAGGACCTGGCAACTATGGGGACACCCACTAGCGTGGGGAATATTTGCCGAATCCAGGAATCCATTGGTTGTGATGTACTATTACTCTATGTACCGGTAATGGGAACAATACCCAACATGGGCAGTCTACTAGGAGATACTCTAACACAAAATGCAGGCAAGGACTATATGCTTGGTGTAGATATCATCCAGAAAAAAAGTCTACCACACAGAAAGAAAGGAGCATCTTGTCTGCCACAAGCGTGGCCACATCTGGGCACTCTAATGGGTAAGCCCTGGAGGAGAAGTGTGAGTGATTTTGAATGAAGAGTCATTAGTATCTCTTGTGGCCTCAAGACCAGCACAGCCATGCGGGCTGACGTTTACATGACTAACCGTTCTTTTATAAATGATCTCAGGAAATGAGACCATCCAGAATCCAGAAGGAGTTGGCCTCCTATCAGGCAAGCTTATAAGAATCAATGGGCCCCAAAGACACAGGAGGGGGCTGTAGTGCATGTGGCAGTGTGACTCTGAGTCCCCCCTCCCCCCCCCCCCTTGCTTTCCCAGGAATCACTTCGTGTCCAGGCCTTTCCCAGGAATCACCTTCTCAGGAAGGAAGCAGCATAGGCCAGGGTTGTGCCCCCTCCTCATACCCAATGCTACCTGTGAGGGTACCAGGGCCAAGTCTTCTTGCCTGCATGGACTACTGGGAGGCTTGATTCCAGGTTCAGAGTTCACTCTGGAATGGCACGAGGCCTCTACTGGAAGTATATCCCTTCTCAGAGTCCCTCTGCTAATCCTGCTTCCCTCCCTCGGTTACAGGTCTCAAGAGCAGATAATGTCCATCTCAGGGTCCGTTTCCTGTAGAATTATACTTACTGAGCACTTGAAAAATACAAAAATAAGCCAACCACAAAGCAAAAATACAAAAGTCCCGGGATTTGTCTGGGTGGGCGCCTATTTAAAGGTTTTTGTTTTTTTTTCTGTGAACTACTCCAAAATTGGGTTACAGATATATAAACTATGTACAACTCAGCAGTAAAGAGATATTTCTAGTTTTGAAAAATTTTTGGTAATTTACCTGGATCCACAAGAGTGTGTTCTTTTCAGTACCTGTTCTTTTCTAATCTAACAAATTCTTTGGACATATGGGTCTAAATTCCCATCCTTCCATTTATTAACTCTACATCCTTGCACAAATGACTTAGTCTCTCTGAGCTTCTGTAAAGTGGGGGTCAATGCTACCTGGCTACTTCAAAAGACTGTTGTGAACATTAAGTTAAATGTTGTCCCTGCACAACCCTAGCACTCTGCCTGGCATGGAAGGGGCAATTTATGAATGTTAGTTCCTCTTCCAGTTCCGATGAGGATATCTGAAAACTTCTTCTGCTTATAGTCTTCTTGAGAGAATAAATGTGATAGAATATCAGGAAATGTATCCTTTGTGGTGGATACTTTAAATAAATGATGTTAATATACAGAGTGCTAGGAAAAACAATGTCAAATAAATCCTCTCTTTCCTAATTTAAAAACAAAGTCAAAATCACAGAGTCCATACGTTATTACTAGAAGGCATGGTTGGCCTGACTGTGGTCTCTATATGATGCCAGGGGGATCTGATGAGCCCGAGATGACATGCCTTTCTGCTTCCGTAGAAACTTCTTACCTTCCTTCCTGTCTAACATGCCTTTGCCTGGTGGTCCTCAGTTACACTTTGCAGCTTTTGATGAGTGAGTCAGGAGACAACAGTTGATGGCCGCAGTTGACTTCCTTTCTAGGTAGGCCATGTTGGAATTTTAGAATCCTTGACCCTCAAAGTCCTCAGAGAACTTCCAGGGGTAACTGGCACACCACTGGTGATGGCGATTTAAACCTGGCTATTCTTCCAGAAAGGAAAGTCTACCCACTCTTGATCTTTCCTATTGGCTGCATAAACCAGGCCATGATGAATTTTGGATGGATTTCTCGGGGCTTAGAAGAGAAATGAATATATTCTGAATAGAAAGACTGTAGAAAAATATTAAATTTGATTTGTAAAAACTAATTAAATTATTTTTGTAAATGTCTGTCAGTGTGATTTGGAAAAATGGGTATATTGATCATGAAAAAGAGAGCAGGGGCGTCTGGGTGGCTCAGTCCGTTGAGCGTCCGATCAGGCCTTCGGCTCAGGTCATGATCTCGCAGTTTGTGAGTTTGAGCCCCGTGTCAGTCTCTCTGCTGTCAGCTCAGAGCCTGGAACCTGCTTTGGATTCTGTGTCTCCCTCTCTGCCCCTCCCCTGCTCATGCTCTGTCTCTCTCTGTCTCAAAAATAAATAAAACACATTAAAAAAAATTTTTTTTAAGAAAAAGAGAGCAAAATTTAGTGATATTTGGCAGTATACAGGGCATCTGAAAAAATTTAATAGAATTGACACAAGAAAAAGATCTTGGTATCGGTAGAAAAAGAATCTCTTCTCACTTTTTACAGTGCCACACAGGTTACAGAGGTTTTTTGCATACATTAATGTTCATGATAATTCCTTAAAATAGGTAGGCTACATATTCTTTTAATTTTTTTAATGTTTATTTATTTATTTTTTTTAATTTTTTTTAACGTTTATTTATTTTTGAGACAGAGAGAGACAGAGCATGAACGGGGGAGGGGCAGAGAGAGGGAGACACAGAATCGGAAGCAGGCTCCAGGCTCTGAGCCATCAGCCCAGAGCCCGACGCGGGGCTCGAACTCACGGACCGCGAGATCGGGACCTGAGCCGAAGTCGGACGCTCAACCGACTGAGCCACCCAGGCGCCCCAATGTTTATTTATTTTTGAGAGAGACAGAGACAGAGAGCCAGCAGGGAAGGGCAGAGAGAGAGGGAGACGCAGAATCTGAATCAGGCTCCAGGCTCTGAGCTGTCAGCGCATGAACTCCGAACTGTGAGGTCATGACCTGAGCCAAAGTCGGAAGCCCAACCAACTGAGACACCTAGGCACCCCAAGGCTATGTATTTTTCACCTCATTGGGCACATGAACAAATTGAAACTCAGAAACATTAACGTGAAAAAAAAAATTAACTTGCTCACTCCCAGGCAGAAGCTGGGCAAAGACCACACGTCTCCTTCCAGGAGCCTAAATAGAAGCTGTGTGTGGAAGCCTGCATGTTCCATAGTAGGATTTGGGGAGAAGAGTACAGAGCATAGAACTGGATGCCAGATCCCTTTCCCCCACACCTCCATCTTAATTGTCCTTATCTGGAGATTTATAGTTGACCACACTCTCATAAAAGGCACAGCAAGAACCTTTGTTTTACTCTCTGAAGTAACCATGTTAAAGGATGCTAACCATCCCAGTGTCTCTTCCCTTCACATATTCTCTCATTGGGATATCTTTCATGACTGAACTCATTTCCTATTTACAGCTGCCTGCTGGGCACCTCTACCCGGATATCTGGCTGGTGCTTAAAACTGACCGTGAACGAACGGAATCACCCCCATCAAAATCTACCCTTCTTCATGTTAAGCAAATTAATAGCAAGGTATCAGACTAATGCAATTACAATGGCTAACTCTTTGCTTTTTTGTCATCTTTACCTTTAGTGTTTCTGGTGGCAGTGAAATCATTGTGTTTCCCCCCAACAAAAGCACAATACTTGTAAACATTCATATAATGAATATAAATTGGGGCAGTGCTAGGCACAAGGAGTTTCATTAATAGAGGGAGATTGACACATGGACAGAATTAAGAACAAGGTAGATGTCTACAAAAAATAAAAATAAAAAGCAGTGAAACTATAAAGGAGGTAGCAGCTGGGGAGCCTGAGTGGCTCAGTTGGTTAAGCGTCTGACTTCTGTTCAGGTCACGATCTCATGGCTTGTGAGTTCGAGCCCCGTGTTGGGCTCTGTGCTGACAGCTCAGAGCCTGGAGCCTGCTTTGGATTCTGTGTCTCCCTCTCTCTCTGCCCCTCCCTCACTTGCACTCTGTCTCTCTCTATCAAAAACAAATAAACATTAAACCTTTTTACAAAAGGTAAAGGAGGTAGCAGTTATGTCTGCTTCTGATGAAATAAGCAATGGCTTCTCAAAGGAGGGACAAGTCAGCTGGCTCTTGACCGGCAGACAGGCAGGGAGGGGATTCCAGGTGAAGAGACAGCATGAGCCACGGCACAGGCCTGAGCGAGCCTCGCACGTTTAGGGAGTTTTGAGTTCTTCCACAAGCCTGAATGAGGCCAGAGAGACAGGTCAGGGTGTGCGTAGGCTTGCTAAGTAGGATGGATGTGATCCTGTAGACCAGCGATCAGCCCTAGGGCACAACCGCACAACAGAATCACATGGAAGCCCTTTCATAAACAAGCGGCCCCTGCCCGAACCCCTTAATAATCCCCAAGTAAGAGACTGATTTAATCCCACCATGGAAGGCTTGGAATTAATTATTTCTTATAGTGCCAGAGGTGACTCACAGGTGATTTCTAGGTTTCAAGCAAGAGGATATGACACACTCAGATAACAGGCTCCCTTGTTGCTATGGAGGTTATTTGAGGAGGGCAAGGCCTTAGGTAAACATTCGGAGTAGATTTACTTTGGCTCTTCCAATTTCAAGGTGCCTCCTTTTTTATACTCGGCAAGTCATTAAGATTGGGCCTCTAGGTTTCTTGAACGAATTCTCTATTTATTTTCTGTTTTCATTATTGTGCCCTAGATCGGCACTTCATTATTTTTTACTTGATATATTTCAGTATACTTAGCAGGTGAGTCCCCATACTTTCTCTTTACTCAAGTTGCATCCATTCTAGACATCCTCATTAATCTTCTCAAACTTGTAAATTTGAACATATCATTTCTCTGCTCAGAAACCTTCAATGGATCCCTATTGCTTATTGAATTTTGTAAACTTCTCAGTGTGACAGTGGAAATCTTCACCTTGGTTCAACGGTACTGTTTTGTATTCCTTAAATACACTCTTTACTCTTTTGCTTTGTTCATATTGTTTTTTTTTTCCTGTAGTAGAAGATACTTCCCTAATCTCTGTTTACAAAATTTCTCCCATTTTTCTTGGCTCATAGGATACCTCTTCGTTGAAGCCTCCCTTGATTGCCTAACCTCCTTGTAGATTTCATAGTATCCTTTCAACAAACATATATAACTTTCTATTTTTTAGAACATATATAACTTTCTAACATCTTCTCTATAACTATCATCTAACATCTAACATGCTCTCAGATCAAACAGTTAATGCTGGTGCATAATTTGCTTCATTGCAAATAAAGATGGGTCCTCATCATCATTATATACCACTATATATTCTTCTCTATAGGGATTTGCCCATGTCAGGCATAGAATAAATAAAATAAATTAATAACTTATAAATAATTTATAAATTAATAATTTATAATAGAATTTGAAATAATAAATTAAGAATTTTCATTGTTTCTAGGTATGAAGAATTTTGCTTTTTTAACAGTTCTAATAATAAAGTTAAAAATGAACGGGGGAAGGGTGCCTGGGTGGCTCAGTTGGTTAGGTGACCGACTTCAGCTCAGGTCATGATCTCACGGTCTGAGTTCGAACCTCCCATCAGGCTCTGGGTTGACAGTTCAGAGCCTGGAGCCTGTTTCAGATTCTCTCCCCCCCTCTCTCTCCCTTCTCTCTCTCTCTCTCTCTCTCACATATAAATAAACATTAAAAAAATGAACTGGGGAAAATACAAGACCCATCTTAATATTCTCCCAGAGCAGTTATATGTGGAAAGTTATATATCTCAGACATTGGAATCAGGTAAATAATGGAGTTGAATTCACTTTATTATTTACTAGTTGTTTGACCTCAGGAACGTTGCTAGACCTCTTTGAAATTTAGTGTCTTTTTCTGTAAAATTAGATTTGTGGCACCTGGATGTGTACAATATATAATAATATAACATGGGCATGTGCGATAGCCAATGTGTAATAGATAGCCAAGCATTCCCTGCATCTATGTCTATTAAATTAATAAATTCTATAAAACACTAGTAAAGAGGCATTTACTTGGTATATAGGAACAAAAATATTTTTACCAATAAGATTGGCCTTATACAATTAAACTTTAAAACTGACACATAATTATCCAAGACACATAAATATATTTTAAAGAAACAGAGTGGTTCCTGGATTGAAAAGAGTTAATTGAAGGCACATGTTTATCTGAAGAAATAATAAGTCATTCAGAAAAGGTACTGGTAGCCATTTTGGCATGGGGAAAGGGAAGAGCATGAGGCAAATGTGGTTAGTGTCTGTCTAAGCCCTAGTGCATGGTCAAGGATGCACCTACTCCTACCTGGTCCAGGAGATGTGGGCATCCCAACAGGAGGTGCAGGCATGGCTAGATGCCACTAAATACCTGAATTACAAAACTAACCAGGCCTTTTCTTGTTCGATTTATACTAGACATCCTCCTGATAATAATTTAGATTTTCCTGTGGTTTGCTTTAGACAAGTATCTGGTCATTTTGAAAAACTGTTTTGTTTTGTTTTCATCTTATTGGATAAACTGGTTCTTTGAGTTTGGAGTATTATGAATTCTATCACTGTGGATCACTGTTTCTTGGTCCAATATTTCTGAGACACTCACAAGGTCAACATCCTATGCCACTTTGAGGAGTCCACCCCATTATGAAGCTCCTTTGTATTGTTTCACACCTCAGAGCCTTGGGACACAGTGATAAATGCTGTGGATGAGCCTTGTACCACACGTACATGTAGTTCTGGTTTCTAATTTACGTTGGCCATGTAAGGGAGGAGGACTGGACACTTGTGGATTCCCTCTACCGTGTCTTTTTCCTCCCTTTCCCCCTTTCCAATAGCTTATTCATGTGGTTTTGGAGAAGCTGAGCCCACCATTGCTCTTGGATGGAATGCATGACCAAACAGGGAAATCAGAACATTTCATGACTCTAGCTATACTGATTGGTATGTGGTGGGCGTGTGACATAATCTGGTTGAGTCAGACTGAATCTCAGGTCTTCTTGGAACTCTGAGACAAAAGTATGTGACCTTCCTGTCATCTAGAGGGTATGTGGGATATAGCTGTTAGGCTGGGGACTGCAACTGTCATTCTTTTTCTATAAGGATGGAAGCTGTCCTGATGAAAACACCATAGGAGGAGGGAAAAACTAAGAAAAATTTAAAGAAGCAGAGTCAGAACTTCAGCAATATCACAATCCCAAGAATCAAACTGTGCCTAAAGCCTGACCCATGTGTGACATCTCAGTTACATAAGCCAATGAATTCTTTCTTCTTATTTAGGTCAGCTGAGTTGAGTTTTATGTTACTTGCAAAACAAAGGGCCCTAACCTAGAAAAGTACACTAGTGTATCATTATAAATAATTTTTATTTTCTCAATTTTTAAATTAATAACCCTGAAAATAATACCTAAAACTACAAAGCAAATAGCTTTTTGGTATTGATATTTTACAGAAAAATTCATACTTTCATTCCTTCAAAATGATTTTACCACACTTAACCAACTTTCTGATGTCACTAAGAAAAGATGTTTATGGTGCTTACTCATGTCTATTCTCAAGTCAATAAAATCTTGGCACTAAACTTTCAGTTTTAAGCAACTAAATCTTAAACTGTTGTCAAGAGCACCTGAAGGATACAATGGAGTGTTCTTGGGCATGAATAGATTTTTTTAAAGTATTTTTTTGTCAGGCAGACTCTCAAAAAGCTCAGCTCATCAAGAGATGTAGGATGTGTTCACATCTGTTCTCATCCTGGGTGACCCTTCTCTCACATAAACTTAAAAGTTTCAAGCGTATGAGAATGGAGGCAGCATACTAAAACATTCTAAAAGAGATGAGGATATAGAAGAAAACAACAGGAATTTATCGAAAGTCACTAGATATGGCTCCCATTTCATATGGCAACACCTATCACCCCGCTCTTTCTTCACACAAGTAATTGTAAATGCTCAGTGTTTGAGGACTGGGACAAATACATACCCCACTAGGGCTTTGCTTATCTCCTTTTAAAAAATGTAATATTCAGAATCATGGCATCAGTGTAATTAAGATTCTTGGTTATAAGCAAGAGAAAGCAATTCTAGCTTCTTGAGTAAAATAGATTTATTTGGAAGAATATTAGTATGCGTGCATGAGCAGATGTGGGGCTTCACAGAAATGATGGGAGAATAGTGACTAGTCTAGAAACAGGTAGATTTCAGGGCACCTCAGTGGCTCAGTCGGTTAAGCATCCGACTTCGGCTCAGGTCATAATCTTATAGTTGGCGGGTTCAAGCCCTGAGTCGGGCTCTGTGCTGACAGTGCAGGGCCTGGAGCCTGCTTCAGAATCTGTGACTCCCTTTCTCTCTGCCCTTCCCCCATTCTCTCTCTCTCCCTCTCTCTGAAAAATAAATAAGCATTAGAAAAAGAAAAAAAGAAACAGGTGGAAATCAAGGAAGCTACAGAGGGACAAAACCCAGGGAACAAGAATCATAGTTCCTCTATTTTAATCTGTCCAAGCCCCCACCACTGGGATTAAAAAATCTGTAATCATTCCCTCTGTCAAGGTTTCACCTGTTTGTTTTAAAGTTTCAGAAGAGAATTCCTTTGGCCACATGCTTGCCCAGGAAAGGGAGCATCTAGTCTCTTTAGTTTGTCTAGTGGGTAGTTAATTGCCTTCCCAACAGGACCATATATAATATTAGGCAGGAGGTCCATTCCCCAAAAAAACAAAAACAAAAAATTGAGGACTAATTTACGGCCAACCAAAGCAGCACACATTCTCATTACAGTATCCACAGATCCAGGGATCCTGAGGCAAATTCCTGCCTCCTCAAGTAGACATAGAATGCCAAAGGAGTTAACAGCATGGTAACTGTTTTGTGCTTTGTTTCAGAAGTCTAAAGCATTAGGTCTAGTAATATATATCTTGAGGATAAAATGCCAACACTCTTTAAGACACAAAAATTGAATAGAAGCAATTCCTTAGAGGAAATGTCTATTGGTTAGATGTTCTTTCTATTGCAGATAGAGGAAAATGCCTGTTGTCCTGCCATTTGAAGAGATTGAGCCCTTAAAATCACCTACACAAAACACAAAATGGCTCCCCTAAAAGGAAAGGGCTGACTTCTTTAATCCTTGAGCAAGAAATGGGGTAGAGTCTTTTGCAAGTCTTCACTCTCTACGTCTCTCCTCAACAAAGTTGGTTTATTTTTTTAGTTTACAGTGCAGAACTGATCTTAATTGTGTTACTTTTCCTGGTTTGAATTATTTAAGGCTAGTTGAAAAAAGAGATTTCATTCATAGACTAACTTTTGTGGACCAAAAGCATTGGGAGTTTGCTTCCATTATAGTTGAATAGCACAAAGCCAGTGGTAAGAAGAGGAGAGGAAAATATGTCATTGTTTTTTATCAAGTGACTCTCCAGTAGCTGATTTCCTTAACACGCAGGAGAACATAACAGAAGGAGGGGCAATCACACTTTCCTTGACTGCAGCTATTTGTAAATGTAATGCACTAATGCAATATCTAAATACTCAAGTGAGTTTCTGACAGTCCTATCCATCACAATACAACTCTCACCATGTCACCTAAGTGCAGCCATTCTAATGAGCCAGAGGGAAGGAAAGGTGAATAGATTGTTAAGCCACTTATGTCGCTGGTCTATAACTTTGCAATGTATGCCTTTTGCTCTCCTTTTTCTTTTGTTGTATAGTCATGATTGTACACGCCAGCATGATTATACACTATGTGCAACCTCATCTGATGAAAATAGAGGAAAAAAGGAATTTAGAAAATGTATCATTTTGGTCCTCTTGGAAGCAGATTCTGAGATGTAGCTAAGAGTGGAAGAGGTTTGTTAAACGTTGATGTCTGAATATGAAAGAGGGAGGAGGAAGCAGAACTGAGCAAGGAAAGCCTAAGCCTTAGACTGAAATGCAGATCTCAAAAAATTTGAGCCAATTGAACAAGGGAAATCTAAAGCAAGAATCGCCCACTGGAGTTCTGCATTGGGCAGAAATGAACAAAGCTAGTATCCTAATCATGCTCAGTCATTACAGGGGGCTGTCTGGGTGAATGAGACCTTCACTCTCCAGATGAAGCAAACCTTGCAGAATACTGTGAACTCATAGTACTCATTGCAGAGAAAGAGCAAGTGCTTTCTTGAAGAGAATTTGGAATGGTAGGCTTTCGTGATTGTCACAGAACAGGAAATAGTTTGTCTAGAATGAGATATTGGTTTAGTCCCAGAGTAAGTGTCACGTACTGACTTTGTCATCATTTTTTTAAAATGTTTATTCATTTTTGCGAGGGAGGGAGGGAGGGAGGGAGAGAGAGAGAGAGAGAGAGAGAGAGAGAGGCTGAATGTGAGCAGGGGAGGGGCAGAAAGAGAGGGAGACACAGAATTTGAAGCAGGGTCCAGGCCCTGCTCTGTCAGCACAGAGTCTGACATGGGGCTTGAACTCATGAACTGTGAGATCATGACCCGAGGCAAAGTCAGACTCCTCACCGACCGAGCCACCCAGGAGCCCCTTGACTTTGTCATTTTTATGACTGCTACCAAGGAGCACAATTCTACATTTGTAGGCAGAGAGAGTGAAAATGTAACAGTTAATTATAACAGCTGCTCTATTAAAGGGAAGCATTTATGATGATTTATTGTAAACCAACTAAAAATTACAAAAACATAGCCTTAGTTTGGGCGGCGATAATAGAATAGTATAGACTGGGGGCCTCAAACAACAAACATTCATTTCTCAGGATTCTAGAGGCTGGGGAAATACAAGATCAAGATGCCAGGAGGTCCTGTGTCTGGTGGGGATACTCTTCCTGGTTTGTAGTTGGCCATTTTCTTGTTATTTCATCCCATGGGCAAGGGCAGATGGAGATCACGTGTCTCCAGTCTCTTCTTATAAGGGTACTACTCCCATCACAAAGGCTCTACTCATCACAACCTACTCATCTTCCAAATTCCCATCTTAAAATACCATCATCCTGGGGATTTAGGCTTCAACATATGAATTGTGGGGACAACACATTAAGCCCACAGCAAAAATATTTTGAAAATAAAGAAATTATGGATAAATAAAAAGTTTAAATATTTAAATTGGCGATCTCCCTTTCCTTACCCTTCCTTTCACTGGTCTACTTTCTTCTATTTATTTATTTATTTTTTAAGCAGGCTTCGCATCCGGCACATAGCCCAACATGGGGTTTGAACTTACAACTCTGAGATCAAGACCTGGACTGAAATCAAGAGTTGGATACTCACCCAAATGAGCCACCCACGCACCCCTCACTGGTCAAATTTCAAGTAAACTGTTTACGTATATCAATAGCACTGTCTAGTATGGACTTAGTAGTTCCAGGTATGTTATTAAAAGTTATTAGACTAATGTGTGAAATCTTGGATAAACATATTGTTACCTAACACATCATCTAGAAAGACAGTATGGATAGTGCAATGGAAATAGCACTGGCAGGAAGTGAGAAGACTTGGTCTTGAATTCTCCTTTGACAGTAAATATCCATGTTCTAAGTTTCAAAAAATAATTTACTTCCTATTGATAATTGCATTGTGGATTTTATCTTGTCTGTATTATAGTAGACAATACCAAAAGTCTCAAACGTCTTTAGAGATATCCTTCCATTCATTCAAAAAGTATTTACTGAGTGCAGAACCCAGACTAGGCATGGTCCCAGGCATTTGAGATACAAAGCAAAGCTCATATTCTCTTGGAGTTTGTGCTCTAGTGGGAGCAACAAACACTGAGAAAATACAAGTACAATTTGTGATAGATGTAAGTGCTGTGAAGAAAGACGAAGCACACTAATAGAAAGAAAATACCTGTGTGATTGTGTATGAGGGTGGAGGCTTGGATTTTAGGTAGGGTGGTCCAGCTTATCTTCTAACAGAGAAGATATTAGGAGCAAATCTAGTACATGCAACGGAAAGCCAGAAGGAACAGCAAGGGCAAAATTCCAGGGCAGGAACAAGCTGAGCTTCTGGGAGGAATACCGTAAAGGTAAGTGTGGATGGATTATTGTGAAAGAGGCTGGTTGCAGAAGTGAGGTGAGTAAGGAAGGGCAGATCTTGCCGGAAATAAAATTCACGCAAAGAGTTTGAGTTTCTTCTAAGCCTGAAGGAAAGTTCCGGATGTTTTTAGGCAGGATGACCTGATAAATGAGGTATCTTTTAGAAAGATGACTCTGGTTGCTGTGGGAGAAAACACCTGTAGGGTGGCAAGAAAGGAAGCCAAAAGCTAAGGCACTAATTAGCCTGGGTGAAACATGAAGGTAATTTAGACAGTCAAGGTGGTAACTGGACTGCTTCACAATACATTTTGAAGGTAGAATTGTCTGGAATTGCTGATAGATTGGATGCAGGGTGTGAGGGTAAGAGAGGGATCAAGAATGACTTCTAATCTGAGCTACAGCCTAAATGTGGAGCTCAAATTTGTTAGCAGGTATTTGGCAGAAATTGGGGGTGATTGCCATCTGTGAGCTAATCCTAATTTTCTGTTCCATTAATATAAGCAGTGAGTGGGAGTTTCAGGTCACATAAAAGGGCATGCAGCTCTCTATTTTTCACTTGCTACCTTATTCTCTACTCACTATCAACATAGCAATTGACTCATATAAATAGAATTTTGTATACATCTTGACTGGTCCTTTTTGGGGGAGGTGGAAGGGGGGAATTCAGACCATAATTGGGCATCTGTATCAGAGTCCCCACTTAAGATAGAAATGGTTGGTCGTGATGATGCCAATCAAATTCCATACCCCATTGTGTGGGTTTAATGAGTAAGTCCACTTATGCTTTTTGGTATAATAAGAAAGCAAAAGCTGGCACAATTTTTAGAGAAAGGTTTTCTCGTAGGAATTTGACAGCATTATAAACTCTGTTTGACATAATGTAAAGGCAGACAGAAGTAGTAGGAAGACATCCTTTAGAACCACAACCTAGACAGGGAGACAATCAGTTTTTTTGTGGCCTGAAGCTTAAAGAACTTAGAAGATCTTCTTCAAGGTAAGAAACAAATAATTACAGATATGAAAATCAGAATGAGAAATTATTCATATGAGGAAAAAATGCAAAAGATAACTATTTAAGGCTGATAAAATCACAGAAATCACAGAATACACACAAATAATATAATATTTTTATAAATTATTATCTGATACCACTCTGTAATAATTTTCCCTACTTTTGGCTGCATATACTTCTATCACATTAACACAAAACAAAAATTACATTATTTTTTAAAAAAGAGTAAAGATAATTCTGTTTCACTCTAGCATGGTTGATGAAACTTTAAAAACATTTTATAGTTGGGATGCCATAAAAATATGTCTTCTCACATGGATGTATTCACTAATTGGCTAATTATGCCCTATAAACACATAATTCTGATTAATCCTGTTTTGTATCATTTTTATTAAAAAAATCTGTGTTTTAATGATTGAAATGATTTTTGAAAGACCAGCTTTGGACTCTGTATACTTCAAACATTATTCTTCCTCCTCTATGCATGGAAATTTGGTGTTAGGCACAGACACCTTTGCATCGTGACCAAGCCCTGGTCTTGGCCCTGCCCCTTTGTGTTAGGGAGAAGGTACAGTAGGCCATCTGAGTATATTCTTGGAAGTCATTCCCACACTGGGAAGTCTACACTGAGAATCATCTATGAAACTCATAAATATACTCCATTAAGCTACTTTCTCTTTAGCCAAATGACTAAAATGCCCGTGCCCACTGCAATGCCATCCTGTCACCAGGAATGTGACAAAATTGGAAAAAAGACAATTGTCTCAAACAATGTTAATAAATTACTTTGGCAGATGTTGCTAAAACGTTGCGTGAATGCAATGCCAGGACCCCTTTCAGCACCTTGGAAAGGGCTCTGCCATGAGGGGCCCTGGAACTTGAGCTTCATTTTGTCTGTGGCAAATCCTCTTTTCCTCAAGAGTCACAATTTGGGGTGTACTTTGTTGTAATTTGATGAGAGAGAAAATAATAACTACATAAGTGGTAACCTCAAAAGGAGTTTCAATTTCACAGAAGGGAAATTTGTTCAAGACTCTCTTGAGCACACTGAAGAGGAGAAAGGGGAAAATAAATTATCTGGTTTTCTGGCATGTTTGGCTTGAATGTTTTACTCCAGTGCCTCTCAAACTTACATGTGCATGTGAATCTTGAGGATCTTGTTAGAATGCAGACTTTGACCGCACAGTTCTGGGTCAGCAGACTCTGAGATTCTGCATCTCTAACAAGTTCCTTTGTTTCCTAGTGCCAGTCTTAGGATCACATTTGAGTCACAAGATGTTAGCAATAGTTCAAATGGTGATTCCAAGTCTGCAAAATTAAAAAAAAAAAAAGATTTGGGGTTTAGAAGGAGATTAGCATGAAATCAACTAAGTAAGAAAGGTAGTCAATGACAAGAAAAAAGCCTGGCACTGAACTTTAGGGCACAGTGACATTTAGGGCAGCCTTTCTGAACTGGTGTTCCTCTTCCCTTCAACCACAGAACACAGAAAATGATTTCAGTGGCTGTTTTCTCCATCGGAGGATGGCACCTAAGGAACCCATTCTAGATGTACAAAGAAGAGGTAAGTTCAGTGGATGCCTTTGGCCATCAGGGCTTTATCTCTGGGAACTCTGGCTGAGAAAGGCTGAATTAAAGGAAAAGAAGAAATGGTTCATCACAGTGGACTGAGATTGAAGTTTGAGTAATATCAGAAGCTTAGGGCTTCATCAAATTCAGTAAGATGAGGGAGTGATTAAATATATGAAGAGTTATTAAGAGGTCAAATAAAATAAGGATTATTGATTATTATCTTCTCCTTCCATGAGACAGGTTGTGTTGACTTTGGCAAGAACAGTTTCAAAGAGAGAGAGTTTGATCTGAGTGGGTTCAGGAGAGAACAGAAGGGAAGGAAGATTGAATGGTGAATATAAGCATTGTTTAGAGAGTGCAGAAATTGGCTGTAGCTGGACTTCAAACAGGAAGGGATTGGGAAGACTTTTTTTTTTTTTATTAAGGGATGGGAGCTATGCTAATCAAAATCTTCTAGTAGAGAGGAAAATATGAGGATTCTGAAGTGAGAAGTGACAATCTTAAGAGCTTTTACTAGGATAAAGGTGATAGGATCTACTAGGAGGAGAAGGAGGAATTGACCTCACAGAAGAGCCTGGAACATGTAACAGGAGGGGAGGCAGACTATATGGGCTCAAGGTTAGCACCCCGATATCTGAAGAGAAATAGTGAAAAGGTCAGCAGAGGACAGATATCTTCACCAAGACCTAAATTTTCCACTCTTCAATACTCTTTAGGGCCATATATGCAGCTCCATACAAAGACTGTATTGTTTCAATTCATTCATTCAGCAAATACTCACGGAGGACTGACTATCTGGGTGTCAAATACTGTTGTCTCCTGTGGTTGGCTGGAGTTTTCTGCAGAGCTTTTTTTCCTTTTTTCCCCCTCTCCTCTATTAATATCTCACCACACTCACTGAGTCTATTTTGTGAGCTAATCAGAAAAGAGTAGGGGGCACCTGAGTGGCTCAGTCGGTTGGGTGTCTGGCTTTGGCTTGGGTCATTATTTAACAGTTCGCGAGTTCGAGCCTCGGGTTAGGCTCTGTGCTGAGAGCTCAGAGCCTGGAGCCTACTTCAGATTCTGTGTCTCCCTCTCTCTCTGCCCCTCACCCACTTGGGCTCTGTCTCTCTCTCTCCCCAAAATAAATAAACATGAAAAAAATTTAGAGAAAACAATGTTTTAAAAAAGAGTCGGTAGATAATATTATGTGGAAAGCTTACGATACTTAAGATTAAGATGCAGGAACCAAGTTCTGGTATCATTGTAGTAAAAGCTTTACCCTGTGTGGGTGTATAACCCTAGAATGGTCAGGAGCATATGACACAATAGAAGCGGGATATTTGGAGGTAGTTGTATATGTCATAATCTCCTCTTGTCCCAGCATCTTCTAACTCCCAGACTCTCTGGTTAGGAAAATGTTGGACACCCTTGACTCCTTCAGCTGCTTACTAAATTATCCTCATCCCATCCCATACTGTCAACTGAAGTTTACTAATGTCTCTTGTACCTGACCCTTTGTTTTCATTTCTACACTGACTTCTGCATCCAACCCCCACAGAATTTACTGCCCAATCTCTGCTGCTTCAAACAACTTCTTACTCTGTCTCCTAAATTCCAGGCCAGACCCACCATTCCCCTTCTCAGAAACTGCCATTTGAAGAAAGCCTGAATAGGGGTGCCTGGGTGGCTCAGTTGTTGGTTGGTTAAGCGTCCAACTTTGGCGCAGGTCATGATCTTGCAGTCTGTGGGTTCAAGACTCGTAGGGCTCTGTGCTGACAGCTCAGAGCCTGGAGCCTGCTTCAGATCCTGTGTCTCCCTCTCTCTCTCTGCTCCTCCCCTGCTCATGCTCTGTTTCTGTCTCTCTCCAAAATAAATAAACATTATCAATTTTTTTAAAAAAGAAAGAAAACCTGAATTGAATGGGACATTTGGAGCCTCTGAATCTGACATTTTCAACCTCATTCCTTCTTCCATCCATCAAATCACCCTCTGCTTGAACCACACAAGGCTACTTGTCCTTAATGCCTTTCCTTATCCCTTCTTCACATCTTCTATTCTGGTTTTTTGATTCTGAAATTTAACACTTACCTTGGCCTTCAAATTATTACAAGGAATTATCAAAACTTCCACATTCTTGGCAAAGCCTTCTTGAATATGTCGAGTCACAATGCATTGCTCTTTGTTCTACATCTCCATGGAAGCTGACTTGTACAGCCACTGCAATACTTACTTATATCTTGTGTGGTAGATACATATGCTTTTTTATGTTTATTCCTCATACTTGATGATCAATTCCTTGCAGAGAGGGGCAGTATTACTCATCACTGACCTCTCTACCAAACACATTTACACATTTCTCAAAGTGCTATGTACACAGTAGGTGTTCAAAGAATTGTGCGTGAATGTATCAACCCACTCTTAAGTATTTCATAAGAAGTGAACTAAAAAACTTTGAGCCATTCACCAGATTGTAAGTGCTACAAGGGCAGAACATTTTATTAACTTTTTATTGCCAGCAAAAAGAACAAAGCTTAGCTCAATGAAAATTTGTTGTATGAATAATTCAAAAGATTCTAAGGATCAGTGTATATAAGCAGGCCCATCTGATGGTTAAGGGTAAAGTATGACCCCAGTGAGAAAAGTAATAAAACAATAATAATTTCCAAACAAAATGGGAGAAAAAATAGAACTGTGGAGTCAGTCACAGATGGATTAACAATGATTGGGATGTTCAAGAGAAATACACTTTTAAAAACAAAAAGCTGAGAAAGATGTTATGGACACCATTCCTGGCCAGGAGGGGCTTACAGGCATGATGAGAATGTTGATAGCAAGTCTGAGTTGAGATGCTTTTGTTCATAGTTTTGGACTGTCTGGAGAGACTGAGGGCAAGGCTATGATTTCGAGTAACCACAAGAAGCAAATATGTTAGCTCAGGGCACCTGGGCAGGAAGGGGGCTGGGTCAGTGCTCCTCAGCCAGCCTGGGCTCTTGTGTAGAACAGAACAGACCAGAGATTACTGTTTCCTATGGAGTAAGGAATTGCCATGAGAGCTGGCCATCCTCAGAGGGGTTCATTTCTGCATGGGCTAAGTGATGCTGAATGCAAGTACTGATGGATGAGCCTCTCAGGATGTACAAATGACCTGGCTAGAGATAGGCTCGTTCAGCCGCAGGGTGCTGGGCTCCCCAGGAGCATGGCCTGACTGAGAGAACACACTGGGAGATACACCAGCCAAGGCCTGAGCAGAAACACAGGCTGACTCTACAGTTAAGAATGCATCCACCTCATCTCAGCAGAGATCAGCCAGAGGATAGCCAGGACCAGCTGGTGCAGGGGGACCAGGCCTCTCTGGTGAGGCCTCCCATGAGGCCAAGATCCCTTCCCCCATCCTGACAACAGGGGGATGGGAAGCTCCCACTCCTGGGAAGCCAGCCACCATGTGGGGGAGGTGCAGGGGAGAGTGGGGAGGAGCAGGTCTGTTAGGAGTGAATCACTTTGATGGATTGTTTACCCAACAGACATGATCTAGACTAAAACTAACTGGGGACTGCTATGTAGACATCTCCCCCACCTTCCTGGCCCAGCCCCGGAAAGTAGACGCTGGTAAGCAGGAGTAGGTCAGCCAGAGAAAATTAAAAAAGGTTCTATTTGATTGGTTTTTATGAATCCAGTGTGTTAAATTGTGACCTGTCAACTTGGAAGTCCAGGGGCTGTGAAAAGAGCAGCTTCAGCCAGAAACCAAGTGGTGGCCTGATGCTCAAACAGAAAAGGGCATCACGGTCCCCAGCATTCGTGATGGCCCAAGGACAGTCACGCCTGACTGGGAAGGGGTGGAGAGACAGAAAACAGCCAAAGGTCCAGACCGAAGCATGAGCTTACTGACCATGGGACTACAGCTAATGGGCCTGAAACAGGGTATCTGTGCTCTGAATGTGCTTTCAACTAACTGAATAATGTAAGTGTGTTTGTGTCAGGATCCTGAATTTTGGAGTGCCAGCTTTCTTAAATTGCCTGTGCTGAGTATCTGGAGATGCACTCGGAGGGTGCTGGAAATACTTCATGCCCATCAACCCATGCTATTCTGAAGTGTTGAGTGAGGATGTTCCCTTGGTAGAAGGGGGTGGGGAGAGGTTGCATAACCAGGGAGAGGATAGTGTCCTGATGCCCAGAGGGTCCAGTGGACAGCCCCCCACCCAGGCTGACTGGCCAGGCATGTCTCTCACTCTGTACGTCATCCTTATTCATCCTTTGGCTGAGTGGCATGGACATGGAGGATGTGGAGGAGAACTTCAAGAGATGTTCTGCATAGCTGTGTTTAAATGATTCTTGACTACTGTCCATTGCATGCCCATATCCAAAATGGGCTCGAGACCCTGAACCTTCAATCTCTAAGTATCTGTGATAGATTTCTTTTCTTCGTAAATCAACAACAACTGATCACATCTTGCCTTTTCTCCTGGGCTGTATGATCTACCATTAATCATTTCACTAGCAGCTTTGGTATTATATCTGCCTGATGCATTGAAACCTCCATAATATCATTCAGTGGGGTCTTCCAGGCCATCATCTGTACTAATGTCAGATCAAGCATATAGGGTCTTCAGTTTTCTTAGAAAGGAATAAACAAAAAAGCAAGGTCTACTTTTAAATGTATAATTCACATGTGGCTATTTCCTTACTCTCCGTATACTTAATTATAGATTATAAAACTAATTGTGTGTTCTGTGGTGTTTCCTTCCTAATCTGATCCCAATATCCTACATTAGTCTTCACTATATCTTTGTGAGGTATGGCCATAAGATCAATTATCTTCCTTTAATAGAAAGAAGAGAAGGAAAGTGGTTTGCCCAACATCAGTTGCCAAATTAGTGCTGGGACCTGGCAGAAAGCCCAGGTCCCATGAATCCTGCTCCTGTGCCCCATCCAGGAAACCATGTTGCACCTAAACCATGACACCACGTCAGGACTGGCTCCAGTTCAGCTAAGCAGGCAGACGTCCCCCGAGGCGTCTGGCCAGCCAGAGAGGGTACAGCCCACTGGGTGGCCAAATCTATTCTGACCTTTACATCAGAAATCAGCACGGACTCAATAGATTACAGAATGACAATGAAGCGGTCTGCTGTCTCCATCCAGCATGACAGACCATGTTGAAGCACCTTAGTCTCATAATTCTTTGTCGTCACAGTGCCAGCAAAAGCAGAGGTGCAATGTAACTGACAGTCACATTTATCTATTAAAAACTTGAGAGTCTAATACATGCAGGGCCCTAAGGTATTTCTCATGTCTCATCTATTTAATCCTTCCAAAGCATCACAAGTTACCTATAATTATCCTGATGCACGGCTGGTAAGTGCTGGAGCCAGGATCTGAAGTCTCACGGTGGCTTCTACTGTTACAGAAAATGCAGCATGAAGATGGGTCCTTATGGAGCTGGTCAGTGCTGCTCATGAGGATGGGAGAGACAAACCCAAGTAAGTCTCTCAGAAGCTGGCTCAGTAGATACCAGGGGATGGAGTGGAATGTGTATCCCTTGTGTTACCTCTTGGCTGTGGTACCAGTTTAACTTTGTGACCTTGGGATAGTCAAGCCCAGTGTCAAAGGGATTCCATGGAGATATGAATGATTTCTAATTGGATGGCCACTTGGAGGGTCGAAAATGAAGAATTCCATGTTGAGGAGGGGCTACAAGGATATGCCTTCCAAGTGGGTTGAGCCCCTCACTTTTTAGTCACTTTTTTCTTCTCATCGCTGCTCCATTTCAAGAGCCTTGAATAACCCCTGCATCCCAGATATACACTCCAGTGTAAATATGCAGACCATTCTGACACTTAAAAATATGTCCATAGCAAAGTAGGACAGGTTAGAATTACAGTGTAGCTTGTAGGCATAAGGGAGAGAAATGAGTAGGTAATACTTCACTTCCTGAAGTTGCAAGGAATAGTTTACCAGCCAATTGCTGCAGAGGGAGGATAAAATTACTATCCAGATCAACAAATGCATAGACTAGAAAACAAATAAATTATTTCAACACTATTTCAGAAACTCATGTTTTATCGATGATAAATCACTGAGTGGAAGGGAAGTTATGAATACAGTACTTATTTTAAAGACTCAATATCTTCATGGTGTGATAGATTCATTTATTCAAGAGTGCACCATCAAATTATCTGAATGGGTAAGGTTCATTTACATATAATATGCCAAGCGGTGATAAATTAGAACTTTGAACATCCATTGCCTCAGTTCCCCAATGATAAACCCAACTAATTTCTTCCCACGTAAAGCAAACAAATACACAAAATGACTGTTTCCAAAGTTTACTCAAGAAGCTTGTACGACATTCTCACCACCAAATTCAATTTTCCCACAGGACAATACGTTATGTTTATGACATTCACCTCACAACTGTTACTGGGGATCTGATAAGCATCTGTTAATGCACAGGAGATAGACTGTCACAAGTTGACCCCCAAGCCAATGCCACGGAACAGGATCTTCACAGTGTGATTTCATGATTTTGTCAGAAGACACTTTCGAAATGTACACAGAACACATTCAAATTTAATTCCAAAGGCAAACAGAAGTGCTAGGGATTATTCATGCCTTGGCTGCCCTTCATTAATGCAAATAATTAAAAGAGGACTGTAAACAAAGAGGCACATGGACTGCTAAGATAAAGCAAGAGATCTGCTTTGGCTTCTGTCCTCCTGATTTCTTTTGTTCTTTTGGTTATTTGGATGTTTACAGAGTTTTCTCCATTTGTTCCACTGAATGCTGAAGGACAGGGTAAGATTGCTTTATCCCCATTTCTCAAAGGAGGAACCCCAAACTCTGAGATACAGACTTGGCCGAGGTCAAGGGGCCCTAGAAGGGGCAGGATACGGAACCGATTTCAGTGCTCCTGTTTCCACATGCAGGACTCTTCCCTCTGTACCGTAGCCACTGAATATTGTATAGAATGCACACACAGTTGGCACCATTCATTCAGTCAGCAAGTACATACTGAGAGCTCATTGTGTGGGGGGACTATTTTAGGCACTGCAGATAGAATGATGAGCCACATAAAGCTCCTGCAACATGGAAACTAAGACGGTGTACTCTTTTTCTTGTTTCAGCTTTCTAAAAGGAGAAATGAACAATGAGGGGATAGACTTTCAACACAAAAGATGAGAGAGGATTACTTGCTTATGTGTGGGAGTCCTGGTTTCCTGTTCTGACAATTGGCCGTGGGCACAGAGCGGGCATGCTTTTCTTCTTATATAATGCATATGTAAAATGCACCCAAATGAATATAATTAAATGCAGATATTGACCAACTAGTCTGTTAAAGTGAATATAACTCAATACACGTAATACTATATTATTTCAGTTTCTAAAATGGATTCTGACATCTTAAAAGGTTTCATTATATACCTATGAAATATTTACACAACTCTTCTGATCGGCTGATATATACTAGCAACTTCAGACATGCTTAGATAGCTATTTCAAAAGACAGCCTTCCATATGTAAGCAGCCCTTTAAAACAGTATGAAAGTTGAAATGTTTTAGATACTGTTTCTAGCCAGAACAAAATAGCCAAAAACAAGGAAAGCAAGAACTTCATCTACTGCATATTGACTTTCCTAACGCTTGAGATTAGAAAACACAAAGAATACCCTTGTATTAAAAAAATTCACTTATACAAATGGATTTTTAACAAAATCTTCAGTTATTTTGGTAACATGTTAATTTACTAGTGACTTCCCTGATCTTTCTTTACTTATAGGTTTCTTTATCTGCCCTGAAGAGTCTTAGCTGGAGGCAACCTCAGAAATACAGAACACTGTTAAGGCTTCACTTTAAAATAAGAGAAAAATTGGTAGGGGCCGTGGTTACAAAAGAGCTGATAGGAATAATGAATGAGAACTATATTTAGTTTGGGGATTAGGGAGGTGGTTAGAATTAGACATTTTAGAGTAACCACGAAAAATCAAAAACAGTTATTCCAATTCGGAAATTCAAAGCCTAAAATAACTTATGCTTTGGGGAAGTACAATTTTTAAACACAAATGCAAATTACAAAGTGTTTTGTAATCTAATTTATGAGGCTCATTGCCCTAAGCCACAAATAACCCCCAACATAGGATCCTATAATTTTATCCACCTCCCTTTTTTTGTTTCTTTAGTTTGCTAAATGTTTCCTGATGTATAAAATAATAGCTGCTGAAAATCTGTAAGCCACAAAAATATTCTCATGCTTAAAAATCTATGCCAATTTTCAAGGCTGAGATCTAAACAAGTTCCTGAATCAGATTTTCCAAATTGAAAAATAGGGGGTGTAATGGGGAATCAATGGTAGATGTGGTTCAGAATGGTAGCAAAATCAGCCCCAGACAGGTTTTTCCTGACAGCAAGGCTACTGCTCAGGGAACGCAGTTTCGGTCACCTCTTCTCTCAGCTGCCTTGTCCTCTCTGAGGTCCATCTCCTTGGAGCTGTCCCTCTGGTCTCTCTGGTAAATAGGGCCCATGAGAGTTGGCCAGAGCAGATGAGTTCTGTTTAATTTTATTTGCAGATTCAAAGTAAGTGGGGCTTGCTTTATTTCCAACACAATTTTTCCAACTTGGCAATTATTTCAGTGTTCCTGACTTCCCATGAGCCATATCTGCTCACGATCCACCACAAGTTTACGTCTCTCCGTTCTCACTTTATACATTCTTCACGGGGCTGGGGTGATCTCTTTCATACCCATGTTTACAAACCCCTATTGTTCAGGATGCCAAAATATGCATGCCTATTTCCGTCCTAAACCCATACATATATCCTGCTACCTACTAGACATCTCTGTTCAGATGCTTCACATCCAAAATGGACATCTTCATCTTTCTCTCTGAGCTCTTTCTCCTGTATTTTCTTTGTATTCTGGAAGACAGATCACCATCGACACAATAGTCTAAGCTAGAAATCTGAGTGCCATTGTCATTCTCTCATACCCAGTCTCACCAAGTTCTATCTTGATTCTGCCCACTTTTTAAAAATAAAGACACATTCTGTCATTTCTTCCTTGTCTATCCTTATTGTAACTCTTTAACCACTTTGCTTGTTCCACTGCAACCTCTAAATGGTCTCTTTTGTGTTTCTTCCCTCTCATCTATTCTGTACCCTGAAGCCAAAGCTGTATTTCTAAAATTCAAATCTGATTATATCACCCACCCGCCTAAAATACTTCAAGGACCACCTATGATTTAGAGTAGTGATTGTCAATATTTTTTTTGCCAGAAAATGTTCCTTCATCTATATTTAAATATGTCCAAGAGATGGAAGTGGACTTGTTCTGGCTGAAGCAGAGGAGGCAAATCCCTGGATCCTTTATGGCTCAGACTCACCCCATCCCCTCCCTGACCGATGCTGACTTGTCATCATAGCCTTACGTCCATCTGTTTACCTCCTCATACTGATTCTTACCACCCCTCCCTACCGCCAGCACCTGCCTCTCCAAGTTTATTTATGCCATAGCTGAACCTTGCAGAAAAGAGTGACTGTAGACATAGTATAGAATTTTAGCTGCCGGTGGCTGTGTGCTTCCATCCCTGCGTCCACCTGCACTAAGCCCGAGAGCACCAATCACCCTGGGATCTTTCTTCATAACTCAGGGAGTTCTCATTACTGCTCTTCAGTTTGAAAGATCCTATTTCTGATTTCTTATGAGTTCCTCCTTTTCATTTTCGTTTTTGTTTGTTGTCTTGTTGGGTGGAACAAATCATCTGGTATTTTACGAGGAAAAGTGAGTGTGTGTATGTGGTGTGTGTGTGTGTGTGTGTGTGTGTGTGTGTGTGTGATTAATGTTTGCAGATACTGCTTGTCCAAAAATGTCTTTATTATATACTCTTGCTTGATTGGTAGTGTGGCTTGGTCTATATTTTTTAGATCATTTTTAAAAGTTTTTACTTATTTTGAGAGAAAGAGAACAAACATGAACTGGGGAGGGGCAGAGAGAGAGAGAGAAGAAGGGAGAGAATCCCAAGAAGGCACCGTGCTGTCAGCACAGAGCTTGATGTGGGGCTCAAACTCACAAACTGTGAGCTCAGGACCCAAGCTGAAATCGAGAGTCAGATGCTTAACCAAACTGAGCCGCACAGGTGCCCCTGGCTTGGTCTGTATTTTAAGTAGGAAAGAATTTTCCCTCTAATTTTCCATTTCAGAGCTTTTTTCTCCATTGTCCTCCAGCCTTCACTGAGCCTGCAAAAATATAAAGCCATCCTAATTTTTGATCTTTTGTATTTGGCACATGCTTTTTTTTTTTTCTGTAGAAGCTTATGGCATCTTCTCATTGTACCCAACTGCTCTGAAATTTCAGGGATGGGCCTTATTGTGGATACATTTTAGGCACTGCTGATGTTCAGGCTGACTCAGGTGCTACTGCCCTAGGATTTATTCTTGAATTGTTTCATTGATTTCTCCCTCCTCTCTTCTCAAACCCCTATTATTTTAATGTTGGGAGTGGATTTAAACTATTCTTCTAACTGTATCTTTTCTTTCCCTTCTGTTCTTTACAGAGAAGAAATTTATACATTGTTATTGGCTTCTTTATTTATGCTATAAAGATTTTAATTTCCAAGAATGTAGTTTTGTTTTCTGCAATATTTTAAGCATTCTGGTCCTATTTTGGTGTGGCAAAATCTTTTTTTTTATTTCTCTTAGAATATTAATAATAGGGTTTTTCTCCCTTTTGTTTACTTTTTTTTTTTTTTTGGTGGGAGGCACAGTCTATGTTCTTCTAAGTTTATTTTTGTTTTGTTTTGGTCACTCTCCTTCATTTTAAAGACTTTCTGGAGTGCCTCGGTGGCTCATTTGGTTATGCGTCTGACTTCCGCTCAGGTCATAATCTTGCGGTCCGTGAGTTTGAGCCCTGCACTGGGCTCTGTGCTGACAGCTCAGAGCCTGGAACCTGTTTGGATTCTGTGTCTCCCTCTCTGTTCCTCCCCCACTCGTGTTCTGTCTCTCTGTCTCTCAAAAAGTAAATAAACATTTAAAAAAATTAAGTATATGATATCCCTTTAAGTATATGATATCCCTTTGATGTTTGATCATGATTAGAGGGAGAGATCAGAACAATGATATGAACACTGAGGCCATAGTGAGGGCTTGTCAGTTTGGAACTTGTAGGAAGAGTGATTTGGTTTGTATGTGTTCTCAACCTGGGACATAATAATTCTCATAAAGGAACACTGAACTGTATACCTTGATCATAGAGGTAACAGATCAAACTCCAGCCTACTTGAGTGGAATAGTAGGGCTGATGGACCTCTCTGTAACATTAGCCAACCACACACACTTCCAGATTCAGTTCGATCTCTTCTTTTGTAAAAGTTGCTTTGAAGCCATCCTTCCCCTGAGTCCCAGACAAAATTAATTGCACCTTCCTTGGTGTTTTCAGGATACCTTGCATATTTCTTTATTTTACAATCTATAAGGTTGTCATAACTTGCTTATGTATCCCCTTACATTTTTATTTCCTTGAAGTAAATATCTAGGTTTTTTCCCATTTTTAACCCCCAAACCTGGATTAGTGATAGTATTTTGAGGTGGGGCCTTTGGGGACTATTATATTTAGATGAGGTCATGAGATGGAGGTCTTATGATGAGATTAGTATTCATATAAGAATAGACACCACAGAGCTTGCTGTCTATCTGTCATGTGAGGACACAGCATGAAAGCTCTCATCAGAACCCAACAATGCTGACACCTTGACCTTAGACTTCCAGCCTCCAGAACTGGGAGAAAATAAATTTCTGTTGTTTACTATACCTAGTATATGGTATTTTGTTATGGCAGCCTGAGCTAACTAATACAGACCCTAACACATAAAATAATCCCATAACAACCCCCAAATGGGACTATTACCCTAGATACAAATTCATAATGG
Organism: Panthera onca; assembly: GCF_046562875.1. NCBI lineage: Eukaryota > Metazoa > Chordata > Mammalia > Carnivora > Felidae > Panthera > Panthera onca. The sequence continues at coordinate 14,071,183 of NC_138356.1, read as the reverse complement.
CAAGAGGGAACGTGGTTTAATGTGATAAAAAGAATACCACATTCCGGTCTTCCTGGGCTCTGTTTCTTTGCATCTCTTTATAAATGAACATACTTTGAGTATCAGAGCCAAGGTTTGACCTGACTCTGACACTTCCTAGTGGAGGACCACAAGCAACTTCTTTAAGTTATCTATAGTTGTTTCCTTCTTGGTAAAAGGGAACAAAAATAAGTTTGTTTACCTAAAAGAGTTGTTTAGGTAATTAAACGTATAGTGCTTAGAAGAGCTCTGGTCGAAATTACTTTGAAAAATGGTAGTTGTAATACTCAACCACCCACACCATTATGCTACAGGGATTCTAACCAACATTAAGTGGATTGGCATATCTCAGATTTACTCCAATGAATCTGCATCTTTAAAACCTCCTCAGAAACAGTTTTTGCTGAGTGTCTCAGTGAAGAGGAGAGTAGATATTTTTCATGCTTTGTCTTTGTTCTAATGTTTTGAGAATAAGAGGCTTTTCTTCTTCTTCTAAAAAATGGTAGGTTTCTTCTGCGAACAAATGATTGGTCCCACCTGTCTGGCAGTGCTTTGGCTAAGCTGCAGTATGGCTAGTTAATATGAGGAGATCCTTTGTGTACTAAATTGACTGGTCTAAATTCTAACTTCTCTTAAAAGATAGTTGGGATGATTTCTTAAATATTGAAGGCCAAAAGTTCTAGATGGAAATAATTCTATATAAAGTATTGAATGACATTATTGAGCTTCCATAAAAATTTCCAAGTAAGATTTCTCCCACACCTTCCACAAGGGAGAAGTCATTTGCTAATGAGACTTAATGAGGTGAATATTAGAGAGTTATGCAAATCATTCCAATATGAGACTTGAAAATTGTTATTCTTCTTTGATTCCTTGGGTGTCTCTCTTTAGCAATTCAACCATAAAGAGGCACTTTAAAAAAAGATGTGATACCTTTTTTATCATGCAAATACGAATACAAAATGTGCAAAAATTAAATTATAGGTTGAATACAAAAAGATGTATCAGTGTTATTCTTAAAAAAAATCCACTTTTCCCAGTAGGGAATAATCTTGCAACGCATTCTCTTTCCCTTTCAAAACAGATGTTTTGGTTTTTGCAGGTACTGTGAGAACCCAGGATTATATTCAAAAGAAGGTTTATTTAAACATACACAGCTTTTAGGTATTCTTTGTATCTTTAAGACAGTTTGAAAGGTTTAATTAAGAGCCTGTGAAAGACTAAAACAAAGCATTCCTGTTAGGACCAGATGGCTTCCCTAGTAAATTCTAAAATCATTAAAAAAAGAATTAATACCAATCCTTTGGAAACTCCTCCAAAAATTGAAGAGAGAAAATGCTTCCAAACTTATTTTACAAGGCCAGCATTACCCTGGTACCAAAACCAGACAAAGACACTACAAGAAAAGAAAATTACTGGCCAATATCCCTGATGAACATGGATGCAAAAATCCTTTAAAAAATCTTAGTAAACCAAACTCAACAACACATTAAAAGGATCATACACTTTGATCAAGTGGGATTTAGTCCAGGGATGCAAGGATGGTTCAACATCTGCAAGTCAATCAATGTGATACATCACATTAGCAAAATGAAGGGTCAAAATCATACGGCCATTTCAATAGAGGCAGAAAGCATTTGATAAAATTTAGCATCCATTTATAATAAAAGCTCTTAATAAAGTAAGCATAGAGGAAATGTAACTCAAAATAATAAAGGCCATATATGACAAACTCACAGCTAACATCATACTCAACAGTGAAAAGCTGGAAGCTTTTCCTTAAAAGTTAAGAACAAGACAAGGGCGTCTACTGTCACCACTTTTATTCAACATAGTATTGGAAGGCCTAACCACAGTATTAAGGCAAGAAAAAGAAATAGAAGTCATCTAAACTGAAAAGGAAGAAATGAAACTGTCACTATTTTGCAGGCAACATGATATGTAGAAAACCCTAATGACTTCACAAAAAACTGTTAGAAATAATAACTGAATTCAGTAAAAACTACAGGATACAAAATCAACACAAAAACCTATTCTACACCCAACAAGCTGTCAGAAAAAGAAATGAAGAAAAAACCTCATTTACAATTGCATCAAAAATTATAAAATACTAGGAATAGATTTAACCAAGGAGGTAAAAGACCTATAAAACTATCAGACATTGATAACAGAAAATTCAAGATGACAGAAGTAAATGAAGATAGCTCATGAATTGAAATAATTAATATTGTTTAAATGTGTATACCACTCAAAGTAACCTACAGATTCAATGCAACCTCTATCAAAATTCCAATGGCATTTGGGGTGCCTGGGTGTTCCAGCCGGTTAAGCGTTCAACTCTGAATTTCAGATCAGGTCATCTCACTCTTTGTGAGTTCGAGTCCTGCGCTGGGCTTTGTGCTGACAGTACAAAGACTGCTTGGAATTCTCTCTCTGCATCCCCCTCCAGAATAAATAAACAAACTTAAAAAAAATCCAAGTGGCATTTTTCACAAAAATAGAATAAATAATCCCAGAACTTGTGTGGAATCACAAGAGACCCCAAATAGCCAAAGCAATCTTGAGAATGAAGAACAAAGTTGGAAGCATCATGCTCCCTGATTTCAAATTATGACAGAAAGCTATAGTAATCAAAGCAATATGGCATTGGCATAAAAACAGACCGACAGATCAATGGAACAGAACAGAGTGCCCATAAATAAATCCATGCACATATGGGCAATTCATCTATGACAAAAGAGGAAAGCACATAATACAAAGGGGAAAAAACTCTCTTTAATAAATGGTGTTGGTAAACCTAGACAGCCATATGCAAAAGAATGAATTTAGATTACTATTTTATACCATACACAAAAATTAACTCAAAATGGACTAAAGCTTTCAATATAAGATATGAAACCATAAAATTCCTAGAAACAAACATAGGTTGTCAGCTCCTTGACATCATCAACCATTTTTTTTTGGATCTGACTCCAAAGCAAAGGCAAGAAAAGCAAAAATAAACAAGTGGAATTACATCAAACACATAGCAAAAGAAATCATCAATAAAAATAAAAAGGCAACCTACTCAATAGGAGAAAATATTTGTAAATCATATATCCAATAAGGGTTTAATATCCAAAATATATAAAGAACTCATACAACTCAACAGCGAAACAAAAACAAACAAAAACAAAACAAAGCAAACACACAATAAACATTCTAATTAAAGAATGAGCACAGGATCTGAATAGACATTTTTCCAAAAGAGTCATAGAAATGGCCAACAGACACATGACAAAATGCTCACCATCCCTAATGGTTACCAAGAAAATGCAAATCAAAACCCTAGTGAGATAGCACCTCACACCTGTTAGAATGGGTATCATCAAAATGACAAGAAATGACAAGTGTTGGTGAAAATGTAGGGAAAAAAAGGAACTTTTGTGTACTGTTGGTGGGAACATGAATTGGTGCAGTCACCATGGGAAGAGTGTGGAGGTCCTCAAAAAATTAAAAACAGAACAACAATATATGATCCAGCAACTCCACTTTGGGGTATTTATCTGAAAAAATTGAAAACACTAATTCAAATGGATATATGAACCCCCATGTTCACTGCAGCATTATTTACAATAGCCAAGATATGGAAACAACTGAAGTGTCCATAGATGTATGAATGGATAAAGCAGATGTAAAATGGAATAATTACCCAGCCATTAAAAAAGATTGGCATTGGGGCGCCTGGGTGGGGCAGTCGGTTAAGCATCCGACTTCAGCCAGGTCATGATCTCGCGGTCTGTGAGTTCGAGCCCCGCGTCAGGCTCTGGGCTGATGGCTCGGAGCCTGGAGCCTGTTTCCGATTCTGTGTCTCCCTCTCTCTCTGCCCCTCCCCCGTTCATGCTATGTCTCTCTCTGTCCCAAAAATAAATAAAAAACGTTGAAAAAAAAATTAAAAAAAAAAAAAAGATTGGCATCTTGCCATTTGTGGCAACATGGATGGATCTTGAGAGCATTATGTGAGGTGAAATAATTTTGAGAGAGAAAGATAAATACTGTATGATTTCACTTGTATGGGGAATCTAAAAACAAAAACAAAAACCCACATACAAAACTGAAATCAAATAAAAACAAAACAAACAAAAAATGCTAAGCTCATAGATATAGATAGACAATAGATAAGTGGTTGCCAGAGGAAGGGGGTAATGAGGTGGGTGAAATGGATGAAGGGGAACAAAAGGTACAAACTTTCAGTTATAAAATAAGTAAGTCACAGGGATGTAATGTACAGCATGGTGACCAGTTATATGTCTGTAGTTATATATTGTATACAGTTATATACTGTATTGCATATTTGAAAATTGCGAAGAGAGTAAATCTTAAAAGTTCTTATAACAAAAATTATAGAATACCTGAAATTAATAGAATGTTATATGCCAATTAAACCCCAACTAAAATAAAGAGAACCTATATTAAAGATGTTAAAAAGAAATAAAAGCATTTTTGTTAGAAAATCTTGTTGCAATTGAAAGACAATGACGATTTTTCATATAAAGAAAATATTGCTTCAGCCAGTATAAAATCACAAAGTATCATTTTTCCACAACATCCTCAGTGTGCTCATACCAACCTTATATTTTCTATATGTCTAGAAATATGTTAAAAACACATTGCATCGGAACTGACACTGAATTCCATGAAATAATGAGAAGAATAAGTACAGGGATGGCAGACATTTGAACATAGCTTGTGGTCAATGCCCACACACCATACTTTGGTCCCTAATTTGTGATAACTGGAAGCCCAGAACTCAATACCAACATGCTGTACGTTGGTGTGAAATCAGTCACGGAAAATATCCCTTCCTTTAATTCATCTCACCCATGAAGTGAGACCGACTGAAACACATCCTAACCTCAAAGAATTCATAATCAAGTCATGAAGAATAAGAGATAAAAAGACAGAAACACATTCAATGAATAGTAATAAAGGCAGACTATGTGCTCTGAAAAAAATAAAATAAAAAAGCAAACAAATACATAAGTGCAATTCCCTGATAGATATTTTGGAATGTGGTCTTTCACTGCATGATTTAACTGGTGTCGGGATATTCAATTAACTTTGGGATTATTCACCTGGTAGTAGAATATATGGTGATAGATGGAGCAAACCATGGCTAGAGGCCCAAAGATCAATTGGGGGAGTGTTATTCTATTCTAAGCCAGAGGTAGTACACATCTAAATTTTGTAATATATTTTGAATAGGAAAAAAAGAGTGGATGTGAGAAACTCTGTGAAGGAAAATTGAGGCTGTGGTGACAGATTGCTATGAGTCCATGGAAACATGCGAGCGGTGGTGAAGTGAAGAACTACACAGAACTGGTGTAAATATTTCTACTTCCATAGTCACTAGGATGACCAGATGTCAGAATCAAATGGTAATTTTCCTGGGCCATCAGAAGGACAGAAGGACACTGTTTGTTTGTTTATCTAGAGACTGCAAGCAAGGGAAGGGCAAAGGGAGAGGGAGGGAGAGAGAGAGAGAAGGAGAGACAGAGAGAGAGAGAGAGAGAGAGAGAGAGAGAGAGAGAATCCCAAGCAGGCTCCATGCTCAGCACAGAGCCTGACACAGGGCTCAATCCCACGACCCTGGGATCATAACCTGAACTGAAATCAAGAGTCAGACGTTCAAGCAACTGAGCCACCAGGCACCCCAGGACACTGTTTTCTGTCAAACCGCAGATCGAGTGACTCCTGTGAACTTCCCCTTGTTCTGGTATATTGAGTATCTTTAATGGACCTATATTTAATAAAAACCCACTACGTACCTGGAACAGTGTTAAGTACTTGAGGAAAAGAGAAAATTAAGATCAGATCTATGTGTTGTCATGTTGACTTTACAATTGTTTAAAATGAATGGGGCTCTGTCTGGGCTCTGGCAACACTGAAAAGCCCCCACCCCTACCCTGGGTGATGTAGCATACCTCTTTCTTAGATGGAGTCCAGAACAACATGCTGCCAAGATGCCAAGATTGCTTGCAGATGCCCCTTCTGCTTTCTGACATGGGTTCTCTAAACGTTTAGTTTGACTTCCTCCATCCTTTCACAAGTAGGTGAAACTGTGTTTTAAGCATAAAGAAGGTGAATTCTTCACCTGGAGTAAGAATGTCCCTGAATTCTACCAGGGCTGCCATACTGAAACCATACTCTCTGAAGTTATCAATAACTTTTTTCATTACAGCAACGTGCAGAAGATGAAACTAGACCACTTTCTTACAGCATACACAAAAGTAAACTCAAAATGGATTAAAGACCTAAATGTGAGAAGGAAGCCATCAAAACCCTAGAGGCGAAAACAGGCAACAACTTCTTTGACCTCAGCCACAGCAATTTCTTGCTCAACACGTCTCTGAAGGCAAGGGAAATCAAACTGAACTACTGGGACCTCATCAAGATAAAAAGCTTCTGCACTGCAAAGGAAACAATCACCAAAACTAAAAGGCAACCGACGGAATGGGAAAAGATATTTGCAAATGACATACCGGATAAAGGGTTAGTATCCAAAATCTATAAAGAACTTACCAAACTCAACACCTGAAAAACAAACAATCCAGTGAGGAAATGAATAGACATGAAGAAGACATGAATAGACACTTTTCCAAAGAAGACATCCAGATGACCAACAGACACATGAAAAGATGCTCAACATCACTCATCATCAGGGAAATACAAATCAAAATCACACTGAGACACCACCTCACACCGGTCAGAGTGGCTACAATTAACAACTCCGGAAACAGCAGATGCTAGGGAGGATGTGGGCAAATGAGAACTCTCTTGCACTGTTGGTGGGAATGCAAACTGGTGCAGCTGCTCTGGAAAACAGTGTGGAGGTTCCTCACAAATTAAAAATAGAACTACCCTACAACCCAGTAATAGCACTAGTTATTTATCCAAAGGATATAGGCGTGCTGATTCATAGGGGCACATGTACCCCAATGTTTATAGCAACACTTTCAACAATAGCCAAAGTATGGAATGAGCCTAAATGTCCATCAACTGATGAATGGATAAAGAAGATGCGGTTTATATATACAAGGGAATGCTACTTGGCAATGAGAAAGAATGAGATTATGCCATTTGCAGCAACATGGATGGAACTGGAAGGTATTATGCTGAGTGAAATAAGTCGGTCAGAGAAAGACAGATACCATATGTTTTCACTCATTTGTGGAATGTGAGAAACTTAGCAGAAGACCATGGGGGAAGGGAAGGGGAAAAATAGTTTCAGACAGAGTGAGAGGCAAACAATAAAAGACTCTTAAATACAGAGAACAAACTGAGGGCTGATGGGGGAGGGGTGGGGAGAGGCACTTGTTGGGATGAGCACTGGGTATTGGATGTTAAGCGATGAATCACAGGAATCTACCCTCAAAACCAAGCACTGTATACACTGTATGTCAGTCAACTTGACAATAAATTAGATTAAAAAATACCTTTGGTCATGAAACCTAATGGTTATTTTTCTGTTTAAAAATTAAAATAAGTAATCCGGTGTCTTTTGTTTACAAATGACAGAAAAGCAACTGCAACGGACTTAAGGAAAAAAAAGAGGCTTTTATTCTCATAGCATTTAAAAGTCCAGGCTTCCAGCTCTTCACCAGGAATTCCAGTGAAATTCCTGACATGGACTCTCATTGGCCTGTTTTCCTCACAGGCCATCCCTGGGCTCAGGGAGGTCACACGCTCGCTGTTTCAACTGGGAACAGTTGAGTGAGGTTCACTCAACCCACACCAAGTAAATCAGGAGTCGAGAAGGCATGGTTCCCACGGGAACACTGAAGTATCAGAAGCACAGGGGATCCATCCATTTAGGCTTCAGCGTTTATTTTATTTGACTTGACAGAAACTTTTGACACCGATGACTCATTCTTGAAATACGGCATTTTCTTGCTATTTTTGGCATTATTTGTTTTCTCTCACTTCTCCTGTTACTCCTTCTCAGGTTTCTCCACGGGATATACCTGACCCAGTCCGGGTACTACCCCAAATTGTTTCAGGCCATTGGTCGCTTGCTCTGATTCGTAGCTGAAGACAATCCATTGAGGCTCACATCATTCTATCATTTAAAACATTCCAGCTACTAATGACATCGTTTCATCTCTTAGCAGGACTTCCTGTCTCAGGGTTTCCCAAAGGTACCGATGGATTCAGCTGTGACCAAACCCACATCACATCCATTACTAAGGGCACTACAAGCTCTAGCACTGAGGCTTGACCGGACTGAACCCATGGAGACTCTAATTTCCCCAGGTGCTGCCTGGAGGGGCTGAGGGAGTTAACACCCTAAAAGGCACATTTTGATCAGTGAGAAGCAAGAGCTGGAAGGACCCGGAAGGTAAATTGCATACTCTTTCCCAGCCTTACAGACTTGTAGTTCCACGGGGTCTCTCTGGGGATGTCCCCCAAGACCACACATTAGGCTGTTCCATGTGGGTAACGTACCACCAGGGGTTTGCTTTCCTGACATTTCTTCCTCACTACTATTTTTCTTTTATTCTTACTGCCCTGCTATCACACCCTCTCCCCCAATAAAGGGTAGCATATAGCTTTACTTTCAGCTTTGCTTCTTAGGAAATAAAACCTGGGCTGAGACACTGATCTTCTCTGATCAATGCACATTTATGGTTCCTGAGGTTCCTTCCTACATCATTTCTTTTTCATAGCACACATTTTTCTGGGGAGACATCACCCACTCCCATGATTTCAGTCGCCAACTACAATCTGATAACTCTCAGACCTCTATCCTGGCTCCTCTTCTGAGCTCCAGTTCCACAGACACAGCTCTTTCTGGATTTCTCTCCTTGGGAGGCTCACAGGAATCTCCGTCTCAACATGCCCAAAACTCATCTGTGTGCCAAACTCAAATTGCTCTTCCCTTGACATTTCCTCTCTTGGATGAATGGTACCACCTCTCTTGGGTGAATGGTGCCACCATGCACCCAGTTGTCTAAATCAGACACCTAGCAGCCTTGATCCCTCACTCTCCTTTATGCCTCACTGTTCACACCCAGTCGCTCATCAGGCTTTGGCAATTCTATTTTTTAAATATCCTTAGCAACATCTACCTTTTTCCATCTTCCCTCCATGACCTCTCCAAGTCATTTTCCTACTTGGCTGCATTCCTCCAGTCCACTCTCTGTAAAGAAGTCCCTTTATTTGTTTTTATTTTTTCCAGCTTTATTGAGATATAATTGGCATGTAACACTGTGTGAGTTTAATATGTATGATGTGTTGATTTGATATACTTACATATTGCAAAGTAGTTACTATGGGCTGGGGGGTGGAGAGGGAGAAGTGGGGAGATGTTGTCAGAGAGCAGAAACTTCCATTTTATAAGATGAGTAGGATCAGTCTTCGAGATCCTTTCAAACACTGACCTCAAAAAAGGCTTTCTGTTATCTCAGGTAAAACTTCCTTAACGAGGCTTACTCTGACTTTTATGCCCTATGCCCTACCTTTTTCTCCTGGTTCATTTCTTCCCTCTCAGCAATCTAGGAGACTTAGGCTTTAGCTCTATTGGGTTTTTGTTTTCTCGCAGCTCTGTGTTCTATCTCACCTCGGCGTCTTCACTTAAAGACTGGTTAAAACTGTTGCCCCTCTCGTCCTCATCTAGCTAACCTCTACCCATCCTTCGGATCTCAGCCTAGATAGCGGTTCTTCTAGGAAGCCCTTCTGTATCTTCACCCTCTTCCCCAGTCCAGGTCAGAGCCTGCTGCCAAAGCTCTCATTGCACCTGCTTGTTTGTTCTCCCAGCACTTCAGTGCTGAATCAGACATACCATTTAATTCTGCTTTCCATATACGGTCAGGTCCCCTGTCTAGTTTGCTCATAATTGCTTTCCTTAGAACCTGGCACAGTGACTGGTTTAAAAATACTCCTAATGTATATACACACTGACAAGTAGTTTTGCCACGTAGCTTTTTGTTTCGTGTCAAGTCCCAGAACATCCAGAGTTTTCTCCCCAGAGTTTTCAACCACTGTTGTGTTCAGTCTTGCCTTTGCAGGCCCTTTGAACAGCTTTCCTTGTAGAATCACAAATGATAGTATTAGAATGACTTTTAACACATACACTCCAAGGTAGAATTTATCACTGACTAGTTCTAAGAAATAACACCACGTTGATGTGAATGCAATTGTTAATTATGTATTTCAAAGTTTGTCTTCTTTCTAGCTTATAGTGTTAAAAAATCCAGTCTTTAAGAACTGATTTCATGGCAAGTGAGTAAATTAAGCACTCATTGGCATTGCTTTCCAGGGACCACGTGCAGGGAGCTGGGGCTACAATAAAAAGTCACCTTTTTATTCATTTATGCCTCTTTGAGTTGAGCCACTTTTGTATTCATTTATGCCTCTTCTTTGCCATTTTTCCCCAATGGCTCTCTACCTGAGAATTTTTCTTTTGTGATTGGCCTAACACATTGCATCCTTAAAGTATTTCATGATTATCATAATTTTTGCTTGTGTGTATTTTTATTTTATTCTCTGCAACTTTAGGTGATCATGTGTGCTATTTCCATTATATATATACATTTTTGCTCTGTTTACAGTTTATTATCTGTTGAATAGAAGTTGCTGATGGCAATTTTTAGGGTTATAAAATGTAATATTGGCTCATGACATAAATGGGACTTTTAAAATGGAATAATTTCCAAAGAAATCAACTTTATGGAAAAGCTAAGCTTGTTCAAAATGGATAAATACAATGTCTTATTATAAACATTAGGAACATATAAATTAATACCCACATTTGAGCTTTATGCTCAGAACAAGCTATTATGGGCTCAATAAGGACATTTTACATCTAAGCATACTATCTTTTGCACTAGGTTTTTTTGTTTTTGTTTTTGGTTTTTTTTAGTATCTTAAATGTCTTGTTTTGAGTTGGGTGAGTGAATGACAAGGCTCCACAAACACAGATTCAAAAGCTAACCCTGAGCACTCTTTTGCAGTATTGTATGTAAAAGTGTATGGAATAATGTACTTTGTACATTACACTAGGAGTGTATAGTTCTCTAAAAGATCACCTTCTAAGCCTCATTTTATTTAAACCATGAATTAAGTTCAGTATAGGAGTTGTAAGGATAAAGCCGTCTAGTAGACTCGTGGCTAATAAGGTGTAGTCAGTCAACATATCTGCATTCCCTTTTTTAACAGGATGAGAAAAATACCCTTCGATTTTTAGGCTATTGCAAGTGATGTATCTATCTCATCTCAGAGGCTTCATCCCAGATAGATTTTGGTATGCATTTCAAAGTAATAAGTTTCAAGATTTAATTGTGAGACAGAAAACAGCTATTAAGAACACTACTATTTTTGGAAAGTAGAGTATTAATTTCATGTAAATCGTTCCTCAGATTAACTAGGAAATAGTTCTGAAAATTGTGTTGGGGGTTAAACAATTGAGGACTTGAGCCTCAGGTGTTTTGCATCACAAAACTTCACTAATGACCACAGCAGTTCTTGAGAATGGAAACCCCCGGAATATCATTAATTGTCTAAAGCAAAGCTAGTGCTCAGCAGTAATGATGCCCTTTGCATATAATATCCCAGGAAAATTCTACTTTGGAAATGCCAGCCAGTGAGCTGTCAGAAATCCAACCTTTCATATAAATTTGGTTAATTCTTTTATCTTCGATCCAGTGTGATCTTTCATTTAAAAGGGGGGATGGATTTTGGGGTGCCTGGGTAGCTCAGTCAGTTAAGCATCCAACGTGTGGTTTTCGGGGGTTGGAGCCCAGCATCGGGCTCCGTGCTGACAGTGCGGAGCCTGCTTGGGATTCTTTCTCTCTTCCTCTCTCGCACTGTCCCTGTCTGTCTCAAAATAAATTAAACTTTTAAAAACAAAGTGGGGGTGGATTTTAAAAGTTACCCGTGTCTGTGGCTGTGCAGACAATCCCTTTACTTTTTGATTATTTGAAGGATATTTATCCTTATTCACATTTAAATTAAATCTCAGAAAAACCAAGTATCTCCCTACTGTTACCCCTTTTCCCAAAGCGGCATGACTTCATTACATTTATCACAAGAGGATGAATAAACGCTGTCATTCATATATTGGCTGGTAGGACTTTCCTTAAAAATTAAAAAGATATAGAGCAAAAATTTGAGGTAAGTAGAAAATTATGGGTTAAATTTGTCAAAAGTAAGAACATGCAGTATCTTCAAAAGAATCACAGATTCAGCTTCACCCCAGAATCGTCCCTATTTTTGTGCTCTGAACAAACTCTGTGACCTGAAACCATGAGGAGTGGCTCACTGTTAAATAGTCACCCAATCTCTATTCTATACCCCTTGGCTTCTCCTGCCCACTACTCCTAATTAGTATTAAAATTAGCCATCAAGTGACTGCTCTAATTTGGCTTAAAGGGACAATAACCTAATCAACCATAGTTAAGGACCTTTCCTACAAGTTATATTTGTTATAATTCCCTTCTGAGTGTTCCTTTAACCTACCTAAGGAGAAAATTCGACAAAATTCTCATTTTTAAATAAATACTATAGCCATGATGGTCTGCCTACATACGTAACCATTGGGCTGAATGTAGATAACTGTATGGACAATTAGTTATGCAAACACATTAATCAGCAATCAGTTATTACTCGTCTGTTTTGTGCTTGGTGCTGTGGACAATAAAACATGAACACCTTCCAAATGCATATTAATTGATGAGGGAGCATTAGGCAAGCTGACAGGCCACAACCTCCCTCCCCCCACCCTGAGGTGGGATATGTGTGATATTCCTCCAGCACTCTTGGCTGCCCAAGAACAAAGAAAAGGGGACAAGCAAATGGTTAACTGATAGAGATCATAGTCCTGCAGGACCTAAGTCTCCATCACCCCTCCATAGTGATGTGGGAAACAAAGGCAGAAGGAAATGGCAGACAGAACCAAATTTCCTTATACCCTGCAGCCCATTGACAAATACTTGAGGGTGGCAGAGTAAAACATTTCTCCAGGAACTCCCTGCTATCTTAATGCTAATGCTTTGCTAGAGGGAAAAACCACCCTAGCTTGACAATAGCTAGGCTTCCACTATCCTGGGAGTCTTCTTTAGCTTATGAAAACCTCACTGGAAACTTCCCCTGGACTTTACCTCCCCTAACCCCATAGTATTTAACCAGTCTCTCCACAAGGTCCGGGGCAGCTCTTCCTGCCCACAGGCCCCGTCCCCCGTGCTTTAATAAAACCACCTTTTTGCACCAAAGATGTCTTCAAGAATTCTTTTTTGGTCATCAGCTCTGGACCCCATGAACCCCACTAACACCCTCAAAAAAACCCTCATCATTAATTGCTGAACAACCATTTAAAAAGCCAAAAATATTCAGAAAAAAAGCCAAAATCAATACTTATAATCGATATACAGCCATTACTTAGCTTTCAGTCATAACCAAAAATAACTGATGTATAGTTGTCCTTTCTACAGACTTCATTATATGAACATCTGATTCACTTAATTTTAACAAGTTACTTAAAAGTCATAATTCTGAATTTCTAGGAAATTTGGGATAGGTATATAAAGATATAAGAATAAACAGACATATTAAGTAGGAATTTATTCTTCTGGTCTAAAAATGTCATTTTGAAGGATTTTTCTGTCTCCTAGTAAAGGAAAAAATGTAATGTAGCTATACTTACAAAATGTAGCTATACTCCTGAAGAAGAATATTGTGCCTAATGTGCATTAAAATCCCTTATCAGAGTTAAGGATATAAAAGTTTGACATTTGTATCATTGTGGGTCCCAAAAGGAAAAAGGTTGCACACTTACATCAGGATATTTCGAGGTCTCTGTATGCAAAGGGAATAATTGCGAAGACAGTGACAAGGTCTAGGAGAACTACGAAAAGCAGTCAGGGACCTGGAACCAGCAGGGCCCCTGGAGGTGTTACCCCTGAGCCCAGGAGAGACTCGGGGAGTGAGAAGCCAGGCAGAAGGAAAGAGCCATGTGGAGTACCTGCGTGAAGGAAGGGACAGCCCTAGCCTGAGATGGCTTCACAGGGAGGAGCCCAGGAGATGAAAACCCCTGACTTCACTCTCCTCCTTTCCATTGCCCGAAGGACCTCTGCATCTGACAAAACCAGTTGGAACCCAGACAGAGTCCATACAAATGTAGTCTCAGCATTTACAAGAAGGAGGAGAGTAAAAGGTGGAACCGGAGGGGCACCTGAGCGGCTCAGTTGGTTAAGATCCAGACTCTTGGTTTCGGCTCAGGTCATGATCTCATAGTTCATGAGACAGAGCCCCATGTCGGGCTCTGTGCTGACAGTGCAGAGCCTGTTTGGGATTCTCTCTCTCCCTCTCTCTCTGCCCCTCCCCTTATGGTGCACACTCTCCCTCTCAAAATAAATAAAAAAAGAAAAGAAAAAGTGGAACTGGAAAGTCAAATGGAAAATATGTGGCATTACATTGGAAGAGAATTTGCATCTATATATGACTCATCCATTAAAGCAATAAGAGATCTAACAATCTATGTATAAAGACGGGAACGGTTCTTTCCCAACAGGCTGATGGGTATGCTTAGCAATATTTGGAAAGCTGTCGAAAAAATCCCAGAGGTGGATATTGAGCAACAAAGGCAAATACCCAATAGCACACACAATGAATGGGCTTTATGTGTGAAGCGGGTTTATTCGTGGAGCAGTTGGGCAGATCCTCCCTTTTGTCCACCGCATACAGAGATGCACAGTGCCATCAGATTTGGGGAGGAGACCCTAGCCTTGGGCTTGGGGGTGGTTATTAAGAGGCGCGATTGGGAACTATCTTGTGCTGATCTCAGCCTATCCTTCCCAATGTTGTTAGCTAGAATGCCTGGGGGCACTCACCTGTGCCCCATGACCTTCCCGCAAACCTCTCCCCTTTCCAAACCAGGGTTATGAGTGGGCAGACCATGTGGTTCTCATTGTGATTGCAAGACGTCCTTCAGCAGCAACCATCGGGACACTTCAAAACAATAAAGGTTTATTACTTACGAGACCTGGAAACTACACAGCATGTCTGCCTGGGGTCTCTGGTTAGAGAACAAGCACGGGTGCCTGGGCTGGGGCGTTCTGCTTTTATTGGGGCCAAGGGTGGGGACCTAGGGTTTCACAGGCCACTCTTTATTTGTGAATTTAAAACACAGGAGCAAGAATTTTAAGCGCAGGTGGAGAAAAGACACATTTCCCAAAAGATCTGGAAATCACTGAGATTTCTAAAACAAAGGAACCTCAGTGAGGGAGGTGACCTGGCTCTTTATCTAGTTTGTGGCCGACTTTGAAGCAGGTGTCTCTTTGAAATGGATGCCTCAGCAATCAAAGTTTAAGTCAGGCATTTGCATTCAAAAATAAAAAGAAAACACAGCTCTAGGGGCTTTACACTAAAGAAGCCAATGTTGCTTTCCTAGCACGGCCAGGCTGGACTCGTGCAGCTCATGTGACATGGGGTCCTTTGCCCAAATCCCCCCGCCACCATCCCACCAGGATTGACTGCCTTGGATATTCCAGCCAGTCTTCTCAGCGCCTTGCAGGATACAACTCCTCTGGGAGTCCAGCCTGCGGGGAACCAGTCTTGGACAAGTTAACACTTAACCTCTGTAGGTAAGTTTTTGTGTGTTAACTTCCTAGCTGACCATATGTTATTTCTATTCCTACCACATCAGAGTTTTAAAGTAGTATTTTAGCTTTGTAGACTCTTATTGGATACATTAGGATTTTAAAATCTTAATGTGCGTTTAAATAACAGTATTGACTTCAATTGAATGATGTTTGTTATTTCATTTTCCTGGTGTTTTTACCTTAAACAAAGATGAGGGGCTGAATAAGAAGATCTCAAAGAATTCTTTTAGCACTAACATTCTTTGGTCATTTCCATTTAGTTCTGGAACACAGAAGAATACTCTTAAAACTTCTGAAAGCGAGGGGCACCTGGGTGGTTCAGTAGGTTAAGCGTTAGACTCTTGACTTCGGCTCAGGTTATGTTCTCCTGATTCGTGAGTTAGAGCCTGGCATCGGACTCGGCACTGACAGTGTGGAGCCTGCTTGGGATTCTCTCTCTCCCTCTTTCTCTGCCCTTCCCCCACCCTTCTCTCTCTCTCCCTCTCTCTCTCTCTCTCTCTCTCAAAATAAATACATAAATAAACTTAAAAAACACACACAAAACTTCTGAAGGTGACCATTTGCTTACTAATGTATACATTTCAGATACTCTCAGTAAATTTTTTATTTTATTCTATCTTGTTATTATAGACCATCAGCCTCTTTTTGTATTCACCAGCATATCTTTGTGTTTACCGTATGTTAGCCTATGAATTAACTGAAGAAAAGGGGTGATGGACAGCTTCTAAGTCAGCTTCACATAGAGATAGCATAAAAAAGGTGGGAGGGATGTGCTTACAGGAAGCTCATCACCATTTGATTTATGTTAACATGACTTTTGATAAAGTAAACTGCCTACTTTCTCTGCAGGAATAAGGACTAAGGGGAAAGCCACTAAAGCAAAGAGATCAACAAATTCTTTAGATAATTTTTAGGTGTGAATTTAGCAGGATATATTTGCTTCACCATTTGAAAAAGCAAAGGGGTGTAAATTCACTATTTACTTTGCTTACATGGTGTATGACATTGTTTAGCATTGTAACAACAGACCAAGAAAGAGGAAATCAAATCATGAAGATGAGACTCTCCTTTGAGAACTTGGAAGTCTGAGTTCAGCACCAACTTTTATCCAACTTGAAATAAAATTGGAAGGCTTTCGAATAACACTAACGCGGTTTTCCTGAAAGCCAGTGGTCCTCTACACCACTTTTCAAAAACCTACAAAGAGCAAATGTGCTACAAAACATTAATGCATTACTGAGAGCATCTGTATTATTGTGAGTATGGATTTTGTGTCTAATTTCTTAAATGCAATTTACATGGAAGAGTCAGCCTGTATTAAGCAGAGTTCAGCTTTGCTGACAGTGATCACAAAACCTTTCTGTTCCCTAGGTCTGTATTTACCCACCCGAAATACTGTAGTGAAGCGTGCTTTTATTTATGGGCAAAACTCAAAGCAGTTATTCAAGTTTTTATTTTTTGCAAAGATTTTCATCAGCACAACTACATAACCTCATTTGGGAGTGTCTCATATCATGGAGAAGAGTGCGTGGCAAACTTTGGTGGCTTAGGAATCACCTGAGCCCTTTGTTAAAGTGCATTCTGTTTCAGTGGGTCTTCAGTAGGTGGGCCCAAGATCTACATTTCTAATAGGCTCTCCAGTAATGCTGACTCTGCTGGCACCAGGACCACACGTTGAAAAGCAAAGATCTTTAAAAAAAAATAAATGAGGTATTTCTTTTTTATTTCTAGGGCACAGTCTGTGACTTGTGCTACCATAATGCTGAGCATCAGAAATTACTGAGATTAAAGAATTTGAGCACCAAAATGTGATTGAAAGGAACTGGCCCTGGTTTCCAGCTGCAAAGAAAGAAACGATAAACACATCTCACACTGGTGCTTACTCTGGCTCCAGACCAGACTGTGAAGGGTTGCCTGGGTGGCTCAGACCTTTAAGCCTCAGACTCTTGATTTCAGCTCAGGTCACGATCTCAGCTCAGGTCATGATTTCATGGTTTGTGGGACTGAGCCTGGCCTCTGGCTCTGCGTTATCAGCTTGGGATCTCTCTCTCCCTCTCCCTCTCCTCCCCCACTCGTACACTTTCCTGCTCTCTCGCTCTCTCTCTGTCTCAAAAATAAATAAATAAACATTAAAAAAATTTCTGTGAAACTTGGACTCACTCTGGGGTGTGCACAGGAGTGCCATTGGATCCATTTAGTGATAGGTGGGCTAAGCCAGACACTGTGTTTGCCAGGATGAGTGTATGCAATGATTTAGCTAAACATCTACGTTAATTAGGTACAGAGCAAAGGAAAAATGTACTAGAAATATTAACTGAAGTGTTTCATTCAAGATTATTCAATCTTAAATTCCACAAATGTTTATGAGGTACTTACTTGCTAGGACTCTAAAGTGTACCCTTTACAGGAGAAGATATCAGGTAATACAACTTTGGGATTCTACTTCTGAAAAACTGGCAAACGAATTGGGAAAATATGATATTCACATACAAAATGGCTTCTTGGTTACTAATAACATGATTTTGTAAACCCTAAATGCCAAATTAGAGATAAGGACTAATGTTATAACTGCAAATTTCAAATGAATACTAGGTAAAGCCTAGCAATCCTACCATACTTCTCTAGTGTATTTGTGTTCCCATTTTCCAAGATGATTCTTGACTTAGTTTTCTCTCCATGTCCAAAGCCCCTTTTCTCATTCTCATTTATGACCTCCCTCATTCTTTACTGACAAAAAAAAAAGGAAGTACCAGAAAGAAACCAATTTACTTTCCCATCACCTGATCAGATAAAACTTACACTCTCTGTATCCATATTCTCCTTTCCTCCTCTTTTTGTATGTTCCTGCTTCTGTGTATGCCCAGCCTCTTTGTTTTTATCACCTTCTAGTCCACTCAAGGATCTTGCTTTTGCAATTTCCCTCCTCTTTCTTTTGCAAGGTCAATTTCTTCCTCTCAGAACCGTTACTATTGACTTGCAAATATGCCTTAATATTCCTAGACTTAAGGAAAAAAAAGGTCCATTAATACTATATCTTCTTCCAGTCACTGCCTTATTTTTCAGCTCACTTTCAGTAAAAATTTTCAAAGAGAGTCATTCCTTTTTCACTTCCTCCTCATGTATACCCTGTGAGTGAGATTCTTTCTTTCAAACCCTGTGAATGAGCTTTGTTTCTTCTCTGCTCAACAACATGGGTTTTATTTTGCCAAATCTGGTAGCCTGTTTTCTGTTTTTATCTCATTGGAACTCCTGGTGGCCTCTGGCATGGCCGATCACCTCTCTTCTTCCAGAAGCACCTTCTTGTCTTGGCCTCCATATCAACATTCTCTTGATTTCCTTTGTCTCATTGGAAGTGTCTTCCTGAGGCAACCACCAGATTTTGGAGTTCTCAGGGTTCAAACGTTGGTCCTTTTCTCCTTATCTGCACTCAGTCTACAAGGATCTCACTCAGTTCTATGCCAACAAGTTGATTTAAAGGGCATGGTGTCAGGATTTGAGATGTTTTCTGTAATACTGAGATTGAGGAGAGAGCTGAAATAGTGCAGCGTAGAGAACAAAGTTCTATACTTCTCCAGGGCCATCTCCCGGGGAAGCCTAGGGCAAGGCAATCTCAGCTGGTTTAGTAGGCTTTAGCACTAAAAGCTAACTGGTAAGAGCAAAGGATGAGCAGAAGGACCCAAAGTTTGTGGAACACCCAATCTCTTTCATGCACTTTTTGAACTACATGAACTATCCATCCCTGCACTTACAGAATGCTGGTAGTTGTAGAGGGAAGCTGTATCAAGGTTCAGGGAAGGAAAATATGGTATATGGTTGTGAGATCAGGGTTGAATCAGTAACATTAGGCATAGATGGGCTTTTGGTCTGAGCACCGAATTAGGGCAAGATTATCAAATTAAGTCTTGAGAAAAAGAAAACATGATCAACAATATTAATAAGTTGTTGCCATTTTTAGCATTTGGGTGTATTTGGGTGGGGAAAACCCAACTATTCTGCTCATTAAAACTACTTCAACGGCGCATAGACTTTCAGATGATAAGGCCATCTTGGCAACTTAGAGGATGGGAACTGTGGCCACAGAAGATTTTGAAAAGTGCATAGAAGTTGACGACATATATCCTATTTTATCTTTAGCTTTGTTTAACTCTCTGTGTCTTTCTTTTCCCATCACTGCTTCCTACCACCAAACCCTGATTTGGATTTAACCTTCATATTTGGAAAATCTGGTCTGTGGCCAAGAATTCGTAGGAAGAATGGAGAAAAGTAGGTTTTGTTTTATTTTATTATTTTTTTAAATGATAATGGTGAGAAAAATCCTGGAGATGGGTTTTTATTCAAAATCAATCTTCCTTCAACCATCACAATTCTATAAAAATTTTATTAGGAGATTGCAGACCTCATTAGGATGGGTCAATCATTCATGTTTTTGTTTGTTTTTTGGTAAGGTCTTTGACTAGCAATCAAACACTCTAGGAAACACTCATAGTTTGAGAAAGTCCCATTTCCAACATCTTAACGTATTTCCATAAAGTAGAACATGTTATTAGCATATTGTGAGCTGTCTGAGCTTGAGGATACTAATTCAAGTCCCCCAAATTAGTGAATCTACTTGCTATTCCTTTTGGACTGAATAAAGAACTACCATCATTATATTTCTATGCCTTTCCAGGATGGTGTTTATAACGTGCCACAGACAGAGGGAATCAACATACAATGGGTGGCATATTTCATGGAAACCTGACCCTTGTATTTTCCTGTGTGTTCTCCATCTTCATTTTCCCTATTGGCCTTCACTCTCTTATGCATCACAGAGGGACACTGCTCCCAGATCGCTGACACTGCAGGTGTCCAGCAAAGAGCTGGGAGGCCTCTTTCTGCGGTGCTATTTGCACCATGATCATGCATCTTGATTCTCTCGAGCGAATTAACGATAAATGCTCAGAATTACTGTACTCCCCCCTTACAGGACAAAGCTGGCTTAGAAGTCTATTTAGGGCCTTCTAAGATTGGCTCCAAAAGACTGAGAATTCCTTGTGATGAAACACTAAATGCAGATAAGAACATTCCCCGAAGAAGCCCGCTAATTGCTCGGTTTCATTATTTTGTGTCTGCACAGGAAACTCCAGGCTGAGAGAGCTTCTCATTTCTCAGCAGTAATGTGATTAGTGTCTTCCTCCTGAAGTTTTCCTGTGGGGCAGGAAAAGAGCAGAAATCACCTGGTCCAGCAGGATTTGCCAAGATGGGAAGCGCATTTGCATGCACACAGGTGTTATGTTTCTTCCACAGATTGCTTGGTCCATATAACAAAGGAATATTGCTGTGAATTCTGAGCAGCCTCAGGGGTGCTCTTCTAAGACTCCAGGCAATGAAAAGGAAGAAAAGGTCTTTTGGTTAAATACTGAACTTCATTAATTAGAGGAAAACATTTGTTTCATGCCTGGTTATGTCTGGTATTAAGTTGTGTCATTTAAAACAATTTTTTATACTGCAATCATAGACTTGAAATCATACTTTCCCCAAACATACCAAATTCACATTTTTTAGAGAAAACTGATAGCTGTTGATATGCGTACAGAATTTAAAAATCTATATTTTTATGTAAGGTGAGGAACTTTAAAAAGCAAAAATTCAATTTTTAAACAATTGTAAGTAGGGGAGCGTAGAGTTCATCATGATGAAATGAGAATTGCTAACTATTGTGTATTTTCAACTATCAATTTATCATCACTAATTACTATCATTACAGAGTATGAACATAAGATTAATGGGGATTTCTGAGTTCTCTAATGAGGTCCTTGTAGCAAAATTTATACCAGTGACATGATTTTCTTTTGTTTAGGATATGAGTATAATTAATTCAGGTCTCTAATTATGAGGAAAGTCCTAAATAGAGATAAAAGTTTCATGAATGAAAGCATGCCCACTGCATTTCACAAACTAATGATTAGTCTCAAAGTAGAGAACTTCAAGGGCAGATTGAGACTTTGTTATTATTGTTGGGACTGCCATGGACATGCATTTTCAAGTTCAACATTATTTGGAGATGGGTGTTTTATTTTTATTTTTTAAACATTTATTTATTTTTGAGAGAGAGAGCGCGCACGCGAGCAAGCAGGGGAGGGGCAGAGAGAGGGAGATGGAGACCTGAAGTGGGCTCTGTGCTGACAGCAGAGAGTTCAACGTGGGGCTCGAACTCAAGAACCACGAGATCATGACCTGAGCTGAAGTTGGATGCTTAACCGACTGAGCCACCCAGGTGCCCCCAAGGACATGGGTCTCTTAAAATGTGCTATTTACTATGGTAAATTTCACTTTTTTAGGGTACAAAGAGAGATTTGGTTTAGTGTCCATGGCAAATAATTGCAAATATAGTGTCCTAGGAAAATTCTTACAGGAGCTATTGCTATATATGACATGCAGGTGCGTGGGCATGTGTGTGCATGTGTATGTGTGTCTGTGTGTGTTTTCAAAGGCTAAGCCATCTCTACAATTTTTGGAAGCTCTTTCTTTAAAGGCACTTGTACAGACTTTTTACAAGTCTATGCTGACACATCCTTGCTCCCTCACAGCTCTGCCCCTTCCCTCCCAACTGTCACTGCTGTATTCTCAGCAGGGACCACTCCTTCCCATCTCTCCATCACTGAGAGGTACAACCACTACTTTCTTTGGATGTTATTTGTAGAGAAGAGGAGTACTTCTCTATGTAGTTACACTTCTAATTCTTTGATTTCAGTTAGGTTGAGCACAGATTTGTAAATCCACCCTCCTCTTCATCTTTAAAAATGTTTCTTTGTAGAGAGGAGGGAGAGTCCCATCTCTATGAGTAAATACTCAGTACTCTTGACCCTTACTGCCTGCATTAGTTGCACTCTTGAAGAAGTGGAAGGAGAAAAGTGGAAGGGTAACCATGAACGACAGGTGCCCTCTGTAAGGAGACTCACACCCTCTCTGTATCCTCTCACATTCTGCCTAGCTAAGCACAGGCCTATTTCAGTTTCTACCAGGTGGGGTTCCTGCCAGCGTCTCTGGTTCCTGCCATTCTGGGTCAGACACATCTGACTTCAGTTATGTGGTGGAAATTGGAGGGTCATGTGGCAAGGAGCCTGGCTGCTGTACTCAAAGACAAGCTGTGCTTTGGGCATTTGTGCTTATAAGGGGCTGTGGCCTGATCACATCAGGTATTTTCTAGACTTCCCTCCAGCACATATCCCTCTTTGTTATCAGCAGCACATCTCTCTACTGTGGGCCATTGATACCTTTCCTTGTGGCTATTGTACAGATTAGAAAAAAAAATACATGCAAAGACTTGACATTCAGTTAGTGACCACTGTTATTCTTGTCTTATTGCCCAGTGGGTCTTTCCCATTGCAAGAAACATGGGATGTCAGACACAAGTCAGGCTGCAGATGTACACATGAAACCCTCACCCACGATCACAGGACTACGGAGACAGAGTCTGGGAAGTTTGGGCCCCCGCCATGGTGGGAGATGGGGTGATGAATAGGGAAACAGATGAAACAGTCATGTGGAAAAATCAGGAGAAGAGAAATACTTTAATTTTCACACTTTCAAAATATTCTGAAATTATAATGCCCTTAAGAGCCTGTGAGGTTTGAAGTACGTGTTTCCATTTTATGAAGGCAGAAACTGGGGCTCAGCGAGGTTAGGGAACTCACTCAGCCATGCAGCTATCAGGAGGCCAGGTGCTGATTTGGAGTTGGAAGTGTCAGCCTTGCAGGTCCCCTTGCTCTTACCCTACCTTCTGAAGCTTCCACACATCCCAAACAGGGACCCACACAGCCACCCTGCTCTGCTCCCGTGGCCGAGGACCACTCTGTCTCCATTCTTAGGCCACACAGTGCAGAAGAAGGTGTGATGGAGCATTGCCCCATGGTAGAAAACATCTGTTAAAGGCATATTTTTGATTCATTTTCCTTGAAATCAGGGTGTGAATATATTCTCTCATTCTGTGACATGCACGAGCCTTAGGGCCATTAAAATTTAACTCCTAATTAAACATATTTACAAATCAACTGTCTTAAAGGCTTACTCATTTTCTACTTGAACCCCACAAAAAATTTCAGTCCCCTGCCCAGAATTGAGAGGAGAAAACGATTGAAAAGTTTATGTTAACATTTGTAAAAGTGTCCTTGGTATTTGCCTTTTATACCCTGGCCCAGCATTTCTCAGTTATTCCCGGAAGGGTAAATAGTTGCCTCAAATTAAAAAAAAAAATGTTTAGCAGAGTATATAAAAAATGTAGAAATGTTTTATCCAAAAATATAGAGACATGTACAAAAGTACTAAGCCAGTATAAATGGTTGCTCTTACTGAAGCGATAATGTACGTTGAGAAAAGAATATCATAGCTGAGAAAAGAAGGCAGCAACCGAGAGACCACCCCACGAAGGCAAGCACGAGGGTCCCCCTGGGTGTGACGCATTAGCAACATTTCAGCATTTACAAGTGCTGCCGAGCTGGTCTTTTCAGTGTTCATCCAGCCATTGGCACTGCGTCATTATTTCAACATCTGATACTATCTGATGTCTAATCTGTGCCAGACATGGAGACAGACCCCATGGTTAAGATGTGAACAAGACATTGTACCCATCTTTATGTGGCTTAAAGCCTAGGCAGAGAGACTCTCAAACCAACTATGTTCGCACGCCTAATGCAGAGAGGTTGAGATAGCAGAAGGGAGAAGGGCCCTGCGAGTTCAAAGGAGATAAATCTTCAGCAGAAAGGATCGTGGGGGAGCGGGTGCTGGACCCAAATCATGAGGAGAAGGGGTTAGCTAGGCATCAGAGGGAGTAGGAGCGTTCCAGATACAGGAGCATATAGAGAAGTCTCTGCAAACTAAAATTAGCGGGGGAAGAGACGGAGTGAAAAATACCTGTGAGGAAAGGTCAAGAGAAGAAAATGGAAAATATAGGCAGGATCAGTTCATGAGGGATTTGGAGTATCTTGTTTAATGTTTTGGCTTTCTTCTAAAAGCTGTGAGAAACCCCTGAAAGGCTACAAATACAGGAGTGACATAACTGAATTTTTATTTTCGGAAAATTATTCTGGCATTAGGATGTTCTAGGCATGGGAGACAGAAGAGGGTATCAAACAATTTTCCCTATTTCTGGATTAAGCTTTGGGTGAAGGGTGGCATCCCGCTAAGGCACAGAATATCAGAGAAGGGGCAGGATGCAGGGAGGGGGATGCAAGGTCAGTCTCTGATGTGTAAGCCATCACGGAACAGCCATCAAGGACGAAATGCTCAGGCACAGTCAGAGAGGTGCAGAGGTCAGGGAAGATGGCCAGGGGTTCTAAAGAAACTTGAAAAGAGTGTGGTCAAAAGTTTCCAACGCTACAGAAAATTCTAGTCGAGAGGGATTGATAGGTGCCCACTTGAATTGGCAGAGAAAGGTCATTCATGACTCCTGGGAGAGTAGCTCCCCTGGAATGATAGGGCCCCTCCCTCTGGGGGAGTGAAGGGGAGTTTGGAAATGGAGATTAGATCCGCAGATTTGTCCTTCTAGAAATTGGGCTGTCAAAAGAGAGATACAGAGTGGGATCTAGAGGCAAGTTGCCTTTCTCTTAATATTGGGGAGGTGGTTTGAAGCTTGTTATATGCTAAAAAGAAACACCCAGCAGTATGTGAGTGGGGAGGCAATCTCTAGAAACAGAAGGTGTTAGGGAGCAGTGCCTCTCTTTCTCCGAATTAGAGAGAAGGCAAGATGAGTCACGATGACTTGCTCCTATTTCCACTCTCAAGTAACAAGCGGTGTCATGTGTAGAGGAGGGGCAAGGAGGGTCAGGTCAGGCACTGGGACCGAATAAG
Source organism: Panthera onca (assembly GCF_046562875.1). Classification (NCBI taxonomy): domain Eukaryota; kingdom Metazoa; phylum Chordata; class Mammalia; order Carnivora; family Felidae; genus Panthera; species Panthera onca. The sequence goes on along the minus strand of NC_138356.1, from coordinate 14,045,702 downwards.
GGAGGTGGAGCACTGGCTGGGAGCACACGCAGTGCTCTGGATACACCTCGTCATGGTTTTGGTGACTTGCTAAATATACTTGGAAAATCTAGAAATCTTTCTGTTTTTATTTTGCTTCATTTTTTTCAGGGTCAACACTTCCATCAGGCTTTAAGAACCAAAGCTTTGTTATTACATGATTATGAAGTGCTACTTTTAATGAAGAGTTTCAGCTCTCCCACACTAATTAGGGTAAACCCCATTATAACTGTCTGCTGTATGGTTTACAACTCATTTCACTGCAGAACATCATTTATATGCAATTGGAAGAAAGGCTCCATCCTATAGTATGTTTTTATAGTCAGACGCTACCTCTTGCTTAAACAATTATCTAATGTAATTACATTAGAATTATTAGAATGTACCTTTTAAAAGCTCCAAAATGAATCAAACCCTTGGATACAGATCCATACATAAATTTCATAAACTCAAACTCATATGTCTAATGAACAGGAGTGAATTTGAAATACTTTGATTCGATTTTTCCAGTCCAAAGGAGCATACGTTGTCCCCAAATTTCTGGATCCATCACAGTCCAACGCTTAGAATTTTTTTTGCTGAGTGATGATGAATTTATATTGAACTATTTGTTCTCCTTCAATTCCCTCTTAATCGATGGGAAACATCTATTAATCTACTAAGTCTAAGTATGTTGTTGCATAATAATAATGTCTAACATTTATTGAGTACTGACTATATGCCCAGTTTTAGGTGACTTTGTTTTAGGTGACTTTGCTAGTATTATCTCATTTAATACTCCCGGCAATGTTATGAAGTAGGTATTATTATCGATGTAAGATCATGAGGACAAGGGTATTTTACCATTGTGTTTGCCGCCTGCAACAGCATCTGGTAAAGAGTAGGCGTGTAAAACATATTTCTCAATAGGTAAAACTCCATTGGGCAAATGAGGAAACTGAGCGACAGAGATACTAAATAATTGGCCTTACTCCCTAAGGTTTCGTAGTGTAAATTAAATGAGCCACCATAAGAAAGGTACTTAAAATAGGGTAATGGTGAGGATGAAATACATTCATATTTGTGAGTTGATAGAATAGGGCCTGGGGAGCCTGGGTGGCTCAGTCGGTTAAGCGTTCGACTTTGGCTCAGGTCATGATCTCGCAGTCCTTGAGTTCGAGCCCCGCTTTGGGCTCTGTGATGACAGCTCAGAGCCTGGAGCTGCTTTGGATTCTGGGTCTCCTTCTCTCTCTGCCCCTCCCCTGCTCACACTCTGTCTGTTTGTCTCTCTCTCTCTCTCTTTCTCTCTCTCTCTCTCTCAAAAATAAATAAACATTAAAAAAAGAGGAATAGGGCCTGGAACATAGTAAACACTGTCTGCAGATTTTGTCAGCACTACTAGAATTATCTGTATACTTTTGTGTCTTTCTCCCCTGATCAGGCAAGGCCTTATTTATTTCTCTACCCCTGGGCCAGTGTGTTACATACGTTAGGTAGTCCGCAGATAGGTTTGAGGGAGAAGATGTTTTCAAACAGATATTTCTGAGAGCTTAATGAATTATTTGTCTTAATAAAATTAGAATGGATTTAGGTCATTTATTCAATATTCATTCAGCAATGTGAATCAGGGGCTACCATATCCCACGTGCTCTGCTGGAATAAAATGAATAAAATGAAATGGAATAAAATTTTGGAATAAAATGTTGAGGAAAAACAGAAGAGACAGTCCCTGCCCTCATGGAATTTGCAATCTGGGGTGGGGGGTGGGGAGAGAGAGGAATGCCAATATGTTTTCTTTTTTTTTAATAATCTTGAATAAGAAGTTATCCAAACCATGACTTATACATATGAAATCTATAAAATCTTCTTGATAAACTGGACCACAAACTAAGCTGGTCACAGTGATCCAAAGCGTGTCCCATGCAAAAACATTAAGAACATAGCATATGTATAGACCGGAGATAAATAATACTAAGAGGAAAGGGTAACTCTTTAGAAATATTTGGAATAGGATAACAGAACTAGCTAGAAGAATTACTTACAGTGATTGAGCGTTGCATAATAAGAAGCAACATTATACAATCTAAAAAGGAAACATTTAGATTGGAAACGAAAAAAAAACTGGTAATGATAAAATTGGTTAGATAATGGGATAATTTGTCAAGAAACATCCCATTTTCAAATACAGGTGATGACAAAATGTAAAATTTGCTATGCAAACCAAGTATAAACCCAGCGGGGAAAACATTAGCACATCAATAATGTATTTTGTTGTGCAGCAACATATACAAGCACTTAATTCTGTATTGAGATAATGACACTTTAGCATCCCACTGACAAAAGCTTGGATAGAGGCCCAGTCTTCTCTTCAGGCTCCATGACTTGTGAGATGTTTCCCAAAGCTGATGTGCAAGATAGCTTTATAGTCTTGATCATGCCCTTTGACCTTTATGGGTTTCAGCATCCCCATCTGCGAAGCAGGGTAATGATTTAACTCACAATGAACAAAACTGTAGCTAGCATTTATAGAGACCCCACAGCGGTTCCAAGTGCAAAGTGCTTTTACAGATGCGTGCGCCATGACGATAATGGACCCCACCTTCGTGGGATTCAGAAGCTCGTCTCTGTGTGCATCATAAGTGAGGGGCAGAGCCAGGAATGACCTTTCTGACTCCGGCAACCACTTTCTGTCCTGTGGGCCCTGTTAGTGCCTACAAGATGGGTCTTTCCTTCAAATCTCCATGAAACCAGCAACCTAAAGACAACAAAAGATGCACCCTTTCCAGGGTTCTCTTTTACCTCAGAGCTGTGCCTTTTTCAGGGGATAAGGGTTTTTTTTTAAACTTGAAGAGTGTTGTGTAAAGGCAAGTTTCTGGAATTACTGCAATCACCACCATGTCACCCTCTTGATGAACAGTCACATCAAGCCTGGCATCAGAGCATAGGACATGAGAGGATCCTACCATCGTTCTCTCTGGATCCCTTCCCACCTTCGCCCCTGAGTACTCTGTTCCAAAAAATACTTCTTTCCTATCACCCTTTCCATAGCACAGGGCCCACTGCCACCACCCAGCCTCCCAGGTCCCAGCCATTTCTGAGAGGAAAGCAGCCTCATTGCCTCTTGAAGCAATTCACAATAGCCGACAAGTGACGGCTAGACCCACCCGGCCCTCCTAGGACCTACACGGTGCACTAGCATTGCGTAGAGCGCTATGGCTTACAAAGATTTGCAAAGCATATTCAATTCTCTGAGGTGCTCTTAGCTGAAGTCTTCAAATAGGGAAACTACGCTGGAGAGAGAGTAATTAGCACAGACTCATTCTGCTACTAAGTGGCAGAGCCGGGGTTTACACGCAGAATTTCTCGCTCATGGTTGCATATTCCGTCCGTTATCTCTCCCAGCTGTTCAGGAAGCCAACCTTCTTCCTTGCCTCTTTCCTAGTTCTGGCCACTAGCACATCCTTCCTTTGAGCCACGGCATGTAAAACTCATGCAGTTAGTGATTTGGCAAACTCATTCAAAAACTTGCTCAGTGTTCTCTTGTATTTCACTGACCTGTTGAACAGAGTTAACTGTTCAATTTGGCGGTACAGAGGCAAGAGTGGATGAGTCACTGTTTGACACGAGTATGTAAGCCCTATAGAAAGAGGTGTTCAACAAAAGTGCATTACTTTTTCGTTGTTTCAGTTAATGTCTGGTGGGTACTACTTTTGGCATTCTGTATACATTGTCTCATCGAATATGTAGGCCACACTAAGACGAACAGTTCTATCACCATGTGCATTTCACAGATGGGAAGACTGAGGCACACACACCCAGGTAACCGGCCCGAGAGCTAGCAGATGGAGCTGGGATGCAAACTCGAAGAGTGTTGTCCCCAGAGCCCCTGCCTTCAGACCCAATGCCCCACTGCCTCCCATGGATCTACCTCCCTCACCCTGCAGAATGCCACAGAGGTTGGGGTTGAATGAGAATACTGGCAGCTACGTCCAGAGAGCTTGAAGACAGCGGTGACCTCGTGTTTCTGATAATTCACCAGCATCGGCGCCCTCCAGGCCACTGATGTGTTTGCTCAGGAAGAACAATCTCTGGAATCTCCATTGATCTGAATTCAACCTCCTTACTCTTGGGAATTATTGAACCCAGCGTGAAACACAAGTCTATGTCAGGAACAAATAAATCCATCTCTGCGTCCCTATCCGAATGGGGCTTTTCTCCATGGAAATCAATGGAAGTTGAGTGGCTCTGAAGAGCCTGCCTGAGATGTGCTAATAGCAGAACACTGTGTGCCCCTCCTACTTACTGTGGAAGGGAAGAGGCTTCGGGTGGTGCCTACATTCCAGCGGCGGGGCGGGGTGGGCTTGGAAGCTAATAAACACAGAAATAGCATAAGGGTTTAGTGAGCTGGAAAGAGCCTTTTCAAAAATCAAGCGGCACACAAGGGCTCATGGGCTGTGGTCCTTCTGTAAATTTTTTACTTTCCCAGTTCCTCTGTTTCCTTACAGGGGGTTGCTGTTTGGGTCTTGTGTTTTAACTCATGCGAAATGTTTGTAATGGTGGTGGACAGTTGTGTGTGAGAGTTCAGTAACCGTAACTGTGATTTCTCTTTGCTGCTGACTCCCCTGATTGGATAATAGGAAACGTGAGAAAACAGTGATTACGGCTCAAAAGAGAATGAGGGAGGATACGGCAACTTCCAGTTCCTTGTCACTCTTCAGCTCCTTTGTCCCATGCTACCTCTCCTTCAGAGCCCTTCTCAATCCCTCAAAAAAGCTGCTCTTCCTCCTGTAGGTAACATGCTTTATTTATTTCTTGGTCAGAGTAATCTCACATTTATCATAATCTGATGAGGCGGGAACCACTATTGTCCCATTTTCACATGAGGAAACTGAGGTTCGAGGTTAAGCAATCTGCTTCTGTCACACAGATGCTAAGCAGTGGGGATGAGACTCAAGTGGAGCCAGAATGTAATCATTGGGTTTACATAACTCAGGGTGGCACAGTGCTTGCTTGGCTTTTGAGTCAGAAAAATCTGAGTGGGAGCCCAGGTTTCAGCATGTATTAGCTGTACGACTTTGGGCAGACTCTAGTTTCTTGACCTGTTAAATGCAAATAATGTGTTTACCTCTTGGAACAAGTGGGGATTAAGTGAGATGGTGCTTATGGAGAACCAGAAGGGACTTAATTAGCTGAAGCTTTTACTAGAATTATCTACCTCTACCAGACCTTGATCCCAGCTTTATATCCCCAGCACAGTGTCCAGCAGGTGATAGGTAAGGATGGATGGATGGATGGATGGATGGGACATGAACAATTAAGTTGGACTGAGAAAATTATGCTGTGAAATGTCACATCAAAGCAATGTTATATATCAGTTATTTTAATACAAATTATGTTATTTTAATGCAAATATATTCCTTACTGGACATTTTGTGCATCAAGTAATGAAGGTAGGAGAAATCATACAAATATCAAAGTTAGACATAGTCATAATCTTTATAAATGGCTATATTGATTAATATTTCTAGATACTTAGGGGCGCCTGGGTGGCTCAGTCAGTTAAGCGTCTGACTTCAGCTCAGGTCATGACCTCACACTCTGTAAATTCGAGCCCCGCGTCGGGCTCTGTGCTGACAGCTCAGAGCCTGAAGCCTGTTTCAGATTCTGTGTCTCCCCCTCTCTCTGCTCCTCCCCTGCTCATGCTCTGTCTCCCTCTGTCTCAAAAATAAATAAAAACATTAAAAAAAGATTATTTCTAGATACTTAAACAATGTACATACAAATGCATGAATTTTTTTCTAATCATAACATCCCATTTGCACTCATATTACATTGCCTAGAAACTTATTCATTATATTGATGAAAAATCTCACCATCAACCATTCCTACTCCATTACATTTTTATTGTGACTATTGTTCCTCAAATAAGTACCCTGTCACTTGGCATTTGCTGATCATTCATATAAATTTAAAGTGGCAAGAAATTTTTTTCTGGCCTCACTGATCTCATAGGAGAACAAGAACATCTGAAATCACCTGCCAGGCCTATGACAAAAGGGGCACTTTATGGCCTGGCTTCTGTCCAGAAGTTTCCCTCATTGCTGGTAGTTTTGAGAAATATTCCATTGCTATTACCCAAACAGAAATATGGGGATTTTCTTTTCCCTAAAGCTAACGGCCTTGGGTAACAGACTTTCTCCATTTTCTATCTCTGTGTCTCCAGAGAGATATATATTTTTTTGTTTTTTTCCCCCCCTCTCCTCTGGAGCCTTTAGGCTCCTTGAAGAGATTGTAGCCAATGACATGTTTCCTCCAGTTCATCATTCTGTTGTAATATGTTCATTTAAAAAGAGAAATAGTGACTCTGAGACATTTCCATTGGCCCCAAAATGATCATTACAATTATGAGGTCAATAAGGGGAGACAGGGAAAAAAAGTGTTTTCATAAATTCCATGAACCCAGATCCTTGATTTTTCCCCATTTCTCTTCTCCAGGATGTTCTCTGTCTGACATCTTTCTGCCCTCTCTTGAGCCTTTTGATTCTGTCTCAAAGCTTGCTCATCTAAATGGCATTTTTAGAGATTATTGTCTGCCTTCTAATCTAGACATCTACATTAGCTCTACATGGATTATAAATGAATACATGTATACTGTTTTATTCAAGGCTATTATATATTTAATTAAGAAGGAAAATGCCATAGTGGTTATATACACAACTTTCATTTCTAGGGAAGAGTTTACTGATTGTAGGTTGTTTGATAACAGTTGAATGCGCTTGCTGGTATTAGACTAGGTTGATACTCTATAACCAGAAAGAGAATAACAAGTGTAAATGAAAAAGAGGATGAGGGTTTAGTGGATCAAAGACTTCAAAGCAGTAGAAATGAGGGGTGAGGAGTGAAGGGATGAATGTTATTCTGGATAAGACCTTTGGAGAATTGGAAAAGCAGACTGTCAGGAGGGGAAGTCAGTGTCAGTTTGAGATCCCTCATCTCAGGCTGGTTCCAATGGACTACAGTTTATCCTCAGTTAATATCTAATTATGTCTCTTTTCTCCTAGCCTCACTTCACCCATGAATTTCTTGGTTTAACAATTAAACAAACAAACGAAAAAGTTCTCCCACTATGAACATATTAATTCAATCCTTTTATAAGGAATAAAATTACAGCTAAATAATCAACTCAAAATGGACTGCAGACTTAAATATAGAACTTAAAACTGATTAAAAAATAAGAAAAATTTCAGGATCTAGGGGTAGGCAGAGTTCTTAGACTTGACACCAAAAATATTATTTATAAAAAGAAAAGTTGATAAATTGACTCTCATCAAAATTAAAAATGTTTACCCTGCTACAGAGTCTGCTAAGGGGAAGGGAAGACAAGCTACAGACAGGGAGAAAATATCTGCAAACCACACATCTGGCAAAGGACTCATATCTAGAATACATAAAGCACTATTAAACAGTAAAAAAAACCCCATAAATCCAATTAGAAGATGGGCAAAAGTCACGAAGAGATATTTCAGCAATGGCAAATACTCACATGAAAAGATATCCAACATCATTAGCCCTTAAAGAAATACAAATTAAAACCACAATGAGATATCACTATGCATCTATCAGAATGCTTAAAATAAGTAACGGTGACACCAAATGCTGGCGAGGATGCAGAGAAACTAGAGTGTTCACACATCGGGAGCGCTGTAGTCTCTTCTCGGTTTGACAATTTTCCATGAAACTGAGCACGCAGGGACCAATGACCCAGCAATTACATACTTGGGCATTTACCTCAGAGAAATGAAAACTTGTATTCACATGCAATCTGTATACAAATGTTCATTCATAATAGTCAAGAGTTGGAAAAAACCCCAGGTGTTCTTCAATGGGTGGCTGGTTAAACAAACTCTGGTATATCCATATCATGGAATAAATACTCAGCAATGAATAAGAATGAACTATTGACACATGTAATAACTCTGATGAATATCTAGAGAACTAGGGATTCCTAAAGGGTGCATACCATATTTGTATAACATTCTTGAAATGACAAAACTAGAGAAATAGAAAATAGATTAGTGGTTTCCAGAGGTTAAGGACTGGAGGCAAGTACCTGTCTATAGAAAGGTAACACAAGGGATCCTGTGGGGATGGAAATATTTTATATCTTGAGTATATCAGTGTGAATATTCTGGCTGTGATATAGTTGTGTGTGAGGCTCCACTGTGGCAATTGGGCAAAGGGTATACTGACTCTCTTGGCATTATCTCTTACAACCACATGGGAATCTACAATCATCTCAAAATAAAAAGTTTAATTAAGACATGGTTTTCAAAGGACATTTATTACCTAGGGAAATGGCTCTTATAGCAGGTGAAAAAGCAAAATATGAAACAATATAGTTAAGTAATGACAAATTTAGGGAGTGTATGTATCTACCTACATGCTGAGCCACATATATACTATATATATGCATATATATATATATATATATATATATGTATATATATATGCATGCATATACATGCACTATATTTATATATACATACATACATATATGTGTGTGTGTGTGTGTGTGTGTGTGTGCGTGTTGAGCTCAACAAATGAGAACACTAAAATACTACGAGTGATGGGGAAAGAACAGAAAATAGTTTTTTTGTTTTTCTTCAACATATTTTTCAGATTTTAAAAAATGTTTATATATTATGTTTATAATTGGCAACAAGAAAACAAACCAGCTTAGACCATGACCACCCAGCCAACTCCTACTTCAACACCTCAGACCTTTTCTAATAGGGCGTCAGAAGAAATGGTACATTATTGAAAACCTGGATCTGATATTAAATAAATTATCCTTTCCTACTCTCCAAACTGATGACTTTTATAATTAATGGGCTAATTTAACTGCAAATCTTCAAGTCAGTAATATTAATTAAAAAGAAGACATGTAAATGACCTTCTGAAAAGGACTTATCTCTTAATTTGCCCACAAACGAGCACTTGCCATTACTTCTTAATCAATACCAGGAAGCTGGCTGGAATTAATGCGTGGCTTCTTAGTTTCAGCCACTTTTAAGAGCACTCAGGATCACCACATACAGACCGTTCAAGGCCAACCCTATATTTCCCTTTAATTTACCTGACCTTTCAGGCAGTGAGTGAATTTAAGGCCTTTATAGGCTTGGCCTGAATAACTGGCAACTTTCATTACTTTAATCATTGACCAACAGCTTTGGGAAATGTCAGCCTTTCCTATGCCATTGTTTAATATGTTAATAAGATCATTAACATCTTCTTTTGCTGAGAAATGGACCTGATACATAAAGAAAATGGTAGAAGGTTGGAGGGAGAGGGAGAGGAATAAAACTTTATCTTTATTTCTAGGAGAAAATTGGTGTTCTTTCCTCGCTATCTTTTTTTCTCGCATTAGATGTAGCAAAAATGGTGGCTAGCAGGTTCTAAAACTGATACTTATAACCAAATGCAGTTGCCTCTTTTGGGGAGATCTGGGTCTCTAGTCAGCACATAAGGTGAGAATCAAGTATCATGTATTGCAAATCATTCCTGGCATCTCTTAAATTGTCCAGAAAAGACCTTGCTAATACACGTTTGTGTGTGTAACACATCCCTGGAACTCTTCTTTTTAAGACCTAACCTTCAATTAATTCACTTTCTTTTTTCCTCAAGAATGTTGTTGATTATATTCTTTTGTACATCTTAATAAGCATTTTACTAGCTTGCCAATAGTAAGGAAGACCCTTAAAACCACTGCCATGTTCTTTCAGTAGGTCTTTCTGACAGTCATCGGCTGTTTCAGGCTTGAATGCTTCCATTCCCTTGATAATGTAAGTGACCCAGTATGGGAATTGCCAAGTTGAATTCAGCCAAGGTAAGTAAATACTTGCATCAAAGGACTGCACTGTAACGAAGAGGTAAGAGTGAGATAACTCTCCACCACAGCATCATCTTCACATGAAATCACTGGTTGTGTACATTATTTTTTAGACATTTATTTATTTTTGAGAGAGAGTGAGAGTGAGGGAGGGGCAGAGATGGAAGGAGGACCCAAAGCGGGCTCTGTACTAATAGCAACGAGCCCAAGCCCGATGCGCCCGATGCGGGGCTGCAACTCTGGAGCCATGAGATCGTGACCAGAGCTGACGTCAGACGTTCAACTGACTGATCCACTCAAATGCCCCAGAAATCACTGGTTACATTTTACTGCTTACATTAGTAGAGGGTTTCTCCAAGTTGGAACTAATGGTCTAATGAACAACATTAGCACCATATCAGGATTTTTTAAAAATATTTACTTATTTTGAAAGAAAGAGAGAGAGAGCGAGAGACCAGGGAAGGGGCAGAGAGTGAGGGAGGGAGAGAGAGAGAAAGAGAGAGAGAGGCAGAGAGAGAGAGAGAGAGACAGTAGAGAGAGAGAGAGAGAGAGAGAGAGACCAGGCAAGGGGAAGAGAGAGAGGGAGAGAGGGAGACTCCGAAGCAGGTTCTGTGCTACCAGCCAGAACCCAACATGGGGCTCCATCCCATGAACCGTGAGATCATGACCTGAGCCAAAATCAAGAATGGGATACTTAACCAACTGCACCCAGATGCACCCATATCAGAATGCTTATTAACTCAAAAGAAACACGGTAGAAAAAGGTGTAAGGATATCTATTTTATTTCTTAGCCATTTTTTAGGAAGGGAAAAACAATGCAAATTAAGTAAATAAGTGGAAGAAAAAAAAAGAAAAGCTACCACAATAAAATTGTCCTTTGCAAGGGAGGTAATAAGAAGATTACACCTGCTTTCAGACACACCTAGCTGGATGGGACAGTAGTTTTGAACTGGCCCAGCATTATATACCCCTCCTTTCCTTGCTTTTGGCTGGGCTGGCTGCCAAGGCAGCTCCTGGATCCTGATAAATCAATTAGATGGCTCCAACCCCAAACCTGAATCACATCCCTGAAAACATCCATGAACTGGTGTCAGATATTCTAAGTTGGACTCTCCCTCTAGCCCTCATTTTGTGTGTGTTCACTAGAGGTTTTCACTTCTCAGAGATAGGATTTCCTCACCTGCCTGGTGGGACAGGGGTCACAGCACAGGACTGATGGTGCCATATGGGTTGAGATGCTGTAAATCGCAAAGTTCCGTGTAGATATTACAAGGAGGATAACCAATGAAGACAGCAAGAGGGGCAGCTGATGTTTCAGATCCTAATTACAGGACTCTGAAAATATAATTTCTCAGATAATTTAGAGCCAAAGCCTTTCTGAAATCTGAAAACACAAATGTTGACTTACAGTCTTTGATGACTGAATTCACAAGATTACTAAGTCTTCTTATCATTTTATGTTAGGTGGCCCCGGTATCAGCTATTGGAGCAGCATTTTGTTTATTCATTTATCTCCCTGGTCTCTGGCTTTCAGGGTGCTGAGAGAAGATAAAACACTCTTTAGTGGTGGGGGAGGAAAAGAACGTATGAGTCCAGCAATATCTTTGCTCTTTTTTTTTCCTTCCATGGCATGTTTCTCTTACATAGCGGTGGCAACTGTCAATAATGGATATGATCTTGGTCCCAGAGACAGCAGCCCAGGATTAAAAAGTACATTTTCCAGCTATCAGTTGTCTGACCAGGAGTAAATTATTTACTGCCTACAATCCTTCCATTTTCTTATCTATGTTAGGGAAGAGGCCACTTTCTTTGAGAGACGGATGTCAGGGTGAAAAGAGCCACCTCTATGAACTTGCTTGGTATGCAGCGGACATCTAACCCTGGCCTTTGTTTCTTCTTGCTTCAAGCCCTTTGCACTCAAAGACGGTGTCTTCCTCACTCTAGTTGAACCTCAGCACCTAGACTCAGTGTCCTTCCAAAAATTCTTTTCTCAATGGGATAGTAATGAAAAACACCATGATTAATGTGGTCTAAAAAAAGTATATACTTGATGTTTGTCCATTCCTCACACAGAGCTTCTAAAACCCCTGGGATTTCCTGAGTGATAGGAGTGTCTTTTTTAGGAGACTTTTTTGACCCCATCTGAGTTTATGTTACTGAGGTGCTTGTTAGAGGGTGGGGGCTCTAGACGGCTTTAGGACGGGAGCTGATCGTCAGAGGAACCAACCATATGGTTAGAGGTTTGGAACTCTCAGCCCCACTCCCTCTGAAAATTGAGTTCAATCCCCACTGGCCAATGATTTAATCAATCGCAGCTACATAATGAAGCTTCCTTAAAAGCTCTTGAACAATCTGGCTCAGGGAGCTTCTGTGTTAGTGAGCACCTCCACACATCTAGGTCAGTAGTGTGGCACACCTGGAGCGGGTATGGAAGCCCCCCAGCCCCCTCCTCACTCCTATACCTTACCCTATTCCTCTCTCCCATGTGGCTGTTCCTGAGCTCTATCCCTTACAATGAACCAAAAATTGTAAGTAAAGTGCTTTCCGGAATTCTAGGAGGGACTATGGGAACTTGTAAGTTTGTTGCTGTGTCTGGGGAAGTGTGAATAGCCTGGGGATCCCATTTGCAGCCGGCCTGTGAAGTGAGACAATCTTGGGGCTGAGCCCCAAACTGTGGAGTCTGTGCTAACTATGGGTAGTGCTACAACTGAACTGAATGGTTGGACATCCCGTTGGTGTTGGAGAATAAGAGATTTGACTGGTGTCAGGGAAAAAAAATCATACAATTAGAAGTTACTGAAGGACCAAAATATAAATGTGGATTTAAGTATAACTGATTCTCACTGAAAGTAGAATTTCATGGTAAGCATATACAACTTGGTAGAAAAAAATATTTTCTAATTGATTCTCAACTTCGAAAGTCTTTCCTTTTTTTTGTTCTTAATGCTAGAGCCTGTCTTTGACAGAGAAAGCAAATACTCCACATCTTGTTTTCGCTAAAGCTTCAGACGTGTGCATTAGAAGAATATTTACTATTAAGCCAAAGATTTTGATTAGAGTCTAAAAACATAGAGAGCTCGGTTGAAGACTCCTCATTTGAATGTTCAAAGATAGACAAGATGGCAAAATATTAGCATCATTAAATGACACATTTGGGGGGCAAGCACAATGCAACAAAGAAGGAGCAGGAAACAAAAGGAGAAGAAAAATAAGGAGTGTGAAGTTGAAGAGAAAGGAAAGTAAGAAAGAACAGGGCTAGCTGAGCATGGGGAGGGAGCAGACATTTTTAAGGCATGGAAAGTGAGCTCTGTATTACAGGAGTCCCCAGCTACATTCTGATTTACTCACTGTTGCTATCTTACCGGTGAGAAAACTATGGCTTCCAGACATCACATGTAGCAGAGACAGAATTTAAAGGTCTCTCATACACCATCTCTGATCCATTAGCAAATTCTGTGAGTTGTGCTTTACAGATGCTTTTCAAACCTGATTACTCTCCCCTTGACCACTGTTATCACCCTAGTCCAACCCACCTTTATTTCTGACCTGGACCACCACAATCATCTCTCTGTTGGTCTTGCTTCCACTCTTGTGTCCTGCACAGCAGTTGCACTGATTTGTGACTCCACGGTTCTACTCTGCTCAACCTTCTGTTCGGTTCCCGTTACATTTAGACCAAATCCAAATCCTTATCATGGCGGACGAGATTCCCACAGGATCTTGCCACTGCCCAGCTCTCCAGACACATGGCTTGACCTCCTCACCATGCTCCTGGCATGCTGGTGACGCAACACAGCATCCTGCTATTTCTTGTGCATGCTGAGCACACTTCCATCTTAGGGACCTGGCATTCCCCCATATGTTTATATGGCTTCTCCCACCACTTGGATCTTTGAACACCATCCATTCCCATTAAGTACTCTCTATCCTCTTATCCTACCCCTGCTTTTTTTCCTTGATAGCACTTAGTACAACATGATATTATATCATGTATTTGTTTGCTTATATATTACAAATAAACTATGTGAGAGCAAGTTCCTTTCATCTTCCAGATATGTTCTCAGCAACTACAATAATATCTGGCACAGAGCACATGTTCAATGAATTTGTTGAACAAAAGCATCAGATTCCAAAGCCGAGAAAAGAAAATGTTTAAGACAGTTGGACTTTTATTTTAAAGGAAATCTCTGAAAAATTATCTCTAAAAAATATGTAGAAAATGAAAAGTTTCCAGTGAGCACTATGCCTTTGGCACATTTATACCAGCATTATTTCTTGCCTTACATACCTGACAAAGTGTTTTGATGACTGTTGTCATGTTTTGTAAAGCCCCTAGAGCTACTTGAAGGAAAATACAATATAAATGCAAACTAATACTAAACCACCTCTCTGGTACTCATAATAAAGTACATGAGGCTTTCGTTGATTTAGTGAAAAATAAAGTGGAGAGTTTCTAAAGGTAAAGAAATAGGTCAAGTCAAGATCATTATAGTCTGATCCAAGCAGCAAGGGGTCTTGGCATGTAAACTTACCACAATTTAGACCTCAGAAATTCACTTCTTGATGGTTTGAACAAAGGTGAAAGCCTTCTGCCTTCATGGCATTCTGTTAGGCTACCACCATTATTATACTCTAACCTCATCTTTTAGTCAAACAGATAAAATTCTGATTTTGTTGTCTACAATACAGCTACCTCTAAATAAGCCAACATTTCCCCCTTTCTGGAGCATATCCTTTTTACTCCATTGAAAACACTACAGACAAAGAACGGACAATAAAACTATACGATTTAATTGGTTGGACCAATCCAAAGCTAAGATTAAAAGTCACTGAAAACTTTCTGTAATATTTATGAATACATTTTTTACTTTTATGATAAGTTTAAGGAGATTAGATTCCAAGTTTACATGACTTAATTATAGATGCTCGTATTACATAAAGAATATTTTGGAAAAGTTGAATGTGACTGTCTATTATTGTTCTAAATCTATGCTTCAAAACTATCAGGCAAAGGAACACCCACCTGCCTAAAGTGCTTTTCTATTGCCTTAGATAGCAAAACAATAAATTGCTGAGCCACTTTAGAGCTGTCAGTCTTCAATGTAATGTTTTAAATGTAATCCACTCATATGGACTTTCATTTTATTGATTTTTTAATATTAAAAACAAAACCTCTGGGTAAAGCCAGAGTTGTAGTCTAATATGAATCTCTGCCAATTAAACAGTTCAATTTTTTGGCTTTTATGGTAACTTTCTGGTATTTTGCCTTTACTATGTGACAAAGAAAAGAAAAATTAGTTTATCACAAGGTCATCTTTTTTACTCTTTTTAGGAAAAAGATAATGTGGGAAAAAATTTATTAAGGCAAAACACAAGAGCTGTCATCAGTTTGTAAAGGAGCCAGATGGGCAGACAGAGAAAGTAGAAAGAAGAAAAAAGGTATTTGTCTTAGTTTTCAGATTGACTTTATTGCTAACAACGACACCCATAGGAAGTTTTGACTTGTCTCTCATATGGGAAGCTAAACTGTTAAAAAAAAAAGTTACTATTAACATATGTGATTCCAGATTAGGAATTCCAATTACAACTCTGACTTGTAGGGTTTGAGCTTGCTAGGAAACCTGGGTGAATTTGATAAGTTAACATAAACACTGAGAATAAATTTCAAAATATATCAGAAGTCCATTTTTTGGTTTAGCTCCAAAAATGACCAATCATAGGTTATACTTTCTCATGTTTAAACTATGAGACACTATTTCATGAATATTCTTCCTACAGAAGTCATCCTTCAGAATGCTTTAGTTTCAAATTCCTCCAGAAGCTAAGCCTACCTTCATTCCACTTTTTTATAAATTCAAATATGAAGAAATTATTGTTACTGACTTAATCCTCAAAAGAAAAAGAGGGGGAAAGAAATTACACTAATAAAAAGGAGATTTTTCTTTAATCAGCTTCTTATGAAGAACTGTAAGGCAGACTCCTGGTACAGTATGAAAGTGATTATACCTCCCAGATGGCACAAGACTAAGGAAATATATGGACAATGATTTCTTCTCCAAGAAATAAAAGCTCATCACCATGCTTTGTCCTGGAATAGTTAGTGCATTAGAGCACTGAGTCATGCAAAGGTGCTTAATGGTTCCCAGAGAAGGTGCATCACCCTCTCTGACAACGCTCATTTGCATACACCTGGTTAATCCCGGCAGGAGGTGTGCATTCAGAGGTCTCCCAGAGCAGAAATGTAGAGATTCTTGGATAAAGGCAGTTCTTTACTAAACTTTATAACCTCATTCCAAACTCCAGTTGTCAGTTAACAGCTTTCAGGATGACATCTTAAATCAAGAAAATGTCACACGTGTACAGTAACTGGCCTAATCTTTTCTGTAAATTGCTGCCTGTGGTTTTCAAAAACATAGTAAATTGCTGGCAATTGACAATGTGTCTCTCTGCATGGCTAACTTCACTTCTGCACGGTTAACAAATCAGTCTTAAATTATTCATCAGATCACCCAATGTCTAGGCTCTTCTGTCATTGATTAGGGACCAGTAGCCTGCCTGCCTTTCATACAGAAGAGAAATTCCTACTCCTGGCACATAAGATTAATTTCAAAGAGGAAATAATAATACTTTGTCTCAGCATCTCAGTTAATGGTGAGCACAACTCACTACACACAATCAGCATTTCTGCTTCCTATGCCGTCCTGAGGCAGGACAGAGTATTTTCTCAAACTAACACTTAAAATAGCTTCAATGCCCCCCTTATACTTCCAATATACTGAGGAAGTGTTTTCTCTATTAATTCTATTACAAGGAAGGAATAAAATGATGAGATATATGTACAACCTAAAACATCAAATGGACCATGTAGAAATGATGCCATTGTTTATTGCTCTGCAAACGGTGAAATCAACTCTCGAGACAGCTTAACTGAATTGAGTTTTTGTTGCTAAAGTAACAGTAGGGATAGAGTGCTTGTTTGGAAAGGACATCTTAACACCATGTTTTCTTTCAGTAGCATACATGGGATATTTATCGTTCCTTGAAATACTTTTTGAATCGGTACTGGCTCTAAGCTAAATAGTGCAGCTGTGCTGTGCAACAGTCTTATATTAGAGGACCACGTTTGTCTATTTATGCTCAGGGAAATTAACTCCAGATCATCTCAAAAGGATCCCCAGCATGCTGGCTTTTTCTCCTAGCTGTGTCTGCCTGGACAGATATTTCCAGGACACTGGTAGTCATGGTCTGTAACTTGATAGCTCACTTGTTTAGAGCATGTCCCTATAAGATCACTTCCCAAAGGTAGTGACCTTGGCTCTGATACATGTAAATCCATGGAGTTGTCTCGCCAATGTCTGCTGGCCAGAAGAGAGGCTGGGAAAAGAGTGTGGGCTGGAGGTGGGCAGGTCGACGCAAATTCATTTTAGGAGATTTTTTAAAAGGTGGCAACTCAAAGCATGTTTCTCACTTATGGTAGGTCAATAACAGCATCTGTGTTTGTGAAGGTCAGCGAGGTACTTGTAATGCTGTCCTTCACTAAATGTGTACAATCTTCATCCCACCTTCCTTAGGAAACCTCCCCTGATCGCGGTGAAGGCTATGTTCCCTGCTCTATGTTTCCTTGTTCTTTTTCCTTCGTTAACATAACACTGATTACATTTTCTTATTATTACTCATTTAATGTCTGTCTTACCTCTGATAGAGAACATTTCATGAGGGCAAGAACTGAAAATAGCCCTAGTGTCTGGCACAGTACTTTGACCTAAGTGAATACTAAGTAAAATTGGCTATAGAATTCTATGTGATTAGTTAGACATTATTTTCAGCTGTATATATCAAGCCCTAAAACACATTTTCTAATATAAAAGAATTCTGGTCATAGGCATCTCAGGGCTAGTATGAAAACTCCACAGAGTTATTAGGTTCCCAAGGCTCCTTTTTTTCTTTTTATTCTATTTTTCTCCTTCTTGGTTAACATCCGCAGGGTGACCTCATGTTCCAAGATGGCTACCATCACTGTAGTAGCAGAATAATGGCCCTCAAAGATGGCCATGTCCTTATGCTCAGAACCTATGAATATGGTACTTTTCCATGGCCAAAAGGCTTTGCAGATGTGATTGATGTGAAGGACCCTGACATGCTGAGATTAGCCTGTATGATTCAGGTGGGCCCCATCGAATCAAATGAGTCCTTAAAAGAGGGGAATTGTTCCTGGCAGCCGAAAATCAGAGAGATGCCAGAGTAAGGATTTGGGCTGTCATTGCTGGCTTTGAAGATGCAAGATGGGATGTGGGCAGCCTCTGGATGCGGGAAAAGAGATGGAAAAGATTCTCCCTTAGATCTTCTAGAAAGGAACACAGTCCTGCTGACGTCTTGACTGTATTTTATTTTTTCCTAATTTTAGTGAGATATAATTGACATATAACACTATATACATTTAAAGTGTACAACATGATGATTTGATAGGTGTATACATTGCAAAATGATTGCAGTGATAAATTTAGTTAGCATCCATCACCTCACATAACTATAAAATCTTTTTGAGGTGAGAATGTTTAAGATCTATTCTCTCAGCAACTTCAACTGTGCAATACACTACTGTCCATCATATTGTATATAACATACCAAGAACCTATTTATTTTATAACTGGAAGTTTGTAACTGTTGACCACCTTCACCCATCCCCCCCACACACACCTACCCCGGACCTCTGGCAACCACCAACCTGATCTCTGTATCTATGAGTTTGGTCTTCTTAGACCCCACATATAAGTGAGATCATATAGTATTTGTCTTTCTTTGTCTGACTTATTTCACTTAGCACCACACCCTCAAGGTCCATCCATGTTGTCACAAATGGCAAGACTTCCTTCTTTTTTTTTCATGGATGAATAATATTCTAGTGTGTGTATATGTGTGTGTACACACATCAAATACATACATACGTATATCACATTCTCTTTAGCCATTCATCTGTTAGTGGACACATAGGCTGTTTTCATGTCTTGACATGAGATATAATATTTATACTACTTATTTATATACTGCAATGAACATGGGGATGCAGATATGTCTGACACAGTGATTTCATTTCATTCAGATATATTCCAAAATGTGGAATTGCTGGACCACATAGTTCTATTTTTAGTTTTTTGAGGAACCTCATGTTGTTTTGTACAGTAGCCATCTGACATCTTGATTTTAGCCCAGTGGGACTCATGTAGGATTTCTGACCTACAGAGGAAGCGTAAGATTTGTATTAAGTGTAAGATTTGTATTCTTTCAAAAAAAATTTTTTTAAATGTTTTTATTTATTTTTGAGAGAGAGAGAGAGCATGAGCAGGGGAGGGGCAGAGAGAGAGGGAGACACAGAATCTGAAGCAGGCTCCAGGCTCTGAGCTGTCAGCACAGATCCCCACACGGGGCTGGAACTCACAGACCACGAGATCATGACCTGAGCCGAAGTCGGATGCCCAACCAACTGAGCCACACAGGCGCCCCAGGATTTGTATTCTTTAAATCACTAAGTTTGGGTCGGCTTCTAAACTGAATTAGTTTCTTAGCAGCTTTCCCAGAAGTCCTGATAATTCTTCTGCTTATATATCAGTGGCCAGAACTGTAGGACCACACCTACTCGTACAGACACAAAGAAATGCACTTCTGTCTCAAAGGAAAGCAAGGTTTTCCCTGGCTCTTCATCAGAAGAGGAGAGAATAGATAATGGAAGGTAACCAGAAACTTTAGCCACCATTTGTTTAACAAGAGCATAATTAGATGAACACAGTTGAACAACTAGAAAATTAGGAAAATGATATGATTTTCATAGAAGTTGATTTCCCATTTGTCAATTAATTTAACAAATGGATATCCTTCCTTTATCTTTTCAGTTATCTACATTTCCTTCAATTTTTGTCCATCTAATTTTCATCTTAGAAATGGATGCTTTTAAAGTTTCTATACTTTGAGGAAATTAAGAGCTACTGATATTCAGATTCCATAAATAAGAAAGCTTGAGTCAAACCAGCTTCTACAAGAATAAAGTAGAATTACTTCTTTAATGTCTTTTCTTTAGCTTTATTATTTATTTGAATATGAAATATTCTCTCTGGTTCTTGTAGTAAACTGAAAGTCCCCCAAAGAGCCAACCTTTCAGGTTGTCCAGAGTGCTAGATGCTTCCACGTGCCTATTTTAGCACACAAGAGCACTAAGGATTCCTATCAACACAACTGGATATTGTATTTCACTGTACTTGTTCTTCTTTCTTTTTTAAAAAATTTTAAAAAGTTTTTACCCATTCTCTCTCATTCACTTTGAGAGAGAGAGAGAGAGAGAGAGAGAGAGAGAGAGAAAGGGCAAGCTGGGGAGGGGCAGAAAGAGAGGGATAGAAAGAGAATCCCAAGCAGGCTCCACACTGTCAGCACAGAGCCTGATGTGGGGGGTGAACTCATGAACCGTGAGATCATGAACTGAGCCGAAATCCAGAGTCGGACGCTTAACTGACTGAGCCACCCAGGCACCCCACTTCTGTTATTTTTAAGTCAGGAAATAGGCGAAGGGTGATTAATGCTGAGAACTTCCAAAGGGTGTAAGAGATACAGCCTTATCCTTGATTACCAGACACTCGGATGCTTGTTTCTCATGCCCTTGTCATTTTGTCTTCCTGTGCCTCTGTTCTGCAATCTGTGCAGACAGCCAGTTCTGCCTCATCTTCTGGGCAGTCTTTGCTCCGGGCACTTTTTCTCTGTTCTCCTCTCTGTCAGTCCCCAGAGAGGACAGGGAGGGCTGAAATCGCTCATGCCTCCTGACTCTTTTCCCTGGGCAGGTGCATGCTGCAGCCAACATCCCAGTCAGCCCTGCTGGTGGGCAGACATGACTTGTAAGGACTTTCACACCAAAGGGCATGCCATTACAAGGATTTCTGAATTGTCATTCTGTTAGCACAACCTGGGTCAAGAGAAAGCAAAACATACCTCCCTTCCTACTTCTCATCTTTGACACTAATCTCTTGGCCAATCATTTTTCACATCTTCTTCTATATATCTGGCTTGATTCCCTTATCATTCTGTTCATCTTGCATTCTCAAGCTTATCCTTTCTGAGCCAGGGATCCAGAACTCTTGTGCTATGGCAGCTGGTGGGACAACATTGGGCTTCCAGTGGCTGCCATGACAAATCAATGAACAGATACTTTTAGGGCCATCTGTGTTCAAGACCCGATCAGTCTGAGGCTGCATACTCATAATTCCTCATACCATCAAAGCACAAGAGAAACTTTCTCTGTGCAAAGAGAACTTTTTAGATATTATCACTGTTATCTGTGATTCCCTCCTCTCACCCCCACAGGCTACATAGGAAACCTTGATACAAAGCATGTAAATGACTTGTCATTGCCTTCATCTGAGAGTGGTGTTGAGCAATTGTTATCGTAGGCTCTTCTGTGTGTATGGGGCCCTTCAGCTTAATGTTCATTGGTTATAATTGGGCTGTGTGGTGCTATTTTATTTTATAAAACTACACCATGGTATATGCTGCTATTCTGGTTTTAAATAGTAAACAGATGCAACTAATCAGGCTCTCTTTTTAATCTTGTGAACACTGCAAATGTCACCTGAAATTCTTCATCACCAAGATTGTATTCTTAATTGACATTTCCTAACAAAGAGATCGTGTCTTCAAAACAAACTAATTAACATCACAGCAAGAAAATCCAAAATCTTAATGGCATTTACTCATGTTCTATTCATTCTATACGTTCTAAAATGGTCTTATGTTCAACTGACTGCATCAAAAATTCTGCAGCAGCTACTTTAAACAGTTGTTAAAAACCTGGCAAAGCATTTGAATATAAGCTGTAAAAGTGTGGTTTCTTTGCAGCACCAAAATTTTCTTGAAAATAATGGCTACATGGAAATTCAGCAGGCATGGTCAACTCAGAATGGCTTAACTTATGTAAGCATTTGCTTAACAAATTACATCTATTGGAATAATTATAGATTTATTAAAAATAAATATCATTTAATTGAATTTAAGAAGAATTAGGCATATTTGAAGATTGTCACATCAGCAGAGGCCACTAGTAAAATCTGGAAACATGAAGGTCAGCATGAGGTCAGCAATCTTTGCAACCTCCACCATCAGCTATAGGTTGGCTATACAAGAAGTTGACTACTTCCTGTCTCCTCTCCCAGAGGGGCAGAGTCACAAGAAGGGAGGAGTGGGGGAGGAGGGGCACGGTATGTCAAGGCCTTAAGCATGGCCAGTTCTGGTGAGGGGAGAAGATTTGAATCAGACATGAGACTAATTTTTAACAACCGAATCTGCCACAGAATCTGTACAGAATATAATAAGGAATGGAAATAGGGTTTGAGACAAAATAGTTGAGAGGGCATTTATTCTAAAGAAATACAACTATTTCCTAATAAAAATCCAATGAGTTGAGACAATAAACTAGATCTACAGGTACCATATTTACCCTTCTTCAAAAATCGATCTCAGGCATATTTCTCTATAAGAAGAATAAATTATAAAACATAAACAACAGAGATGACAAATTTCTGTGTAGTTTTTCAGTTATATTTGCATGGGCCTTGTTCCACACAGCTACTCTAATCATACTGCAATAAACAGAGCTACTGTTGATATAATGATATATTCATCTTCTTTTTAGGAAAAAAAAAAACCTATTTGAACCCTTACGGAAGGGCATAGGATTATCTCATAAATTTCTGATTACAAACTCCTAACACCACCCACCCTGCAACATTTATTTAGTAGTTTGTTATGGTTTGTATGTGTCATTGGACTCTAACAGAGTGGCAAATTATAAATTTAGAGCAACTGTTTTCAAAATATTCGCATTTGATACAATTTGTGAAAAACGGAATACTAAGTTTAAACATGGTTATCGTTTTCTTTATGTGGAAATGGAGCCAGAGGGGAAAACAATGATCCTCCCATACAAGGAAGGACACTGAAGATGCTGTTTTCAGAAGTTGTGTTCACTTAGATCAATGTCAAAGGAAAAAGTGTAGTTTAAGTCTTTTGGAATAAGAAATGCATACCTATACTTATGCTGCTTTGCTATTTTTTTTAAAGGACAGAATTGTATTATTTTGGAAAAAAAGAGTTTAGACATAAAAGATGAACCAGAAATAAGGAACCGACCATGAAAATAAACATCTGCAAGTCTTTGAGTCTTTTATCAATTTAATGCCTGGAAGTAGACTGTGATGATTCTTCCTTTATTAATCCTTAATAACAGGACAGATATCCCCCATCGCCTCCATATCCCCCTGGCCGATATTACAGACAAAAACATTCTTTCGGGATAGCAGGGTAAGTATGTAACAATATATTAATTCAGATCCTGAAATATTTTGTTATTCTAGTGAGCTGAGAGAGTTTATGCATTTTCCCAAAGTGTTTCATTGATATACATATGACATCTACTTCCTGATATACCAAACAGGATATACCATTCTGGCAGTTCCAAATGTAGACATAATTTTGCTGGGTTTCTAGGATTCTATTGTATCATTTGCTGCCACATTATTCTCAAATAAAGATATTTCGTGCCCTAGCTTCACCCCTCTGTAAACATCGTATTTCAAGATTCGTTTTGCAAAATGTCCAGTAGGAAGAGATCATGAAAAGGAAAAGATAAATGTAAGTTTAATATTCATTGCTAGATTCAGTATGTTGTATTTGCTTAAGTACAAAAGAAATATACTGTACATCACTGATTTAGTTTGAAACTGTCATCAGTTAGTTTGAAACTGCCAGAAGAAAAAGAATTCTTTGAGACAACAATATTTTGGTTGTTTATAAAAAATAATGGATAGATTGTAAGCAGGCACAGGAAAGTGAAGTTCTGTTTCCTAAGCAATTGCTCCTGTACATAACTCTGAATTGACTCTAAAAGTTTTCTACTTGAAAGTGCCTGTCCAAAGCCAAAGTTAGTGGAAGAATTCAACCTTGAAGGAAAATGAATCTTGGGCAAGAAAGAGAATTTTTCCAGTAAGCACAGAAGAACAATTCAGGCTAGGTAATAAGAGTGAGCCTTGAAAAGAAGAATTATCTCATTGATCTTGCCTGGCTGCTCAGGTGAAATATTCAGTGGGAGAATCTCACAAAAGAAGAGGACCCTTATGAGCGAATGGTGACAATTTAAGTAAAAAAAAAAAAAAAAAAAAGAATAAAAAGTGTGCTATTACTGCCATTTGGGGAAATGTTTTAAATTTCCTTAAGAATCAAAACACCTATACATCAGGTCATGATGGAAAAAGTGCAGTCATTAGAACACGATATAGGGAAACAAATGAAGGTAGGTTTTCCTTCTATGTGAAGGCAATATAAAGCATCTACATGGAGAAAAATCAGTAAAGTTTAGGCTCTCTCTCTCTTCCATGCCCTGTTTATAAGTTTTTGAAAGGCCCTTGATCAAAGCACATGATTAATAAGATAAATCTTCATATAATTTGTTTATATTCATTTTAAGTCTAAATTATGCCAATTATACACATTCTGAATTTTATGAGAATGTGACCCACTCAAAATTCACTAGGATCACTTACACATTTGAGAAGACTTGAATAAAAGAAATATTAGCTGAAAGTTTGTACAATTTAGAGTAATCCAAAATCTGGCATAAGACATTAGCGTAAACTCCTTTGGAATTACAAAGAAAGTACAACCTCAGTTCTCAACATAACTTATTTTTTAGTCTCTTTAAATGTAGCAAATGAGTTGAGTTTTCATATTTATATTCCGAATGTATTCCTAGGGTGGAAAAAATGATTTCAAGTCTTGCAACTTCCAAAGAAGCAGCAATAACTTATTAATTGTGCCCTGGGTGATCTTAAAGTATGGCAGAAAAACAGCCATGGAGACTTCCAAAGATGCATAAAGTTCTCCTAGGGGGAACAGTAGGGACACAGGGAGAATCTAGCTGCAGAAGTATTTCAAAAAAGCCATTTACGTGTTGAAGGAAAGGATTTAATCAATAGTGTTACAGCTGTGAAGCTAATATGCAGGTCAGAGGTCCCACCACAAGGGACTGGTACATATTTTGTAAACAAGTCATTCAGTCCTACATTTTCTCCCCTTCACAGCTCCTCACATAGTAATAATATGTCCCTAAGGTTTCAGGATGAGAATCATGATGTCTGCTAATTTCTTCAATAATAATAAAGATGATGTTGATGGCAATTATGAGAACGACTATTTACTGAAACCTCATTCTATGCCAAGATCCTAAATCCTTTATATGTATTATCTTATTTAAAGTAAAAACAGTGCTGTGGTTTTCCTCAAAAGGAAACCGAAGCTCCAGGAGATTATGTAAACGCAGACCCACAATCATCCCTGACCTCACCATACATGTATGCATTCCCTGTAAACAATACATCCATTTCCTTCAAGTTCTGGAAGATCTGAGGAGAATCAGGACCCTCAAGACCAGTGACAAACACATGATCCAGAGCTGGTTGGCAGATGGAGTGAAAAGGAAAGGAATGTCTGGATGCTGGAATCAAGAATCATAACAGGCCAGATGGATGACGGTTCATGCCCACAATAACGTGCACTAGTAGTTAATGAGAATGGCTAGGTGGTTCCTGTCACTGGAATAACACCGGGTAGAGATATTGTGGAAATTCATCTGAATCCAGTTTTGGGGAAAAGATTCCTTATTTTAGAGTGGATATTTTTGGGGAAAAATCAAGGTGAAAGAAGACCTCTATTTAACCTACCCCAGTGAGGAATGCCATGAAACGCCTTCATGAACTAGCAAGAAATGGAGAGCTTTAGAAAGTATATACCAGCACACAGGGACAAGAAATTTCTTATAAAAACTGGAGTCCAATCTGGAAGGGTAGCAGTGGTGCTCGCGTTTCTCAAGGGTCCTTAATATTTTTCAGGATAGATGTCCTACAGATTGCAACGGAGGCTAAACTGTGGCTAACTAGGGAAATGTTACTAGCCTTTGAGGCAGTTAATAGAAAGAGAACAACAGAAAATCTTTAGGATGTTCGTTTTGGAGTCATCTATCCTTGTAACGACCTAGGATACTTGGTTGACTGCCTAACGCCATTTGAATGGGTAATAAAATGAGTGACCGGGACTAGTACATACATCGCTTTTAACCTTGCACCCGAAGAAATGAGAAAGAAAAAAACCCTGACAGGCATACTGATATTAGAAACGCAGTCACAAAAAGCAGTTCACAAAAGTAACCTTGAACAGAGGAGCGAAAACACACTTGTATGGAACCAACAGGTGCTAATATTATTATCTTTTTATCAATTCATAGTGTTGTTTTGAAGCTTACCTGGGTTACCATAAATGATGAGCTTAAAACAATGCTCAATTGGCAGAGCTGGTCCTATTTTTATGTGTGACAGAGACTTAGCATGGTTAAATGATTTGCCAAAGGGCCCATAGTTAATAATTGTTAAAGACAAGAGTTGAATGAAAGACTTAGGATTTTAAATTCAGGTTTCTTTTAGCACATCATGATGCCAATTCCATAAGACACATTTCTGGTCTATTTTTTCCCCTCAAAAATCAGTTTATATGGAAGCAAATAGAAGAGAATTACTACCCGCTAATGATTTAAATACACCAAATTATAAGATACAAAATGCCATGGTTGGAAAAATGCTATGCTTACCTTATTATTCACAATTATTATATTCATAAAATTTGCATTTTAAAATTACTTTATAATCTGCATGCTATAGAAGATAACTGGGCACTGATTTAAATACTTTTTTCTGTCTTAAAAATTAGAGGTAAAATGTGATTAATGGCACAAATATTAAAGGTAGATGCTTGTGCATTTGTATAAAAGTCAGTATTAGAAATGTCACTTCTGGCTCCCGAATACATTTGCCAATGTGAGAAAATGATGACAAGTTCTAATTATAAGGTTATCACAGTGTATGTAGAATAAAGACTAACCACTTCTGGAGGTTCCAGGGGGAAAACCCTTCAGGGTAACAAAATTCTTTGTTACCATATGGATCTTCAGTGGAGCCTGACAACTTTAAGAGTCTGCTGGTCAGTGCAAATTTTCTAAGATCTAAAACCACAAATGCTAGTAGAAGACCATTATGTTATTCATAAGATTTCAAACTATGATATAATAGAACAAGTTAATAGAGTTGATAATGAGAAATTGAAAAAAATACAGCTTTCTCATTCTTTTTGTAATTATACGGTTACATTTCCTCTCTATGATTTCTACAAGTAAAAATTGTTCTGGTTTATGAAACACATGTTTGAGAAACACAGCTAGAAGCTTCACCCAAGATCCTCTTCCATTTGGATGGCAATCAAAAGATGTTTCTGTAGGAGTCAGTGAAAAATGTGTGCTCGATTGACACTAGTTGTATACAGAAAAAACATTGGTATCATGTTGCATCGAGACAGCTCTCTTCTACTTAACCAGAATTTCAAGATGTGTTTACTAGTTAGGAAATGTATCCTCCACTTGACATGTAAGGATTTTAGCCTTTGTCAAACTTTTTTTTCCCCCACAATCAATATTCAAGCAAAGATAGCAGCTTGCTATTCATATCTGTTACATCAACATTTTCATCAATCCCCCCTTTCCACTTTAAATGCAAGAATGTTCAAAAACATTGTTCAATTAACATTTGGGGCTTTTGTCACCATGACATTAGGCCTTTTTCAACAGGACATGAGGATACACTAGAAGCTGGGTTCTACCACAGCTTAACAGACCAAACCAGAAAGCTACAGTTGTGGAGTTTCATTAAATTAACGCGCTTCTAAGATCACTCTTTCCTGATCAGTATCCAAACTGATTTTTGATTAGTATTCCATTTGTAATGTTACTTAGATTTCTCTCTCTCTCTTGATATATAGATATACATATACATATATATGGTCATAATAATTATTTATTAGTGTTCTCTTTTTAAAGTGTACTTTAAAAGCACGATGAACTTACCTTAGAGAGCCCACCTACTTCCAAATAAAAGCAGATAATGAACACATTCCAGGTGACCCAGAGGGCAGTCCATACTGTGTACTAGAGAGAAGGGGGGCAGGGGGAGAAAGAGAAAAAAATATAGAGATGAAAGGCATGTATACTAAATAAATCAATAATAAAAATGTCAATAAGTCTAAGTCTTCTGGGAAGAAGCAGGGCGTGCTCAGAAAAGACTACTCCTTATGAGGTCCCCTAAGATCTGGAAATTAAAAATCCAATAGTTTCTACGGCTTTCAGTAGATGCCAATAAGGCTAGATTTATTTTTAAAGTGCTCTGCTGGCCTGCAGATAAAGTTAAATCCAAGAGCTGACTTGATTGCTGTTTTCTGAGTATTAGCTTTTCCAGGGAATACAATTATGCAAATTTTCTGTGGGTTATCTATCTATCTTTTAGTTATAATATTAACCTGTCAAATTTTTAGGAATGTTAGTCAAAACTCAGCACTTACATACCCCTGAATGAAGAGCATGTTTGAAAATGGATGTAGGGAGTAAAATGAACACACTTTCCTGTTGAACTATTTTAGTATGAGTAGCGCGTCTGTGCCTCCAACACAATTATGTTAAATACGACCGTTAAAATATTTTTAAAAAACCCCCAAATTAATAAATATGGTTAAGAATGAGCAAATAAACAACAGATTTCCATAATAGGAAAATACCTTCCAATCACATCCAACAAACTCTAAACATGCTTGCCTTACTGACTAATTGGTTTTATTAATGTATTATGTATTAAGAAATGCCTTCCCTGAGAGTACTGGTGAGTCTGAATTAAGGTAGCCTTAGATCAAGACTCATCAGTGCAGAGGGTCTTAGGGTACAAACCACCGGGTTACTGATGAAGAAACTGAAATCTAGAATTGACATAGAATTAGCTTGGATGACTGAGGATGGAATTTACCGTGGGAACACAACACAATGCTTTTCTCATTCATTTTACTTTACCACAAAAGCCTATACATTGTTAATTCCTTCAGTCGACATACTGATTAAATTATTGCTTTCTACAGTGATTTTAATCATCCCATGCTATTGTCAAATGAAAATAAATATTGAAATCACCTAAGTAACTTATTCTATGCTGTGTCAAGTAACAAAATTATGAAGATTAAACACTGTGTAAAATAGCCACGCTCCTATTAGAAACCTTATCAGAAGCCTGTCACTACTTGCAAAATTTAATTTATATTTTGTGTCTGTCATTTATGATTTTTAAAAGGCTTTCTAAATAATCTCACGTAGTTGTGTAGCTTTCTAATTGGATACATTTGATGTCACATCCCATACATCTTTTTTTCTTTCTGGAGAGGAGGTTTTTTTGTTTGTTTGTTTGTTTGTTTGTTTGTTTGTTTTAAGAATAATACAATTATAATTATGAGTTAAGGGGTCCAAAATCACTGAAAATTTAGAGAAGGTGGCAAATATGTTCAAATATTAACACAAATTAAAATATATAGTAAGGCTTTTAGCATTTGTAGATATTGTTGATGCTGACAATATCTTCTGTTAATAAAGTCTTCCAGTATGAATGACTTTAGACAGTTTTAACAATGTGCCAAGTACATTGAAATACACTTTTAAAAATCACAAAAATAGTTCTGTGACTATTGAAAATAGCTAAACTTCATCCTCAATGTATATTTTTTGCAAACTGATCAAGTCACAATAACCATAACAAATTTCAAAGCTGTTGCTAATTTAAGATGGTGACTGGTATCTACATTTTTCATTCTAAATTAATCTAATTATGAGTCAATTAGAATGAGAGAGCAGTGCAAACCACTAAGTCATGAGAAAAAAGCCAATGATACGAAGGTTAAGGAAAGGGCATAAAAGAAAGTAAGGCTAACATAAGGAAATAAACAAAATTAACTGCAAAACCATACGATTCTTAATTATTAGGAAGGCAAACTTAAGCCCATAAGTATTCTTTTAGAAAAGACAATCCACCCATAGTTATAACGAATGCATAATAAAACCAATCTACTTTAACATCACGGCACAAACTCAGTGACAGAAGTGTATTCAGGACCTCTCACAAGTTGTACCACTGATGTCATTTGTGAACTCTCAAAGATAAAATTACCAGGCTGAGTAGGCTCCAAGTGTCTGCTGCTAAATTCCCTAAACAATAACATGAGTTATTATTCTGCTGCTTTCTATGTTCCTGGTACTGTGTTAAGCACTTTCTATGTTCCTGGTGCTACGCTAAGCACTTGATACAGGTCACGTTATTCAGTCATCACACTAAACCGAGGAAGAGAGTAATCTTTTGATCACCTACTTAGTGTCATAATTGGGAGAGGAACTCTCACAGTCTGACTCCAGAGCTGAGATGCTTAAGTATTACGTGATAGGCTTCATTTCAAAAGGGTTTTAGGAAAAGGACTACAGAATAATTTGCAAGTTAACACTTCACCAAATTTTGCAACTTATAAAATGACCAGTTCACCAAATTATTGGTTTTCTAAAAATGTATTTCATTTATATAATGAGGCCACTAGCAATATTTTTGAATAACAATTTCTTTTGTATTTTGCAACTGATGTGTTACATGTGATACGAAGTTCATGGTTTTTGAAAACAATATTGTAAGCGTCTTTCTTCTAATATATTGGTTTGTTGACAACAAAGATTATTTGTATGACTGAACGTTGGACTGTTATGAGATGAAAACTACATATCTCAACCTGCACTGGAGATGCAAGTCCGTACATGGAGATAAAGAGAAAGAAGTTTCTAGCAATACAAACGTATCCATAGGCATTTACCTAGGCAGGAAGTATTAGGACAACATATGTATTCTTTTTGACATGGGTTATTTTATTTACAATCAATGCAAACAGGAATAAAAAAAAGATAAGACTCCATTTTCAAGAAATCCCTTTTGGTTATCAGGAAGTATGCCCATATTCTCATATCCAGACACATATACTTGCAGTATAGAAAACCACTTCCCAATATATAAAAAATTACTCTGTATAATTATCTATCTACCTATTTATTTGTTGTACTTTGCTTATGTTCACTGCATATATTAAAAAAATTTTTTTAACGTTTGGTTTATTTTTGAGAGAGACAGAGTACAAGTAGGGATGGGCAGAGAGAGAGGGAGACACAGAATCTGAAGCAGGATCCAGGCTCTGAGCTGTTAAAACAGAGCCCGATGTGAGGCTTGGACTCGTGAACCGCGAGATCATGACCTGAGTCGAAGTCAGATGTTTAACCCACTGAGCCACCCAGGCGCCCCAGAGTACATATATTTTAAATCCTAATTTACATATTCAAAGACTGTAAGGCGAAAAAAATGTCCATCTATTCTAAGTAGTAGCCTGGATATTTCAAGGTTTTACAAAGATATTTCAGTGTTTTTTGCTTGAAATGAATTTGGAAGTCTTGCAGCCTATTTCTTCCTCATTGAGCAATTAGTTTATGACATAAGTTATTTTTACTTCCTGAGCTTGTTTTCCAATTGACAGAAAGGTCATTTATTCATTCATTCACATGTGTATCTATCAGATACAGTATTATGTACAATATGTTAGACTAATAATTTTTTTAAAAAAGGTTTCTTGTGAACTCATTGCTCTAACACTTTCTAGAGTTTAGTATTCATCTCCAGAAGAACTTTAAGAGAGTTATGTGCTATCCCTTCATTTTAATGGCTAAAAAAGCAGAGTGAAAGCCAAAAAAGAAAAAAAAAGAAAGAAAAAAAGATATATTAACAGCTTAATCATTTACTAAGCACTTACTCTGTGTTAGGTTATGTTAAGCAAGTCGCATACATTACATAATGTAATTCTTAAAGAAAACCTGAGTCAGACTTTTACATATGAAGTTAACTGTGGTACAAATAATGGAAATAAATGTCCCAAGGCTTCATAGTGGAGGAGACTGGTGGAGGAGATTTAATATAGGACCAACTAAAAGGAAAATTGACACTCTTTTTTTTAATGTTTATTTATTTATTTACTTTGAGAGACAGAGAGAGAGAGCATGCACAGGGGAAGTGCAGAGAGAGAGGAGAGAGAATACCAAGCAGGCTCCGCACTGGGAGCGCAGAGCCCGATACAGGGCTTGAACCCTCGTGAACCCTTGAGGTCATGACCTGAGCTGAAATCAAGAGTCAGATGCTTAAGTGACTGAGTCACCCAGGCGCCCCAGAAAATTAACACTCTCAGCTGATTCCAGAACAATATGCTTTCTGCTTCATTGTCTAGGGTCAAAGAAACACAAAAGGTACATTCAAACCCTACAACTGACCTTGGTATCCACTAATTATATATAGATACATAGATACAGATATAGATATAGATATAGATATAGATATAGATATAGATATACAGAGATAGATGATAGATAGATAGATAGATAGATACCACACCTTGCTTTGGAGCTTCCTCAAATACAGTGGCAGGAGTCCATAACATTATATTTCTTAGAGAAAAAATAAGATGAGAAGTCAGCTAATGGTAGGTGCAGGCAGAGCAGCATATATCATTTAATCATGTAAATCCTCAGCTAAGCTCAGATTGAGATCAACAAGGCAGGAAAGGACAGTTTCTCTTATTGAACTATTTGTTGGTGTGTTCTGAGATAAGAAATCAACGTCAAGTCCATCCTATGAAATAATTTCATGTAATAACTTTTGATTCATTTATCAATTGTTCATTACAGTATTAAACATATTTAAAAAATATTTAGAAAGAGAGAGAGTGAGAGCAGGGAAGGGCAGAGGGAGAAAGGAAGAGAACTTCTGTTTTTGATGTTTATTTTTGAGAGAGAGCATGAGCCCTGGAGGGGCAGACAGAGAGAGACACACAGAATCCGAAGCAGGCTCCAGGCTCCATGCTGTCAGCACAGAGCCCTATGTGGGGCTTGAACTCACGAGCTGTGAGATCATGATCTGAGCTTATATCAAATTCTCAATCGACTGACCCACCCAGGTACCCCATAGAGAGAGAGGAGCCTGACACAGGGCTCGATCCCAGGCCATGGCATCATGACCAGAGCAGAAAGCGAGAGTTGGATGCTTAACCAACTGAGCTACCCAGGTGCCCCAACTATTAAGCATCTTTAAAGCCTCATGTATACCAGGATAGACCTAGAGCACAGCAATGGATAGGAACAATGGGCATGCCAGGAGAACACTGTTGAATGGAATAAGATGGGCCTGGAAGCAAGGGTTGTAGCTGTGCAGTGTACAAGGGTGGGAAGTGTCACCAGGAGTGGGATGCTCAGGCAAGGCTCCTAAGAGGTGACCATTCGGTGGAAGCACTATTTAGAGTTTTCCAAGAGGGTAAGGGGACTAGGGCATTCCAGGTAGAAAGTACAGAATGTGCAAACAGAGGAGGCAAGAAACAGCATGTGGTCTTTGGAAAACACAATCATTAAGCATGGCTGGCGCGAGGTGGGGGAGTGGGGCATAAGCAAAGGAGCAGTTTTTATGAGTTTTGAGTTCCTTTTGTGGAAGTTAGAAGTTTGCCTATAGACGTTGGAGAGTTTGTTTTGCATGGTCCTTGACCATAACCATTTTCTTTTTTTAAAATTTTTTTTTAACATTTTTATTTATTTTTGAGACAGAGAGAGAGAGACACAGCATGAACGGGGGAGGGGCAGAGAGAGAGGGAGACACAGAATCGGAAGCAAGCTCCAGGCTCTGAGCCATCAGCCCAGAGCCCGACGCGGGGCTCGAACTCACGGACCGCGAGATCGTGACCTGAGCTGAAGTCGGACGCTTAACCGACTGAGCCACCCAGGCGCCCCAACCATAACCATTTTCATAAGCATGATTAATTCTTTCAATTCTTTAAATTCTTTGATTCTTTGATGTCAGAAATGGTAGTAACTTACCATCTGTGTTTCAGCGTTCCAAAAATTTTAGTTTGAAATGGATTAAACTTAGTTGGCATTACTGGTGTTTGTTTTGGCCAATAAAGGGGGCTAATACTAAGAATACTGCAGGTGAGTTTGAGAGAAAATCTCCCACAATCAAAAACTCTTTCCCTGCTGAGTGAAAAATGTGTGTGAATTTCTGATCCAGGATTCCTCTCACTTCCGCTGAAAAGTTGGGGCCTCTCGAGACACACCTGTGTACCTCTGTGACATATGCCAGATTTATTTTCTGGCTTTTTCAGACTAGAATTAATCCCAGACCACTGGTGGTAGATTCAAATCAAAGCATTCATGGGAACAAATCGGGGACGAATCGCCTGTGGCGTAATGAAGATAACATGGCGTAGCCACCCTCCCAGTAACAATATGATCTTCCCATTGAAGGCACTTTTTTTTGAACAGAGTTTCTATGTTTGTGGATTAATGATTCCTTTTTAAAAATTGTTTATATATTTATTTTGAGAGACAGAGAGAGAGCACAAGCAAGGGAGGGGCAGAGGGAGAGAGAGAATCACAAGCGGGCTCCACACTGCCCGTGCAGAGCCCAATGTGGGACCTGACTCACACACTGTGAGATCGTGACCAGAGCCACAACCAAGAGTCAGAACCACCCAGTCACCCTGGATTGACGATTCTTCAGGCACTTCTTCCAAATGGATGATTTATACCCATGTTAGAACAAGAGGTAATCTGGAATCCCACACAGGTAACAATATTCTGCGATCAGCTGAGGTGGTAGGGCAGGATCAGTTTCAATGTCAAAATTTATACTGACAATGGCATCATATCATCTGGAATATGGTGGTGAAGCAAAGCAAAGCATCATGATGATCATGATAAAGCAACTTCACAAACCTAACTATAACAGAGGTGAGGCAGATACACATTCACTTCTGCCACTTACTATGTGGGTTCCTGGGGTAGGTCACTTAACCTTCCTTGACTCTTTTCTTGTCTGTAAAATTAGGGATGCTAATAGATGCCCATAGGATATGTGTGAAAATTAAATCCAATGATATCTTTGGCACAGAAGGCTTTCCCACCAATTCATTACTTTCTTTCTCTCCTAAGACGGCGACAACAACAACAACAACAACAACAACAACATCAACAACAACAAAAATCATAGAAATTTGATTGGCATATGCATTAAAAGAGAAAAACAACACAAGCAAAAACATGGATTGTTTTTCTTGGAAGATTCTTTTTTTATTTTTTTTATATTTTAATTTAATTTTTTATTTTTTTAATTTACATCCAAATTAGTTAGCATATAGTGCAACAATGATTTCAGGAGTAGATTCCTTAGTGCCCCTTACCCTTTTAGCCCATCCCCCCCTCCCTCAACCCCTCCAGCAACCCTCAGTTTGTTCTCCATATTTATGAGTCTCTTCTGTTTTGTCCTCCTCCCTGTTTTTATATTATTTTTGTTTCCCTTCCCTTATGTTCATCGGTTTTGTCTCTTAAAGTCCTCATATGAGTGAAGTCATATTATATTTGTCTTTCTTTGACTAATTTCACTTAGCATAATACCCTCCAGTTCCATCCACGTAGTTGCAAATGGCAGCATTTCATATGACTGCCAAGTAATACTCCATTGTATATATATACCACATCTTCTTTTTTTTTTTTTTTTTTTAACGTTTATTTACTTTTGAGACAGAGAGAGACAGAGCATGAACGGGGGAGGGGCAGAGAGAGAGGGAGACACAGAATCGGAAGCAGGCTCCAGGCTCTGAGCTGTCAGCACAGAGCCCTACGCGGGGCTTGAACTCACGGACCGTGAGATCATGACCTGAGCCAAAGTCAGACGCTTAACCGACTGAGCCACCCAGGTGCCCCTATACCACATCTTCTTTATCCATTCATCCACTGATGGACATTTGGGCTCTTTCCATACTTTGGCTATTGTTGATAGTGCTGCTATAAACATTGGGGTGCACGTGTCCCTTCGAAACAGCACACCTGTATCCCATGGATAAATGCCTAGAGGTGCAATTGCTGGGTCGTAGGGTAGTTCCATTTTTAGTTTTTTGAGGAACCTCCATACTGTTTTACAGAGTGGCTGCACCAGCTTGCATTCCCATCTTGAAGATTCTTAAAGATCTAAATCTGTCTCTTTCTATGCACAAGAGGGAGTTGGGAGAGAGGGAAGCAAAGAAAAGATACCAGAGAAAGAAGTGATGCCAGTTCTAACATGAATGGACTCTGAATGAGTAAGGAACTACATGGGAAAAACAATGAGTATTTATTGAGCATCTATTACATTCCATATTCTCAAAGAACGCTGCCTATTAGGAAGACATAAATGTGAACGAATTGTAAACCATGTTCAAGACACACAACAGTAGTGATTAACTATTAAAGTGCCTGGAAGGAGGGAAGTGTGCTCCAGAGACAGAAAATGTTGCTGTAGCTGGAGCTCAAACACAAGCAGGGCTACCTGGGTGAGAGGCTGGAGAAGCAGGTAGGAGCAGGGTGCATGGCACTGAAATGCACAAACTCTCTGCTCTTTCACCTGTGATGGGGCTAGTGCTCAACCCCATCATCCTTCTCATGACTCATTCAAGGACCTTTCATCACCTCCAGAGACCCCTGGACCCGGTGCCTCCCCATTCTTTGCATAACGAGTTCCTGGAGAGCAGGGATGCTGTAGTTTACTTTCTTCTCTATGTATCCAGCCCTAGCAAAGTCTAGTAGGGCCGCAATTAATGTTTAATGAGTGAATGGGAACTACTGCTATTGACATCCTACTACGTGCCCTGCAGTGCCTTCTGCCCACAACACTTCGGTCTTCCTCTTCCCTGGTGAATTCACACATTGCAGATCTCAGCTCCCCAGTGACTTCTGCAGAGCCCATTTCCCCATTATACATCTCATGGCACAGTGTGCTCCTTTGTAACACTGGTCACAGTTGCAATTTACCATTTACCTGGATGATTATTTGATAATATGTAAGGTAAGTACCCAAGATGGCAGAGAATACATGTGTCCGTATTTGATCACCAACGTAGCCCATACTTAATACAATGCCAAACGCATGGCAGAGACCCAATAAATAGAGTTTGAATAAATAAGCTAATTAAATAAAGGAGAAAGGAAGTTAAGAAAGAAGGGAAGTGGGGTACCTCGCTGGCTCAATCAGAAGAGCAAGTGACTCTTGATCTTGGGGTTGTGAGTTTGAGCCCTCCTATGGGGTGTGGAGATGACTTAAATAAATAAAACTTAAAAGAAAAAAAAAAAGAAGGTAGGGAAGAAGGGAGCAGGAAAGGAGAGGAGAGAGGACACATTGATTGTGGGATCAGTGCTTGGTCATGTGGTCAGCCAAGGATATTCTTAGATTTTATCCTGCTAAGAGTTATCAAAGAGTTTTAAGCCAGTGATTTAGGAAAAGTGCAAAGGACACACTGGAAGGTAGGAAGGCTGAAAGCAAGCAGGAAGTCCCTATTCCGGAAAGAGAAAGCAGAGGCCTCATCCAAGGCAGTAGCTGTGTGACGAATGGAGCTAGTATTTACAGGGTACAATCAATAGGACTAGATAATGCCATTAATGTGTACCAACAGCTTCATTCCAGAGAGGACACTGGTTTCACAGCCATCGAGGATTGTGGGCTTCACTATTATCATAAATAAAATATCATAAAATAAAAAGTGTGTATTGAGTACAAGTGCTGTGTTTGTGGCAACAAACTGGAAGATAGAATCCAATATAATAGTTTGATATTATGCACACTGAAGTGTTTTATACTACAAGTCCAGCTTCATGAGATACCCTTCTAGCAGATTATACAGAAAGAAAAGTAAAGCAGACATTGTTTGGTCCCTGCAGCTGGTTTACTGATATCAAATGCTCCTAATATCCCCGGGGCAGCCATATTGAGTGCAGAGTGTCGGCTGTGGGCCAGCTACATTCACCTTGATATGGTGAAAGGTGCAAAAAGCCAATTTTGAGATTAAAAATAGAGAATTAATGCACTCACAGAAAAATGTGTAGCTTTATTTTTTCCATAGATTAAATAAAAATTGAAAGATGGCATATGTTTAAGTCTATGGTCTTTCTTCTAGTAAGGCAATGTCACTGCATTGCAAGAAAATACTCACTAGTCCTACTGAACACTGTTATTTATTCAGGTTCAACGAGCATTTTAGATATGTTATTCCTAGTTACAATCACTTATATATGCTTATTATTGCTCACAAACTTATATATGTAGCCTAAAATACTGCCTTCTTTTCATACAAAACTAATTAATAATTTCCATTCCACTGTGGTACAAAGCATACACTTCCTTAAACTGTCCTACAAAGGAGGGTGTGCTGACCGTATTTGGTATAGTAGGGAGTATGGAATTAACATTTCAAATTTATCATAACAAAATGGAGAAGTGTTCAGTGACATAAAGTATTAAATACATCAGGGATGAGTATTGAATACTGAATAACATTTACAATGTCCTAGATCCTAAATCAACTAAAATTAAATGATATTATTGTTATCAGATGGTAAACAGTTATGGCTAGGTAAGTCTGCTTTTTCGGGTTAGTGACATATGTCCCAGGAATGACAGTTAATGCACATTTATATCTCATCATGCCATCCGGATCACAGACAGACTTCCTACTCTATCCAAACCCTGTTTTTAAAATATCTTTTTATTTTTAATGTTTATTCATTTTTGATGAATCTAATCTAATCTAATCTAATGTAATATAATCTTCTGTTAGTAATTTTGTAGCATTTATTACAAGCATTTATAAATTTGTAGCATTTACTACAAGCATTTATTATGATAAAAAGACGACTTACCACCACGATATATCGAGGTCTGTACTGAATGGTTCCAAACAAACCCAATATGACGACTATTATATGTAGAAAATTTCCAAGAATTGGTGCCCACTGGAAGCCAAGGAAGTCAAAGATTTGCCTCTCTAACGCTGAGAGCTAAAATAAAGCAAAGAGAATCCATTAGCTTCTAACCCAAGCAGAATCACACCATTTTAATATGTATCACACAGCTAGAAAAGTCTGCATATTTGGTTTCAATCACACATACGGACGTCATCATCACTACCGTTGTGACACCCATTTCATGTCCTATTTTATGCAACTTCTCTCAGAAAATGTACTAAGATAACTAAGAGGATTATGACTTCAAGTAAAAATAAAGTTTAAACCTATCTGGAGAGCTCAACATATATTCCTTACATCATTTTCTGTAGTAGAAGATCCAGGCAGATATTTTAGAATATCATATTCTATGATATCAGTTCTTGATTTTTTTAAGTAAAATGATTGGTTTAGTATAACACACTTGGAAAAATAGCTACAAGCTTGAATGCTAGAACTGGTATGATTTGGGGGAAAAATACAAAACCCAAAGTCTCCTACTCACCCCTGGCTTCCTTTAAGAAACATAAATTACCAAATCTGTTTGGTTTCTTTGCTTTCATTAGTCTGTCATTGATGATAATGACTAACCACTTTTTCAAAATGAAGCTTTCTCATTTATTTAGC
Organism: Panthera onca; assembly: GCF_046562875.1. NCBI lineage: Eukaryota > Metazoa > Chordata > Mammalia > Carnivora > Felidae > Panthera > Panthera onca. The sequence goes on along the minus strand of NC_138356.1, from coordinate 14,006,384 downwards.
TCTGGGCTCAAGGCTCCCATGTAAAACTAAGTTAAATCGTTCCTTTGAATCATATTTATTACCATCATATACCTACATGGAAATTCATCTTAGATTAGGTAAAACCCTTTTTGAATATGGAAATCAAAATTACAGGACCATTACAATCATAGACATGCTACGGTTTATTACATCTGCATTATACACAATTACATTTTAAACAATTACACAATGTAATAAAATATACACTTAAATAATTTGTGTATGATTTATGAAACAGATGAATTTCATATAGTCTAGTGAATACCAAAAATGTCATTATCATATAAAAATGATATTTATTGTATTTTATATCTAAAACTTTTATAGTTCCACCTGCTGCGTTTGGGCACTAATTTTATACATTTCAGACATTTTTCTAGATTTACTTTGATAAAGTAGTAATTTTAATAAAATGATCCAACAATTGGTTATGTTGATGGCCCTAGAAACCGCAGATTTGAAATCAAAATGGTACCCTAGGTATTTTTCTAGTTATGTGGCAGGTGTATGCCTGAATAGCTTTAATTTCCTTGGACATAAAGAAATGTCCTCCATCCAGTAAGCTGAATTTACCTTGGTTAAAATTCACCTTCAGCAAGCTGTGGAGGAGAAGAGAAATGAGCAAATGCCTAAAGACAACCACACCAGAACCACATTCATTTCATGGGTATTTCCTGATCATCAAGTGATCTGTCACTATCCCCTGCTCTCATGAATGGGAAGATGCACAGAAATGGCTAAAACACAAAATAATCACAGCAAGGTAAGAAGTAGAACCGTGTTTTTAATACCCTGTTTGTCTGCTTGTGACTCTAATTAGTTCCCTGGAACCTTCCCCTAAAAACGCAGCATTTTATTTATTGGCCCATCAGTGATGTAAATATGCAGTTTTTTTTATGTCCAAACGGGATGGATGTGCTCAGATAAAAAAGAAACCCTGAAGAGCAGCTGCAGGCAATTTATTCTGAAAAGCAACCCTATTTTAAAGCTGTTGCGCATCACAAAAACCTTTAAAGTGAACTTTTCAAACAGAGAAAAATCCATTTTCTTTTCTGTCAGAAGCTGCATGGATAGCATTCTCTTTTATGATATTAAAGAAAACACATATAATGAAGGAGAAGCCGCATTAACACCACTTATTAGGAAATCTGCGCTTAAATATTAGAAAATCTGCATTCTTCAGTGGAGACACTATATCTATTAATATTTATTTTCGGATAACTTACTTAGAAATGGATTCATGGTGGCTTGAAATAGGAACACAAAAGTTCAGCAAAAAAAAAAGAAAAGAAAAGAAAAGAACAGAAAAGAAAAGAAAAACTAAACAAGGAGGGGATCACACCAAGGATTAAAAGAGAGGCAGCTATAACAGCTATACAAACCATGAAACCTAGGTTTCAGTAACTGACTGTTAATGAACAGGGTTTGAAATGCACAGGTTCTTACGTGAGGATTCTTTTTGATAAGTACAGTATGGTACTGTAAATGCATTTTCTCTTATGATTTTCTTAAAAACATTTTCTTTCTCTAGAGTGCATAAAACATACCAGATACGTGCTGATTGATAGTTTATGTTATTGTAAGGCTTTCAGTCAACAGTAGGCTATTGGTAATTAAATTCAGGTGAGTCGAAAGTTGTATTTGGATTTTTTCAACCGTGTAGGGGGTTGGAGTTCCTGACCCCTGTGTTGTTCAAGGGCCAACTGTGTTGTATTTAAAAAAGTCAACCAACAGGGCGCCTGGGTGATGCAGTCAGTTAAGTGTCTGATGTCAGCTCAGGTCATGATCTCATGATTCATGGGTTCAAGCCCCGTGTCGGGCTCTGTGCTGACAGCTCAGAGCCAGGAGCCTGCTTCAGATTCTGTGTCTCCCTCTCTCTCTGCCCCTCCCCTGCTTGTGCTCTGTCTCTCACAAATAAACGTTAAAAAAATAATAATAAAAAAATTAAAAAGTCAACTAACAACAAAAAGCCCTTCAAAAATAAACAAAACACCACTGCATTTTTTCCTTAATTATTTTATCTAATTTCCATGTTAAGCCATTTTGTCATTTAGTTTATAGGCAACTATCTTCTCTCTAAATGTCATAATCTCTAGAGACACCTCTTGCTGCCTTAGAGCTTGACATTAATAATAATGACCCAGGGCCACTAAGTGAAATTAAATGAGATCCAGGTTGCTTTGTTAGCTCAGAGAGAATGAGTTTATTTTAGAAATATCTCTGTCAAAATAGTTCTCATCAATGGAGCAGGCCTGGGAGTGCAGATCGGGTGAATCTCTTCCCAAATGCATGGTCAGTGACCTCAAGCTGGGAACCCGACATCAACCATTATGGCAATATATACAACATGGACATTGGGAAATGCTAAAAATCAAGAGTTTTGTTAGTTAGGAGAATCTACTGTTAAATATTACCTGCACACCACTGCATATGACACCTAGAAAACAGTGGTTATGATTCAGAAAGACACTGAAAGGAAGTGATCAAATGTTTCAGTGAGCAGGAAAGGAAAGCGCCCAGCCCTGATGAGCACTGAAGAATGGAAGGCTCAAAGAGGGTATTTGCAAAGATGCCATAGCAAAGAAGAGAATGACTGAGACATCTGAAGAATTTGAGGTTTAAATACATGTATAGAATTCAAGAAGATATAAGAGCAATAAGACACTCCAGAGAAAGCAAAAACCAACCAGTCATCAGTTTAAAACAACTGTGGGGGGGCACCTGGGTGGCTCAGTTGGTTAAGCACCCAACTTCAGCACAGGTCATGATTTCATGGTTCGTGAGTTTGATCCCTGCGTCAGATTCCGTGTTGACAGCTCAGAGCCTGGAGCCTGCTTCAGATTCTGTCTCTCTCTCTCTCTCTCTGCCCCTCCCCTGCTCAAACTCTGTCTGTCTCTCTCTCAAAAATAAATATATGTTAAAAAAATTTAAAACAACTGGAAGCAGGAGGAGGGGTCAAGTGGTGAAATGGAATGGAAGTTTTTTTTGTGTGTCTTGTATCCATGAAATACAGCCAGATCAACATTAACCATCCTGCACACCTAGAAAACTGATCTGAGAATGAACACAACAATCTGCACAACCTGAACTATAGGACTCGGCAGGTACATGGTGCAGAGAAGTGAACTGGGGGAGAGAGAAGCCGCAGAGGGCAGGAAGCTGTTTTTGCTTGTGGAGAGAGGATGGAGAAGGAGTTGGGGGTGTGGGGGAGAGTACAGGAAAGCATCCCCCCACTGCCTGAAAATAGCTGGAGAGAAAAGAAAGTGTATGCAAGGGACTGAACAAAAAAAGGGAAAAAGGAGAAAGGAGAGGGTTTAAATTCCATCAAGACTCTATAAGCAGGGTGTTTTCAGAGTCTGAAACTCTGCAGCTCGATACCTGGCAGTGCTCTGATAGGAAGGGCAAATCTCCAGGAGCAGAAAGCAAGGTCTGAGGGATCCAAGGGCCACACGGGGAGAGGCAGTTCCCCTGCTGGGAGAACATTTGGTAGGGGTTGTGCAGCCACCCCACAGGCAAAGGTCCCAGCGGACCCTGAAGAACAACCACATTCACTGGTGCTGGAATAAGGATGTTAAGTGGGAAGCCTGGTGCCAGATGTGTGTTGTGATTTCTCATAATCCCTGAAACGCTGCTGCTACACAATTGCATGAACTTTTTCTGGGGTGGGCTGATACCCAGCCACAGTCTCTTGGCATCAGCAGCAGCACAGTCCTGTGAACATTCCTGGGGGTTGGGAGCAGCACCTGGCCATTGCTCGATGAGACCCTCCCCCAGAAGGTCTGAATGTGTCAAAGCTGCAGCCCTCAGAAGTGAGGGATGGGAAGCACAGCCCCATCTGAGGTAAAACTCAGGAAGGAGGTGCCGCCTGGCAACCTGATGGCTTGGTTGCGGACAATGTAAAAGTGGGGAGTGGATGGAAGCCAGAGACAAAGGAGGGGTGCACGACTGCTGGTAGGGGAGAGCACAGAATTCTGATACTAGAGACTGGGTAGCTGGGTGATGCCATTTTGACCTCTCCCACACATAAACATACACATCTACATGTGCCACAACAATCCACCTCTGTAAGCTAAGCAGTGCCATCTAGTGGAGAACGGAGCTGCTACACTAAGCCCCACCCAACTGGGCCAAACTCACTCTTCAGGAACACCACAAGTCTCTCCACCTGCTTAGTTTACAGATGACAAAGTGCTTCATAGTTTGACTTCTAGGGAAACTGATGGAATTTCGATCATAGTTCAGTCTGTTCACTGGGCCATCTATTCAACTTCTTTTCTTTTCCTTTTCTTTTCTTATTCTTGAATACCTAAAGAGATAACATTTATTTTTATTTTCCATTTTTACTAAAAATATTTTTCTTTATTTTTTCTACTATATTTTATACTTTTGTGTAAATTTTTTCAAATTCTATTTTACTTCCATCATTTCATTGTATTCTATTTCATTGTATTCATATTTTCCTTTTTTAATCTTTCCCTTTTTTCTCTAATCTATCAAGCTTCTTTCAACAACTGGACCAAAACACACCTAGGATCTAGCATCTTTATTTGATTTTGTGTGTGTTGTTTTTAATTTTTTAATTTCAATTTTTCTACCTTAATAATTCCTTTTCTTCCTTCAAAATGATGAAATGAAGGAATTCACCCCAAAAGAAAGAACAGGAAGAAATGACAGCCAGGGACTTAATCAACACACACACAAGCAAGATGTTTGAACCAGAATTTAGAATCACAATAACAAGAATACTAGCTGGGGTTGAAAATAGATTAGAAGCCCTTTCTGCAGAGATAAAGAAGGTAAAAGCGAGTCAGGATGAAATAAAAAATGCTATAACTGAGTTGCAATCTCAAATGGCTGCCATGGCAGGAAGAATGGATGAAACAAAGCAGCAAATCAGCGATATGGAGGACAAACTTATGGAGAACAATGAAGCAGAAAAAAAGAGGGAGACTAAGGCAAAAGAGAACGATTTAAGAATTAGAGAAATCAGTGACTCATTAAAAAGGAACAATATCAGAATCATAGGGGTCCCAGAAGATGAAGAGAGAAAAAAAAGGGGTAGAATGGTTACATGAGCAAATTATAGTGGAAAACTTTCCTAACCTGGGGAAAGACATAGACATCAATATCCAGGAATCACAGAGGACTCCTAGTAGATTCAATAAAACTGACCATCAACAAGGCATATCATAGTCAAATTCACAAAATACTCAGGCAAGGAAAGAATCATGAAAGCAGCAAGGGAAAAAAAGTCCTTAACCTACAACTGAAGACAGATCAGGTTTCAACAGACTTATCCACAGAAACTTGGCAGGCCAGAAAGGAGTGGCAGGACATATTCATTGTGCTAAATTGGAAAAATATGCAGCCAAGAATTCTTTATCCAGCAAGTTTGTCATTCAAAATAGAAGGAGAGATAAAAAGTTTTCCAAACAAAAATAAAAGAAGTTTGTGGCCAGCCCTGCAAGAAATTTTAAGGGGGACTCTCTGAGGGGAGAAAAGACAAGGGAAAAAAAAAGACCAAAAGCAACAAAGACTAGAAAGGACCAGAGAATACCACCAGAAACTCCAACTCCACAGTCAACTTAATGACAATAAATTCATATTTTTCAGTACTCACTCTAAACGTCAGTGGACTAAAGGCTCCAATCAAAAGATTGGATAAGAAAACAAAATCCATCTATATTCTGTTTCCAAGAGACCCACTTTATACCTAAAGACACCTTCAGATTGAAAGTAAGGGCATGGAGAACCATCTATCATGTTAATGGTCACCAAAAGAAAGCTAGAGTAGCCATTCTTATATCAGACAATCTAAACTTTCAAATAAAGACTGTAACAAGACATGAAGAAGGGCATTATATCATAATTAAGGGGTCTATCCCTTAATCTAACTATTGTAAACATTTATGCTCCAAATGTGAAGTACTGAAATATATAAATCAATTAATCACAAACACAAACTCATTGATAATAATACCATAATAGTAGGAGGCTTCAACACCCTACTTATAGCAATGGACAGATCATATAAACAGAAAATCAACAAGGAAACAATGGCTTTGAATGACACACTGGACCAGATGCACTTAACAGATATATTCAGATCATTTCATCCTAAAGCAGCAGAATACACATTCTTCTCCAGTGCACATGGAACGTTCCCCAGAATAGATCACATACTGGGACACAAATCAGCCCTCAGCAGGTACAAAAAGATCATACAGTGCATATTTTCAGATCACAATGGTATGAAACTTGAAATCAACTACAAGAAAAAATGTGAAACGATAACAAATACTTGGAGACTAAAGACCATCCGACTAAAGAATGAATGGGCTAACCAAGAAGTTAAAGAGGAAATTAAAAAGTACATGGAAGCCAAAGAAAATGAAAACACGACAGCCCCAAACCTCTGAGACGCAGCAAAGTTGGTCATAAGAGGGAAGTTATATAGCAATCCAGGACTTCCTAAGAAGGGAGAAAGTTCTCAGGTACACAACCTAACCTTATACCTTAAAGAGCTATAAAAGGAATAGCAAATAAAACCCAAAACCAGCAGAAGACAGGAAATAATAAAGATTAGAACAGAAATCAATGCTATCAAAACCAAAAAAACAGTAGAACAGATCAATGAAACCAGAAGCTGGTTCTTTGAAAGAATTAACACAATTGATAAACCCCTAGCCAGTTTGATCAAAAAGAAAAAGAAAAGGACCCAAATAAATAAAATCAAGAATGAAAGAGGAGAGATCACAACCAACACAGCAGAAATACAAACAATAATAAGAGAATATTATGAGCAATTATATGCCAATAAAATGGGCATATGGAAGAAATGGACAAATTCTTAGGAACATATAAACTACCAAACCGAAACAGGAAGAAATAGAAAATTTGAACAGGCCAGTAAAGAACTTGAATTAGTAATCAAAAATCTCCCAAAAACAAGAATCCAGGACCAGATGGCTTTCCAGGGGAATTCTACCAAACATTTAAAGAAGAGTTAACATATACTGTCTTGAAGCTGTTCCAAAAAATAGAAATGGAAGAAAAACTTCCAAACTCCTTTATGAAGTCAGCTTTATCTTGATTCCAATACCAGACAAAGACCACACTAAAAAGGAGAACTATAGACCAATTTCCCTGATGAACATGGATGCAAAAATCCTCAACAAGATATTAGCCAACCGGATCCAACAATACATTAAAAAAATTATTCACCACAACCAAGTGGGATTTATACCTGGGATGCAGGCCTGGGTCAATATCTGCAAAACAATTAACGTGATTCATCACATCAATAAAAGAAAGGACAAGAACCACATGATCCTCTCAAAAGATTCAGAGAAAGCATTTGACAAAACACAGCATCCTTTCTTGATAAAAACCCTCAAGAAAGTAGGGATCGAAGGATCATACCTTCAGATCACAAAAGCCATATGTGAAACACCCAATGGTAATTGCATCCTCAATGGGGAAAAACTGAGAGTTTTCCCCTAAGGTCAGGAACAAGACAGGGATGTCCATTCTTGCCACTGTTACTCAACATAGTATTGGAAGTGTTAGCCTCAGCAATCAGACAACACAAAGAAATAAAAGGCTCCAAATCAGCCAGGAGGAGATCAAACTTTCACTCTTCGCAGTTGACCTGATACACTATAAAAAGATGCCACCAAAAAACTGCTAGAACTGATCCATGAATTCAGCGAAGTTGCAGGATATAAAATCAATGCACAGAAATTGGTTGCATTCCTATACACCAATAATGAAGCAACAGAAAGAGAAATCAAGGAATCGATCCCATTTACAATTGCACCAAAAACCATAAAATATATAGGAATAATTCTAACCAAAGAGGTGAAAAATCTACACAGTGAAAACTATAGAAAGCTTATGAAAGAAATTGAAGAAGACACAAAACAATAGAAAAATATTCCATGCTCCTGGATAAAAAGAACAAATATTGTTAAAATGTCAATACTACCCAAAGCAATTTACATATTCAATGCAATACCTACCAAAATAACACCAGCATTCTTCACAGAGCTAGAACAAACAATCCTAAAATTTGTATGGAACCAGAAAAGACCCTGGATAGCCAAAGCAATCTTGAAAAAGAAAACCAAAGCTGGAGGCATCACAATCACGGACTTCAAGCTGTATTACAAAGCTGTAATCAGCAAGACAGTATGGTACTGGCACAAGAACAGACACTCAGATCAATGTAACAGAATAGAAAGCCCAGAAATGGACCCACAAACGTATGGCCAACTAATCTTTGACAAAGCAGAAAAGAATATCCAATGGAATAAAGACCGTCTCTTCAGCAAATGGTATTGGGAAAACTGGACAGCGACATGCAGAAGAATGAATCTGGACTACTTTCTTACACCATACACAAAAATAAATTCAAAATGGATGAAAGACCTAAAGGAAACTATCAAAATCCTAGAGGAGAAAGCAGGCAAAAACCTCTTTGACCTCAGACACAGCAACTTCTTATTCCACACGTCTCAGGAGGCAAGGGAAACAAAAGCAAAGTGAACTATTGGGACCTCATCAAAATAAAAGGCTTCTACACAGCAAAGGAAACAATCAGGAAAACTAAAAGGCAACCGACAGAATGGGAGAAGATATTTACAAATGACATATCAGATAAAGGGTTAGTATATAAGTATACAGTATATAGTATCAGTCTATAAAGAACTTATCAAACTCAACACCCAGAAAACCAAATAATCCAGTTAAGAAATGGGCAAAAGACATGAAGAGATACTTCTCCAAAGAAGACATCCAGATGGCCAACTGACACATGAAAAAATGCTCAACATCACTCATCATCAGGGAAATACAAATCAAAACCACAATGAGATACCACCTCTCACCTGTTAGAATGGCTAACATTAACAACTCAGGCAACAACAGATGTTGGTGAGGATGAGGAGAAAGAGGATCTCTTTTACATTGTTGGTGGGAAGGCAAACTGGTGTAGCCACTCTGGAAAACAGTATGGAGATTCCTCAAAAAAATTAAAAATAGAACTACCCTACGACCCAGCAACTGCACTACTAGGCATTTATCCATGGGATACAGGTGTGCTGTTTCGAAGGGGCACATGCACTCCAATGTTTATAGCAGTACTATCAACAATAGCCAACGCATTGGAGGATAGAAGACCAAATCAGCGATGCAAAGAACCAATGAAATTAGAATGGGGAGTTATTTTGAATGTAAATATGAAGAAGCCATTGAAACATTCTCCTTGAGTGGCAGAAGGATGGGAACATTGGAACTATAGGAAAGAAATGTAACCCTAGATCGTACCTGGGCCTGCATGAAAAATATTCCATACTCACTATAATGTAAATGTTGCTTACTGGATTGTAACTTTCAGAATCAAATTGTAGAAAGTCTGAAAGTCTTCTTTATGGTTATGGAACAAAACGTAAGTGGGATTCGACCATATAAACCATATTTCTGTGTGTATGGCAAAGGGAATAGAGTGTGCTGTAAAATTCTTTATGCAGGGTCAGGCATTTCCCTTTACCAGGCTCCAAGGTGGGAATATTCCCTATAAATCTATGAATCATTAACTGCAACCCACATTAACCACACACACCAACAGCTCAAGAAGTATTTCTACTCCCTTATTTTATGTCCACACAATGAAGACAGAGACAAATAGGAGCACTTTTAAAATACAATAACTTTCTTATTGATCCATATATTATGTTTAATGATACACATGGTATTTGGCTTAACTGTTCATAATTATTACTAATTATAAAAATTAATTTATACTTAATTAAAAAGCTGTAAAAACGCCAGGTGACCAAACATTTCCCTGGGCATTTCCCTAGTCTGGGTCTACACAATAAGCCTCTGCCCAAACAAAAGCTGGGTAAGAATGTTCATTCTTGGGGTGCCTGCATGGCTCAGTTGGTTAAGCATCTGTCTTCACCTCAGGTCATGATCTCACAGTTCATGAGTTTGAGCCCTGCATCAGGCTCTGTGCTGACAGCTCAGAGCCTGGAGCCTGCTTCAGATTCTGTGTCTCTTTCTCTCTCTCTGCCCTTCCCCTGTTTGTTCTCTGTCTCCCTCTCAAAAATAAATAAACATTAAAAAATTTTTTTAAAAAGAATGTTCATTCCTAAGGAGTGAATACCCTTGGAGATTCAACTTCCCAGTAAGAAAAGTGAGCTGGCTTTTCACTCATTCCCCCTTGGACTTTTCCCCTGCTCACTGGAGTCAGACACGATAAAAAAAGATCAAAACAGGGTTTTTCATGTTGGCAGAATCATAAGAAAGCATTTGATCAAATCATAGTTTCACAAAAGACTGTGAAATTAAAGCATACTGTACGACTGATATTCTCTTCTGTATAACTTCTAGCTTAGAGATTCATGCAGTCAGTATTTTATAACCGTGAAGGATCAAATATTTCCTTAAAGTGGGAATTTAAAAGCTCCAATTAGCATTCCCATTAGCTAAATTGATATATCTCAGGCCATTTCAAGTAAGTCTTGAGCTATTAGACTTTTTCTTTCTGTCTGGAGAGTCCAGGTAGCTCTCCATGCTACCACCATCATCCTTGGTTCCTTTGCTCTGAAATCTCACAGTTACTCAAGTCCCAGAGGACTTTTCATGCTTGGAGGTGATAATGTCCAAGTTGTATGCCCACAGACCTGGCTGGCCTAGGCCAACTTATGACCTTTCAAGCTATATATTTCAAGCTATAATTTGTGAATGTTCTTTCATGGCTCTAAAAAAATGATCAGTAGCATTTATATCATGATTCTATTTCATAGAGTCAGGTCACAGAGTTCTTGGAGATTTACCACTATGCTAAAGCAGGTGCTATTCCAGAGAAGTTTCTACGTGTCTGTAGACAGGTAACTAAGCCTTAGGATGTACGCAAACTTCAGTGGAGTCAAGAATTCTAGAAATGGCCTGCTTATGATTTGGTTCATCCAATAAAGACAGTAATAATGTTAAGGGCTTCATAATTTCTGCATAGTTTTGTATTATCTTTGGTAGGGGTAGATGGCAAGGTTATTCCAGTGAATGCAGAAACCAATCATTTAGTGAAATGAATAACGTCAAATCAAGTTTAATATATCACATTCTTTTTCTGTTACTTGACTTTTAGTATCTTCTCCAGTGGCTCATTGACCATTAGTATTTATGTAGCTAGATGTGGTGGAACTGTGGATGCTAGCAGGAGGAAGAGTATTTTCCTTAATGCCAAGTGTGATTATTTAAGTTGTTCCTTGAACTAGCTTTATTGGGACTTCTCACAAACCTTCTTGCACAAACCTTTCCAGAAAAACTCTTTGAAATAGTATTAAAAATTAAAATTTGCGATGTAGGTCTTAGGATTCTGATGTAAACAGAGTTTTAAAATTACAGAAGTATCTATCAACAAGGCATAATGGAAAAGAAAGGATAAATATATCCAGTATATATACTAGGATACATATCATATATCCCAGTAATACCCTATTTGAAATGAAAATAGGAATAGGTCTTTATTTTTTGTCTAGATAAAATCACTTTCATGTCAATAATGAGGAAAATTACTTGGGCTGTGTGATATTTAATGATCAATAGCAATACTGAGCACTTATGTAGCTGTTTTTATTTTCAAGTCACCCCTGTAACCGAATTCAAAATACTCTGACTTTTTCAAGAAGAATTAATTGAAAAATAATTTGTAGTAGTTGGTCTTTCTAGAGTGCAGAGATGCTTCGAATGGCAGGCATTTCAGAAGTCATATGATACCAGATGATATATGAAATGATTAATGAATGCAATGTGGAAAGACTGGAGAAGAAAGCATAAAATAGTTTCAAAAATACAGTTAATCCAATAATTAGAATGTCATCAGTGATTTCTTTTAGATTCAGGTTTTTGAACCGAAAACCAATTATTTTTTCTTTTGTGTTAATTCACTCATTTGTTCAATATGTACCACTTAACAAATGCGACGAGGTAGGTTCTGAGGGTACAAAGATGAATGGCAGAATTCTTAGACTGGCGAAACTAGTGCATAGTCTAGTGGGGAAGAAAGACATAGATCAAAAAATTATGATGAAATAAATACACTACGGTATAGCAGTGTTCAAACAGCTATAGGAACACAGAGAAAAATGTTTTCACCTCTGCCTGGCATGACCAGCATGTTTCAGATATCTTTACAAAAGAGGTGGCTATTGAACATGGTTCCCAAAGAATGGTCCAATTTTTTTCATTCAAAGAAGAGCGCAATTAAATTAACAATGAAATTACAATGAAATACAATGAAAGCATAATTAAAGAGCAATTAATTAAATAATTAATTTGTTACATTAATTAAAGAACAATTAAAGCAAAAGGCATGGCATAACACTTCAAAGTGCCATAAAATGTCAATTTTAGTTCCAATAAATTTAAGTTCACTTTCAGAAATGTATCTTAATTGGATAAGTTGAGGCACCATTGCATAGTGTTAGGTATACAGATTCTTGAAACAGACTGGCTGGTTTCAAATCCTGGCTCTGTCACTTATTAACATGGGATCCTGGGCAATATCCTTAAATTCTCTGTGTCATGACTCCTCATCTGTAAAATGATAGAATCTATTTCACCATGTCGTTTTGTAGACTAAATGAGTTAATTATATAAGACACTTAAATCTGTGCCTGGTGTGAGTGCACACACACACACACACACACACACACACATATACACACACTTCACATATGTGCATACATGTTTGCTCATATAAAGATGTTCATGAAAATGGAGCTCATAATGAAGGGGGATAGAAAACTAAGTGTCTAATATTATGAGATATTAAAAGTATATGTTGATATATTTATAAAACGAAACACTACATATCCATATAAAATAATGTAGATCAATAGGTACTGATAAAGAAACTGATCATAGTATGTTGGACAAAATCATGTGTACATATAATAAGCTTCTACTTGATAACAAGAAGCTAATTTCTAGTCATTCAATCAACATGTATTTTGAGACCCTACTAAATGTATGAAATGCTTCTGTGGCTATGCATGTAAATGTGTGTGTAGAAACATACAACATTAAACCCATCTGTCTAAATTATGACTGAATAGTAGAATTTTGGTTGTTTAAACACTATTGCTATTCTAGTTTTTCTAAAAATTTTACTCAACAAACATGGATTATTTAAGAAAAAGATTTGTGCTTTCTCCCTCTGTCTCTCTCTCTCCTTCTCATTCCCTGTGTGTGTGTGCGTGTGTGTGTGTGCGTGTGTGTGTGTGTGTGTGTGTGTGTGTGCCTTTTACTTTAATCCATGCAATGAAATACACATCACATCCTCTACAGCATATATACTGAAACAAAAGATCAAGAAGCAATGTTTAATCTTATGTGTGCCATCGTCTGGTCTATTCTATTGCATTTCATTAGCAGTGCTAGTCTAGACCAACTAAATTGATTTCCAACCTACCAGTTGGTCAAGAATTGTATGCTAATCTCTGGTATTCCACACATGCTGTGGAAGGGGCTTCATCAGGAGAAGCTGAAGAGCAAAAAGTGCCTGGCTAAAGAGTTTGTGACTTACCCTGTAAGTGTTAGGAAGCCATTAAGGGTTTTATCTCATGTGTAAGTTTCATAAACAGTATTATGCTTTAGAAAACCCCTCTGTCAGAGGTTTGGAAGTGTTTTTATCTTGTTTTGCAATGGGACTAGGGAGGTAATGGGAGTAAGGATAAGACTGGGACTGAAGGTGGGGCACATGGTGGAATGCAATTTTCACATGAGAGAGGATGGAAACCTGAACTAAGAAGTAAGACAAGGGAAACCAGAACAGAGACAGTGTGGAAATATTCAAGAACCAGAATCTAATGGCCACTTCTATCTGAAAGGTGAAGGATAACCCAGGTCAGTTTGGCTTACATCTTTGCTCTGGCCAAAGAAAACTTACTCAGTGTATGCTGTTACAATCATTGAAAGTGAGGAGGAAAATTACAATTTTGAAGCTAATGTATTTGATTTCCTTACAGATCTTATACAGCATGAGATTACATATTCCAATGTAGGCGTTCCCTATCCTTTTTATCATTTTTTAAAGACTAATTACAACCTACTGTGGATGGTCCACCTGTAGACTGTGCACCTTGATAATGCCTCAAATCAAGGAACTGTGAACTTTGCCACTGAACTCAATATAAGTACGGAGACACCTTCTTCTCTGTCAAGACGTGCGTAAAAAGTTAAGTTAGGTTAAGCCAAATATCATTTGAATAATTGAAATAATAGTAAGAACTGGATAAAAAACATCCTGTAAGGAAACTTAAGCCTACTAAAAATAACTTCTGGGTTACTTACTGTTTGAGATTATCTTAATCACCACTCTTCTTATATCAACCCAGTTAGTTTAACTAAATATATGAAATTTCAAGCTCTGGGGTTTAATTATAAGAAATGAGTTTCTTACAATTAAGTAAACTTATAAAATCCTTTGGCAGCAAACATTTTTCAGAAGATTCTTACATTTACCAATAGGTTCTTATCCAGAGAGGGGTTTTCTTACTTGTTTTCTAGGGCTGCAGACACTGATACTGATGTAAGACAAACTCATGCCATAAAGAATCTAGGGGGAGGATACTCTCATTCTTTCTTTCACACTAAGCCAGTAACACTCTGGGTAAGAATTCCACAAAGATTAGGCAGAAGGGAATAATATTTTAGTGTTTGGTCCAGGATGTCCCTTGATCTGTAAATAGTGTGATCTCATCATTTGATTCAGGTTGTTAGTATCCTTTTCCTGCCAGAAATTATCCCAAAGCCCAACTTGCCCAACTTTGCTAAGCAGAAGCTGACCTTAAAATGCAGTTCCAGTCCATGAATAGCTCAAGCCAGGAGTAAGGCAACTATTTTATCAAAAGCCCAAAGTGCCAATTTGTTACAGAACAGTGATTGAAGATTGAATTTCAATCCTCCAGTGGAGCCATAATGGATCCAAGAACACTAAAGTTGAACCCCTAGGCTGGGTGACCTATACAATCCCACAAACAGCTGGCGGGAACATGCCTGCCGTGGCATTTAAGACTCCCATGGAGGTTTCACTTAAATGGCAACCCAGCATGAGAAGACGGAAGAGAGGGTTATGGGCCAAAAGTTTCTTTAAGGGCCTTTTCACATTTTTATTTGTAGTAGAGACCACCTGCAAGAATGCCTTCTCTAAAGAATTCCTTTAAAGCATACATTTGTTTCAGCAAGAAGTACATTTTTCATTTGGGAATGAAATGTTTATTGTACACTCTAATTTTCAAATGAGAATAGCTTCTCTACAGCATAAACGCTTTGACATGTTCAGGGTTTTTTTTCTCTACTATTTTCTAAACTTGAACATGTCAAAGCGTTTATGCTGTAGAGAAGCTGTTCTCATTTGAAAATTAGAGTGTACGATAAACATTTAAGTAATAAACAGTTGATGGTGTTAACCTACTTTAAGGCCATCAACTGTTCATTTTTCCTTTTGTGGTTATCTTTGCCTACCTCTTGCTCTCCTAAATGCACTGTGTAGTAGCTGCTTGAGTATCTTGCTGCTGTCCATATTCTGGGAAGGGTGTGGGTAACACTGACAATGGAGCATATCCTTGATTGTAGAATGAGTGAAAACCTCAGACAATGTTTGAGGTGTTTCTGGTGTGGCTTGCATTTTACTTTCTTCTTCACAGTTATCACTGACCAATAACTATGACCCAATTTGGTGAAATGGTCTTCATTAACTTGATTACTGGTGTCTTACATCTTCAGAGTTTCATGGACAAACTGATTTAACCACTTTTGAATCATCCTCAGACTTTTTGGACAAATGTTTCTCAAAGGACCAGAAAAGCTTGATAAGCCTCTTAGCTTCCAGTGTTTTAAATCGTAAGTGTACAAACAGACTCAAGAAAACAGAGTCTATCCTATGATCTGTCTTCTGGGCCTTCTGTTAGTGACCAGGGTTGAGTAAGTGTTCATTTTCTGCGCTCCGATGCAGCTATGCAGATCATATGGAGATACACTTTCAACATCTTGAGTTTTTACCTCAGCCACACTCATTCCCTTGCTTCTACTGAGGATCTGTATTTATAAAGTTCTTTGTAGGGATCATGCTTTACTGCCCAATTTTATGTACAATTAATATAATTACTGTTCTATACTGTGGCTTAACATGATATTAGTATTACAGAACGTATTTGTGATGCTTTGACCTATGTTTCAAAGAGCTTTATATTTTAAAGGAAAAGGGCTGTTGTTTTACAAATCTATTTCCATTTCTGATAAAGTTAGGGGAAGTGAGCGAGCTAATATTTGTCTATCGCCTACTGTGTGGTAGGTATTACATATACTATCTCATTATAACCTAATAAAAAACCCTATGAAGAGGGTATTCTCGCTTCCATTTTACATAGATTTAAAGGGTACCTAACACACTCAAGAAATACGGCTAGCGGTATGAGAATCAGCATGAGAACCTGGCTCAGTCAGGCTGCAGAGTCTGGACTTTTTACACATAGTATGGCCTTGCGCTAAACGTTTACATTAATCCCTACGTGGCTTGAATATTTTACTAAAAATATATATGCACAGTTTATAAAGTTTACAGACATCTCATTTGTGCCTCCTTCATGAATTTACTTTCTGATCTGTGGTAGCACAGTTAAAAGAAAAAATTCAATAATTTATAGAAAGAAATTCAAAAAGGCAGATAAGATTTTCTCCTGCAGGAAGATGAAACAGGCGTACTTTTCTGTATTATTTCTGCTAAGTACATCTACACATCTCAGACATCACATTTTAAACAAGCATAAGTCTCCGAAAGGTGGAGAGAAGAAGGTAGAGCAGTTAGCAACCTCAGGAATGATGAGACAGATGGTGATTTCTACCCCCTGCATTTTCCTTTTGCTGCCTATACTCCCAGACTTGGAACTATAAGGCTGGTAACTCAGAAATGCCAGTGGGTGCAGACAAAAAAGTTCCTCAAAACTTGTTTTCTCTACCCCAACTACCAGGAAGAGGGCAATGGTAGCTTAGTAAGTTAGAAAACTTTTAGGCAATAACTGCTACTCTGGTCAAACACCACAAAACAGAACAGAACAAAACAAAACAAAACAAAACAAAACAGAAAACAAAACAGCAGCTATTCATTGAGTGATGCCAAGTAGACTGAGCGATGAGCCTAGAATTCTGCCCTGGTGAAAATGTAACAAGGCAAGGGTGGTGTCAGGGAAGTTCAAATAGTGAGCTGAGACTTTCATCCTTCCAGCTGATAGTGGGTCCCTTCCACCTTGGGGTGACAGTGGAGACCACTTGGGGAACTGGAACCTCCACTCTGACCTGACAGTAATGAGGCATCTCTCCTTTTCACCCTTGGGGAAGTGTAAGATGAAAGCTAGTGGAGATTAGGGCTTTCACCAATGTCCAGAGGAAATGAAGCTATTCCCACCACAGTGCCAGTGGAGATAAAACTCCCACTGACACCCAGCAGTAAAGAGTTATCAGTGCAATTTGAAAGGGAAGCATGTGTTTCCACCTGTCTTGCTGGAGAAGTGTCACCGAAAAGACAGTTAAAACAGAAGGTTTAAATAAGACACAGAGTCTCATAACATAATACAAAGTTGTCCAGGTTTTAAAGATGCTTGTCATACCAAAACCCAGGAAGATCTCAACCTGGATGAAAAAAGATAAGCAATAG
The DNA here is from genome assembly GCF_046562875.1 of Panthera onca. Taxonomy (NCBI): domain Eukaryota; kingdom Metazoa; phylum Chordata; class Mammalia; order Carnivora; family Felidae; genus Panthera; species Panthera onca. The sequence goes on along the minus strand of NC_138356.1, from coordinate 13,988,641 downwards.
ATGGTAAAACCAAGAACAGAAATATGTTAAAATTATCTGACAAAGATTTTAAAGCAGTCATGATAAAAATGATTCAACAAACAATTATAACCATACTTGAAACAAATGAAAAATAAGAAAGCCTTAGCAAAAAAACAGAAATTCTCAGCAAAGAAATAGGAGATATAAAGAACCAAATGGAAATTTCAGGACTCAGAATACACTAACTACAACAAAAACCTCCGTGTATGGGCTCAACAACAGAAAGGAGGGGAGAGAGGAAAGACTCAATGGAGTGGAAGCTAGAACAATAAAAATTATGCAATTTGAAAAACATAGAGAAAATAGATTTAAAAAAATGAACAGAGACTCAAGGGCCTATGAAACTATAACAAAATATTTAACTTTTCTGTCATTGGACTACCAGATGGAGAGGAGACAGAGGGTGAAACTGAAAAAAAAAAAACACTTGATGAAGTAATGGCTGAAAACTTCCCAAATCTGGCAACAGAAATAAATCTAGAGATTAAACAGGTTGAGTGAGCCTCAACCAGAATAAATACAAAGAAATACAAAGAAATCCATTATGCATCATAATTAAATTTCTGAAAACTAAAGACAAGTAAATTATCCTGAAAGCAGCCAGAGAAAAACAACACTTTCCTTATCTGAGGATGTCTTGATTTCCACAAATTCCTGAAGGATATTATTCCTGGGTATGAGTTTCTCCATTGACAGTTCTTTTTCTTTCAGTATTTGAAAAGTATTGTGCTAATTTGTTCAGGTTCCCATAGTTTCTGGTGATAAATAAGTTGTTAAAATTATTTTCCCCTATAATTAAAAAAATTTTTATGTTTATTTTTGAAAGAGAGAGAGACAGAGACAGAGTGTGAGTGGGGGAAGGGCAGAGAGAGAGGGAGACACAGAATCTGAAGCAGGATCCAGGCTCTGAGCTGTCAGCACAGGGCCCAATGTGGGGCTCAAACTCACGAACTGTGAGATCATGACCTGAACTGAAGTCAGATGCCTAACCGACTGAGCCACCCAGGCACCACCCCCCACCCCCGCAACACTTTTTTTTTTTTTTTTTTTTTGCAACACTTTTTAAAATGTATAGTTTTCTACTTTGACATTATTATTGTTTGTTTTATTCAGTCAATGTATATGATTTTCCCACTTATATTCCACCACCTGCATATCACTTATTTTTGTCTCTAAGACCTTCTCTCAGGCAAAACTTCTTTTTTTCCTGAAAAATACATTTTCAAATTTGTTAAATGAGGGCATCTTGGGGGCAAACTCTTTCCATTCTTCTTCACTTGAAAGTATCTTTATTTCATTCATATACTTCAAAACATTTCCAATTAAGTATATTTCTCTCTCTGCACATTAAAGAATGTGATGGATTACAGTGGTGCTAGTAAGAAGGGAGCTATTGTTTAATTATTTTTTCTCTGAACACAATGTCTCCTTCCTGCCCCACCAATAGATATCAAAATCTATGTTCTTGAAATTTGGAGATCGATTATAATGTATCTTCATTTGGATGTCTTTCAATTTATCTTTCTTGGTAATTCTTGGTGTTCCAGCATCTGACGAGTGGTGTTCTTCATCAGTTCCAAAAACTTCTCAGCTAAAATTCTCTTCAAACACTTACAGCTGTCCTATTCTGTTTCTCTTTTTTTCCTACCAGAAATCTATATAGGCACATAGAACTCCTCATTATATCTTCCTCTCTCTTCATCTTCTACATTTCCTAACTCTTGTTTTTCTCTCCTGCATTCTGTATAATATCCTCAAAAATACTTTCCCATTCATCATTTTCCTCCATTCTTTAGAATTTTCTGAACTCGTCTATTGGGTTTTTAAAAATTAATATTATGTATTTTCTGTTAATTATATATGGTTCTTTTCTCAAGTATGCTCAGTCATTTTGCTCTTTCCGTATCTCAAACCTCTTTTACTTCTTTGAGTATACTAATTTCTATTTACCTCATATTCTATCTCTGATATCTTTGTGGATTTAATTCAGCTGTTTAATTCACTTTGTTTTTTTCTATGGCTTTACAGGTATGGTATCTTGGTTCTCTGTATACTCTGAATTGTTGATTTTTGTCTTGTTCCTTGGAACATTACCTTTGGGAAATTTTGTGATTTGTTTTGAAGGTAGATAACCTCCAAAAGGATTTTTATTTGCTTTTAGATTTTCATTTGTATTTCCTAGGTTCTTTGAGACACACATAGCCTACTACCACTTACAATTCAATTCTCTGCTTATAGATTTTTTGGATCACCCAAGAGGTGTGAACTTAGTTTATAAATATAATTTTATGAACATTCAGAAGAAATTCCATCTAGTTACCGGGGTCGGAGGCAGACAACTTTACTCGTCTTTGGTTGTGGGAAGATCTAGTTCTCACCTTGACTTTCCAGCTATAGCCCTTTTTGGGTTCCAGCTCTAGGAAAACATTCTTCTATGAAGAAGACTCATGGAAGTCTTGGGCACCGAAGCTCAGGTTTAGAAAAACTTAGTTTCTTGTTAGCCCATTGATGCAATTAAAACATTTTTAAATCTGACATTGGCAGTTGTTTTTAACAGCAGTGATGTTCTGGAGAACTTCTGTACTGTACTGCCAGAAATATGTCTTCCAAAGATGTTTCTGATCTCAAGTATTATATTGCCTCATTACATCTTCCTCTTACAGAATTACAAAGAAAAATGTCTTATTTCAAGGAAACAAAATTCCACTGATATGCTCTATTAGGACATTACTGACATAGGTCATCTTTATGCTTTGAGACAAAGTGGAAAACTGCACTCATCTCCAGCAAGTGATGTTATTTTTTAATACCAAACATTGGAACAAATAAAAGAAGAACTCTTCTTTTATAATAGTGACTAAAATCTGGGGCGCCTGGGTGGCTCAGTCGGTTGAGCGTCCCACTTCGGCTCAGGTCATGGTCTTGCAGTTCGTGAGTTTGAGACCTGCATCCAGCTCAGAGCCTGGAGCCTGCTTCAGATTCTCTGTGTGTGTGTGTGTCTCTCTCCCCCTCCCCTGCTTATGCTCTGCCTCTCTCTCTCTCTCAAAAATAAAAATAAATGTTAAAAAAATAGTGACTAAAATCTGATTTTTCATTATAAAGCTATGGGTTTTTAGAAACTCATGGATGAGATTGCGTTAAGTAGAAAAAATACTGCATGTTCATTCTCATTACATAAACATTAGAGGGCAAAACTGTAGCATCAGATATAAGGTTTTAGTAATCCATGGACTGGATCGGCTTATGTTTTTATCAGGTAGCAAACACACAGAATATAACAGGGTTTTGCATGTAGTGGTTGTATGATAAATATTTGTCTTATTTGACAAATGTCATTTTATTATTTTATTTATTAATATTTATAAATATTATTTTCTTCTTTTTAGAGAAAGAGAGGGTAGGTTTTTTTTTTCTTTTAGAGAATTTGCAGTGAAAATATTTGGTGGTAGGCAACCTTGCTTTAAATCATGATAGATTTAGTAAATAAAATGGGTATTTAAATAAGTTGAATGAAATAAGCGGAATGGTTTGACAGGTGAAGGAAAGGAGTTTGTTTTCTGACCTGGGACATAAGGGAAATAAAAAGACAAATAATGCAATGATTTTAGTGGTATATTTTTGTATTAATATGATACAAACGGTAATGTAAGTCTTCTAAATATACACATGACACTCTTCCCTGAATTGTCAAATTCTACATAACTTTTACATGGAAGGGGATTTGGGGCTCTTATTTCTTTGTCTCCACCACAACTGCCACCATCTGCTTTTCCTCTTATAGTCATCTCTCCATGGCAACACATATTGATTTACCAGCATGATTGCAATTGTATGGCCAACTTTATGTAACCCTGTACTGGCAACCATGAATCCTGCAATTTTCTCTTTCTACCTTTGCATTCCAAGTCACCTTCCAGTGGCTGTGTTGCTGCATTTTAGGGCACACATCGAGGGGAGACGTGGTGTTTTTTAGTGAAAGGTGCCTTTTATCCCAGCAGCTGTCTCTGGGCCAGAACTTCTCCAGAAGTTCTTTTGTAGAAGTTAAGACCTGACTGGCAACTGCAAGTTTACATACTTTCAACAGCATTAACTGAGATTTTAACATATCAAACCAGACAAAAGAGAAAAGCAGCCTGGCTGGCATCAGGTTCAGAAATAGCACTTTTCTTTTTCTTTTGTTCCACCTAGTGCCAGTCAGGATACAGTTTAACGAAAACTGGATGCTTCTTTAGTCACTAAATATTGACATCTGTAATAGCATAAAATGTGAATGAACCGCTTATCGAAACTGGACTCACTCATCTTTATGGTTCAACTAAGAAGAGCATGCAGAGGCGCCTGGGTGGCTCAGTCAGCTGAGCATCCAACTTTAACTCGGGTCATGATCTCCAGGGTCCTGAGTTCGAGACCCGCACGGGCTCGCTGCTGTCATGGCCAAAGCTGTCAGCACTGAAGCTGCCAACGCAGAACATGCTTCAGATCTCTATCCCCCACACTCTCTCTGCCCCTCCCCTACCTGCACTCTCTCAAAAATGAATAAACATTTTTCAACGTTTATTTATTTTTGGAACAGAGAGACAGAGCATGAACGGGGGAGGGGCAGAGAGAGAGGGAGACACAGAATCGGAAACAGCCTCCAGGCTCTGAGCCATCAGCCCAGAGCCTGACGCGGGGCTCGAACTCACGGACCGCGAGATCGTGACCTGGCTGAAGTCGCACGCTTAACCGACTGCGCCACCCAGGAGCCCCAGTATGCAGGCGTTGCATTACAACAGATTGCCGTGCAAAGAAATCATTAAACTCTCTGGATCCAGCATACTATATTTATTCTAATAGCTACTAAAGTAGTCAAAATAAATCTTTAAATAAATGAGAAAAGAAAGCCGTACTTAGAAAGCAAAACAGGACATAGAGCTGATTATGATACGTGAATGTAGTTCAAACAATGACAAGGTCCTTGCTCTATATTTCCTCAATGATTGTGTATCTGTTGCACTCCAATATTTAGAACAGGTCAAATTCAATAGTTGCATGTTGAGCAAATGAATTATGTCCTGGCTCAAGGCATACAAAACTCAATGGACAGACCCACATCCTCAACCACTTTGGTATTTTGCACGTGGCAAGACCTGATTAAAAACGTGCAAAGAATTGTGATCAAAAGTTAATTCTTGAACCCAAATAAAGTAGAGGTACATCGAATATTTCCAAGTGAGAGGGTACTCCAGCCAACGATGCAAGATCAAATAAAATGTACATGGCCAGCACTATCTCTGATATAAGGCTTATCTACTATTATTTCAAGAGTAAGCATGTTTTACACATTTCCTATCTGACCTCTGCATACAAAAGTCTTCTTCCTGAAACTACTGGCAGCGTGACTGGTTGGTTTTTACAGTGATATACCCCTGTTGTCTCTGAATGCAACTCAAATTACAAATTCATTTCCAAAGGTCTCAAAACACCTGTTCACACATAATAGCTTTTTGTCCTCGCTGACCTTTGCAGGCTGAGTTAAAAGTCTGCAAGTCAGGAGAAAGCCCTATTCCAGCACCATACACTCAAACAACATGATACTAATTTCTCTTTGTTTTAAAGCATCTTCCTTATTTTTCTCCTTTATAATAATTGCTAAGGCACAAATAAGCATTATTCCCATCGCTCTTTTGTTTTCCCTCTTCATCATGATTCAATTACACTGATATTTCAAACTAAGTTGGTTTGTGGTTAAGCAATAACAACAAATACCAAAAAAAAAAAAAACCCCACAAAAACAAAGACTATGATCATAAAACTTTCTGTTCAAATTACAGAAGTCCTAACAAAAAAAGATACTGAACTAAAGTGAAGTTGAGGAGCCTAGAGACTCAACTTTTGCTCTTTCCTTCAATCAATCCATTCCATTACCCTCTATCCACTAGGGAAGAACATCATTTGAAAAATACTAAAGTAGATGATGAAATTTTATTCACACATTACAGAGTAGCCACTGATGAAAGTTTTCTTCAAATTATTATTCACCATGGAACTGTGCATAAACAATTCAATATAAAAATGTTTTGCTCTCTAAGCCTGGGGCCATAGTCCATCCAAAGCTCACAGTTAAGTTGAGGAAATGGGCAAATAAGTCAGTCATACAAATACTGTGGAACTGTGGAGGGGAGCAGCAAGATGACATCAGGACTCCAGCAGATAATCAGTAACTCCAAAGTCTGGGACTCCAAGGTCAGGACTTAGAAACAAAATAAAGAATTTACCTTGTTTACCAGGCAAAGGCATATTTGATCTGTTCTTGTATATTTTCTCCCCTTCCCACTTCCTATACTGAGGCAACCCCGATCTAAATATCTGTAAAATCCTTTAGAATGTATAGCACATCTAATTTTCTAGGAACGCATTAAATGCACCAAAATCTTTTTCTTTGTGTAAAATGCAATGCTCATCTTGCCTCAGGGAAGTTGAATAAATATGACTTTTCTTTGAGCACCTTACTCTTTTAAAATCATTTCCACTGTCCATCTCTGGACAAACATTGTTTGAGCATTTTTAACTGTGTCTCATTTCAGGGAACGTTTCAAAGTCTAACTCCAATTCAGCCATTGCCAATGATGTTCTAGGAACCGATCTAGGCAATACCAGAGATTTAAAACAAATAGAGAAATCATTATTTTCTTGAGAAGTGTTTAAAACCTAGTAGGGATGAAAAGTCAAGTTCCCAAATGACAAAGCAGGATGAGATAAATGAGGTGTAAACCAAATGCTGTCCTAGTTCAAAGGAGAAGATGGAATTATAGATTCTTGAGCATTGTCCATATTTTTCAAAAGGAAAAGGGGAGATGGTGTGAAAATAAAAAGGTGGAAAAGATTTAAAAAAATGTTTTACTTATTTATTTTGAGAGAGAGAGAGCAAGTGAGCAGGGGAGGGGCAGAAAGAGAGAGGGAGAGAGAGAGAAAGAGAGAGAGAGAGAATTTCAGGCAGGCTCCTCACTGAGAGCACAGAGCCCAACATGGGACTCAAACTCATGAACGATGGCATCATGATCTGAGCCAAACTCAAGTGTCAGATGCTTAACCAACTGAGCCACCCAGGTACCCCAAAAGGTGAACAAGTTTTAAGGACCATGGTTTGGCAGCAAATAGTGAAGCAAAGGAGAAAGAGAAAGATTTACCAACAAAAGTGTCATGATTGAAGATTCTAGCGAAAGGGCAGTCAACATTGACATGCAAACTATAATTATAAGAGTTTCTAATAATTTGTTGGTCTTCAACACTATTTCTTATCTCACCAGTAATAGCATTTGTTCACTCTTTAATTCACATATTCATTCTTCAGTAAACATATATGGAGGGATCTGCTAGGCTCTAGAGGTACAAAAGTGAGCAAAAGGAGAGTTGTCATATTTTTTTCTTATGAATTTTGCACCTCTAGAAACAAGAGGATGCCATAATATATGTGTACAGGCATGAGCGCACATATGCATTTGTATGTGTAAACATAAACTCAAATAACTGAATAAAAGGTAATTTGAATACAACTTATCTAGAAGTGCAGATCATTTAAGGGAGGAAAAAGAGGGACAAAGAAAGAGAGAGAAACGGGTAGGGGGAGAAGACTTGGGAGAGAGACAAGGAATGTGTCCATCTGCGGAAGAGAAAGGAATCCATAAGTTAGTCTAAGAAAAAGAATTTGTCTTCTGCTTAACCGAACTATTTCACTAAGGGTTGATGTTGTCAATTTCTAAGCAGACTTTTTACTTCTCAGTGAAAATGCAAAAAGTTAACATGACCTTATCAGCTGCTAGTTGGTTTTACCTGATAACATCACTTTCAAATTTAACAGTTGTAGGCAGAAAGATGACGAACATACCTGTTACTGAGGGTAGATTTTACACAAGATGAAAACAAAGACAGGAATTTAAATTAGAAAAAATGTAACTTATGTAGTACAGAGGGTAAAGGAAGTGAAATGGGGAAAATGCTATCCAATCGATTTAAGCATGTGAAAGTGTGGCTACACTCCACTTGATAAGGTGAATTCCTAACAGCCTTTCATTCATTTTGCTGGGTGTCTTGATGAGGAAAGAATAAAATGAATATGGCAAGAGCTCCTCCTTAAAGGCCATGTGAGTTTCATCAAATTTTAGGGACTACTCAGAGTTTACAAGTACAATGAAAGCATTAACATAATCTATAAAAATTTATTCACTCTTACAGTTAAATGTTTTCAAAATCTGTCTCTAATTCTTCTAAAGGGAGTCTTAGGTAGAGTGGGATTTTACAATTAAGTACATGGAGGGAAGCAAGAATGGTATCTAATGGTAGTAAAATATAACTCAATGTGGTTTCTTATTATATGTAATTTTTGAAAACCGTAATATAAAAAAAGGAATACTTTTAAGAGGAAATTACCTCATTCATAATTAGCCTGCTTCCATTTTCCCATGTTCTTTTTTGTTCATTATTTATATGGAATAAAAAATGGAAACACAAAAAAATGCATGGTTGCATCCAGTTTTTTTTTTTCACTTAACATAATGTTATAAAAATTTCATGTCGTTAGAGTTGCTGCAATAATTAATTCGTGAGGTACGTTTTATTCCACTGAATTGATACACCATAATTTACTTCTTATTCCAAGAAGGATTTTTTTCACTAGCTTTCACTGAACACTTGCAGGTGCCGGGTCCTGCGTGTGGCGGGTGGACACAGGAATGGATGGGTGGAGAGCTGGTCCTTGGAACAATGTGACAACCCCACACAGAGTGGGAGCCCTAGTGCTATGAGGGCAGTAACCCCAGGCCTCCCTGAGTCCGGACAGGGAAGTAAAACGGCTTTGAAGCTGTAAAGCGCTATTTCTTCAACATTGCCATTCTTACCAAACATTCCCAACTGCTATCAGCAAATTGTGAAATATGTTTCAAGGAGTAAAATACTGAATATATTCAGTTCATTTAGTAAATCTCAGTGCTAACTCTAGCTAGTTTACTTTGTGACATCATAAGGAATGAAGGGATTATCAGAAAAAAATACATTAATCACCTTTTCGTCATTGTTAAGGTTGAGCTTCTGTTCACTTATGTCCAGGTGAGGGCATGGAAGTGGATGTTCCCTCAAGATGAACAACCCAAGGAATCACAAACTGATAGAGGTTGTGTTTGTATCTTTAGTTACAGTTAAAAGATTTAGAACATAAGACTTCACATACTCAAAGTATAGGCTGCACTATACTACAGCCGTGGACCAGCAGCTGTGATTACTGCAGACTCCTGGGTCTCATCAAGCACGGCACAATCTGAACCCTGAACCCCCATTTTTATATGATCCCCAGGGAACTTGCGTGCACATTCAAATTTGAGAAGCAGTGCCTTAGAGGACAACTTTATCTCAATTGTATGCCATGGTTTTGCCAATCCATGTGACAATGGAAAGAGTCCAACCAGGATTCTCCTCGAAGCCTGAAGCTCTGTAATATCTATTTTTCACACTGTATTTGCTTGCTTATCATTGGAGGAACAATTTTATCATATGTGGACCATAACTGAGCTGGTGGGCAGGGGCTATTTTAAGTAATGGCCCTGAGATTCTACCAGCATTTTAAAGCAGACAAGCAATGGAAATGTAATCACTAACGTCACGGAATATAGATTTCTACTGCTCCTCACCATCAGCCTACTGGCCTCTGAGTTTTCCCTTTTGATTGGAAATGAACAAGTAGGGGAAGGTCCCTGACAGTCAACTGAAGCTGCCATTAGCCAGGACCTTAGTCACTAATTATTAGTGATATTCCTCCTCCTTACCCGATGTTCTTTTCGACAAACCTGTATAGGTGAAAACTGAATCTGGCAGGTAGGAGAGAAAGAGATACGGTACTGTGGTAACCGGTCAGGAGCTGCAAGAGGGAGATGCACCGATGGAGATCTCTCTCTAGGGACAGGGATGAAATCACCATGTTTCTAATGTAAGGAAATCTAGGCATCTGGGATCAAGCACAGATCGCTAGGGACACTATCAAGTCATTCAAAATTTATGTGGTCGTAGCAGTTGCTGGTGTCTTTTTGGGGGCACAGTTGTAACTCATTAAAGGACTCATCCTTGTCTGATTTCTTCAAGTGAGTTCTTCAATCCATCTTTTAGACCTTAGTCTTGAAAAGGGTTGTCTTTGATATAGGCTCAGCTGCACCAGACCTTCAAACACCTACTTCTTCCCTGGCATCACACATCATATAATAGAATATTCATTGTTCACACAAAACCATATGCCACATTGTCACAAATCCTATCGTTCAATATTTAAAGCTGCAGTGGGTCCCCTGACACCCTCTCTCAGAATCCTGGGGATGGCATGCTAAGCGTAATGGCAAGACTTAAACATCTACTACTGCATTTTCTTTTACTGCTCTTTGCGATATTTTTAAAGCTTATGTTTAAGCAGAGGTGAAATTATAGGAAATATTTCACCCAGAGCCAATCCAGAGACTTCTGGTGTAAAACAGTGTCTGGTTCATCCTTATGACATGACCTTTCCAAATTCACACGATGATAAGAATGAAGACACTAAACAGTGAAAATTCAGAGAAGCGCAACACAAGCCAAGGGCTAATTGCAGGATCTGGAAGACATGATCACTGATACAACAAAAGGTACACTAAGTACCCACTTGTGCTTTGCCATTTGGAAACCAAGCAAAGCTGCAATTATCTATATAGGTACCTAGATGCCACCTCTCCCCATCATTTCAGTATCTCATTATGTGCTGCTGAGACCAGGAATGCAAGATTTATAGCAACTCTGAAACTAGCTGCTGCTCTTGTAGGCAGCCAAGGTACCACATCAGCTTTGCTCCCAAAAGTACATTTTCCTACATCCATTCCGATTGTAATGCCCAGAAATTGACCGGAACTGTAGTATGAGTGGTCTGATGCAGGTCTCTTGAATCTTTTCCTCAGGTTCAGAGATGGATATGGGCACGTAAGGAATGTATTAAACTGCTATAGATAGATGGACACTGTAGACAGAAGGACAAGCCCTGGAAGCAGTGCATGCTGGAGAATGCAGCTTTTATACATTGCCAGAGAACCAACAGCAAAGAGCCTGTCTGCATGCAAAAAATCCAGTCTGCATGAGTACCTAAATTCTAAGAAATAGGGATTCAGATAAAAATTAGTGTTTTTTACTGCTCAAATTATCAAAACATTTAAAGATTGACAATTTTCAGTATTGGTGATGGTGTGAATAACTAGGCATACTTATATATTTTTGGAGTAACTTGTATTGCCTTTTTGGAAAGCAATTGGACCTTACATTATCACTAAATATTTATATGCCCTTTGATAGAATAATTCTACTTTTAGGACTCTATCGGACTAAGAAGATTATTTTGTACACATTTGAAAAGTGGTTTGTGTGCAAAGGTACATACAACAGTGTTGTATATAATAGTAAGAAACTATGAACAACTTTAAGTATTTTTCAACGGGGGAAATTTTACATAAATTATTGTGTATCAAGCCCATGAGGTCATTAAAAAGAATGAGATAAATTTATATTCACTGAGATAGAGATGTGCTTGTTGTAAATGACCAATTTAAAAAGAAAGTTGTGGAACAGTATGTGTTCTATAATTTTAAGTAAGAAATATTAAAGGTTGGTATATATACTTATCTATGTTAGTTACTTTGGATTTTAGGAAATGTGCTTTTTATCAATGTTGTAAATAGTGTAATGCAGGGGTGCGTAGGTGGCTTAGTTGGTTAAGCATCTGACTCTTGATTTTGGCTACGGTTATGATCTCATGGTCATGAGATCGAGTCCTATGTTGGGCTTCATGCTGGGTGTGAAGCCTGCTGAAGATTCTCCCCAACTCATGCTATCTCTCTCTCTCTCAAAAAATGGTATAATGCATAGAAAGATCTAGGAAAATATATGGCAAACTTTAAAGAAGCTAAATCTTGAAGAATTTTAGGAGAAAATAGTACTCAAAAGGGAATTTTATTTGTTTCATAATTCTGTGTTATCTATATTTTTAAATAAGCATTTATTACTTTGTGATTACATTTATTTTTTAAATGAGGTCTTGAAGAAATATGTAAGTATAAAGTTTTAATGTGGTTTATCTGAATAGTCATATACTGGATTTAAATTTCTTATGCATTTCTGTATTTTCCAAATATTTTGTAGTGAACACAAACTATTGCTCTAATCACAAAAATTATTATCTTTTAAATGTAGTATGTCAATGTTGTTTCTAACATCATAGTAAGGAAGAAAAATGACTTGAAAAGAACAAACAGATATTAACAGTAATTTCCTTTGGTTAATGACACTTCAGATAATTTTTAAAATTTCACTGCACCTTAAAAACTGTCTATATGTAGGGGCACCTGGGTGGCTCAGTCAGTTAAATGTCTGACTCTTGATCTCAGCTCAGGTCTTGATCCCAGGGTCATGATTTCAAGCCCCATGCTGGATTCTGTGCTGGGTGTGAAACCTACTTAAAACAAAAATGTCCATATATAATACTTCTGTGCTGATAAAACAAAAACAAAAACAAAAACAAAAACAAAAACAAAAAAAACAAAGCAAAATAAAAGAGAACCTTCCAAATCTTGGGAAATGCAGGCCAAAACAGTTACATATTGCCAAACACCTTAAATACAAGGTATGTTAAAACAGGAAAGGAATTAAATTCAGGAAACCAATTTGAGGTTTCCAGTTTCCTATATACCAAAGATGTTACAGTTTACCCAAACTATCCAATTTGATTTTGTCAAAGTATCCAATTAATAAGCTTAAATAAAGCAGATAAAGATTAGCATCTTCTCTGGGTGCTAAAAGTATGATGTCCGGGAACGATCACATTCTAGATCAATGCAATAGACAATTTGGGGCATTTGTGGCCATCCATGCTCAAATCCCTTCTCAAATCCACTAATTCCAATGGGATTCTATAATGTGATTGACAGTGTCTCCTATGGGGTCCTCTCAGGGGTTACTTCGAAGCTACTGAGTCAGTGCCATCACTGAACCACTATTTATATAGAAACTGAAGGCCTGATCCAGTAGAGTGAAGTTTTTATGAAGGTGTTTACATGTGCCTTCTGGACTGGGCATAGAAGGAAAATGAATGATCTCTAAATTCTTTACAGACAGAGCTGGATGGCCCAAAGGAAGGCTAATAGCCTGGAGTGCTAGGAAAAACCACCAGGTGACAAACTGGTCCAGAAAAATGAGATGTGTGGAGCTGGCAGGGTCACCAGCAGTCTCAATCAACAGGGCAGTTTGCCTACAGAAGGAAGGAGGTCGACAGCCACACATAAAAAGCTTATTCTCTAATGTGTGTCTTTGTTGAAAAGATCACCCCTTCAAGTATGAGTCAACTCCCAGACAGATTATAAAAAAAACCCAAAACTTGCATGTTTAACAATATGCAAAATATAAAATGCTTAGGTGTATACCTGTAGTGAAAGTAAACAAAAAAGCCAAAGAGAGATAGAGAAAAAGTGATCATGGTAAGACACATAAGGAACATTTAACTGTGCATTGAAGGTTTTTTCTAAAGTTTGGTAGTGGGTGTATGGGTATACACAACATAACATATAATACACAACATAACACATCTTTAACACAAAAGACCTGAAAATTTTTCTTTTTTAAAGAAATTTTGTAATGTTTATTTATTTTTGAGAAAGAGAGAGAGAGAGAGAGAGAGAGCAAGCCAGGGAGGGGCAGAGAGAGAGGGAGACACAGAATCAGAAGTAGTTTCCAGGCTCTAAGCTGTTAGCACAGAGCCTGACTCAGGGCTCGAACTCATGAACCGTGAGATCATGACCTGAGCCAAAGTCGGATGCTTAACTGACTGAGCGACCCGCGCACCCCAGATACCAAAAAATTTTAAAAAGCAACCGAGAAGAGACTATGCAGAGAGAAGAAATTTCCACCACAATATGAAATAACCCCAAACCTATCATTTACATTCTTAGAGATATAGACCATCATATATATAAAGCAAGAATAAGATGTTATAAGAAATAAACACTGTTAACACAAAAAAGAACTTTTGGAAATTTAAAAATATAGTACTAATAAAAAAATATATAGTACTAATAGAAAACTCCTTAAGGAAGACAAATTTGAAAACTACCTGAGAAAATAGAATTCAACACAGGAAAATAGAAGAAAAAGAATGAGAGATACAATATCTAAATAATAAGAGTTCCCAAAGAAACAACAGAGAAAACAGAGTAATTTAATAAAATTTCTTAGAGCACAAAAACAACAATTTCCAGATAAAAGATCCTCTTCCTCAACCAAGCACCCAGCAGAATAGATGGAAATTACCCTAACAAACTACATCATCATGGTATTTCAGAACCTTGGCTACAAAAACAAAATATGTTTTACTCTTCATTTTCTTTTCTTTTACTTCTTTTTTTTTGAGGGGAGGGCAGATTATAAGCACGTACAAAGATTTAGAATCACAGTGGTGTTGGACTCTAGCTTCATTAGTGTTGTTGCAGATGACAAGAATTTCTTTTTGTTAAAGGCTGGATAGTACTACATTATACATATATCACCTTATCTTTACCCGTTCATCCACTGACAGACATTTAAGCAGTTTCCATTACCTTGGATATTGTGAACGATGCTGTTATGTACATGGGTGTGTGGTACCGCCTTCAGATCCTGATTTTCAGTTTCTTTGGATATTTACACAGAAGTGGGATTGCTGGATTGTAAGGCAGTTCCGTATTTATTTTTATTTTTTTGAAGAAACTCTATACTGTTTTCCTTAATGTACTGTGCACTTGAAATTTGCTAAGAGGGCAGATCTTGAGTGTTCTCACTACACACACACACACACACACACACACACACACACACACGCAAGGTAACTATGTGAGGTGATGGATGTGTTAATTAGCTTAATTGTTATTATTTCACAATATATACATATATCAAAACATCAAGTTGCATGCCTTAAATATATACAATTTTATGTCAATTATACTTTAACAAAGATAAAGAAACAAAAGAACAGCATTGGACTTCTTGATTCAACACAAGAAGCTAGAGAACAATGGACTAATGCCTTCATAATTTTGAGGAAAAACAATTTGAACCCAGAATTCTACACCTGTTCTTCCTCAGGCAGGACTTTTTTGGTTTTTTTTTTAAGTAGGCTCCAAGCCCAACATGGGGCTTGAACTTATGACCCAGAGATAGAGTCGCATGCTCTATTGACTGAGCCAGCCAGGTGTCCCCTATTCAAACTTTTAATTGAAGGTTAGCATGGAATAAAGTATCTTTATAAAATCTTTAAAAAATTACTTCTTTTACTCAGGAACATACTTGAAAGTACTCTCCCTTAATAAAAAGTAAACAAAAAATAAAACACACATTTAGATGAGAGAAGAGTCTACACAGAAGACAAAACAATCCCAAACACCCAAAATGATGGTTGAGGGGGCTCTTCAGATGACGGCTGAAGAGCAGGCCCAGAGAATACTCAAGATGGAAAGTTGTGAGGGAGATACCTCCCAGAAGGTACAATTGATAGAATAACTGATGTGTTTGAACATACTGACAGATTTACACTATGGATGAGAGCTGGGGAGTTAATCAGAGACAAACACACAGAAAATCAGTAACCAAAAAGATAAGATTATGAGAATGGAAACTTAACTGTAGTATACTACATGGCTCAGTTATGAACGGTGCTTCTATTAATCATATTAACACTGAATATGGATCTATCTGAAAATTATGATTTATTAATACTGGCTAAGTGATGGGAGGTAATTATGGGGCTGGGAAGTGGTTGAGAGTGGTGGGGAATAATGAAAAACACTAAATCCCCTTCTTTCAACACAGACATCTAGTCACTAACTGCATAAAGCTAAAAAGTCAGGAAGAGCAGCGTAAGCATGTTGTTGAGTGATTTGGGGGTAAATACCAAAGAAATAGCTGGAAGGGTTTCAAACTGTTTTTCTTTTTGAGAGCAGGAATTGGGAAGGGGCGCAGGTAAGAGACAGATACTTTTCATTATTGTTGAAGTAGTTGATTGTTAAATTATAGAAATATAAATTTGATACAAATTTAAAATAATAAAATACCATTAATATTCATCAAGGATGTTATTGTTCTTTTTAAATATGTTTTTATTTATTTTTGAGAGAGAAAGAGAGGCAGAGCAAGAGCAGGAGAGGGACAGAGAGAGAAGGAGAACAGAATCTGAAGCAGGCTCTAGGCTCTGAGCTGTCAGCACAGAGCCCGACACAGGGCTGGCACCTACAAACCCTGAGATCATGACCTAAGCTGAAGTCGGACGCTTAACCAACTGAGCCACCCAGGCACCCTAAGAATGTTATTGTTCTTCTTGACTGAAAGCTGACACATTTACCAACACAGAATGAAGCAATGCATAGACCATTTGTTGTGTTTTGTGAGTATGACTGGCTGAAATATGTAACATATATTAGAATGTTTGAATGTTTACTTTAGAAAGAAGGGGGGAAAATGCATCCCAGTTGTTTGATATCTTTGTGCAATTGATCAAAAGAAACCATTTGAATCTTTTTAAGATCTACACACAGTACACTTCCAATTTTGATTTGTGGGAAGAGTCTATGGCAATTGACCAATTTCATATTGCAGTAAAGCTGAAATTAAGTTCCTACGTTTCTGCCAGTTTTATAACTGATTTTTCAGATGTTCCAGGCAAAGCCTTTCACTTCCCTTCATTGTTTTGGAACTCTATTATTCTATTGAGTTATCATTTCAGAAATTAATTCGTCATGGTGTCACATTTGTAGAGTGATATTGCTTGTTTTCTGCTCAAGTTCAAAAGGAATTGATGATTGATTCGAATAGTTCCAGGGGCAATGTAAAAATGACACACACACATTTCAGGGCATAGACACAGGAATCATGGGTAAAGAGGGTCAAGCTTGAAACTAGGAGAAGTTGGGGCCCTACTAATCTCATTTATTCATTTGCCAAACATTCACGGAAAGCCTCTCATGAGCCCTGCACTGTCCTAGGTGCTTAGAGGATAGAGAAGAGTGGGAGTAGGTAAACAAACAAACAAAAAACCCCAAACATTTAGTATGTACAACAGTGTAAAAGAAAATCAAAGAGGGTAAGGGGATGAAGAGCTAAGGGAGAGGGTAGCATACATTTCATCACCTGCTTACATGAACTTGCATCCATTTAATTTCCCAAAATTAGTATAAATAGAGAGATCCACTAGGATTCAAGGCAATAGGAAAAACTAGAAAAAGTATTATGTAATGTAGAGGAACATATTGATGGCATGAGAATACAACAATCAACAGTAAATGCAACTTAGACAAACCACTAAGACTGAAATGAGATTTAGTGCTAGAGGATATCTGAAATATGTCACTAGTGGAAAAATCCTCTTTATAATTCCAACAACAATTAGTCTTGTGGCTGAAATGAACTATTATGAATTTTATTATGGTAGACACTATGGAACCATTTTCTTTTGGAACTGTGTTTAAGATGTATTTTGTGATGGAAAAAACACCCCAGAAAAACAGGACAACTGTAAGGCTACTTCATAATAAGAACTATGTTTCCAAATGACATGTTTAGAGAATAAGCCAGACTGAAGATTTTCCACAGCTCCTCAAGGCCCTGTTTTCTTTCCCTTTCTCCCTGTGCTCGGACTGCTTTCTGTCAGGGGAAGTGGCTCCTGGCAGTGACACAGGACTTGGAGAGACTAGGCTGTAATCACAGTAGCCATCACGGTGAGGAACAGCACAAAGATGACACACCTCTGTCCCTGAACTTGGCTTGTCTGAGGCTGTGTCAAAAAGTGAAAATTATCCTGCACAAGTTTCTGCGAATGCAGTATTGAGCAGGAGTACCTTTCAAAAGTGACCTGATCAAAGTGGCCCAGAAAACAGAAATCAACTTTTAAAGTCACCAGCTCTACTTTAGACGTGTATGTTTTCAAACAAGGTGTGTTTTCTGAGATTCCTAAGAAAGTCACAAGTCTCTATAAGACTACATGTTAATGGTGGACGGAATTACTGATCGAGAGCTGATGGATGAAAACCAGGAGGACATAAGAGGGAAATCAATGAGGACATTGCTAGATATAACAAGATACATTCAGGGCAAGTGGCCAGGAGTAGTGAAGTCAAACGAAGAAAAGGAGAACCTTCCTGGGAAGTGAGACTAGAGAATTCATTTCTAGTTGAAGCCATTTTATCACTTGCGGCACCTAAAATGATGCTGAGTAACTTATAACAGTGGCAGACCAAGGCTGATATGGTTTAGAATCCCCAGAAACGACTGGATTCCTCTTCCAGCCACCATAAACAGAGAACTACTAAAGTAGAAGAATATATATATAATACAATTAAAGGCACCTTCTTAAAAACTTCCCAGTAAACCCTGGGTAAAATTGGTGTATTTACTTGACAGACACAGTTTCCAACAAATTCCTTATCTCTTCCTTCCAACTGGCTCATTACCCCAGGACTCCATCTATGAAGAGCTTCTGGAGAAGCCCCTGCTTGGTGAAATGACAAATTACATAATGAGTTCTTTCCAAGTCTGATTGCCAGGACATGTTGACATCCTGTCCTCATTTGGGATGCGCTCTGACCAGAATTTATTCCAAAGGAAAGGCACGAAGTGACTATTCGTCTTTTCCTTCTCTTTCCTGAAATGCGGCAGTGCTGATTGCAGAAAGCAACATTTGACTGTGTGTTGCCATGTGTGCACGTCTCTGCTCCCTAACGAGATGGGCCTCAGTTCTGATGATCGCTGCTGTCTTCAGACTCTTCCCTCTCTTGACAGCAGGCAGGCAGAGCTCAGCAATACTGAGCTGAGTCAACAAATCACAATTCTCCTTCCCTGGGTGTCAGGAATATTGTTGGAATGCAGGCTGAGGATGGTGTGTGCTGTATATAAAACGTATTTAAATTGGGGGAACATGAACTGGGGAAAATGCTGGTGTTCCAATTTAATTGAAGAGAATCTAAGCAAGCAACCTCTCTAAATGCGGTTTCATTTGTTGCGAGAATCTAATTCAGGAGACTAGAAGGAAATAGCAACTGTTTTGAGAGGCTTCTGCGGGTTCTTCCAGAGACAGTTTTATGGCCACAGAAACTGTTCCTGTCATGTATCTTCAGGCCTTCTTAAATGTGTCCATGGATCCACCAGTTGGAACACCCAGGAAGGATTCACTGCTGTGTTATGGGTCCCCTCATCTAATTTCTACAGAGAATACACTCAAAGCAAATGCAATTCAGAAAATCCAATCGATTAAGTTCTATCTCCCGTGGAGAGAAAGGACATATATAAATATTATTGTTAAATTAATACCTGACATGTACATAATAGGTGTTTAATAACTGTTCTATATGCTCATGCCTTAAAAATACTGTTTTTCAGATCTAACAGAGAAAGCAACTGGGTCATGCCACCCTTCTCTTGTTTAGGTAGAGGTCTGGCATCATGGGAGTTTGCAGCCTTGCTTTCTGAAGGCATTAGAATGATAAATTTATTTTTAAATGAATTGTACTCTTAAAAATGGTATACGCATTCTTTATCCCTGTCCCAAATGGCTCCACTTATAATAATGTTCAAATGTTCAAAAAATACTTAGGGTCATTTCCTTGAAATTAAAAAAAAAAATAACGCATATCCCAAGGGAACTCAAAGATTTTATATATATGTTACATATATATGTGTGTCTATTTATATATGTATGCACATATTATATGACATAGATCAGATGACATGTATATGTATACGAGTCTGAGACAGGACATGTGCTGTGGCATATGCTGCTAGTAAGATGAACAGTATACGATGAGCAATATATGACTTTGACTCAGTGCTCATCTGTTAGCTCTATCAATTTTGGATGCAAAAAGGAATCACTTAGTGTTGAACCGAATGGTGGTAATGACTCCGTAAAGACAGTCCTATTCCAAGTTTTATAAATAATGCTACTCATAAACAAAGCATGCACACAAATCAGTTTGAATTCCAATATGCATCTGCAGTGGATAGAGTGCTATTTATCTAGCTCTGTTTCACAAGAAGCTGCTTATAAACATTTCCTTTGGGACCATTCTGTGGTGCTTTCAGAAAATCGGAAACACACCAAGAAAAAAAGAATAAATGGAATGTTATCACATTTTTGCCCTGAAGAAAGGGGCTCTTTTTCTGACAGGAAGTGGCAGCCAGGTGGAAAGGAAGAGGCATCTGTTAGACTGGTGGTTCTCAAAGTGTAGTTCAGAAGTGGCTGCATCAACAAAGAGAGAATCTTCTCAATTGTTAGAAATAGAAATGTCTGGGCCCAGCCCCAGATTTACAGAAGAGAATCCTGGGGTGTGGCCCAGCACTCTGTTTTTGCAGGCCCTCCAGGTAATTCTGACACCTGCTGCAGTATGAAAACCACTGAGTTCAGTTATCAACGATAAGAAACAGCCAATGATATTTAAAGTTCATAGATGAGACCTAACCTATGTTGTTTTTTGGGAGTGAAAGCTACATATAATTATGACCAACGTTACATAATTTTCAACTACTATGAAGTGCGTGTGGGTGTGATTTCATAATTCTGCCATGTCCTCACTGCAAAAAGACATTACACTACAGAGTCAGCCCAGAGTGGGAGCTGTTCTATTTATTAGCATCCCTGTTGGCTAGTATGTGTTTCCTTCAGACAGGTCTAGATGTTCTATGCCACCTCACCTGGTTCTCATGAACCTTCAAAGGAAGCAACTCAACTCTTCTCACACGTGGCTGCCGTCTAGCTCGGAGCCAGCCTTCCGGTGCACTGATTGGGACACATGTATTGGAACCAGTTTACTCAGGGGAAGAGCTTCATTTCATGACCACAGTGCTTAATAAAGAATGGCAGACCTAAGGCAAGAAAATCATCAGGGAGTACGCAGAGCCTCAGAAAACTCAGTAGCTGGGCAAAGCTCAGCTCACCCTTCCCATTTTCATGAAGTTGCCGCGGTGATGATGATGCCCCAGAAGGGCAATCACTACTGGGACCCCCAGGGCCCTCTGTGGAACCCACATCCTCCAGTGTGCTCCAGTTCTCAGTATCAGTCTGTTGCCTTTCTTTCGTGTCCGACAGTTTCCAAGTTTGGATGATACTGCAGAATAACGATTATCACAATTTCATTTTCCATAAATCCGTGCTGGAGGACTTCTATTTACTCAGAGTCTGGAGAGAAAAGGTTTTTAAGAATCCAGGCATAATTATCACTCCTGTGCATATAATATAAACTACCAATTTATACATATTGACTTTTCCTCTCTATATTAAACTAATGATCGAGCTCTCAAAAATCAAGAGATTTTTGCTTAGCCAACTGTGTATCCACAGTTCCTAGAGAAGTGAGTGACACAGGTAGACACTGAAAGAGCTATTGAATGAATGAATACATGAATGTTCTAGGAGATAATATCTTCTAGATCCAAAATGTTGATTCACCAGTGCTAGAATGTAAAGCATCAAACCCAACAATAATATAGGATGGGAGTAGAATTTTTCACGTATACCCTCGAATCTCACTACCTCAGTCAATTTGTAAACTCTACATAGAATGAAAAGGAGCCTCCAGAAGGTTCTGAGAAGAGCTATCACTAATGTAGTCTTACACCACATTAATAAACTTTCTCACTGAGTGGAACTGAAAGGCAGAGACAAATCACAAAGCGACTGAAATCATACTGACTTCTAATCAGACTTACCTACAAAAATATTTCTAATATGATGTGCTTCCAGATATTGTTGAAATGCTGACACAGACAAACATAGTACAAAGCCATGTATCATCACAAAACAAATGCAAAATGCTGAACCTGTCTTCCAGGGACACTAATTCTTAAAGAGATTAGCTTCCCAGCTCTATGAATACGTGGATAATTATAGCATCATGTTTATTATGCTGTTGCTAGCAATGCACACATTCATTATAATGCAGTTTTCCTCTCCCTGTTGGGGCTGCAGAACAAATATAGATGTTACATTTTGGACTGGATCATGAAGGCACGAAGCCTCAGAATGGGGGATTGAGTAGGGTATACTTGGTGGAATCAGACCACAGTCTTGGCATGGGTAAGTCTTTGTCTCTCTGCCAGGCCTTGATGGCGTCTCCTGGTACCATGAGGCTGCCTTTACCTTCAGTTAACAGCCACAATCGATGTGATGACATGGCACATGTTAGATAATCATCTTATTTCTCATGGATGTCACTGACAAACAGTATTTTAATAGAGCCCCCGGCCAAACTGAGCTGTGTTCAAGGAAGAAAGCATCAGACTGGGAGCTTTAACCCAAGAACAGATGCCAAAGTTAGTCAAAAGAACGTATCCACTGGGGCTCACGAGGAGATTCTAAATACCAACATGTTTTTCCAGACACACTGAGGTGAGGTGGATTGAGACCCTACTTTATTACTGTCATCAGAGGGATCTGGGCATTCATAATAACACTTGGCAAAGCAGTTGGACACATGGGGATGATTCAGACTTCCTCCTCCCCAGGAGGGAGCGTGCTTTTGTACAGCTGAGAGCTACATTCACACCAGGAAGGCAGGCAGTAGTGCTGCTGCTCTGTGGTACAGAGTCTGGTTATTTCCCTTCAATCTGTCTGCTCATCTCCAATCAAAACAGACACCATCTAAACAAGGGGTTGGGAGAAAAAACCCACCAGCTGGTTTTTTACTTCAGATCATCTCTATGTCAATGCATCTTAAACTATTTTGTGGGTTGACTTTATTCCTTCATTCGTTTACTCAGAAAAAAAAAAAATGTGTAAGCCACCTACTCTGCACCAGAAAGTGGGCTGGGGATACAAAAGAAAAGAGATCATGATCCCTGCTCTTCCCAGTCTTGGGAAAACGTATACAGTGAGCATAGTGCCATTGTGATAAAAAAAAAAAAAAGCAACTAAGCCAACTAAGTGTAGAAAGAGATAACTTAGGAAACAAAGGCAGAATTCTTATGATGCTTTAAAGATATCAGTACATTAGCACCAACCCCCGAGACACGTTAGGTATAGAAAGGTGGAGCTCCTGGGTCTTTACCTCTTGCTGTGCCCAGGCTGTGTTTGCTGAACACGATAGAAGGAAACAGAAAAGAGGCACCCAATATTCATAATCATTTTATCTTTATGACATACTAAAAAGATGTAAGGTACTCTCTCAGGACTCTGGTCAGCTGCAGACGTGGCCAGGGATTTTGCTGCTGTGACCCAGAGACAGACACACATAGATAGGCTCTAAAATTTTGGTCTCTGACCCCCTGACTCTGACCTCACAACTACATCATCAGTGCAGAAGGCTGATGTGGCAGAGAGACAGAACTTAGGAACAGGACACAAACCAGGATTGCCAAAGTGCAGCATCTAATTTAACACGTACATCTGGGAGCCTGCTAGAACATTCTCCAGGGACGAAAAGTGGTGGGTGTCATCTTTGCGCTCTCCCTTTGTTACAGACCACAGCACCAGTATCTTCCAGAAGGAAGCTTTTACACATCTGGTGCCCTGATTTGGGGTCTGTCCCCCAGGGGATGCCTCTTGACTGCCTGACTCTGGAGGCCAGGAAAGCTGGCATGCAGCAGGTGTGCACTCAGGTAAAGACCCAGGAGTTCCATCTTCCCATGAAGGAAGTTTCTTAGGTAAGTATCATGGCTGCAGCCTGAGGCACAGGCCTCTAATTAAATACATATCCAGGAGCTGGGTGTAGTCCTTTCTAGAGAGATTGGAGGGTAGGCATTGCCTTCACACTCTTTCTCTGCCACACTCCAGAGCACCAGTGTCTCATGGAGTAGAGTTTTATACACATGGCTGGTGCCTTTGGTTTTATGCCTGACACCCTGGTTTTTGCAGCTCCACCAAGGGGACACCCCTTGATCACCTAGCTCTGGTGGCAGGGAAGCTTACATTCCCGGGTCCCACAGGACTGTGGCAATTGGGGAGAAGGCCCTTGGAGGACTGCCACCAGCAGGGCACTACGCAGACAGCAGACTGAGGCACACCCCTCAATCTTTCTGTGAAGGAGGCCTCTTTGCCT
This sequence comes from Panthera onca, assembly GCF_046562875.1. NCBI lineage: Eukaryota > Metazoa > Chordata > Mammalia > Carnivora > Felidae > Panthera > Panthera onca. The sequence continues at coordinate 13,964,540 of NC_138356.1, read as the reverse complement.
ATCCCGGAGCTTCAGGTTTGGGTATGAATGTAGTAAACTTTGAAAGGGCTCTCAAGGAATGCAGACCATGAACACCAACTTGGTGCTCTTCTTCTACCTGCTCTAGCTCACCAGAAAAGAGCTTATACACCGTCTGGAGACCCAGTTTTTTGTGACTGTTACCCAGAGAACACCATCAGATGACCTGGCCAGCAGGACTTACACTTGTGATCTCACAGAACTATATACACTTGTACACATTTGAAATCTGTTGCCTGAGGGTCTGGCTGCCAAAGAGCCTGAATCTAGGTGCTGACTGAGATCCTTCCTTTAGGGACTTTGCCAGGTCTTGGCACATTCTCAACTACTGGGAGCTATTAAAATACAACAGACTGTGTGGGTAAGCATAAAAGTTTGAGACACAAGAGAGTGTTGGGGCAGGGTTGAATGACAAGGTTCATCGTCTATGCAAGGTCACTCCTACAAGACTGGGAGAGTTGGCTGTTTCATCTACTGTACAGAACCAGCACAGAGGAAACAGGAGTATGAGCACAATTAGGAAATGGATGAGTATGTTCAAATGAAAGAACAAGATAAAACCTCAGAAGAAAAACTTAATGTAATGGAGATAAGTATTTTACCTGATAAGGATTCAAAGAAATGGTTAAAAGGATGCTTATCAAACTGGAGAAAAGAATGGGTGAACACAGTGAAAACTTCAATAAAGTGATGGAAAATACAAGGAAGTACCAAACAGAAGTCACGGAGCTGAGGCCTACAATCACTAAACTACAAAATTCATGAGTAGAATTCAACAGCAGACTGGATGAAACAGAAGAAAGGATCAAAGACGAAGCAGTGGGACTGATGCAATCAGAGCAGCAAATACAAAAAAAAAAAAAAACAGAAGAAAAAAAAGAACAAAAAAGAATGAAAAAAACGTGAAGATAACTTAAGGGATTTATTGGACAACACCAAGCAGACTAACGTTCACGTTGTAGGAGTCCCAAAAAAGATAAGAAAAAAAGGGTAAAGATCTTGTTTGAGAAATAATGAATGAAAACTTCCCTAACCTGGGGAAAGAAACAAGACATACAGATCCAGGAAGCTCAGAGAATTCCAAAGAAGATGAATCCAAAGAAACCCACAGCAAGACATACTGTAATGAAAATGTTAAACATTAAAGGCAGGAGAATATTAAAAGCAGCAAGAGAAAAAAAAAACAACTTGTTACATACAAGGGAACCCCATATTATCATCAGCGGATTTTTCAGCAAAACTTTTGCCAAAAGTGCATATCATGACATATTCAAAGTGCTTAAAGACAAAACTTCCAACCCCAAATACTCTACTCAGCAAAGTTATCATTCGGAATTAAAGGAGAGATAAAGAATATTCTGAACACGTAAAAGCAAAAGGAGTTCATCACCACTAAATTGACAATACAAGAAATGTTACAGGGACTTTTTTAAGCTGAAAAAAAAAAGGTGATTGGTAATAAGAAAACATATGAAAAAGTAAATCTCACTGGGAAGGTAAATATATAGTAAAGACAGTATATTAGTCACTTATAAAGCTAGTTTGAAAATTAAAAAAACAAATGTAGTGAATATAAATATGGTTATAATAATTAAAAGATACAGAAGTAAAATGAGATTCAAAAAATTTTGACAAAATTCAACATCCATTTATGATAAAAACCCTCCACAAAGTGAGCCTAGAAGGAATGTACCTCAACATAAAAAAAGCCACATAAGACAAGCTCAGAGTTAACATTTCACCTAATGTGAAAAGCTGAAAGGCTTTCCTCTCAGATCAGGAACAAGACAAGGATATTCTCTTGCCACTTCTATTCAACATAGTATTGGAAGTCTTGGCCAGAGTAATTAGGCGAGAGAAAGAAATAAAAGGCATTCAAACTGGGAAAGAAAAATAAAGCTGTCACTATCAATATTTGCAGATGACATGACATTATAAACAGAAAACTCTGAAGACTCCATCAAAAAACCGTTAGAGCTAATAAATTCAGTATAGTTGCAGGGTACATATCAATACACAAAAATCTGTTGTATTTCTATACACAAATAACAAACTATCAGAAAAAAGGGAAACAATCACATTTATAATTATATCAAAAATAAAATACCTAGGGGCACCTGGGTGGCTCAGTCAGTTAAGGGTCGAACTTTGGCTCAGGTCATGATCTCACCAGTCATGGTGAGATCTCACCGGTCTCACAGGTCATGAACTCACTCAGTTTGTGAGTTCAAGTCCTACATCAGGCTCTGTGCTGGCAGCTCAGAGCCTGGAGCTTGCTTCAGATTCTGTGTCTCCTTCTGTCTCTGCCTCTCCCCCACTCACACTCTGCCTCTCTCTCTCAAAAACAAATAAAAAACCATAAATAAATAAATAAATAAATAAATAAATAAATAACCTAGAAATAAATTTAATCAAGGAGATGAAAGAACTCTATATTGAAAACTACAATTAATGAAAGAAATTGAAGAAGACACAAATAAATGGGAAAACACTCCTTGTTCATGGGTTGGAAGAATTAATAGCTAAAATGTCCATACTTCCCAAAGTAATCTACAGATTCAACCAGTTCCTATCAAAATTCCAAAGGCATATTTTTCAAAGAAATAGAACAAATAATTCTAAAATTTGTATGGAATGGCAACAAAACACAACAAAATAAAACAATCCTAAATAGCCAAGCAACCTTGAGAAAAAAAGAAAAAAAAGCTTAGTATGTTGAAATCACTCTCCCTAACTTCAAACTATATTACAAAGCTATAGTATCAAAACAGTATGGTAGTGGCATAAAAACAGACACATGGATCGGTGGAACGGAATAGAGAGCCTAAAAATCAACCCATACATATTTTATCAATTAATTACAACACAGGAGCCAAGAATATACACTGGGTAAAGGACAATCTCTTCAATAAATGGTGTTGGGAAAACTGTACAGCTACATGAAAAAGGATGAAACTTGACCACTATCTTACATCATACACAAAAATAAACTCAAAATGGATTAAAAATTTGAAGTGACAGCTGAAACCCTAAAACTCCTAGAAGAAAATCATAAGCAGTAGCTCCTTGAAAATGGGTATTGGTGATGAAGTTTTAAAAAGCTGACACTAAAAGCAAAAGGAATAAAAGGAAAAATAAATAAATGGGACTACATCATACTAAAAAGCTCTATACGGGGGGGGGGGGTGGGAGGAAGGGGAAAGTGGGTGATGGGCATTCAGGAGGGCACCTGTTGGGATGAGCACTGGGTGTTGTATGGAAACCAATTTGACAATAAATTTCATATTAAAAAAAAAAAGCTCTACACAGTGAAGAAAATCATCAAAAAAATGAAAAGACAAGCTAATAAATAGGAGAAAATATTTACAAATCATATGCCTGATAAAGGCTATATAAAGAACTCAAACAACTTAATAGCAAAAAAAATCTAATTAAAAAATGGGCAGAATCTCTGAATAGACATTTTTCCAAAGAAAGCATACACATGGCAAACAATTCGTGGAAAGATGTTCAACGTCATTAATCATCAGAAAGGTACAAATCAAAATCACAATCAGATATCATCTCACACTTGTTAGAGTAGCTATTATCAAAAAGATTAAAAATAACAAATGTTGGCAAGGATGTTGAGAAAAGAGGACGCTTATGCACTGTTGGTGGGAATGTAAATTGGTGTAGCCACTATGGAAAACAGTATGGAGTTTTCTCAAAAAATTATAAATAGAACTACCATATGATCCAACAATTCCACTTTTGGGTATTTATCCAAATCACTGTCCCAAAGAGATAGCTGTACCCCCATGTTCATTGTGACACTATTTGCAAAAGCCAAGATATTGGAAACAACTTAAGTGTCTATCAATGGGGGAATGGATAAATAAATCACTCATATGATGGAATAATATTCAGCCATAGAAAAATAATGAGATCTTGCTATTTGCAATAACATGGATAGATCTCAAGGGCATTTTGCTAAGTGAAATAAGTCAGAAAAAGAAAGACATATGCCATATCATCTCTCTTATTATGTGGAAACCCTCCCCCTAAAATCTCATAAATAAGATCAGATTGCTGGTTTTCAAAAGTGGGGAGTGGGGGAATGGGAGAAATGGGTGAGAAGAGTACAAATTTCTTTAAAAATTAAAAAAAGAAGAATAAAATACAGACTAGTTCAATTCTGTTGAGAATTCAAATAGCAGTGTAAATATACTATTTACAGTCATCCAGTACATTTTTAAAAATTAGCTAAAAACGTTGGAAGCGGCTGCTTTGTAGAGCAGAGAGGGGTTATATTATTTACTAATGATTTTAGGTTATGTCTTTTTCATATCCTAGGCCTTGTGGAAGACATTACACAGCCAGTTCCTATCTTCAAGGTGACTAGATTTTATGAGTGCTTCACTGTGATAGAAAAATAAAAATTCAGGGGCGCCTGGGTGGCTCAGTCGGTTAAGCAACCGACTTCGGCTCAGGTCATGATCTCGCAGTCCGTGAGTTCGAGCCCCGCGCCGGGCTCTGTGCTGACAGCTGGGAGCCTGGAGCCTGTTTCAGATTCTGTGTCTCCCTCTCTCTCTGCCCTTCCCCTGCTCATGCTCTGTCTCTCTCTCTCAAAAATAAACATTAAAAAAGTAAATAACTAAATAAACAAACATTAAAAACAACAACATAAAACTGGGTTCATCTAGAAAGGTTCACTGAGGTGGAGATATACCAAACAAAATAAAATAAGATAACTTTCCTTTACCCTTTGTTTTCATTCTTCTTTGGAGTATGTTGTGTCTGATTTTGCAAGGCATTTGAAATTCTAACAATACAAAAGAAGCAGCATCTCTGGGGTCTAGCATTCTGAAGAATATGCTTATCAAGATGTGGCAGATATATTTCCCAAATTAAGAAAAAAGTTATCCAATTATAAAATGACTTAAATTGAATAGAAAATCCTCAATATTTAAGGGACGCGAATATACGGGTCTAATCTCTCAATACATATTTTCTGTTTATATGACATAAGACTTATTCATTTAAAAAAATTTTTTTAATGTTTACTTATTTTTGAGAGAGAGACAGAGAGAGAGAGACAGAGCATGAGCAGGGGAGGGGCAGAGAGAGAGGGAAACACAGAATCTGAAACAGGCTCCAGGCTCTGAGCTGTCAGCATACAGCCCGACTATGGGCTCGAACCCATGAACTGTGAGATCACGACCTGAGCCGAAGTCGGACGGTTAACCGACTGAGCCATCCAGGGGCCCCAAGACTTATTCATTTTTATTTCTGTGCGTCTTGACTTTTTTCAATTTTATTTTTAAAGGTTTTAAGTTCCAATCTTCAGGGATGGAAGATAGACTTGAAATATGAGTGAGGTATAACCTATCTGTAGAAACAGGATATGTGATATGTAGATTTTCTCTTTTTATATCATTCTCAATAGCAGTTATCACCCTAACAAAATGTGCTAACTAAAGTTGTAAAAGTTACTTTTTTTTTAAATTCTCCAATTGCTATGTAAATATGTTCAAGTTTTATGTTAATCAAGAATGTCTACCATTGTTTCTTACTTTTAAAAATATTAAAAGCTGCTGTGTGTTGATCTCAACTCCAACATCTTATGAAAAACCTCAAGGATCTGAATGCAAGAGCAGAAATATCAACGTTAGAACATAAGATTACTTGCTATATTTGATAAACTTTCCAAACACATCCTACTCTATTCCTACTGTGTAGGTTTTCCATTTGACAAAGTGCAATATTCAAAGCAGAGCACTTTAAATACTTGAAGCATTTTTCTATCTGATACTCTAATAAGCTTTTTCCTGCCCCAGTTTCCTTGGTATCGGTGGCGGCAAAGGAGTTGAAAAGATGAATGCATTTCTTCTGATGATTCAACACATGAGGCCTTGCAGACCAAGACGCACTACATTTTACATGAAATTTTGTGTTTGCCCTCACAATAATTGAAATGGAAGTGCCATAGATTTATGCAAATAGGCAAACGTCGTATGTTGAAGAGATCGTAAGGAGAGAGAAAGACGCAGTCACATGTATTACCATGCTGTGTTGTATTTTGTTTTTTCAAGTAAGGTAAGACAAAAATGCAAAAACAGAAAACAAATGAGACAGAACAAAAACACCAATAAACCAAAACTCAAAAACAAAAAAATGAAGAAAGAGGAAACCTCATGGTGATGCTCAGTGGAGTGGATCTCACTGCTCCATTTGCTTAGCTTTAACCAAAGGTCCAGTGCTTTGATCGCTGGGTCATTTGGCTGAAACTGAGATGGGAGACTCTGGTGTTTACACAGGAGAGTGGGGGCAGGGGTGGGGGGAGGCTTGTCGGATGGGATTGTCATGTATCCAGTCACGGGCCCCTGCTATCTCCGGTTTGGGGATTCCAGTCTGCGGACCAGAAAGACTGAAGCTTACCTCTTAGAGACACTGGTGGGAGCATACGTGAAAATGCCAGAAGCTGCAGTGTGGGTGGAGGAATAAGATTAAGAATTGATGCAGAGGCGAGATCCCCAACATTGGTTCATCTGGGGGAGTACATGTCAAGGAGCAGGTGGTGGCGTGGATGTAGGAAGGTGGCTCCAAGGACTTTAATTGCTATTTTTGTTGAACCACAGATTACAATGGGCCAAGCCTTGACCAAGTGGGTAGAAAGAACTGAGGAGCTGTTACCGAGGGACCGTGCTCTGTCCATTACTAATCATAAAGCCTTGGAAAGGGCTGAAGACTCTGGGCTTTTACTTCTCACCTCTAACATGAAGTCCATTTTAGATGTGCTGTTCCATGGTTTTATATTCACACAGGATCATGGCTTTTTGTTTTCCTCATCAAGCAAAGTTTGGAGATTATCATGCTAAATAACGCTAAATACTCCTTTGTGAATATCTTAGAAACTTATCTGGTTTCTGGGAAGCTTGTGTCAAGTATAACAAAGAAATCAAATAATCCATTACTTATATTGTTGCCCTGTATGTAAATAGATAGATGACAATCAAATAATCTATGCCAAGACAGAATTCTACTCTAACATGCTCCTGATTAAGGAATAGCCAGCTTTTTGTTATAATGGAAAATTTGCGGTAGGGGCCCATCTCTCTTCTGGAGCACTCTAAGTTAGAAGGTACTTATGTATTTGAGCCGAACTCTGGTTCTCTGTAGATTTTTTCCCCCTCATTCTGTCCTCTGTAGTAATCCTTCTTATATTTGTATTTGTATTCCACATTGGATTGTGCTGTTATTGTTGTTTATGCCCCTCCTCACCCTTCCTGTGCTCATTCACTCAAATTTTCATTCTTTCAGCCCTTCTCTCATTCTATAGGGTCCCAGGGCTTTCTTCCTACAGGTTGCTCCCTCTGATTCACTCTGAAGGATCAATGCCTCTCATAAAATGTAGCAGACACATTCTTCAGATAGAGTATGGCCCCATAAACCTGGATATGACCTACGAACTAAGCACGGAAGTGGGGTATGTTTTAAAACCCACATTATAACTTGTGCCTGTTAAAACTGTCAGTTATTTAATGTGAATTCCTGTTTACTTCCCGATCAGAAGTTTAATATGAGACACATACGTATCACTAATTACATATGACTGTCATGCTTTCTGCTTGTCTCAGAGCAGTTACATTCCTTGCATATCTCCAAATTCATAGATAAGAAAATATAATTGTGGTTCTATCAATAATTAACTCAGATTTTTGAAATTTAGATAAGAAGACCAATAGCAACAATCTTATAAACATCTAAAAAAGCTTTAACATAGAATTTAATTGCTTTAGAAGCTGTATATAGTTGATTTGACCTTCATGAGAGCATCTGATAAAATTTAAATATGAATATTTGGAGACAGTTACTAAAAACGACATGATCTCATCTCATTCCCTCTATTTTTATTTTCACTATGAATTATTTCAATTATATACAATGTACTCATCATTATATTTGTACCAGAATTCCTTTTTTTTTTTTTTTTGAGGTATATAGCTTTGCAGCTAATGTCCCATTCACAACCCTTTCTCTGTCCTTTCTAGAAGTAAACACCACGTGAAGTTGGTGTCCATCATTCCTATACATATTTTTATATTTCTACTATATATTCACGTATATATGTAAACCACATATAAAGTGTTTTGTTTTAAACACTTATGAGTGGTATGATACTTTATGCACCTTTTTGCAATTTTCCTTTTTTCAGTACTATGTTTCCAGTTTTAGTCATGTTGATATATGTATATCATAGTAAATATATGACATATGACATATATATGACATATCTATAGTAAATCTCTAAATAATTAGCCACTTTAATTAGCAAACCTCTTACAGAAAGGTCAGCTGATTGCATAAAATTTCTCTCTATTACAGCCAATATACTCATTGGTATATGTTTGAGAATTTTCATAGGGTCTATCCTTCTAAGTGGAATTGTGAAGTCAGACCATATTCAACTCTCTACGTATTTCCAAATTGCTCTTCAAATGGTTATATTCATGTACAAAAAGACAATGTATTATTCTATATGAATATAAGACAAAAATTTATTTTTGTTGGACAAAAAGTCAAATGTCTGTGAAGGGGTTCAGGACAAGTCTCCTGGAAATACGCTACTTTGGCATAAGGATTGTTTTGAGTTAAAAGCAATCAACACCCACCAGATTCAGGACAAGTTCTATACCTCTCCCCTCAATTGCCTAAACCTACATTGGAAAGGGGGTCTTGTACCTGGAAGGGAGCTATTAACAAAGATTCCTTCTTATCATCTAAGAAACTTACCTATGTAATAGTGCAGCCTTTGTTTTCCAAACATTTCCTCTCACCTTCCAGCTAAAGGCCTTCCTCCCATTTGTGTCCCCAGACTCTTACCCCTCCCCTTAGCTCAGGATGTCATTAAGCCTCATTTTGCCTGACTGTATTTGGAATCTCTCATGTTTATGTCAATTAACTTTGACTTTCTTCTGTTAATTTGTCTCACGTCAAATTAATTGTTTTTAAATTTTTTTATGTTTATTTTTGACAGAGAGAGACAGAACATTAGCGGGGGGAGGGGCAGAGAGAGAGGGAGACATAGAATCCGAAACAGGCTCCAGGCTCTGAGCTGTCAGCACAGAGCCCAACACAGGGCTCGAACTCACCGACCGCGACATCATGACTTGAGCTGAAGTCGGACGCTCAACCGACTGAGCCACCCAGGTGCCCCTCATGTCAAATTAATTCTTAAACAGTCAGAAGAATCTTGAAGAGTAAGAGGAAAAATTTTCCTCCTCAACTTCTGGCATGTCCAATAAACAAACTATGGGCTAGTTTAAGGAGACAACAATAAAAAATCATTTTAAAAGTTAAGTTCAACCCTATGGCATTATTTGGTCAAATGTATGCACTGAGGAACATTATAAGAAAAGGTTTTTATGAAATTCTCCACTATAGTTAGTACAGGTGGAAATGCTCTTCTAACCACTGTCCATTGTATTATATAATGGCTCCTTTGTAGATGCAATGGGAAAGATGCTTTTGTGGGAATCGTAGGAAAGCTGTACTTCTTGACATCTGGTTTTATTTTATCCTCCATACCCTGTAAATTTTATAAGTGTTGATATGATACTTTTCTTTTTGCTTTGACCAGTGAAAGCTTTGCACAACCAAGTTGTGACTGCAGTCAGCAAGAGTGCAAAACAGAGAAACAATAAACTTGTGTTTGGCACAGTTTTCTTTTTCTCCTCATACCCACACACCAACCAAATTTTCCAATGAATTTATTTCATGTAGGAATAATATTAGTGTTTTTATAAGCTTTCAAAATGAAGTGAGGCATATAAGAATAAATGAGTAAACAAAACAATGAAAGAGTGAGTGAGAAAAATAAATCTCTATCATCAGTTTTGACTACAATCTCAATCTGAAGCTCCGGTCTTGCTTTTTTAAACTACCTTCTGGACACTTCCAGTTAAATGACTTACAACTGACTTGAATTCTATAATAAATCCCATCAACTTCCTCACAAATAGCCTCCTCTTTCTGATATCCCATCAAAAATGTTTCATTGATTTTTTTGCATGGCAAAAGTAATTATGCATATTATTATTAATGGTAGAATAGTGGAAAAGGGAGATTCCACCTCCATAATTTGTTAGTTCCTCCACAATCTCACCTATAAAATATTATTACTAAAAGAGAAATTTGGAGTTTTCTTGGTCTCATTTCAAATCTGAATAACAGATTGTTTATCATGCATTCTGTTAGGTGTCGTGTGTACCCTATGCTCCATGCCAGGAAAGAAAGTGAGGTGGACACTGTCCCTGCCCTCTCAGAAGACAATCTCAGCATCATCTCTGACTCTTCTGCCTCTTCACCTGGCATAGTTAGTCACCAAATGTAACTGATTCTTTTTCATATTATTTTGCAGGATCCCTCTTCTGTTCCTGCACAACCCCTATCACTTACAGTTCTTACATCTCATTCTTAGACCACTGTGTCCTCTTCCTCATTAGTTTCTCCGATCCTAGGCCGACAATCTTGCCATCGTTCTTGCTGCCCACTGCTATCAGATTAGTATGTTCCACAATCTTTCCTGCTTCAGACAGCTCTACTTCCCCATCTTATCCTTAGGCATGTCCGGCAGCCTTCCACAAGCACCAGTTCAGCTTCTACCTCTCCTGCTCCCACAGTAGCTCTCCCCTGCCCCATTGCTCCCATTGCAAGGCAGGACCACCTCTCCTGTTCCAGAGAGAATGGAAAAGTCATGGGTTCCTGTTATCCGTCCACATACTCCACCAAGTGCAACATGCCCACTTCTTTCATTTCCCCTTCATGCCTTCCTCTCAACTCAGGAAATTGTGAATTGTGCTCATTTTTGTTGATTCCCAAGTCAGTATAGATAATATGTGCTTTGGCACAGAAGTCTTATGTTTGTAGTCCTGATGAGTAGAAGAAACGATAGTGCTAGATTCCTATTTGAGAAAGAAATAGAGAAGACTGGTAATCACGATGTGATTACACCCGTAGCAGGAGCATGTTTGCCAAGGAAAACCATCTTCCATGTGTCATTTATGGAGAAAACATGAAGAACTGACCTAACTTAAATAGAGGGATTTGCTTAATAAGTCTTAAGACCATTCGCTTGGGTCACATTTAATGGTAAAATAATGTAATTAAATTTTTAATGGAGAAAAAATATGGGCTGGAAAAATAAGTAAAATATAATGTTCAATTACTTATATGGTGAAAGGCAGGAGGAACTTTTCCAATGAAAGTTTTGATAGAAACCTCTCTAGTCAGCATCTAATCCCATTCCATTCCTAAGAAGAACAAGAAGCCGGTACCAAAAAAAAAAGAAAAACAGATCAGTTACTCCATGGAATGCTCTGGCAAGTTTACTAGGAACAAGGGGTCCTTCTGCTGTGATCCTTTCCTCTACTAATGCAATTGCTTCCTCTTCCTCCCACTGCTCAGTCTGTGGTTTTTTCTTTTGAAGTGCTAATTTTGTAAAGGTTACAATTGACTCTTAAGTATGCATCTCTTAGCATTTGAAAAAAATGTAATCAGCTCTCCTTAGGGGGTTCTGTGGCAGAATTCTTGGTACATAGCTCCCCATTAAAGTTAATCTGTGTGTAGATGATGACTCACAACAGGAATTATAAAGCTGTTGGTAAACGAAGAAATTTATATGGAATCATTTACCCTTAGAGGGTCTCTCCACACCTCTCCCCGCCACAGTAGCCTCTGTAAAGGATGAGGTGACAGAGCAATAGATCGTTCTATGTGGGCTCCTTCCTATGGACTCTTCAGTAAAATCAATCCTTAAGTGCAATTAATACATATTTAATATACCCATATACATCACCACACTAATGCAGCTATTAAACCAGAGTATCTCAAGAATTCTTTGAGGGCCTGCACTCATTTCATAAAATCTCAAGATATGCTCAGTAGTGACAGCAAACAAGTCACCAACATGGGATGGACAGATTGGTCTTAAGAATAAAGAATGAAAATAGTACAACCGTTCAGTTTAAAACCTTTGGAAAGAAAGCACAACAAATTTGAAAATTCTGGATAGCTACCTTACAAGGATGGGATGTGCCTGGAGATTTCAAATAATTGAAGAATGCCATGAGGGTTAATTGATGTCAGTAGTGCAAGGCTGAAGAAACCACTCACTGTGGATTGAAGGTGAATAATTTGTTCCATCCAGGGCTACTTTCTGAATGACCTATGCTGATTCCCATCAGCAGACAGAATTAGTTATCACTGCCAATGTGTCCCTTCAGGGCCCTGCTCATTTTTCAATTCACCGCCATTTGGTTGAGTTATTCCCTAGATGAATCAATCACTAATTCATAATTAGATCTAATGACAGCATAAATCTCTGTAGTGGAAAACTTTGGAGATGACAACATGAATCTTTAGACAAATCAGAGATACAACGTGTTTGTTATTCTTAAAACCGATTAAGTCTTAGCCTAAAATCTTAGTCAAGATATATTAGCTAACTTTTTGTTGTTGTTGGGTGTAGTGTGATGAACTTAATACTTCTTTTGTTCATCTTGCCTTGTTTTATATATATATATTTATATATATATATATATGCAAATATATATATATATATAAATATATATATGTAAATATATATATAAATATATATATATATGTAAATATATATATATATATATATATATATATATATATATATATATATGCATATATAGCCACTATTGGAGAGTATCAGATTTATCAATGTCACTGACATAAAAGGTCTTGTTGTCAGCTCAGTGTTATAGGGAACATTATATAAAAGCAACTATTGCTAATTTAAGGCCAGATCATCATCCCTGAGGACCAAAAAAGCCCCACAGGAGAAATCCCTTGTGGCTACGCTACACCTAAATAAAACAGTGGATAAGCCAGATGGATTTCTAACTCATCCTTCTCTCTGTGAGGCTTGGGCAAGTTCTGGCTCCGGTGTAGAGCTGTTGGTATCACAGCCAGAACTCATCTTTTTTCATATCCTTGCTCTAGAGCATCCTCCTAAGTACAGCTGGATGTACATTTAAGTGTGAAACATACTTGCTATTGATGTATTATATCCTTACCTTCTTCCAATATTCAGAGCCCTGGTATCCTTGTGGTCATGATAAAACCCATGGGAATGCTGTGTATGCCCACAGTGTGCCCCATTCACTTTTCCTTTCCCTCCACGAGGGAAATATTTCCTAGTCCTAAACATTTTCATTTCCGGTATGCAGCAGTGAATGCCAGTGGGCTATTTAATTACTCCCTCTCACAAGTTTGCTTAGCTGGTCTCTTCTCCCTAAATTGCCTCAGCATTTTACATCTGTTTAGGTAAGTCAACTATTGAGGAAAGTGATCAATACTGGACAACTTGGCCACTGTGTTGTGGTCCAAGGGCCAGCATTTCCCGGCCCTCTGTCACCAAATGGAGTATTTAAATGAGTACATGTTTCATGTATGAATGTGATGAGATCTAACCGCATAGCAAACCCTAGACTGCTGCCTGTTTAGGCTGTTTGCTTTTTATTTAGTAGAGTATTTAGTATTTATTTAGTCCAGTAGAGGACTAGAGTTGCCATGCAACTTGAATGTCATTGCCACTATTGCTATTTTAATAACTGTCTCATCCAGAGAACCCATGTTTAATCTCAGCCAAAATATTGAGAACTTTCAGTCTCACATTACAAATGTTTTAAAAGCAATCATAACATTTAGGAATTCAGACTTCCCTGGACCAAGAGGTAAAACAATTTAGGGAAAACCTTAAGTAAATTTTATCTTGGAATAAGGATTCTGATGACATCAGCCAGAGAAGTTTTCTAGTTTCTAGAATCATTCTTTTGTGAACCGTCAAGCTTTGAGTACTCTGGATTAATGAATCTTCTGAAATAAACTAGAACTTACGTTGTGGAGAAATGGATGCCTGCCTCAATGTAGGTCCAGATCCAAGACGCTCTTTTTTTGTCCACGATTCAGCTACACTGCTGACAATTAAAGCAACCCACGATCATTTCCAAGTGGGGTCAATGGGCTGACTCTGCATTTGATTCAACATGGATGTGTCCTTGGCCTCAGCAGTCTTCTGCAGACCATTTAAATGGGATGTGTGTGTTTGCCCCTCAGAGACGCACATGAGATTTACTGCCATTTGACCATGACCAGAATTTTGGCCACGGCAAGAACTCCTGCACCACTTCAGAACTTTCCTGCTTTCATAGCTAAGCACTTGCTCAATCATTAACATATTCCCAGGCAAGAAAAAAAAGTTAGAAAACTCTATTGAGCCAGTCACACAATCACACAGATTAATTGTTCTTCCAATAGCAACATTTAAAAACAGCTGGCATGTGGCCTCTCTATCCACGGGTTATCCCAGAATCAGAGAATCAGAGCAGGAAGAGACCTTGAGAGAACATTGATGCAATCCCTTGGTCCTTCTAGAAGCCTGCAACTAAATCATCCCAGACAGAGGTACATTTGCCCGAATTTTAATGAGCTCTGGGACAGTGCTCTCATGACTTCCTTTACAGAGTAGAATAAAACCTTTTCTCACAGCTCAACAATCTCTCCCTTTAGAGCTGAAGTCTATTCATTATGTCTGGCTGTTGTCTGAGATGGAGAAGGGCCTCTCTAACAATCCCTATATCACACACTCTCTACGGGAAAGGCAGCTGGTTCCCACCTTGTGGAACATATTCTCACGAAACTTTTAAAATATTAATTTTTGTGACATTCACTTGTTTCTTGAAGTTATCTCTAGTTCTCCTTAGCTCTTAACCCTAGACTTAAATGTTATTTTTCAGTAAAGTCTAATTAGAGATCAATAATCTGAGTAAAATAAAAAGTCTCTATGCTGTCTACTATGGTAGCCACCAGTCATTATGTCTGCTTTGAAATATGGCTAGTGTGATTGAGATACTGAATTTAAATTTTTTTAATGTTTTATTTATTTTTGAGAGACAGAGACAGAGCGTGAGTAAGGGAGGGGCAGAGAAAGAGGGAGACACAGAATCCAAAGCAGGCTCCAGGCTCTGAGCTGCCAGCACAAAGCCTGACATGGGGCTCGAACTCATGAACTTTGAGATCATGACCTGAGCCAAAGTCAGATGCTTAACCGCCTAAGCCACCCAGACACCCCTAAATTGTATTTAGTTGTACTAAATTCAGTTTAGATCTAAATACTGGTATTTGCTACAGTGTTTAGAGAATTTTAAGTATGTTTGGAACATCTTGGGTTTGTGCATCTCCTTTTTCAAATGTAAATTTCAAATGTAAACATAAATAATGTTCAAATATTGATGATGAAAATATAGCACCCACTTTGAGATTCCCTTTAGTGCATAATACACAGAGGGTTTTGAAGACTTAATAGGAAAAGAAAAATTTAAGTATCCCATTAATAATTTCACATTGATTACCTGTTAAAACTATAATCTTTTGGATATACTGGATGTTATAGACTGTTTCTGTTGCTTCCCCAGAAAAATTCATATGTTGAAACTGTAATCCCCAATGTGATGGTATTTGGAGGTAGGGCTGGAACCCTCACCAGCACCCAACCATGGCGGCGCCCTGACCTCAGACTTCTCAGCCTCTAGAAATGTGAGAAATAAACGCCCATTGTTTAAGCCACCCAGTCTATGGTATTTTGTCATGGCAGCATGAGCTAAGACATGGGGTGAGATAACATACAACATCAAAATTAATTTTACCTTTTTTAAACAAATCATAAGCTTGAAAAGAATCATTTAATGGGAATTCTATCCCTTATTATATCTCTCCTCATAAGCATCATAAATCTGACACAGGGCTAAAAAAGGTAAGGAAGTAAGTTGGAACAGCAGGATTTTAAATGTTGTACCACAAGGTCATGATTAGAAGTAGCCCAGGGAAAAGGATTTAACATCTTCTACATGGTCTTTGCACTCCAACTAAATGGCTAATGTATACAAGCATGCCTACTTTAAGGATTTTGTTTTGTCTTGTTTTGTTTTGGTTTTTTTGTTTATTTTTTTGTTTCAGACTTTGCAAGAGATTATGTGATAGATGTTAAATGGGAGGCTGCTAAAAAGGGGAAAATGCTGCAGAAGGAATTTTACACATCCTCAGCATATCTGGCTGGTGTGGGAAGGCCTCGGGCCCATCTGCACATGGTTATGCTGGGCTGCATATGATGTGATGTGTGTGCGCAAGTTTGTGGCTTGAGACTTGTATTCCAAGGCCACATTCAAAGAGATAAGAGGTCTTGGCAATTTGAAAATTTAGGAAGCTGTTTTGAATGCAACTGGGTATGGAAATATTAGCATTATAACTTGGAAATGATTTTTTTAAATGCTATCTCATAGATTAGAGCTGGCCCATTGCCAGACCCAACTCTGTCCAGGAGGAGAGATGATCATGCAGAAATGCTCACAGCAAGTTGATTTTAGTGGGTTGGTGTTCACTTCTATCACCCTAAGTTAAGAGCTGGTTTTTATTTCCCCTGGAACCCCCTTCAGGTGTCTTTTAATCATACTAAAAGAATACTCTATAGGTGTGTACCCCCTGCGATTATAAGCATTAATATTTTATACATTCTCATGGATTCTGATTTTCTAAGAAAGCAACATGTAATAAATGACCAGCAGATTTTTTTTGATGTAAGGTATATTCAGGACAGCACCGTTTTAAGGGTCAAGAAAGTGAATCTGGTCTGTTCTGACAGAGGAACACCGAGGAGGATGAACACAGAAGACATGAGATGCCTGCTTCCAGATCTTTTAATGAATCACCACGAGAATTTTAGCAAGTTAACTTTCCCTTCCAACTTTTCCTCGACATTTTGAAATACTAACCTCTTGTTATTTCATTGCTTTATTTTATTTTATTTTATTTTATTTTATTTTATTTTATTTTATTTCTGTAGACTCCATTCCCAGAACAGAGCCCAATATGGGGCTTAAACTCACAACCCTGAGATCAAGACCTGAGCTGAGATAGAGTTGGAACTTCACTGAGCCACTCAGGTGCCCCTTTCATTTCTTTTTGATATGCAAACACTGACAGGCATGTAACCACACTGATATCATAAGCTCCCTGAGTGCTCCCTTGAGTGCTCTGTGCTCTTGACCCTTCTGAGTGCTCTTGACCCTTCACTCCCTGAGTGAACTGTGTCTCCAACTTCTGTTGGGTGTCCTAAGTCCTGCTGTGTATATGGCCTGGTGCAAAAGTCTATTGAAATATTGTGCAATGTTTTTTTAACCCTTATGAAAAGTAAGTCCACCTCACACATTGTTAAAGCTATTAAATATTAGAATTTCAATGCTAAAATGACTGAGAGATTGCCTAGTAAATCCTTTCATGGTAAACTCACAAAGCTGGGACCCAGGTATTAATGTCACTTCTTTTTTTTTTTTTTTTTTTTTTTTTTTTTTTTTAAATTTTTTTTTACCACGTTTCTTTATTTTTGAGAGGCAGAGAGACAGAGCATGAGCAGGGGAGGGGCAGAGACAGAGAGGGAGACACAGAATCTGAAGCAGGCTCCAGGCTCTGAGCTGTCAGCCCAGAGCCCAACGCGGGGCTCGAACCCACAAACCGTGAGATCGTGACCTGAGCCGAAGTCGGACACTCAACCGACTGAGCCACCCAGGCACCCCTAATGTCACTTCTAAATCCTGTAGCTAGTTGGAGGAAAACTGCAGCTAGAATCCAGGTCATGGAAAGATTTGCTTCTTTATGCTGTTTTAGCAATAGCTGAGATTATTCAGGTGGACTTTTATGAGCAACTCAAATTCACAGACAAAATATTTCAGAGTCCCCTTTCTGGTCTCTCCTTCTAACTTTAAAGAGTCATGGCATAAAAAAAATAATTTTACTGTGTTTTTAGAAAAAAAATTAATCCTTTGATGCCTAATGTTCTTGATGTCAAAAATTAAAGCCAAATTGTTTATAACATGATGAAATCATACATCCTTAATACCCAGCATCACTTAGAGAGCATCTACTTTATGCCAGGAACTGTGCCATACTCCTCACTGCATTATCTCATTTAATCTTCCAACATCCCAAGGAGGTAGGCACTAGTACTATTAATAATTTCCAATGAGGGAACTGATACAAAGAGTAGGTACTTAAGAGCAAAGTCAAACATTAATCTATTTCAATGATGGAATCATTTGGGCATCTGTAGGTGCTGAATTACACTTGACCTTTCAGTATCTGCTCTCACAATTAATTCATTTGGCTGAAAAGGACCCCAGTCAGGTGAGCTCATGCTACAATTCCCATGCCATGTGAGTGGGAGATATAGACATAGATGGATATGAATATAGATATTGATATAGGTGATATAGATATACACATATAGATACAGATATAGATATAGACACATAGATATAGCTATATTCTCTTGGGTAGTATTCCTTTCTAATGAAATTATGAAAAACAAACATTAAAAATAGACCCGCTATTTTAATGTATTGTTGGATTTGGTTTGCTAATATTTTATTAAGGTTTTTGCATCTATATTTATCAGAGATATTAGTCTGGAGTTTTTTTGTAGTGTCTTTGTTGAGTTTTGTTTTCAGGGTAATTCTGGCCTTGTAGAATGAATTTGGGAGCTTTCCTTCATCTTCATTCACCATGATCAAGTGGGATTTATACCAGGGATGCAAGGGTGGCTCAATATTCACAAATCAATCAACATGAGACATCACATTAGTAAGAG
Source organism: Panthera onca (assembly GCF_046562875.1). Taxonomy (NCBI): domain Eukaryota; kingdom Metazoa; phylum Chordata; class Mammalia; order Carnivora; family Felidae; genus Panthera; species Panthera onca. The sequence goes on along the minus strand of NC_138356.1, from coordinate 13,945,810 downwards.
AAAGGATAAAAACCATGTGATAATATCAATAGATGCAGGGAAAACATTTGACAAAGTACAACACCAGTTCATTATAAAAACCCTCAACAAAGTGGGCTTAAAGGGGGCATACCACAACATAATAGGACCCATATATGAAAAGCTCACAACCAACATCACACTTAAGGTGAAAAACTGAGAGCTATTCCTCAAAGATCAGGAACAAGAGAAGGATGTCCACTCTGACCAATTTAATTCAATATAGTACCAGAAGTCCTAGCCATAGCAGACAAGAAAAATAAATAAAAGACATCCAAATTGTTAAGGAAAAAGTAAAACTTTTACTACTTGCTGATGACTACTTGCTAAAGACTCTACCAAAAACCTACTAGAAATTCAGTAAAGTCACAGGATACAAAATTAATATACAGAAATATTTCTGTACACAAATAATGAAGTAGCATAAAGAGAAATTGAGAAAACAATCCCACTTCCAATTGTATCAAAAAGAATAAAATACTGAGGAACAAACTTAACCAAAAAGGTGAAAGACCTATACTCTGAAAACCATAAAACATTGATGAAAGAAATTGAAAACACAAACAAATGGAAAGATATTTCATGTTCATGGATTGGAAGAACCAATGTTGTTACAAGGTTCATACTAACCAAAGCAATCTACAGATTTAATTCAATCCTTATCAAAATACCAGTAGCATTTTTTTACAGAACTAGAGCAAGTAATTCTAAAACTTGTATATAACCACAAAAGATTCCAAATAGCCAAAGAAATCTTGAAAAAGAAGAAAAAAGCTGGATGTATCACAATTCCAGATTTTAAGAGATATTACAAAGCTATAATTATCAAAACAGTATAATACTGGCACAAAAATAGACATATAGATCAATGGAACAGAACAGGGAGCCCAGAAATAAACCCACATCTGTATGATCAACTAATCTATGACAAAGGAGGCAAGACTATACAATGGAGAAAAGATACTCTCTTCAACAAATGGTGCTGGGAAAACTGGACAGCTACATGCAAAAGAATGAAACTGGACTACTTTCTTACACCATGCACAAAAATAAACTCAGAGTGGATTAAAAACTTAAATTTGAGACCTGAAAACATAAAACTCCTAGAAGAAAACCTAAGCAGCAATTTGTCTGGCATGACCTATAGAAACATTTTTCTAGATCTGTCTCCTCAGACAAGGAAAACAAAAGCAAAATTAATTAATGCAACTACACCAAAATAAACAGCCTTTGCGTAGCAAAGGAAACCATCAACAAAATGGCAAGCAAGCTACTAATGAGAGAAGATATTTGCCAATGATTTATCTGATGAGAGGTTAATATCTAAAATATATAAAGAACTTCGACAGCTCACATCAAAACAAACAAACAAACAAACAATCTGATCAAAAATGGGCAGAGAACCTGAATAGATGTTTTTCCAAAGAAGACATACAAATGACCAAAGCATTTGGCCATACAAAAAAAAAGATGCTCAATGCTGCTCATCATCAGGGAAATGCAAATCAAAACAAAAATGAGATATCCCCTTGCAGGTGTCAGAATGGCTAGAAAAAAAAAAAAAAAAGGATAAGAAATAACAAGTGTAAGGATGTGGAGAAAAAGGAACCCTCATGGACCATTTATGGGAATGTAAACTGGTGCTGCCATTGTGGGAAACAGTACAGAGGTGTCTCAAAAAAAATTAAAAATAGAATTACCATATGATTCAGCAATTCTACTGCTGGGTATCTACCTAAAGAAAATGAAAACACTAATTTGAAAAGATATATTCACCCCTATGTTTACTGCAGCATTGTTTACAATAGCCAAGGTACGGAAGCAACCAAAGTGTCTGCCCATAGATGAATGGATAAAGAAGATGTCATATGGATATACAATGGAATATTACTCAGCCATAAAAAGAACAAAAGCTTGCCATTTGCAATAACATGAGTATGTCTACAGAGTATAATGCTAAATGAAATTAGACACAGAAAGACACATACCATACGATTTTACTCATATGCTGAAGTTAAGAAGCAAAAACAAATACACAGAGAAAAAGATGAAAAGAAAAACAAATTTTTAAATACAAAGAACAAGCTGGTGGTTGCCAGAGAAGTAGGTGGGGGGGATGGGTGAAACAGATAAAGGGATTAAGATCACTTAATTGTGTTGAGCACTGAGAAATGTGTAGACTTGTTGAATCTTTGTGTTGTATACCTGAAAGTAATATAGCATTGTACTGTAATTATATTTCAAAAACAACAGGCCCATTGTAAACAAACTATTGACCACAGTATCTAAGGAGAACTTAAGATTAAGGAGAACTTAAAGTCCCAAGATAACAAAGTATATGCATCACAAGATGCTAGTGCTGGAAGGAAACATGAAGGACATCTGGTTATGTATGAAATGCTGTGAGTTCCAGATTATATGGCTACAGGATGGTAAAGACTCCATTTGCCTGTATCACTATAAAACTGCATGGAGGGCAAGTGTCTTGGAAAACTGCCTAAACTTGTAGCAGACTTCACTTAATAAGAAATCAGTCTTCAGAATTTAGGGATATTTATTACAAATTTATTACAAGTTATAAATTACCAATTTATTATAAATTACAAATTTAGACTATTTTTAGTTAATGCCTACTACACTTTTGAGGGTAAGCTTAGTAAGGAAAAACACTGTCCTTGTGAAAAAGCATCACTTTATTTTATGCTTAAGCAAGAAAAGTATTACTACCACAATCTAAAAGTCATAACCAATCTGTGTAATCACAGGAAAGAAATGACTACAGCAAATCACTCATCTGTTCAATCAATATTTATGCACCAGTTTTGTTTAAAAAACACTCCTATACAAGTAATTTTGGCATTAAAATAGTACTTAATGATAGATTAACTGGGATGGTAAAAAAGAGGATAGAGCAGGTTGAAAGTCGGTACAGGATTTATGGCTAGAGGTCTAGAAGGAGCTGCAAGTGATACCAACTACTAAAATGTAGAAGACTAAAGGGGGAGGCATTTTGAGTGTGAGGTGAAGATTAAATTCTCCATTGGGTACACAAGAAGTTTAAAAAGAAGTTTCCAAAATGGAACTGTCAAAGTGGTGGTTGGGTACATATACAGTGTTGATTCTCAAAAGAAAGATTTGGACTACCGATTCAGATTTATAATAAGAATAAAATTACTAAGTATCTAGGAATGAACTGAATCAAGAACTCATAAGATTTGTATAGAGTATATTTTAAAAACTCTGTTAGAGGATGTCAACCATATATAAATCACAGGAGAAATATACTTTGTTAATGGATGGATGGTTTTACATTTTAAAGATCTTTATTTTTCTCAAGTTTATCTGTAAATTTGAGCACTGCTAAATTAACTGTACAAAGAAGGCTTTTTGAAGTTACTTGGAAAATTAGCTTCAAAGTAATATGAATCCTAGGCTACTTTGCCAAAGAAGAGCAAAAACTAGGATCTTCCTTTATCATATATCAAGACACATTTCAAAGTCCTAGTAATACACAGAAGGGGCTGGTAGAAGATAACTCTACCTGCATATATGCAAAAATATTGCATAACTGTGTTAACTTGATATACAGTCATGCTGGCACCATTAATCAGTGAGGAAATGGTAGACTGTTTAGTACAAGGTATTGGGAGATAACTTGCTTACCAAATAAAGAAAAAACCCTCTGAATCCTAATGTTATACCACACGGGTGTGGGGGACAGGTCAAGATGGATAAGAAAGTTAATTATGATTAGCAATGGATTGGGAGAGGTGGGACTATAAGGTTAATACAAGAATAAATAAAACATTTTGAGACTCCCAAATATACAAACTATATAGCCCAGAAAATTTGAAGGACCCAAGTACATCTAAATTTTGACTTTTTGTTCAGTAGAAGGTCCCTTAGGCAAAGTTGACAGATCATAGACTGAGAAAAAATTACAATGTCTAAAATAAACAAGGGGTGACATTTTCAAAATGTAAGAAAACCCCTACAAATCAAGAAAATAGGAAGGCCAACAGAAAAGTGAGGAAAGAATACAAATGGACAATTCATAGTGAAATCCAAAATAGCTAACACATGTATAAAGAACTGTTCAGGGGTACTTGGGTGGTTCAGTTGGTTAAGCCTTTAGGTCTTGACGTCAGCTCAGGTTATGATCTTGTGGTTTGTGGGCTTGAGCCCCGCCCTGGGCTCTGCACTGACGGTGAGAAGCCTGCCTGGGATTCTCTTTCTCTCTCTCTCTCTGCCCCTCCCCTGCTTGGGCTCTCTCTCTCTTTCTTGCCCTCTCTCTCTCTCTCTCTCTGTCTCTCACAAAACAAGTAATAAGCACATAAACTTTAAAAAAAGTTAATATATATATATAAATATATATCTGTTCAGCCTCACTAGCATTTAATAAATACAAATATTAAAATAAAAATTAAAAAAGTAAAGACATGCCTTTACTTGCATCAGACTGACAAAAATTAGAAAACCCCAAGTAATATCAAGTGTTGGTGAAGATGTGTGGAAACAAAAACCCATGCAGAGTTACAGTGAAACTATAAATTATTTAAAACCTTTCTGGAAAACAATCTGGCAGGACTTGGTGAAATTGATTTTTGCGTAACCTATAACAGAACCACCCCAGATGGATATGAACACACACACACACACCCCTCATGATAAAGGAGAATATGCATAGAAATACTAAAGTGTTGTTTATGACATGGAAGAGATAATAGAGGCAGTTTAAGAGGGGGGAAGTAAAATGTGGAAGGTTCATGTCATGGAACTTAGAAATATATTAGAGGTATATATAACAACATAAATAGATTTTTAAAATAGTGACTGATATAAAACAGATGTTAAAATCAGAATGACTCTTTGGCACAATTTTGTTTTCTTTAAATTTAGCATAATTTTGTTTTATTAAAAGTAGGCACAACAAAAACAATACTGCAATGATATATCCCTATTTGAGGATACTACTCAAGGATATAGTCTATAAAAAGAAACTGAGGTGTTATTAGTAAATCTATAAACTGGCATATAATTTAAGTTGCATTTAATCTAACGGAGAAGATCTGGCTTTATATTAATTATCTTCACTGCACAAATAAGATTTCTGATGAAATGTAGAGGAATGTATGGGTAGTGTTGACTATATTCCAATAGGGAAGCTTGGTTTAGAAAAGGAATAAATACTTAAAAGTTTAGAATACAGAAATGTGAATAGATACGTACTGTTGTATCTTGGCCAGGACTATTCTCATGCCTTACCTCTAGAAAATCTGAGTAGAGTCTGTGGCTAAGTTGAAGTGACAGAATCTGAGGAAAGAGTCTGTGGCTAAGTTGAAGTGACAGAATGCAGTTTTGGAGATGTATTGCCTGAATCCTGCACTACAGGATTTCATGGCAGTAATGGCCTTAGTATATTTTTTTCCTAGCAAGGTATGAGACATCTGTTTATTATAATGCATTACCACTATTTACATACATGAGGCTAAACAGGACTTCTGTCTTCTAGGAATGCAAATGCTTTCACAAGAGATTTATTTTCCCCCAATAATTGTGTTACAAAGGAAACGTACATGATGCTAACTAAGCTGTCCAATTCAGTTTCTTTTGACTATATATATATATATATATACATATTATATATGTATATATATAATATATACATATTATATATGTATATATATGTATATATATATATACATATTATATATGTATATATAATATGTATACATATATATATAATATATATATATATATATATATATATATATATATATAATTGTTTTCCCAGAAATGGATCTTATGATGCCAGTAGGAAAGCAAACAGTGGGATAAACTCATTTACTTACTGAATTTCCCATACACCCCGCTGCCATATTTTTTGTGATTACTTTTATTTGCTTCTAAAGACTTCTTAGGAAGACAGCCATTTGTCACTCGCTGGTAATGCACTATTTGTTCAGGGGATGTGAAAACATGATACATAAAAGTTTTCCTGATCAGAAAGGAAAGACAAGATCAGGCTGAAATTTGAGGATTTACCTGAGCTTACGCATGTGGTTACATACAGAGACTCTCCATGTGACAGGCATGGTTTTATTCGTAGCAGCACTTCATATGCAAACAGTCAACATGAAAGGGTGAGCAAGTATAAAAGTAGAATTTGAGATCAAGGGAAGTGGTTCAGAGGACAAAAAAACAAAGTAAGTATCAACATCAAATGGTACTGACTATGAAGCTGAATAAGAAGTCAGAGGGACCTAAAACACCAAATCCTTTAAAACCAGGGAAATTGTGGTACGTATCGAAGGAGACCTATTTCCTTGGCCTCATCACAGGAGGCAGGAATGAGAATATGTTTCCAGGCCTTCAATAAGTATTGAAAAGAGAAGATTGGGGTAAAAGAAATGGGTTAGGAGGATGAAAGAAGTGGTTATGTGGTTGAGAGTACCAGGGATTAGCTGTCTACGGCAGTAAACTCCTTATAAATCCACAGTCTCCACTGATAGCCATAAATTCATTAGCTTGATGTTTATAATCACTCATTTATTAAATCAATCATGCATTGATAATTTTAGGAACGTTCATGGAAAATAACTCTCCATGGTCCTGGGAATGTCATGTTAAATAAGGATTATCTCAGTTCTCTAGAATTTCATAGTATAAAATAGAAAGTCAATTCACTTTTCATTTTTTCTAAGTAAAACTATATTTATTAAGGACCTACCACATGCCAGGTACCATGCAAGACAGTGGGACATGAGTAAAATAGACCCAACTGATACTTTCACAGAGATAAGTATTTAGAGCAAGAAAGAGATATTATTTAAATATCATAAAACGATTCCATGGTCATGAATAAAGATAAACATAGTGAATGTGTGAGACACGGCTCACTGACGACATGGACCAGGATGCTAAGAAAGGTTTCCTGAGGGAAGTAGCTCTTGAGCTGCAATCAGACAGAAGAGTAGAAGTTAGTTTGGTCAAAGTGGAGAAGATGACATTCCAAGCTAAGGAAAGAAAATTTGTAAAGATTCTTGAAAGAAGGAGATGCCATGACATTTTTGAGTAAATGACAGAAGGCCAGTAAGACTTTGGTAGAGAGAGCAAGAGGGAGACAAATTTATTTACTTGTTTGTTTATTTATTTATTTATTTATTTATTAACGTTTATTTATTTTTGAGAGATCCAGAGACAGAGTGTGAGCAGGAGAAGGGCAGAAAGAGAGGGAGACACAGAATCCGAAGCAGGCTCCAGGCTCCGAACTGTCAGCACAGAGCCTGACGCGGGGCTCGAACTCACGGACTGCGAGATCATGACCTGAGCCAAGTCGGATGCTCAACAGACTGAGACACCCAGGCGCCCCCTGGGAGACAAATGTATTTAAAGTAGAAGAGAGAGAACCCTTGTAAGATTTTGTGTGAGGTGTAAGGACCTTTGTCTCCTGAAAATAACAAGAAATTTTTGAAAGGTTTTAAGCAGAGAACAGTCATCATGCTATTTTTGTTTGGAAAAGGAAAAGATCTTTTGCTGCAGCCTAAAGCACAGTTTGGAGAACAGCCAGAGGGATGCAATGAGATTAGTAAGATCTCTCCAGTGATGTGGATGGGAGTTGATAGTGGCTTGGAGAGGGCAGGTTACAATGGCCTTGGAGAGACTCAGAGTGTCATTGGTCACTGAGTCGATGACTCAATATAGTGAGATAAACACCTCAAAAAGTGGGTTGAAGGAACAGGGACCCTGAGGGGTATCATAGAAATCAAACTGCGGGAAAGCATTTGCAAATAAGTGCCTCTTAATTGAAGTCTTGAATAAGGAATTATTTGTTGAATGAAACCAAGGAGAGGATGTGGTATTCTACCACCTGTGGAAAGCGAGTGGGGAGATAGAGCCAGACCAGAGCAGAAAGCACAGTCAAGAGTTTGTGCTGGAGGCTTACAGGTGTAAGTATAGACCTGGTGAGTGGATGTGGGTTCCTTTAGGAGGGGTGAGACAAGGATAGAAACTGGCCAGAAACCTTGAGAAACTGAAGTTTATGGGGGAAACAGAGAGTGGGAACCAGGAAACTGCACTGAGAAGGAGCAGCCTATTTCGTAGAACACAAAAGAAAGGCTGAAACAGACAAGGGAGGTGCATCAAGAGTCAAAAGCCAAGAAGAAGTCAAGTAAGAAGACAAAAAATGGATTTTTAGCAACATGGGGTTCATCCATAATATGGCCCCTAAATATACCCAAACCAATTACTTACTATGCTGCTAAAACTCAACTTTTAAGTCATTTTCTTCTTTCCTCCTCTTGCTCGTTCATCTTTCACTTTTTCTTCTTATTCTCCTCCATGTCTTCCTCCCCCTTTCTTCATCTTCTTCCTCCTTCTTGCTATCCTTGTTTTTTTGTAAGGGACTCCAACACAGTTGGTCTAAGGTAATCATAGCGAATTCACGGCCTTCTCCGTGATTAGGCTGGAGATGGACTTGAGACTCAGCTCTGACATGAGTTGCCAGGGCCAACTGGCAAAGAGCCAACATGCTCAGGATGATGGGGTGGGGGGTCCCTGATGACACAGGATCCCTCATGACACAGCAGATCCCAGGACTGACTACCTGCAGGCTTCTTGTAGAATGAGCCCTGAATGTCTTTTCAGTTAAAGCTAGTTTAGCCCTGTTTGTTGCTGTTGCATCTGAAAACATTTCTAACAGGTATCATACTTAACCATTCACTCTCCCCTATACAGACTCTCTTGTGTGTTCACTTTTCCCTTTATTTATTCTGATTCCTCTGCCAGGAGTATCTTCACCAAATCTTTGTATATCCCAAATCAATTTCGGTATTTCAACTGATACTGAATTTTCAGTATCGATTTCAGGTATCAATTTCATTATGTGCTTTTCTCTCTTCTTCCCAGTCCTAGAGAATTATTCCCACTTCTCACCCCTAACCATCTATTTCCGTTACTCTAAATCTCTTTGACTATTTAAAGTATAGGTATTTATGCACATGTCCTATATTCCTTGCTGGATCTTAATTTGCTCAATGACAAGACCCATGTCCAAACTATTTTAGTTTCCCAGTGTTTAACACAATGTTTTGTCCATAGCAGGCCCTTAATAAATTGAGCTACTTAATAAAATGTCTAAAAATGTTGATATACATGAGGCTAGTAATCAAGATCTATGGAAAATGTGATATTTAAGAGAGTTATGATAAGAAAAAAAGCTCCTAGTAGAATAATCAAAGTCAAAGGAAAGAATTAATAGCAATTGCAGACACAGTTTCATGGCAAATGGCATATTACCGGAATTGTGGCCCCGTATTTCAGGGCAATTTAGTGATCATAGTATACTTCTGGCACTTGGAAGCTTATGGTGCTTAGAGATAAGAATGCAGCTACTGCTGCATTTCATTAATAGCCCATAGATCAGGTATCCCAAACCCAAGGCTGTTTTTGTTAAGCCAGGGCCATGCAATGTTGGCAATAAAGGACGGGAGCCCGGGGAGCACAGACATAAGTAAGAGTGACAGATAAAGGATGTGAAGAACAAGAGCCACAAATCTCACTGGGTGGGACCCTTCACCTGGACAGATGGCACAGTGTGTGGTCAACATGATTCTGAGACAATAAAGCAGGGTCTGAAGCACAAAGATGAAGTAAGGTGGGGGATACAAAGAAACCTGTCTACAAATGCCGCTCTCAGCCCTTGACAAAGCTTTCCTTCACAAAAACCCACTGCACTCCCTTCTTCTGCTTCCTTTGATCAGTTTCTTAGCATCACAGATACAGTTCATGCCGATCTTGCCCACGTTTCCTCTTAGTCCTTTTGTTGTCCTTCCCTCGTTCTAGGGGTTTTGCTCTCTTAACAAGGCTACACCTCCATAGAGAAAGTCACCTCCTCACTAAAGATAGTACCTAACTGTGCATCCAGGAGTGTGCAGAGAAAAAGTTAATGAATTCCAAAAAGATCCTTCCTTAAAAGCCTATTGAATTGTGAAGGGGCAAGAGGGGGCATTAGGGTACTGATAAATGGCAATCTTTTCTTTCTTTTTCTAGGTGTTTTTTATATCAGTGTGTTACTTTGTGGAAATTCTATTCTACACTTACAATTGGTGTATATTTCTGTATGCATGTTACACTTCAACAAAATTTCAACTTAAAAAAAAAAAACCTCATTAGAAAAGCCATGCTGAGAAGTCTCTATTCAGAAAGAAAACCCATACGAAAACCAACAAGATCACAAGGGTCTGGCTGAGAGGTGAGGACAGTGAGGGACTGAGTCAAAACCATTGTAGAATATTACCTATGTCATCTTGGAAGAGTGCTTTGGAGATGGCCGACCACTTAGAATCATATTATTTTGGGGGGTCCTCCCAACAAACCCACGAAATAGGCACATCTAACTGGTCCCCACTACACGAGGGGCTTGGCATGGCTCCAAATGTGGTGGTAAGAATCATAGGCTAAAGTGACAGAGGACAGGACATTTGTGAAGTGCAGCAAAGGGAAATTGGTGGCTGTGACTTCAATTGAGTGAGCTAGAAAGTAAAAGAGGATCCACAAAGTACTGCCTAAAGTGGAGGAAGGAGGGGCAAAAATGGCCTCAAGCAAAGTGTTGGAAATAAGGAATGCCCTACAACTAAGCAAAACCCCGTCTTCAGTTGTGAAGGCTTGATCCAGAACAATTCAGGTTTACTAAGGACTGAAAGGACTGCCTTCCTCTTCCTTGTGCTTCCTCTGCATTTGTGGGGAGATCTCACTGCCCTCTCCAAAATCTCCAGGTTTTCACAGACCTGCTGCCTTCCCAGCCCAGCACACAGCTTTCAATGACCATCTAGGGGAAGAGGCATAAAAGGAATTATTTCCCAGAAATAATAATGTATCACCTTCCCTATGGAAGCACAGTCACTAAGTTACGACAGATGTCTGTTATAGCTGAGCCTGAGAAACAGCACACCAAGATGTTGTTCATCACTTTTTATGCTGTGGAACTACAACACAGCACCATCAGGCACCAATGCATGAGCTCACAGAATCCAAAGGTCACCTGATGCCACCTCAGCCCCACCTCTTTATATGTCCTTTCTGCAAGCCTTTATCCTATCATTGACCCTTGCAGTGGGCAGCCTGTTACAGGCTTGGTAAAGGTTCCACAGATCTCACATGGAACAGCTTTTAATCTGCTGAATAATTTGTTCCAACTGTGGGATATATAGAAGCAGTTTTATAACAGAAAGGAAGAGAGGGTCATATTAATGATGTCTCCTTTATCCATCCTGGGACACTACTTTAAAAAAAAGAGACAGATGATAGTTTTGTGGCCTCAACTGGTGGTGTATAATTTTAAAATGTGGAGGAAGGTGATACTTTCAGTAGAAAGCTTTGTAAGGTACTGGGAGTGGGCATCAACCTGAGATATGGCGTGGACAACTGTAGTATGAGACACTAATCTGACAGGTAGGTCAATCATTTCTACCTATTTCAAGTTAGGTTGACTGGGAAGAATACCATCAGATAAGCTTTGACTCGAGAGAAAAACTGAAGCATTATTCTCTTATTCAAATAATAAGTATGTATTGAATCTTTACTGTGTGCAGAAATATATGGTTGCTGAGGTACTGATTATACTGGTTTTAGATGAACCCCAGTGAGTAACTCATAATGCACAAGGAGTGTTTTACACTTTGTTCACATTCCAGACTCAAATCAGAAATCTTCATCCATCTGGTTGTATCTACAATATGCAAGCTGGTTTCAATTTTGTAAAGTGAAACTGACAAACACATAATAGAAATATGTTTTTCTAACCACTCATACACTTTGGAAAACAATGGGAAATTATTCACACAGTGCAAAATTATCTTTATTCAGAAGATCACGTAAGCATCATGTTCACAATCAAAAACATTTTACATTAGCAATAAACACCAGTCATTTATGCAAGAGCTTCCCAGCGTTGGTAGATATTTTTATTGCTTCATTTTACTTCTATCAAAGAAATGGAGTAGATGCTTTTAACCCATTATCCATTCTACATCAGGTGTAGAGTAGGGAAGTGCAAAGCTTTAGAAGGAGATTGGGGAGGAGGGGAAGGATCTCCAATCTTCCCTGTAAGGAAGCCAACTCAGACATGGTCACCCCAGACATTCTCTTCTGATTTCTAACCTTGCAAAGCAGAAGAAAATGTATATGACCTCATCACACATGCACACATATCCCTACATAACTAGTGATGGATTCTAAGGAAATATAACTTTCAATGTTGTTTTAGGGAAAGGGTCCAGAATTACAACATGCAGTTTGTTCCCTTGAACAAGTAGTTGGGAGGCCACAATCTCCACTGTAAATGAGAACATGCCAGCAAAATGGTATGGCCCCAAGAATAATGGTTTCCAAAATGTCCTCACACGAATCCTCAAATTATTGGCTACATCATCTTGCATGAGAGAAGAGACTTTGCAGATGTGATTGAATTAATGATGTCACCATGAGAAGATTATCCTGGATTACTTAGGTGTGCCCAATCTAGTCACATGGGTCCTTAAAAGCAGAGGAACTTTTCTGGCCCAGTCACAGGGGATGTGACTTTGCAGTAATGACCAGAGAGCTACAATGTCACTGACTTGAAGGATGGGAAGCACAAGCCAAGGAACATGGATGGCCTCTTAAGTTGGAAAGGGCAATGGAACAGATTCTGCTCAAGAGTTTCCATAAAGGAACCCAGTCTTGCCAACAGCTTGATTGTTAGCCCAGTGAGAACTCTATGGGACTTCTAACCTATAGAACTATAAGAAAATCAATGTGATTGTTTTAAGCCACTATTTTGTGCTAATTTGTTATAGTAACAATAGGAAACTGTACTATGGACTGGCAGATACAGGTTTCTTAGTGCCAATATCTCAAACAAATGCACAAAACAACTGTGACTGTGATGTCAGTGATACTATTGGATATGGGTCTGGCTATATTTGGTAAAAGGACTGACAAAATCGGACAACAGTGTTTGATTTCAACAACCATTTATAACAGGTCCCTATGATACAGTAGGGGATATTAACTGCTTTTCAATAGTTTGCCTTCATTAACAGTCATATAAAGCTATGCTCCTATTTTTGTGATGAAAGCATTGCTGAGGCCCTTATCCTTTATCTCAACCAATAAGCCCTATGTAATGTCCCAAGTGGGAAATTTCCCTCAAAGTTTAGAACCAGGAGAAATTTTGCTCTTCACGATGAACTGTTGTTTATACTCCTCTAAGATGATTCCTCTAAGATGACTTATTCCTATAAATTCTTTGTGAGTAGGAGCCAGATCTGTCTTGCTCTTCATTGCCCTCCAATACCTACACACAAGTGATTTGTGCTATGCAAAGTAATTCACCCAAAATTATTTGTGAAGTGAATCTTGGCTGATAAGTGGATCAGAGGTAGGGTTTGTGCATTGCCATAGTGATTGCCTTTTTTTTTTTCTGTATTGACTTTATTATTGGCAGAATTGCTTTCCTTGGTTCTTCTTTTTACCATTTTTATTTCTTTATTTCTGGCTTTATTACATTTGTCTCGTTTGCTCTAAAAGGACTTAGCTTGTGGAGAAAAGAACACTTGCATACTAATTATAATAGAATGAAAAAGCACTAAATAGATATTCAAGTATTACAGGAACCTAAAGGAAGAAGTGGCTAAAAGTAACTGGCATTTTGTTTGAGGAAGAAGGGCATTCCAAAGTGAAGGAATGACATTAGTCTAGATAACTGTTTGGGGGATACTGAATAATCTACTATTACTAGAACATAAACTAGTGGGAGAAGAATCTGGAAAAGACAATAGGAATAACACTGTAAAGGACAATGGCAGCTAAGCTAAGGAATGATGGCATATACTATAGGCAACAGGGGCTACTGAAGCATTTTGAGAGGACTAACCTGTTTAATTCTGTGCCTCATGAAAACAGAACAAAACAAAACTCTGATGGCAATATGACGGATGGTTTGGAGAAATGAGAAAGCCAAAGCAGAGAAATCAACTTGAATGCTATTGTAATAATCCAGGTAACAAATAATAAGGACCAAGACAGGTTGCTAAGGATAGATTCAAGGGAATCTAAAGAAGTGGAAACAACATGACATAAGCAGTGATTGAATGTGAGCATTGGGATAGAGGGGAGAAGAAAATCCCATGAGCTTAGCATAAAGGTCATGTTCTCTATGCTGTTCTGCACAGACCAATTTCATAATCTGGATATGTCGAATCTGGAAAGCCAGAAGAACATCCATGCCCAGCAAGCTGATGCAAATGTGCACGTCATGGGTCCGAGAATGACTGAGGTCCACAGATTTCAAATCATCTAAGGGTAGATGATGGCTAGGAAGTTTCTGAGGTAATTTGGGGAGGGTAAGGGGTACAAAGAAGACCAAGAATTTTACACTTAAAGGTAGGTAGAGAAAGAGAAGTTAGAAGGAGAAACTGACAAGAAGTAGAATGAAAAGGGAGAAATGAGAGAGAAGAGTACAGTGTTCTGTTAGTTAAGAGGGGCCGTGTCAGCTGGAATAAACTACAAAAATTACAGGAGGGTGAGAAATGGGAAGCGGCCACTGAATTTTGCAAAAGGAAATTCATTAGAGACTCTGAAAGGGCAGCATGATGTTAATCATTAGGTATTGATAGAGTCCAGAAGCAAGACTGCATGTAGGGCTGGGTGGAAAGGAGTAGCGAAGAAATGGAGCCTGTTCTTTATGACACTTGGCAATGACAGGAAGACTAGATATGGGACAGAGACTGGAGGGACAAGAAGAAAAAAAGATAAGGTATTTTCTTTACACAGATTTAAGTGTCTATAGGAAGGCTTATTGGGTAGAACGATGCAGTGGACAGGGAAGAATGTAAATATGTGAGCAAGCGGGATTCTCCTCACTGTCTTGGTAGCTCATCTGGAGGCAGCACGAGTGGTGCATTAGTGCTGGGCCACATCCTTTTGATGGCCATCTGCTGTGACCACGTGGGCTGCTACAGGATGGACTGCCGACAGAGCTCTGGGCAGCCCCGGGGCACATCTAGAAAACTGGGACCACTTTAAACCCTCTTTATCTTGAACATAATATCCAACTAGTTTATACTGGTATTTAAAACGCATCCACTGACGAAGAATGCTGTATTCCAGACATGACTCATCACTTAGCATAGTTACATTGTTAGTAAATACCAAGGGTAGTCACTCAAGTCTATGATTTTTTTTTTTTGCATACATACAGTAGCAGTGATTTGAATACTTACACACAGTAAATGTAAGTCCAGTGCCTTATGTTTGCTACAGAAATCGAGTTCAGCTTTTAAGTGGGCGCCCACAAAACAAGTATTCAAAACATCTGTGAAGGTCTAGGCCCACGCTGTGCAGAGTATACAAGAGCAGTAATGCACATTTTGCATAATGGCTAGACATAAAGAGTGGAGGAAGCAGAATGGAGCTTGACTCCAGACGGGTAGCTGCAAGAACAACAAAAGCTTTGGAACCAACAACAAACGTGAGAAATGAAGAGACCCGAAAGGACATGAGCAAATAGAAAGCTTTGTACCTCAGAGGGAATTGAGAAAGCACATGAAAGATAGCAAAAGATGTGAATCAGCCCTGAGGAGAAAGCCCAAAAGGAACAGAATCGATGTGGCATCCTAGGTTACTGTGGCCCTAGAAGAGCGGTTTTAAAAAGAGAAAGAAGAGGCAGATTTAGGAGGATTTGGTAGGTCTATGGGTGCAGGACGCCCAAAGCCACTGAGGGGGTCAGGGTATGATTTCTTCCTCCACACCCTCCTCTTTCATATAGCCAATATGTTTTCATACTGTATTCATAAAACTACAGCAGGGGATTTAGAGATAATGCAGTTGTTATAAATGATCTTTGCCTTCCCCAAATTCTCAGCTCAACCTCATTGGAAAAAAGTAAAGAAATAACATAAATTGAATAACTAGAAAAAATGGAATGTGTAACAATACGTGCATGTGCCTATATTAGCACAACAAAAGAATAATCAATATTTTCTGAATCAATCAAATTTTCTGAAACACTGAAATGTTTTGCTTTTCTGTAGCAATCGTGTTTGGCATAGGAACCCCCAGTTCCTCCCTCACGACAGCCTGTGAGCCATTCCTCACAGCTCCCAGGATGAACACTGATCTGACCACATCCCCTTCCTGGTGATTTCCAGTCTCTAGTTCTCTCTGATGACCTCCATCTCCCTCCCAGGATTATCCTACTCCCTCCCTGTCAAAACCCATCTCTTTCCACACGGACATTAAATGCAGCCTATTCTTCAGGGTCCAACTACTGTGTCATTTCCTTGATCAAATCCTCCTCAATTCCTGGTCCCCTCTGTTGAGACCTTTCTGCTGGCATGTGATGTCACAGAGGGAACATCCAACTGCTTTCTGATCGTTTCTTATTTTTTAGAATAAAATCTGACATTTTTCTCCTGGGATTTAAACCCTTGTAGCATCTGTCCCTGGTTAAGAAAGACAGGATAAATGTCATTATCCACAGCTTTCAACTCCTGACGTAAATCTCTAAGAGAGCTGACAAGATTCAAAGAGCAGAGGATCAGAGATAGAATTTTTGGGTTCAAATCCAGATTCTGACACCAACTCAATGTATCCTCTAAAACAGGGCATTAATTTCACTGGGTCTCAGATTGCTCATATGCAAAACACCAGGGTTGAGGATTATAGAGTTCTCTGTCACTGTGCAATCCCCAGGCCCTGCGACCTTGCTCAGCGACAGGCAGTCCACACACTCAGACCTATCCAAACACACTTACATCAAGTGTTCACCGAAGTTGGTGTCAGCTCGGAAATGTTAGGTCTGATCTACCTCTTGAAATAAATCATCAATTCTCCCCTCCTGTTATCGTTCTTAGAAGATGCTTCAACCATGACAAGACATAATAAAAGGGAAGATTAATTGGTGAACTGAAAAATCCTTGCAGTGACAAGGACACAAAAAGAAAAAAAGAGAGGAAAAAAAAACTAGCTGCGGCATTTTTTTTTTTGCAATCCTTGTTTATTTTAGGTTTCAAGGTTTTATTTGTAGGATGACCAGCTTATATTCTAAAAGTATATTGCCTAAATTATTACTAAAGGGAAATTATCCTAATCTTGTTATTAACTAATCTTGATTAAAGTACCTATTTATAGTGACCTTAAACCCCTTGGGAGATATGATGCTGTGTCCTTTGCTGCTTTCCCTTCCACAGTGGTACACGAAACATCTTTTTTTTTTGTTTTCTAAATTACCATAAACAAAATGTATTTTTTTCTGGACACTTTAATTTAATGAAACATCTCTTGAATAAATGGTATTGCAAGGTTGGATTTTGGAATCATTCGCTGGCATTCTGTCTTAGACTAGCAGCAAAGAGATCAGAAAATAGTTTCTATCTTCAAAAGGGCAATAGTTGATATCCTTTACCGAGGTCTTGCCAGGGGACACAGAAGATCTTTCATACTTACAGTAGTCCTCCGGGCAGGTGCCGTTGTTACCTGCACCACAGGTACGTTTAGGACAATCACATATACAATCTGACAACTACTACAGAATTATGTATCAAAAAAAGAATCCCTTTGTGGCTCTAGAGAATCTGAATTGATAAAAGTAGGAGAACAGAGAATAAAAAGGATTATTACAGTTGGAAATCAACTTCCTCCAGAAGGTGACATTTGAGTCAGTCTTGAAACTGTTATTAGACCTAAATAAATGGTATTAAGGGGGAAGAAAACTGCAGAAATAAATAGTGCATGGCAAGGGAAGTCTTATCATAATAATTGCCACACCTGTCCTTTGTCCCATGTCAGTCATCGCCACTGCATTGTAAGATCCACCAACCCTGAGACTGCCTTATTTATAGCAATAATCCCAAGTCCTAGCATATGGCAATAGGAGTTGAATGAAGGAAAACACATGTAGCACTCAGTAGATTTAATTATTGGTCCAATTCTTTGTTCATCATGTATCTAGGTGTGTGTGTGTGTGTGTGTGTGTGTGTGTGTGTGTAACTTTACAGTTCCTCGCTAAAATGGTACAGTGAACTTCACCACTCTCTTATGGACTGAATGTTTGTGCCCCACCCCAAACTCATATATTAACATCCTAACCCCCAATGTGACGATATATGAAGGTGGGATACTTGGGAGATAATTTGATTTAGATTAGGTAACGAGGGTGGGAACCTCATGAGTGAGATTAGTAACCTTAGAAGAAGTGAGATATCTCCCTCTCTCCAGGCACAGGCATAGAGGAAAGGCCATGTGAGCACACAGTAAGAAGAAGGTAGCTACCTAGAAGTCAGAGAGAGGGCTCCGACCAGGAGCTGAATCTGCTTATGCCTTGATCTCGTACTTCCCAGCCTCCAGACCTAAGAAGTAAATATCTATTGTTGAAGCCACCCACTCTTTGGTATTTTGTTATGGCAGCTCGAGCTGACTATGACATACTCATTGACTTTGGACTTGGCCACGTGATTTGCTTTGGCCAACAAGATTATATGCTGTGCTCCAAGCAGAGACTTGAAAAGCACTTGTCTTGTCCCGTGTGTTTCTGCCAAAACCACAAGGAACATGCAGCAGAGAGTATGAGCGTGAATGTAGACTGTGAGTGCTGAGGAGGCGGTTGGACTAATATAACAAAGTTCAAGCAGTATGACACTCCATGTGTTAGAGTGGAGTTGTAGGGAGGAATAAGGTGAGGGAAAAGCAGTTGAGGGATAGTCTTCCTAATAAAATTTAAAAATTTACATTTCAAGAGGGAATCTGAAGAGAAAAGCAATCCCATTATAGAGTCTTTACAATGGAGTTGGGTAAAATAAAGCAGACACCAGAGACTACAAAATAAAGCATTCTTTAGAGGAATTCTGCCCTGCTCAATGACAGGGGTTCCAATCTCTTATCTTTATGTCACCTTTTCTGACAAAGCAACCATAGATCTTATTTTACAATGTGTTATGTAACAACTCTGGCTAAATATTATCCTCAATCCAACCCAAAGGCTTGATGATTACCAACAGTCCTTACTTGTGACTACACTCATAATCCATGTACACCTGTTAAACACACACAGATACTGGCAATGTTCTAAAAGCCCAATAATAATAATAATAAACAAGCAATAAAAGAGGATTTGAGTTCATGAATGCCAAGTCAAGTAACGTAGTCACTTTCTCCTTAAGCACTCAGCCACTTCAATGGTAGGTGCCAACAGGTTTACTGATGTTAATCCTAAGATTTTTGTATTTTGTAGCTAATATCCCCAAGCTGACAATGCCAGAAACTCAGCCTGCAGAAATTAATAAACTAAATTCCCGAAGACTGGGAACCCACCAAGTCATAAATGTCCAAGGGCATCGGAATCAAAGCCTTAATGGCACTGCACAGGACTCCTGGATTTCAAGATCAAGTTCAAATTTGACTGTCAGTGTATGTTATGAGGATGTTTTTGGCCTCTACTAGATACTTTGAATTGGCCTCATGATACTCCTAATTGGAACTGGCATTTTTAAAACAGAATGAAAGTCTTTGGTATGTCTCCATGGAAAAATAAGTCTGGATCCAAGCAGAGACTTGTAGGTAGGAAATGAATTGTAGGATTAGTGGATGATTTTCTAGTCCTGTAGCAAGAGTTTATCCTAAATTAAACTGCCTGCAAGGCAGCAGACACCTTTACAACTACAGCCAGGAGCTTGATAAGAAAATTCAGAGCGTATCTAGAAGTCACTGCCCACATAATCTTGCATTCCAGAGAACATTGCTGCAATTATCGTCATTTGTTTTTATTGCTGAAGCAGAATATATATCCTATCTTCCACTATTAGTTACTTTTTAAGTCAACAACGGAGACAGATATTCTGTTTAGTAGTTCATTTTTTTCCTATAACTTGTCATTCTCTTTCCCTCAAATTCTATGTTTTTATGACTAAAAACTACTGAATTATGTATTTTGGTAGTTTTATTCTTTTTGAAATAGCAGCCAGAAAGCATTTCAAACACTTTGAATTTTGTCAAGGTAAGAAAGAAAGAATTTATTTTAGCCTTAAAGCAGAAGAAACAACTTCTTTTCCAGATTATCAACTCTTTAGTTGGCAGCTGTATCATTAGGGAAATGTCTTTGTTTTTAAGACCTTGAACTCCAATGCCTTCTTAATTGTGAAACTCATTAGATGTTCAGAAACGGCATTATTCTCTAAAGCTCATACCCATTAAGCACAGCACACCCATTGTAGTTATTAAGATACTAGGGAACCACACCGCATTGATGAGGAGGTAGGAAACTAGGAGGCCACAGACCATAATTAAAACATTCCCACTAAGAAAATAATTGCATAGGCAATACAGAGCAAATGAAACTTCTGCTCCCAAAAAGAGGAGCTAAAGTCAGTCCAATCTACTCTGATCACATTACACACCCATTTTAGCTCTGCTTCGTTGAAAGAGGGTCTCTAATAGTCTTTCGGAACTCTTCCCATAGTCCCCAATAACCACTGAAACCTCCCTTCATAGTACCTCTATAGTGAGGTCTGTTGAATAAATACAAATGTGAATAAATGAATGGATGAGTATAAACCTTGAATAAGCAATACTAGTGTGACTTCCCACTGAACTTATTTCAGCACTTTTAGGAGTCAAGCAGCATCAGTGGGCAAGATGGTGGCATGTGGAATTCTGTTCTCTATAGTGCTGCTCCTTTTACAAGAGTTCTGTCCATCCCTGATGGCCTAGCAAGGACCCCCTGCACAAGTCTTGATACCCAGTGTTTTCAACATCATTCAGATAGGACTGAGGTAAAGAGCAGAAACCCATTCGAGTTAGTGAAACATGTGACTCTTCCTCGTAAGGTAAAGCTCTGGTGAGCATACTGGGTCTATCAGCTGTTTATGCCTAGTGGAAGGCAATATAAGGAGACATCATTAGTGGTCTAGTTTAAAATAGCTTATTTCTTCTTGTGAGTATTTATAGTTTTTTGGCCTTTCCTTTAGTGTTCGCACATTATAAGCAGTAAGCACATCATTAAAAGCTATTAAATTAATAAGGCATGGTGGTTTTAATAACAGCATATAGCCACAGATAATACTCATATACAAAAGGTATCCACAAACTCAGTGTCCAGTTACTACACTCAAAACTCCTTGCTTAGACCAATTTAATGGAACAAACTTTGACTCCATTGTGCTGTGGAGTGAACCCTGGGCTGGCGTCAGCATAGCTGGGGCTCCTTGCCAAAGAGCTTTCTAGTGGGAAGCAGCAGACTTGGAAGTCAGCCCTTGGATTAAGTTATTAGCTGTGTGACCTTGGGCAAGTTACCTAGCCCTTATGAAAGTTACATAAGCTGCAATTCTTAGCTCATTGAACTATTGAGATATTAAATTACATAATGTGGATAAATGGCTTAGCACTGTTTTAGTCAATAAAGATATCTATATCTTGGGTGCTTCAGTTAACTCTCTGTAGTCAGTTTTCTTTCTGTTTTCTTTTTTCACTTATTAAAAAATATATAAGATCCTCTTTGTCCTATAAAATATACTTTAATCTATTTTTACATATTCTTTGCTTAATCATTCCCCAAGAACAGTTCTTTTGCACCATTGATCAAAAGAATATATTCACATTTATTTATTTATAGTTCTCAGCTACATTTTGCTTTCCTTTGGCTGGGATTGTGATCTTTTTTTTTTTTGACTATATAATCATGCTCTTATTCCATTCACTTGAATTTCTCATTTAAATCTAGTCTTACTTTTTGATTCAAAAATATTTAATGAGAATTTACATAACCTAATGTAATTGGGCATGAAACAGTTACAGCAAAACTGCAGTGCAGCAAGCAAACAGTTTTAACTACAGCTGCTGTAGCAAATATGATAATGGATATTGAGAGATAAGAGGTAACCATAAAATAAAGTTTCTGATAATGGAGGGACAGATTTCCAAGGAGCCCTTAGACCAGACATTGCTGTTGCCCTCCATAATTGCCAATAATTAAATTACAGATAGCATTTTCTGTTATTCACATGCAGTCACAAAAAGCATAATTGCAAAATTGGTAGAAATTTGTACTTCAAACATTTTCACAAACTTGTGAGGTAACAAGTCAGAACACTTGACCTAGCTACTACATACAATAGAACAATAGCTAGAAGGTATGTACTCAGACTAAAATTTGAGTAATTGCAAACAGAGTAGGGTAACATCTTGATATTAGTATGTTAGCACAGATGCAAAGAAGAAAACAATCCAATATGGTAGGTCGGTCATCGGTCATTGGGAATATATGATAAGAAAAACAGGATGAAAGAAGATTCTCTCCATTCCTGAGATACTGGTTCCTAGATTTGAGATGGGGCTTAGGCATCTATGTTCACAAAGTTTCACAAGTAATCCAGATATAACATTAAGACCAAATGGTATCAAATCCCATCATTTTTAGAAAAAAATCTTTTAATGTTTACTTATTTTTGAGAGAGAGAGAGAGAGAGAGAGCGTATGCGCGCATGAGTTGGGGAGGGGCAGAGAGAAAGGAAGACATGGAATCTGAAGCAAGATCCAGGCTCTAAGCTGTTAGCACAGAGTCCAGCTCGGGGCTCGAACCCACGAGCTGTGTGAGATCATGACCTGAGCCGAAGTCAGACGCTTAACCAACTGAGCCACCCAGGCACCCCTCAAATCCCATCATCATACTCAATAGACAAATACTACACTCTTCACTTCTGGAGAGAAGCAACTGCATCACATCTTTTGCTGAACATCATCATGGACCCCTAAGATCTACTAAATACTTGGCATGACCCTCTCTTCATTCTTTCCTTCTTAGCTGAACTTCTTGGGAAAGCTTTCTACAATTTTCTACATCTCTCTTCATTTACCCTTCTTGATTCAAATTAATGCAACCCATTGTCTATATTCACAGCTCCAATTAAAGTGTTCTTATTAGGGTCATTTGTGACTTCCTTAATGAAAAAATCTAATAAGAGTGCTTTTAGTCCCAATTTTCTTGACTTCTCCCCTCAGAAGTAACTGACATTACTGACTACACCTTTTTTTTTTTTACTTTTTAAAAAACTTTATTTATTGAGAGAGAGAGAGAATGAGCTGGGGAGGGGCAGAGAGAGAAGGAGACAGAGGATCTGAAGTGGGCTCTGTGCTGACAGCAGAGAGCCTAATGCAGGGCTAGAACTCACAAACCATGAGAGGAGATCATGACCTGAGCCAAAGTCAGATGCTTCACCCACTGAGACACCCAGGTGCCCCCAAAACTTGACTACACCTTTTTTTATGAATTGCATTCTTTTATCTCTTCTTCTGGCCTCCTTTATGGGCTTCTCTTTCTCTTCCTGCTGCTTAACATTTGGTATTCTCCAGGGTTCTAATCTCATTCCCTCTCTCTTCCCACTATAGATGCTTTTCCTAACTAATCAAGAATAAGGTAATAATGCTCAGATAATTCTCATTAACCTAATTACTTCCTACAGTCACTCAAATAGGACTAAATGTCCAAGATGGAATTATCTCCACTATCTTTGCCCTCCCATGCATGACATCTGCTCTTTCTCCTCTGCATAATTTTCAATGCTTTTAAAATTTTATAGAGATTGCAGTAAACTGCTAGTATCTGTCTATGTCATTAAATCCCTAGAGGCCATAATTTCATTTGCCTCTATCAAGAAAAAAAAGGAGAAAAGTCTAGAGTTAGTCTTTCAGAAGATAATTCAGATGTAATAGTTTGAGAGAGCAAAGGAAGCACCTGTACTCAGTTACTTCTAAAATATTTAATGTATTAATATAATACGTAGGATACAAAAGTGATCTAGGTATAATTACAAAGGAGACCATACAGACAAAGCCTAGGACAACAGGTGACCATTGGCCTGTTGGATCTATCCGTGGTGTGCCTGCAATTTCAATAGTTAGGTATGATGCAGAGCAAATGATACATTGTCAATGGACATGGTAAGGAGTCCATCTCTTAGGAAAAAGTATGGTGAGATTACTAATAAATCTTTGTACACAATTTGAGAATGA
Organism: Panthera onca; assembly: GCF_046562875.1. NCBI lineage: Eukaryota > Metazoa > Chordata > Mammalia > Carnivora > Felidae > Panthera > Panthera onca. The sequence goes on along the minus strand of NC_138356.1, from coordinate 13,921,750 downwards.
TGATCTGAAGACTTTTCCTTGGACACTTATTATTTCTTCTTCCTTGCGGCACAACACGTAGGGGATATGTAAGTGCTCCTAAATGGTAAACAATTACCCACTAAAGATGCTTGTTGGTTTACAGTAAGAAGTTCAGAGAGTGAAAAAGAGTATAGTATGTTGAGAGTCCACAGTTTCAAGGGAATACTATTAGCTACTATTTATTGTTTATTTTATGCTGGCCCTACACATGTATTATGTCTTGATTCTTATAACATACCTTGAGAGAAAGGTATTAATATTATTCTACATTTACACTAGAAAATAATATAAGGGACTTTCAGAGAGGTTAAAAAGAACTTGTCTGGGGTCAGGCAAATAGATATGATTCACCAAGACATGACTTTAATGCAGGTCTGTTTGACTCCAAAGCCCCTGTTCTTTCCACTATGACTTGATAAGCTGCCTCTCTCATGATAGCAGTGTTATAATTTGATTGATAGGCTGGATCTTCCTTTTGCACCCAGGGATCAACTTTACACTTTACAAAGCACATGTAAACATTCATGGATTTCTGTTTTGTTTTTTTTTTTAATTTTTTTTAACGTTTATTTATTTTTGAGATAGAGAGAGACAGAGCATGAACGGGGGAGGGGCAGAGAGAGAGGGAGACACAGAATCGGAAGCAGGCTCCAGGCTCTGAGCCATCAGTCCAGAGCCCCACGCAGGGCTCGAACTCACGGACCGCGAGATTGTGACCTGAGCCGAAGTCGGACGCTTAACCGACTGAGCCACCCAGGCGCCCCTGGATTTCTGTTTTTAAGTGAATTAATACATTCCCACATTCCTACACTTGGCTTATAAAATCATGAGGCCCAGATAAACAAATCTGAAATCCATAACAGGCCATCATGGAGGGCAGGTTAGAACCCACAGGCAAAGACACAACTGGAATTTCTTCTCTCTGGGAAGCCTTGTTCTGCTTTTAAGGCCTTTCAACTGATTGCGTCAGGTCACCCAGATTATCTAGAACCATCTCTCTTACTTAAAGTCAACTGATTATGGACTTTAAACACATCTATAAAACACCATTCATACTAACACCAAGATTAGCATTTGAGTAACTAGGGACTGTACTTAGCCAAACTGACACATCACAAGAACTACCACAGCTACGGTCACTACTCTTATCACACTAATTCACATGTTTCCAAATTATTTAACGTCTGATTCTCAAAACAACTCTGAGAAAATGGATTAGGGCTTATGGTGCCCAATTTACAAAACAGAAAACTGAGACTCAGATAACAAATTTATCTAGGATCACACATCAGAAAACAACGGGGTTGGACCTGAAGCCAGACCATTGGTGCCATGGGCCACTCTTAACAGCACACCCTGATGTACATCATGTTCTAACCATTCATGTAAGACACCAGGCACTATTAAGGAAGACACGATGAATTTCACTTTGCAAGGCAGGAAAGAAATTCTGTCTCAGATAACAGAAGTTATTTTAAATTAGTGTATCTAGTAGTTGGTTTATTGAATATCATTGATATTTGTTATGAGCAAAGAACATAATTAAAATAAAATGCAAACTCACAGCTCTTCTGAATATGCTAAATGTTTTGTCTTCATTTTTCAAAATTGTTCTTTCTTAGAACAAGTAGAGTTTAGTTTGTAAAAATTCTCCATTATTCAGATATTAAAAGCAAGGTATGGGGGAGTCTAAAAGCCCTTCAGAAACCTTCAAGTTTCTGAACAACCTAATCTCAGACACATTCTTATAAAACCTGTTACAGATAATTGATGAGGTTAATAAGTTTCTATAATTTAAAGGTTTACATAATTTCAAATATCTAGCATACAGTTTTTAATTTAATGCTATGAATGCATAATTCAATTTAAGATCTAGACAAATGTACATTTAACTTTTAAAATTTCAAATAAATAAATTGGTGATTAAATCATATAATATATTTAATAATAACAATAAAAACTAGCATTTATTGAACTTTTAGTATGTATGCCATTTTGCTAGAATAGTTCAGTATGAAACATCATTTAATCTACCCAGCAAACTGAGGTGGCAGATTCAGTTATGGGGGATGTTAAGGATACACAGCTGCTAAGTGGCTCAGCCACAGTTCGAATCAAGGTGTAACTAACTCCGGGCCCTCCATTCTTAGCCCCACCAGCTAACTACCTCTCAGATTAGTGCAGCCCTATACACAGATACTCCTCAAAAATCTCCAGTTTTACAAAGATTTTATATTGCTCATAGTAGTTGATTATTCTTTTCCTTCTATGAGCAGCAGCCCCTTCAGGTATTCTTAGCTCTACTGATCCCATTATTCCAGGATACTGATCCCATCTACCTCTACTGATCCCACTATTCCAGGATAACAGGAAGCCTACATCCTCCTCTTTACCACAAACCTTTCATGAAATAAAAGGAGAACAGGATTCCCAGTAAATAACATATTAGTCACTATCTCACTTATTCATTCATGCACAGTAAGTATTTACTGAGATGACGTGCGACCCATTCAGTAGGCAATAGTACAGATGAAAAAGAGAGGATTTCTGCTCTCAAAGAACTTGTGGTCTATTGGGGTGGGGCAATGGGACAATTACATAAAATGATAGGGGTTATGATAAAGAGGCATATGGAAGCTATGGAATCACAGGGAAGTTGACACGTACCTCCTCCATGAAGGATAGGTCAGAATTAGGAAGAGGAAAGAAGGAAAGCCTTTAAAGCACATAGAACCGTATGCATAGAGGCAGCACCAAGATAAGGTAGAGCCTGAAACATTTCCAGAACACTGAGATGTTCTCTGTGGATGAACAAGTGAAAGCAGGTAAGTAGGTAGTGTCTTTGGGATATGAGGAGGTCGGGCTGAAACTTGGTTGGGTTATTGCTAAATTTATTGCATTCAGCCAAAGTGATCTAACTTTATAAATTTCAGTTTAAAGATGCAAAGCTTAGGCCTATAAAAATAAAAATTAGATGTTAAAATAAAACACTGCCAACAATGAAATGGGCCAATAAATCTCCCCAGTGGTCCAGTTGCCTTCTTAGAATTCTAATAAGTTACAAAAGCAAAGTTCTCACATTTGTTGATCAAGACACCTTGAAGATGGACAGATATTTGTCATTTTACTGGTGCGTTCCCCCAAACTCGATACTCACATGTAATTTGTAGCAGGCAATGGAACTGGCCTAAATACAGCTATTATAAACAATGACAATAAGCACATTTCAGAAGAATGTGATAGCTTTACAGGATATGTGGTCATAATAGAACTGAATGACACTACTATTAATAGCTTAAGAATAATCCCCTTTTACTGAGTCATTATTTGTTGAATTGTCACATGTATTTTGTGATCATATATGACAATGCGGGTATTTAAAACTCTTGACAAAAACAATTTCAAATGAGAGTATCACTGAAACATTAAGATGGTAAAGTCACCATTGAGCCAACATGAATATCTAATTGTGCCTCCCCTGGATAACATCATGATATGTGTCTTCACCTCTAAAATTATACCATTTCCTTGAGATTCCTATTTGAAAAAAAGAGGAGCGAATTTTCATTTTAGAAAGCAGGCCCCTCAACTTGTCCCTGTCCAAATCCCCTGATCTCTTTGCCCCTCTGGGTGTAGTATTTCCTCAAGGCTTTTCCAAACTCTGTCATCCATGAGCAATGCATTGCTGTCCTTTTCCCACTGAGCAAACCCTATATAATTCTGAGCTTTTAATGATTAGAAAGGAGGCAAAGATTCTTGCAGTCCCTTAGTACTACTTGTGTCATTTTGGAAGCCAAACCAGAATACCTGCTCTGCCTTCACAAGCTCACCAATGCACCATGGCCAATGACTACCTGAGCTGTGTGGCAAGTGTAGGGAGGGCTAATTAATATCTTTTATGATCTTTTCAATGTTTAGGCCTTCATTTTGAATATGTGAACTCTCTGATCTGGCATGGTCTGGGACTTGGGAGTTCTGGTTAACAGTCTAATCGAAAGAAAGAGATGGTAAGAGTGCGAAGGGTGTTAGTGCTTGTGGATTCAGGCTGGGTCTGTGTGAGATGCCTGATTTCATTAGCCTGCTCGCCTCTATTCCGTAGCACCATCAGAGATCCAAATAGTAGCAAAGGAATGCCCCAAACTGTCACCTCCTCCCCATTCCTTTCATTTTTCTCCTATGCAGCCTTTCCTCAGAAAAAGGATGTGGAATGAAGCTGTTGCCAGTCACCATTTACGGAGCCTTAAGAAAATCACAAGCAGTAATATAAGTAACAGGAGAACTGCCCTGGGAAGATTGATAATGTCTTTCTCACTTTTCCACCTCATGGTGTGTGTCAGAACTTTTCTCTATGTGTGTTTGTGAAACTGTAATAAAGGATATTACTTTTTCACGTTGCCTCGGGTCAAAGATAGCATGTCAAAAATCAAATGCAAGTGAGCAAGGCATCCTACTCAGCTTGTGGTTAGCTTACCAGAGATGAAATTTGCTTTCAAGCTTAATTTCAGCAATATTTCAAATTACCATGAGGAGATGTTCCAAATACCTAATAAGTTAGCTACTGCAGCACTAAATATTCAGATGAAAGAATTTACACAAAGAAAAACTGAAGAGAAGAATAAGGACGAGAAAGAGGAAGAGGAGGAGGAGGAGAAGAAGAAGAAAAAGAAAAAAACCTTATGACCCTGAGTGAAGCATGCAGTGAACTCTTTATATGACTTTCCATCTTTGAGATAAATGAATACCAACTTATTGAGACCCCTCTTTCTCTTGACTTCAATGTCTACCTCTCCCTCTTTAAACTCCCTTATCTCATATCATCATTCCATCAATTTCATCCGATTCTCCACTTATCTGACTTTCTCAGTCTCCTTCCTGGCTCATTCAATTTGCCCCTTAACTGTTAGTGCCCCCACCTCCCCACCCCCAGACTCTGTACTCAGGAGTTTCTCTTCCTACTTTGCTTGTCTTATGTGATTTCATCCTCTCTCATCACTTTATTTCCCAATTTTTTTTTTCATCTCCAGGCCTGATCTTACTCCTAAGTTGACACTCTCATTTACAACTACTTCCTAATTAACATCATTGTCATCACTCACCCCTGCCCTGTACCCATAGTTCATAAATCAGTTAATGCATTATCAATTGCCTGCTCACTCAGGCTAAAGCACTTCCCCCAGGCTTCCTATCTGATCTGTCATTAAATCTCACAAGTCAACCTGCAGAATCATTCTCAAACCCACTTTCTCTTCTCTTCTACCAAGGTCATTGCCCTATGTAGATTTTCTTCTCTTCTCCCTGAATGAGTGCTACTCCCTCTTAACATATCTCCTCAGCTCCCCATTCTCATCACTTCACCCTATTCTCAATACTACCACTCTGCAAGACACAGGCCACTGTCCTCTTGGCTCTATCCACTTATAGAATAAAGCCCAGACTTCTTAGGCATAGAATAAAAATATCCTCAAAAACCTGACCCAATACATATACCTTAATATCTCTATTAAACCTTCTAGTTTAGCAGACAATGAACACAGCACACAACGGACATCTACTGAATGAATGAATGAATGAATGAATGATTTTTTAAACAGGATTTAGCATATTTGTGCTTTAAAAATGTTATTTTCCTCTCAATGTAGTAGAAACAAATAAAACTCATCTAACACATATGACTTGAAATCATACATACAGGCTCCAGGTAGCTTTCCAAAGCTTAGGAATGGATTTTAAGAAAATACACCTGAGTTGACTCACGGATTCTCACTTCCACCATTACCAATGCTCTCTCTAGGATTTTTGTCCCCAGTCTTATGTGTCAGGACAGCACAAACAAGTATGAGTTGTCCCAGCTGTGCATGGGAAACGGACACAGCTATGAAAAAGGACATGGCCCTGGGACAATTGTGGTCATATCTCCTTCTGGCTCAGAGGCTCTGCCTGGCCAGGGCTATTCAGTTCCTGTTGGGTCAACAAAAATACGTAGATAGTTAATATACAATATTGTAAGTTCAACGATAGTGTTATGCACAGGATTTGTTTGTCCTGGCTGGATGGGGGGCTGCTGTCACTACGTCCACAGCCCAGTGACTACTCTACACCTGAATGGAGTCCCTGCCAGCATCATTGCTGATGCTGCCCAAACAAAAGCTGTGCCTGGCTGGCTATGACTATGTGTCACAGTGTGGGCCCTTCGGCACTGTAGCATGAGTAAGTGAGGGCTGGACACCAAGGTTTCCCCACTCTAGATCTCTTGTCTATATCTGACAGGAGAGAAAATACCTTACAAAGTGAGAAGGAAGGAAATGTACACACACACACACACACACACACACACACACACATATTTATATAAACACACTTAGGATATCTATCTGTCTATCTATCTATCTACACACACACACACACACACACACACACACACACACACATTTAGGAAATATATATATTAAAAAAAAGCACTTAGCTTTCATTAAGCAAATCATCCTGCATTGCAAAGCCTATGAGTAGAAATTTGAGATTTGAAATCAGATCCAGCTCAGAGTTAATGCTATGCTGCCTCTCCTTTAAAAATCATAACAAAGAGATGATAGAAATGTGCAGAGGGCAAAGACCCCACACAGCAGAACACAAGAACAGTTCAACTAGTGGGGAATGACGAAAGGATCTGGACATCTTTCATGGAGAAGACCCTCAAGCTGAATGATCATGAAAAATGAGCAGACGTTCTCTAAGTGAACAAGTGGGGGTGGAGCTATAGCAGGAAGAAGGCTGGGTGCGAGGTATCCGGGGAACAGAGAGACTCATGGAGACATGGAAAGCCGCAAGTCTGACAAAAGCATGTTGTAGGAGATGAGATGTGACAAGAGATCCATCCAGGGAGGAAGACAGGAGTCCATCAGAGAGTACCATGAAGAAAGTTGAGACTTTACCCCAAGTGCATGGGAAGCCAGCAAAGGGCCTTACATAAGAGGGCAGGACTCACAGATCTGCTGGAGACATGTCAATATGTTTCTGCATCATCCTTTCACTTCATGTATTAACAGATTTGCTAGTAACTGTGTCTGCAAAGTGAAGGATAGATTTGGTGGGGATTTCGGGGGGCGGGGGGTTGAATTGAAACAGAGACCAATTAGTACAATACCACACGAATGCATGCTCCTGATTCAGGTAGGAGGTATAGGGATGGAGAAGAGGGGACAACTGTAAGTGTTGGGAAGTCAGAATCTGGGTGCTATGGACTGAATTTTTGTGTCCCCTAAAATTCATATGTTGAAGCCCTAAATCCCCAGTGTGATGGTGCGTGCAGGTGGGGCCTTTGGAAGGTAAGGTTAGATTCGATCATGAGAATAGTGTCCTCATGATGGTACCAATACCTTAGAAAATTGATCTCACTCTCTCTCTCTCTCTCTCTCCAACTCTCCACATTCACATTCCAATGAAAAACCATAATGAGAAGAAAGCAGTCTTCAAATCAGGAAGAGGGCCCTCATCAGACACAGAACTTGCCAGCACCCTGATCTTGGACTTCCCAGCCTCTAGAACTGTGAGAAATAAATGCCTGTTGTTTAAGCCACTTGGTCTATGATATTTTTTATAGCAGTCTGGGCTGTTTAAGACACTAAGAAATGTGTGAGAGGGAGTACAAGAGAAAAGGATAGAAAACTATAAGGGAGGAAGAAGAGTTTTGTGTAGGAATGGAGACTATCATTCTGAAAGTGACAATGGAGCGATAGGAGAATCTTGAACGCCTCCAGGGTCCATAACACCTTTGAGTGAAGAGAAACAACACAAGAATTCTCAGCTACACTGTAGGTAACCTAGGATTTAATGGGCTAGTGGGCTGGTGTGGGCACCTGACCACCATTCACAGCACGGATCCATTCAGTAATAATTCTGAGGTTGGAATAAATGAGATGTCCAACTGAGTGGAATATAACCTATCCTCAAGTGAGGAATTCTCTGCTTAATATAGGATTTTGTCACATTCAATATTTAATTGCATCTCAAAGCACAGGGTGATTTCTTTGGTTAGAAGATCTATTGTCTTGTATTCTGACAAATCATAAGGAAATAATACAGTAGGTTTTCAGTTTTGGTTACTTCTGTAGATTTCTAGATGACCTTTACTAAAGCTATCCTATAAATTTTCATTTGTTTTTCTTCCATCAGTTATTAAATCAACTGACATTTACCAAATGCTACCAAGGAACTGCTGTGGGCTAGTTGATGGGGGATTTAAAGATGAACAGGACCTCGTCATGGCTTTCAAGCAGCTCACAATTCTGGTTGAGGTGAAAGAAATAAATAGATAGTTAACATATAATGGATTAAGTCCAATGACAGAGTCATGCACAGGAATTTTTATGTCTGTATGGGTTGGATACATCACCCAACCTAGAGCCTTCTTACAGAAAGTGTCACCTGAGAGGTGTCTTCATGGATGAGTAAGAGTTGGCTAGACAGCAGGAGGGAAAAAAGGGGGAGGGCATGAATGTCAGAAGTAGTGTGGTATATGCAAGGGATTACAGGCAATTAAGTGCTGCTGGAGCATCAAGTATGGGAGGAAGAATGGCAGTAAAGGATAATTTGAGCAATTATTAATATCATTGCGAATATCTAAATCAAGGGAGAATTTAGCATTACCTGTCAGAAAATCAATCCAAAATATGAAATGACAATGATATCATGATTATAAATATGAAGACATGAGAGATACTGGGTTTTTAAATGTCTCCACCCAGCCATTCAGATTTTACAGTCACTGTCAGTCCAGAAAGGTGGGGCTGTTCAAGTTCTCTTGAGATTAGTGACTTCTCTGTCAGCGTCCTTTCTCCTGCCTCTTTTGAGGATCCCTGGGGAATGATTCTATTCTGATCACTTATCAATTTTGTCTCCATACTTTCTGCAGTTTATAAACACTGAGGAAAAAAAACAACAACTCTGCTCTGATTTCTACCTCCCACCTCCTCAGAGCCTACTGCTCACTACTCTTCAGTGGTCTCCATATGTTCATGACTTTGGGGTCTAGCTTCGAACAAAGTTTCTTGAACAGTTATTCAAGAATTTTTTTTTTTCCCCTAGGTAAAGTTCAGAGCTGTCCTTTAAATAGAAACCCAGGGCTTTTCTCAACAAGTCCTGAGGCATTCCTCCTCTAGAAACATTTTGAAAGCATCTTGAGCTAACTTTTTCTCTCTTTGGGGACCTTGGGAAATCCCAACTCTCTGTCCTATATTGTTTATGTCTAAACAGGAATGATAACTTAATTATTTCTTCCTTAAATTTATCCTCAAGACACTATAACATGGCAAACTATGAGTGATTTTATTCCCATTTAAGTTCCTGTGAAGAGAGATGTTATTTAAAAACCAAATGTTGCCTTAAAAACAAAATATTTGATTCAAAATAAAATAAAATAAAATTCTAAAATATTCTGGGAAGCGGCCAGGATCATTCTCATTGTCCTTCTTCATTCCCACTCCTTTACCTTGCTCCCTTGTTTCCTTTTTATTTAGAAATCCACTGTGGGTAAGGGAGACAAAAATATGCTGACCAAACTTGCACAGAATGAAGTTTGTTAAGCAACATTTCTAAGGTTGATTTATTTCTGGAAGTTAATTCTAGGCCATTGAGATTATCTCTTATTTTATCTCTTCTAAGAGCAATAACCATCAGGATTGGAGAGACAATACACATATCCTGTCTCTTTCCTCACCTTTGAATAAGATTCTTGTTGAGTGTATCCAGCGTTTCCAGAACCATCTTAGTCCCTATGGGCACATCCTTCCACTCAAGAATCAATCTCGATTTATTTTTTTCAAGATTAAGGACAATTTGGAGTGAGTCCAGACCTGACCGGATGCTGCTGGCAGTTCTAATGGTGAATCAGGCAGTCTTAGCCAAGATAATACGAACATTGTGGAGATAGTGGGGGCGTTGGAGCTAGGATGTGAGTTCAAATTCAACCTCACTACTTAGAAGCTATATGAGTCTGGGCAACTTGATTTCTGTCTGCATCACTTTCTTCAGCTAACAATGGCACCTATATCACAAGTTTGTTCTGAAGATTATATAAGACAATATATGTAAAACCTGGGATGGAATGGATGCTTAATAAATTATAGTTCTAATAGTGGTGATAATCAATAACAGAACTAATCCATAACGATTTAACTCGCTTCCAAGGATTATTAGACTCCTCATATTCAGTGAACAATCAGCTTAAGTAACACACCAAGTCCAATGCTACAACTTATGGTCTTGTGTGACCTCAAAGGCTAGCCCCTGCTGAATGCCCTGGAGGCACAGTAAGGAAACAGACCCAGCAAATTAGAAGCTGAACTGGGGGAGGCCCTGTCTGAGGCCAGATTTGCCTGATCCCGGAGTCTGTGTAGCAAATCTCCACACTGTGTGCTCTACATGGCAGGGTGCTCAGTTCTGTGAGAACCTCCTCAGTGCCTAGCATGTGCCCAGAATGCGGCTACATCCAACATGCTGCCTTGCAGGCCATATGAATATTAGTTGACCAATGTTATTCTTAATCCTGGCTACACTTTAGAATTATTTGGGGAGCTTTACAAAAATACTAATCAGCAGGCTCCATCCTCATTCCTCCACCCCTAACATTGTGGCTTATTTGGTATGGGATGTGGCTCAGGAAATAAGTATTTTTTAAAAACCTTTCCAGTTGATTTTAAAGAACTACCAGGTTGAAAAGCACTGTGGAAAAGTGTTACTTCTTATATTCATAAGAAAGATGATGATGATAACACTCATACTGATATGGATTCAATGTTTACTTCGTGACACTTACTATGCTAATACATGATTATACAACATGGTGGTAGATTTACGATAGGAAGCTGGGTCTAAACGACTTCAATACTTGTATTTTTAACTGGGACCATACATGAGATTTGTATTAATCTTATATTTTATAGACCATCTATATAGCATGGCTGAATATTAGTATACAGCACGACTTCACTTTCTTCTAAGGCAATGTACAGCCTGTATTAGCAGTGGCCACTGGAGCCTGTGACCTTGGCTTTATATAAAGGCATCCAAAGATGGTAATTAAAAATATGCATAGACTCTGGACCTGGATAGCCTTGGTTCAACTACTGGACCTATCACTAGTCAGCTGAATACCAAGCTCTACTAGTTACCATTGACTTAACCTGTTTCTCAGTTATCTCATCAGTAAAATGGGAATAATAATAACGACAATAATGATAATGATGATGATGATGATGATAATAATAATGGGACCTTACAGAGTTCATTGTAGAGGATTAAATTATTATACATGTATACTGCATAGAATACTGGCATACAGTAAAAGCTATATAAGGTTTTGTTTTTGTTTTTATCATTATATACCTAACTGAGGCAATGACCAATGGTGAGAATTTCAGGAATTTCAGAAAGCCTGTCAGAGGAGACACTTTGGAATGTTTAATTTTTGCCATATTACTAGGATCATGCTACATTTGTGGCAATAAAGTTCTGAATCTTCTGCACGCACAGTGAATTACAGGTGTTAGTGATTCTCAGTGGGGTGGTACTACCTTCTAAAGAGGATTTTGGAATATGTGAGAGCATTTTTATTTGTCACAAGGAAAGGTGAAGCCCTGTTCATATGTGGTGGGTGAAAACCAAGGTTGTTTCATGTTCCCCTCAAGGGAGAACTTCTCCACCCCAAATGGCAGTAAATCCCTTTGATGAAATTTAGGAGGTAGTATGTTGTCCAGAATGATGTCCATATGAAAGATTTTAATCATAAAGTCAGAGAGACAAGGACAATTGTAAGATTCCTTGAACTGTGGAAAGGAAATGAGACTAGAATATTTGGAGAATGAAAGTGGCAGCCAATGGAAATCCAGCTTTGCTAGGCAGGAAAGGGGTGCTTTAGGGCACGAGTATAAAGACCACAACTCAACAACAGTTAGACTGGAAATTCAGGACCCCAGGCCATAGGTATGACACATTCTTTAAAAACCTTTGTCATAATTATTTTGTCAGAATATGTAAGCTTATGAACAAAGAACAGACAGGAAAAAAGTAAAAACACACACACACAGACACACACACACACACAAAATTGTTAGAGTAATAGGACTATGTATGATTTTTCTTTCTTTTAAGAGTAAAGACATCATGAAAAATCCATAAAATGAAAAAGTGTGACAAGCATATAATGAACCTTCTAATAGTACTGTTGAGGAAAAAGCTAGTGTTAAATATAGACACTCTTAGGCGAGTAACTCAAGAATAAAGATAATGGCATCCTTCTTTTTTCAAAAAAAATTGTTTTTTGAAGTTTCAGTACAAATTTTACATTTTTTACTTGTCCTTTTAATTAACCAAACGCACTTTTCCTTTATCTTTGCATATATGGGAACATTTAGAGATTGTGATTCTCTGGAAATTAGGTGATCCCTCTTGATTTCATAGTTTTCATAGTATTGACAGTTAATTTAGGATCAGTGGATACATCTGTGAGTACTTTACTTTTCAATTTTGAATTCAACTTTTCTTTAGTGAAGACATTATTCAGTTAAGGGAAGGTCTATCCTGAGAATCCTGTGCAATTTAAACATTTTTCAGGTAACATCCTGCTTTCATTTCTAAATTATTATTTATAGGCTATTAGCTGGCTGTTCATCATGAGAAAACAACACTCTCACTCAAGGCCAATATAAAATACTGAGTAGATTTTCTCCTACTCAATTTGGAGTTATACAGTGCTAAAGACAATACAAAAGTTGGGGTGCCTGGGTGGCTCAGTTGGTTAAGGGTCTGACTTTGGCTCAGGTCATGATCTTACAGTTTGTGAGTTCAAGCCCCATATCAGGCTCTGTGCTGACAGTTCAGAGCCTGGAGCCTGCTTTGGATTCTGTGTCTCCCTGTCTCTCTGCCCCTCCCCTGCTCATGCTCTGTCTCTCAAAAATAAATAAATGTTAAAAAAAAAAGTTTAAGAAAATACAGAAGTACACATAAAACCCCCACATTTCTATAATCTTGATGCCTTTGATTTGCATTGTTTTTCTTTAGTGGTTATATTTCTAGTATGTGATACTCTATAAATGTTATCAGGTTTTGACACGTTTGTACCTTTAATTGAATTACTTTTGGAATGAAACTTAGAACTCTCTCTTTATCTATTGAGAGAGAGACAGTGTGTGAGCAGGGAAGGAGTGGAGAGAGGGAGAGAGAGACAGAAGGCGAAGCAGGCTCCAGGCTCTGGGCTGTCAGCACAGAGCCTGACACGGAGCTCGAACTCACGAACTGTGAGATCATGACCTGAGCCCAAGTCGGACACTCAATCAACTGAGCTACCCAGGCGCCCCTGGATTGTTCTTTTATTTGAAGTGGCATTCTCTTCCTCTGGAAGTAACTTATTATTTTAATGTTTATTTTCACCCCTGTCCCTCTTGTGCTTGACTTTAAAAAAAATTTTTTTTAATTGTTTGTTTTTGAGAGAGAGAAAGAGAGAGAGAGAGAGAGAGAGAGAGAATGCATGAGGGGCAGAGAGAGAGGGAGACACAGAATCCGAAGCAGGCTCAGGGCTCCGAGCCATCAGCACAGAGTCTGATGCAGGGCTTGAACCCACAAACTGTGAGATCATGACCTGAGCTAAAGTAGGACACTTAACTTGCTGAGTCACCCAGGCGCCCCTTTTGTGCTTGACTTTATGTAAGCATTTTTTTTTTTTTTTGCTTTCCCCAAAGCACACAGTATATGGATTCATTCTATAAGTGGTTTTTTTTTCATTTTTTTTGGCCAATCTTTTTCCTATGGAACAACTTTTGTTTCAGGTCTCAGAAACAAAACATGTTTTGTACAACACAGAATGATGACAAAAACCTGGTTATTTCCCATCCTTGTCCTTATTTTATTACCCACAAAGTACACTAAAACATAAAACATTCCTCCATTTACATCTTCTGCTTATCAATTTTCAGGTTTTGTCAGTCCAATAAAAAGTATGATGTTGAGGAGTTTCTTAGAGCTTTCCATTTTAGATGCCTTTATTATAAAAATAATCTTATTTATGTGTTTTCATTTGAGCTTATAGAAGTTAGTTTGTTTCCTAGGTACAAAGCACGTTCTGAAAACTAACTATTGTTTCTAATCTTTCCTTAATCTCCTGTATTTTATAAGTGGGCCTGTTTCTCTGCTCAGAATGTCATTCTGATGTTTTTCTACACTTCTGGCCTGCACCCACATGAGTTCTTGCCTTATTGGTTATATTTCAGTGGGAGTCACACTATTGTTTTTGTTTCACTGCTGAATCCCTCTTTTCCATTTTCTTTCTCTGTGGGACTTTCTAGGTCTCAGGACATGTATCTCCTTAGAAGCCCCCTTCACACAATAAAGCAAGCACCCTTGTCTCCTAGGACTATTTCTCTCATGCAAGGAAGCTCGATATATGCAAGTATAAAAGAGAAAGCCGTAAGGAACCATCCTGTTGGGGGAATTATTTCCTGGACTCCGTGGCCAGGATGAGAGAGCAGCGGTCCCCTTTGAGAGCCATGAAATCAATGAAAATCACAGCCTGTGCAGCATCTTTTCCCCAGGAGACTTTGCAGTGGCCGGCACAGAGATAGTCCATGGCTCTCCATTCGTCCCAGCACCAGAGAAACATTTCTCACTGCCCCTGGAAAAAAGAATGCTCTGTTGTCGCTGTCCTTGGCAAAGGACTCCAAAAGATGCCTCCTTGTGTGTGTGTGTGTGTGTGTGTGTGTGTGTGTGTGAATGAGTATGTAAATCTAAGCCCATCCTCGTTCTCATTCCAGTCCTGGCGAGGAGCCTGTACCCTCACGCTGCTCAGCTCCATGTATATTTCGTCACATGATTGATACTCTGAGCAGTTGTAACCAGCTGTTTGCTCCCCACACGAACATTTCCTGCGCTGACTTTTCCCTCTGCCTGGGAGATCTTGAGTTTCCTCTCATTGCTCTCGTACCTTTCCTGTGTTTACCCCAATGAAAGCTGCCTCTAGTTTTGCAGTCAAACCACAGTTCTTTCCATCCTAAAGTCACAGCCTACTCCTCCTCCTGCTTTGTCTTGTCTTGATGTAGTAATTCATTTTAAAAATTCCTGTGACCACTTTAGAGTGTCAGAGAAAAGCAGGATATTACTTACGAAACAAGACAAACAGGGACAAACAGATAGAAGTAAATAAATAAATAAATAAATAACCCCCAAAAGGTGTATGAGGAGGAGAGTGCAAAGGCTTTTTGAATTACTATTGAAACAAACAGATACTAACCGTACAACATGCACAGGCTTCTAACAGTGCTTCAACAGCAAACAAAACATGGTTGTATGCTATGCTTCCAAATAATAGTGTCAAAAATGTGTACATCCCACTTTTCTAAATTCCATCTGAATAAGACGAACAAATTACTACCCTGCCACTTGGCTCTCTGTTTCATATATTTATTTCTCAGTGACAACAATCCTATCAAATAAGTGCCACGGTTATAAAATTCTAGGCCTCTTACTTGATCAAAGAATAGGGAAGTGAGATGCTTCAAATTGGTCCTAGTATAATTCTAAGGCAAATTGTCAGCTATAAACTGTAATGATGATCATAACTAACCTCTAGTGACTATCTATCAAGTGCCAGGTACTTTTCCAAATAATCAATTTCTTTTGTTTCATTTCATTTTCATCACAACCTCATGAAGAATGTGCTGTTTTGGAGAGGGGACTTGAGGCTCATAACTTTGAGAAACTAGCTCGAGTTCCCAAAGATAGTAAGCCATGTTTGACCTTGTCGCACTTTGCTACTCTTGTTGTTAACCACAACTCCCTACTACACTTTATGTTAATTAGAGAAGGGGCACCTGCATGGCTCAGTCGGTTAAGCATCCGACTTTGGCTCAGGTCATTATCTCACAATTCATGGGTTCAAGCCCCACGCCGGGCTCACTGCTGTCAGAGCAGAGCCTTCTTTAGATTCTCTGTCCCCCTCTCTCTCCATCCCTCCCATGCTCTCTCTCTCTCTCACAATATAAACATCTTTTAAGCACTATTTAGGGGCACTTGGGTGTCTTAGTCGGTTAAGCCTCTGACTTGGGCTCAGGTCTTCATCTCGCAGTTCGTGGGTTTGAGCCCCATGTCGGGCTTTGTGCTGACAGCTCAGAGCCTGGAGCAGACTTAGGATTCTGTGTCTCCCTGTCTCTCTGCCCATCCCCAACCCATGCGTGTGCACCCGTGCGCGCTCTCTCTCAAAGATAAACATTAAAAGAAAAATTTAAAACACTATATTAGTTACAATGTTTGCTCATATCCTTTAGCGAAAATTTGAAAATTTAAATCAATATGGGTTTTCACGGGTCCTTAGACTGCACCACCCCATGGAGCTCCTCACTAACAATGCAACGTGAGGTGTGCCTCTAGAACTGGTCCACGCCAGAACCCTGGGGGTACCATTTACTTCAATGAGACTATTCTCACTTTGAAGAACCAGATCTTTGTGGGCTTCCAAGATTTCGCAAAGAGGCAAAATGAAATGGATTTGGTGAGAAAAGAGCAGCATTTCTGAGGTGGTTGTCAAAAATCACCTGTGGGAGTTATGACACACATAGACATTCAAGGTTTACCAGCAGGCATTTGGTTTCAGCGAACTCAGAGTGGATCCCAGGATTCCTAATTTAACAAACGGACCAGATAGAAGAAAAGGGCTGATGGGGACAAGGTTTCTCTGGGCATGATGAAATATTTTAAAGTTAGGTTATGGTAATGGTTGCAAAGCTGTAAATATTCTAAAAAATGTTGAATTGTATTCTTTAAATGGGTGAACTAAAGAGCATGTAATTGGATCTCAATAAAGCAGTTAAAAAAAAGTCACGAGCAAAAATGATCACAGGGCTCACAAAGAACAGAGTTGGAATAGATCCTTTCTCTGAGCTGGACGTGTCATGTTTTTTTCACTTACTTTGAATAATTAAAGTACTTTATGACAAAGAGATTTCCAGAGGGACACATGGTCTCTGTTCTCTTTTTGGTCCTTTCTATCCTTTGTTCCTTCTTTCCATTTTGTATCTTTTTTTCCTGGAGAGGAGTGATATAGATGAGTATGTTTTACTATCTTCTCTAATGGCTTTTTACCTATGCCTTTTTTAAAAATTATTTTTATAATTGTTGCCCTAGGAATTTTAATATGCATTCTTAATTTAGCATGATCAACCGTGAATTAATATTATATACTTTCACATATAATGTAAGAAATTTTAATTGACTTTTAAAAAACGTAAGAGAGAAAATAATCTTTTACATGTATCCCTTTAAAACAATCCTTATGAAGGTTCTTTATTCCTTACTGTAGATCTGAATTTCCATCTGGCACCGTCTCCCTTCAGACTGAAAAACTCTCTTTAGCATTTTTGATAGTGTGAATCTGTCAGCAGCCATTTCTCTCACCTTTTGTTTATCTGACAATATTTTTTAGCCATAATTTTTCAAATATATTTTTACTGTATGCAGAATTCGAGGTTGACAGTATTTAGTTTTGCATTTGAGCACATCAAAGGTTTGGTTCTATTTTCTTTTTGTCTTGCTTTTTTTATATATTGTCATATTTACTATTATTCCTCTGTAGGTATTGGTCTTTTTTCTGGCTGTAAGATCATGAGGTCTTTTTCCATTTTCCATCCCAGCTCCCAGCTTCTGCTTACTTAGTAAAATTTTCAAAGAGGGAATTACTAGACAAAGAGGATTACTTTTGTGTTTGGGGTGGCAGGAGATTCAAACACAGATTTGCCCAGCATGTGCTGGTTTGCACGAGTCAGAGCAAAGAATGTCCTTCTCTAGCTGGTGATCTCCTCCAACCTCTAGGAACACAGCCTAGAATCTGGCCTCACCTCCAACTGCTTGTCCCTCGAGGGTTTTCTTTAAAATGCATTTGTACCCACAATTCTTCAAGATATTTAAGAAAAACTATGGTTGCTTTTGTATGTATGTTGCCTGGTCATTTCTGATTTTTTTTTTTAATTTTTTTTTTTTCAACGGTTTTTATTTATTTTTGGGACAGAGAGAGACAGAGCATGAACGGGGGAGGGGCAGAGAGAGAGGGAGACACAGAATCGGAATCAGGCTCCAGGCTCTGAGCCATCAGCCCAGAGCCTGACGCGGGGCTCGAACTCACGGACCGCGAGATCGTGACCTGGCTGAAGTCAGACGCTTAACCGACTGCGCCACCCAGGCGCCCCTGGTCATTTCTGATTTTTATCACATGAATGGACATCTTGCACATCCTTCTTCCAGTTTGGATACTGGAACTCCTTTCTGTTTCTAAGGGGCTTAAGACCTGACTGAAGATATACAACAGAACTAGGCTGGAGATGTCAGTGATAAGTGAATGATTAAGACAATTAATTTCCTAAGAGTTCAGAGTAGGAACTAGGGTTGCCAGATATAATACAGGACATCCAGTTAGACTTGAATTTCAGATATGCAAGGAATAAATTTTTAGTAAAAGTATACTCCAAATATTGCATAGGATACAGTTGTTTTGGAAAATATTCCTTGTTTACCTGAAATTCAAATTTAACTGGACACCCTATATGTTTCCAAAATTTGTCCCTAGGAGGCAAGGGGCCATTAGTAGGGAAAGAAGACTCTAGAAGCAAGTAAAAATTAAGTCAGGCTCTTAAGGCAGGACTGAGAGGTTCAAAAATTACCACAGAATGTGTATGCAGATAAGTCGTGGGAGAAATGATCAGAGAAATCTGTCAAGTTCAAAACCCTGGAGGATTCTGAATGCCAATCGGAAAAGAAGAATGGACTCTATTTTGCTGCCAAAGATGAATAAGAAAGACTCTCAGTAAGTCTCTCATTTTTGACCTCTTTAAAGGTAACGGTGGCAATAAGAATCAATTTTATGGTATAGGTCTTCCATAGCAAAGCCCTTTTCAGATTTTATAGGGCTTTTTGCTTCAATAAGATCCCATTTTCCTTTTTATGTTTTTCCTTAGGTTTTACAGTCTTCCTTTGTTCAGGTATAAGAAATGATGATGGCTCTACCTTCAGGAATGTGAAACAAATAAGACTTTCTATTTCTGCCGAATAAATGAAAATCCAGATCGTGCAGAAATTGACAAACGCCAAACAATAGACTTTTAGCTATGTTTACTTGAAGCAACTTGCTGTACTTCAGTGCACAATTACAAACCATCTTTCGAGCTCTTCAGAATCTCAGACCTGCCAAGAGCTAATTAACTGCTCTGACAGTGGGAAGATGTGGCAACATAAGGAACAGTTTCTGAATGACTGTAAGGTATTTAATTTGAATAAAAGAAGAATTAAAAAGCAGCAGTGAGCAGGAGTGGTAGCAGACAGAGAATGCTTGTGTTAAAGATTCTTATTTGATTTCAAAATCATCCACTGGAAATGTATACTGGGATGCACGTTTTAGAGTGTCAGACTGCCTTACGGAGCAGAGAGCAGTGACAGAAGCAGTGATCGGGAGTCTGTGTTGGTGCCACTCTCCCAGCAGAGACGGGCATGCCCTCCTGCAGCCCTGACCAGCAGTGGTCAGAAAATGAAGGAGAGTGCGGGGCACCTGGGTGGCTCAGTCGACTGAGTGTCCGACTTCAGCTCAGGTCATGATCTTGTGGTTTGTGAGTTCGAGCCCCACATCAGGCTCGCTGCTGTCAGCCTGTGAGCACAGAGCCCGCTTCAGATCCTCTGTCCCCCTCTGTCTGCCAATAATAATTGGCAAAATAAATAAATAAATCTCTCTGCCAAAAATAAATAAGTATTTAAAAAAAGAAGAAGAAGAAGACCATGAATGAGGTTGCTCAGTGCTTAGCATCATGGTCAGACCAGCCAAGCTTCCTCTAACATTTAACTGAATCAAGGGACTGCTGTGTCCTGATTTGAGGAATACACACATAATCTAATTAATACCCTCATTGCTAATTTGCAGCTATTTTCAGTTCACTGTAACAATCTAACCCTTCACCCCAACCCTACTCCCTGGTCTGAGAAAGGGGCAGCAAAGATGGGATTTTTTTTCTTCGATCCCTCTGCAAGGGCCCTTCAGACAGGGCCAGCCTATTGGAAGTCTTCGGGCCTCTTCTCTTTGTCTCCTCCCTATTTACCCCCAGTTAACACTCACCTTATTGGTGGAGAGAAAAATAGCTTTTTAGGAGGTGCCAAGGACTTTCCTGCATTACTTCATTCAACTCTGATAAGAATATCATCCCGGGTAGGGTTAACTCCTATTGTTGAGATAAAGAAACTGGGTCTCGGAAAGCTTTCATATCTCGCCCATATTTCAAATTGAGGTGGGCTGACCCAACTGCATTGCTTCCCACCTTACCACACAGTCTCACCATATAGACTTGCCTGCCAGGTACATTCTTCAGCTCCAGTTTTCTTTGTAACCAATGCCTGACCCGGTTCTGATTTCATGTGGAATTAAAGACCCCTGTAATTCCCTTCCCACTCAGAGGTTGTAACTGAGTCCGCTGAGTCATTCCAGGAAGGAGGCTGAATCCTCCTTATCAGGTCACATGTGAGTTAGCTCCCTGGACATCCAAGATTTCTAGGTGCTTCCCCTGATTCCAGCCCTCATCCTGAGTAAGTGAATGTAGAAAGTGCTATTTAAGTCCACAGCCATGTGAATCCTTCCGCTATGCGGGGATCTGATCATCTTTCACAGCTAGTTCCCCAACTCATATGTGCCTCCTCTCAGAGGAGGTAGATGAGCGTATGCATAAAAGATTTTTTGCCAATAACTCTAATGGTTTTGTGGTACGCACACAATTTTCCCCTTCTAAACAATAGCCTGCAATGTTTCAAAGAACTTAATTTTAACAGAACTCGTGAAACATGGCAAGCATATTTAAAAGTATAAGAAAAATACAATATCTGCATAATTATCACCAAGATTGAACAGATGTTAACATACTGCAATTTGTTCCAGATCATTTTTTAAAGAAATATGATGTTATAGATATTGCTAACATGTTATTTCTATCCCTATCCCTTCCCCCCAGAAGCTTCCTCTCCTGAAGTCGGTGTGGGTCATTTCCATGCAGGTTTTTGAACTTCTATAATATGAATAAATTCACCCGTAAGCAATACGCTTGTGAGTTTTAAAGATTTATATAATTGGAATCCAGCTGCACATATCTTTTTACAACTTGTTTTTCTCCTCCTTTTTATGGGTGTCTACCCTAGAGAAGCTAGATGAGCTGGTTCAAGGAGCTAACTCTAAGAATTTTCACTGAATCATTGTATGCTAGTAAAACAAAAAATGAAGACAACCTAATTGTTCCTCTCTTGTGCCATGTGTACATAAATGTGATTTATGTAATGGAACGTTGAAAATGCTATCCAGCAGTTAAAATGGATCAACAAGATCTACACATATTTACAGAACTTAAGTTCCCTTTTTAAAAAATGCAGTTAGCTAAGGAAAGCAATGAATATCAAGTGAGTTCTTACAATAGTAGGTTTCTGTTTGCTTCTTTTTAAGATGGATCCCTTGATAATATAAAACATTGAATGACTGAGTACATAAAGGTTCTTAGTGTTATCACTGGTGCGAGAAAACAACAAGTGTTTCAGTATTTTCTTCATCTAAATCTCTGGCCTGTCTTCGGCTCGTGTGCTGAATCCTGCAAGGCAGGTAGCAGAAAGATGCAGAATTTTGACACTAAATTAAGTCATCATGTTTGCAGACTCTCATTTGGTCCCTGCCATTGACTCTACCGGAAGCTCAGGATAAAGGAAGATATGTCTATCTTTCATTCTTAAAAAATTATTCCCATCTGCTATACTTGTGTGTGGCAATCAGATCAGTGATGCTTTTCAGAGACTTGGTCTTTCTTGTTTCTGATTTTATCACATTAGTTCTTGAAGAGATTTTGGATACCACATTCGTATGCAGGCCAGAATCTCCAAATCGGCAGCTCTAACTACCACGGCGTTCGAACCGCCATATATAGATGGCAGTAAATTACTTTCGGTATTACCTCCAGCCTATTAAAGCTACAGTGGTATGAGAATAATGCATGTGTGCATATTGCTACCGTCAGTAGGTACCCAATCAATAAGACAATATTGCTCAGTATTTCAGCAGAGCAGAGGTCTGATAAGGTAATGGTAGCTTGGAATATGATAATACATTTAGTAAAACCTCTATTAGTGGAGAAGAGGCTGCTGTGAACGGGGATTGCTGCAAAGCATGCTGGGGCAGGCACAGCCCAGAACTGGAATTCTGCTAGAGAAACTTTGTCATGGTTGAACCTGGAAGGGAAGTGATGTGTGGGCCAGACAGTAAGTACTGAGCCAACCAGCTGAGTTGGTGAGGCCAAGCAGCAATTCTCTGACCTGCCGGAACAGGTCAGGTAATCCTGTGGTAGGCTTTTATTGTGCACTGCCATCTTTCGTGAGTTTACCACAACACTAAAGTATGCAATTCTTTGCAAAATTTTGCGATTAAGGGTTCTTTCCTCTGCCAGATGCTTAGCTGAATGCAAGGGACTGTGCCTGATGTGTCTGTTACATATCCACAATACCAAGCACAACTCCATGAACACACTTATTTAGTAAGAGAGTCGTAAAAATAGTTAAAGGGATACAAGGGGAAGTGTCTCAGTGTAGAGGTCCTATTGGGCACCAGTCCTGCCTGATAAGGCGGGTCTTCTCTGTGTCCCCACCCTACCCGTGACCAACCCTGCAGGAGCCATACGTCAGTAATTCCAGAGCAAAAAACAGGAGCTCAGAGCACAGGTCTGGATTCAGGTCATTTGGTTCATATTCAACTCTATTATTCACCTGCCATGTGATTTTAAGCAAGTTACTTAACTTCCCTAAGCCTCCGCTTTCCCATTTGTAAAATAAATAACGGATTCATGCATTGTTTTCAAGGATGACATAATTCAGGCATGGCTTAGCATACAGTACTTGCTCAAAACATGATTTCTATTATGACCATTATTAGTCAAGATTAGAATCCATTAAGCAGAACTCAGGACTTTTAAGGACATAAGAAAAGGAGAGTAGTAGCCATATATTTACTATAAATTTATTGAGACTGAATCACAACAAAAGAGAAATCAGTGTGGGTAAATAGTGGATTTAGCTTATTTTTCACTTTTAGCAAACGGTTTTCACTCCATTGAGAGAAACTGTGCAAACCCAGTGACCTTAAAAAGAATCACTGGAAACTGGATCCTGTCCTGGAATTGCCAATATATGGCACAGGTGTATCATTTCTGAACCTTGTCCCTGGCCAACCTCAAGGAGTAATCTGTGTTCTTCCCAGGGAGCCCATATATGGCCTCAAGACATGTCTTAATTTAGTGCAGCTGCCTTTTCTAACCAATTTCTTTCAGCACAAAGAGAGGACCAATTTGCCCTCCAGATCTAGATTAATCCCTTAGTATTTAAATGAGAAAACTGAGGCCTAATGAGGCCAAACCACCTTCCTCTTAAAATCTCAGAGCCAGCTCTCGTACCTCTCCTGGTGCATTATTCCCCTACTCAGGGCATGATCCTCATTTCTATTTGGTTAACATTGCTACACAAAATACATTCAGATAAAATATCCAATACTAAATAAATTTTTCAAATGATCTTTCTTGAAGTCACGCTACTAGCTGTCCATAGACGTAAGACTCTGGGCAAATAATAAGTACTTGTGGCAAACCCACTGGGCATGGCAACAAAGAAAAAAATGGGGAAAATGTAGAGTAAGCTCAAAAATAAAAACTTTTTCAATGGAGGAGACCTAATATTTGAACATCACAGTGACTCTCCTTGATGTAAAGAAAGTCACAGAGAGGTAAGACATAAACACAACCTACTTTAGCGGCTTTTAAGAGAGATCTGGACCGTAAAAATCATCTTCCCTCAGCCTTGTAAATTCTCAAAAGTAAAAATAATAGTTAATGAAACGGCTAATGCTTTATTGCTTTACATGCTCCCATATTGATGGCATTTGACTTTTGTGTCAAATACAAGTGTACTTACATACACTGATCAAAAAGAAGCACTAATTGGGGCGCTTGGGTGGCTCAGTCAATTGAGCATCTGACTTTGGCTCAGGTCATGATCTCTCAGTTTGTGAGTTTGAGCCCCTTGTCAGGTTCTATGCTAATAGCTCAGAGCCTGGAAACTGCTTCAGATTCTGTGTCTCCAATTCTCTCTCTCCCCCTTCCCGCCCCCCCAAAATAAATAAACATTAAAAAAATTAAAAAATAGAAGCACTGTTTTTCAAGGTGTTTCAAGATTATTAAACTAGTTACAGGGTTTAGTATGTGTGTATCTTTGTTCTCATAAGGTTGCTGATCATGGCTGTTATTTCTTTGCTACAAAATCATTGTTAGGAATCCTCCAATGTTTTCTTTTCTAGGGACATACATGATCTATTTGTTTGGTACCCTTTTTAAGAAACACATGAAAGTAATACGACTAAAGCTTTGACTAAACTTCTGTCTTATGGGGGCTAGGAGGTGAGGGAGCAAGAACCAGCTTTCCAGACAGAAGCAACAAGAACAAGTGCCAAGGTCCTGGGGCAGGAATGTGTTAGGCACCTTTTAGGAATGAAAATGCATCTCCTGTAACTGCTGCACAGTTGAGCTGGAGAGCAAGGAAATAACGGAAGGTAGAGGTCAGAGCTAGGTCAAATAGGGTTTTAAAGGCTTTGGCTAAAAGTTGGATTTGAATTTAAGCCCCATGGGGAATCACTGAGGGAGCAAAGCAGACAAATACATACTTCCGTTAACCTTTTTAAATGATGATATCGTTTTCCTTTGAGTTAGTGTTACTTAAGCAAGTAACTTAAATAGATTCAGGACAGGGACTGTTTCTGTTTCTCTGACACCTCCACACTGTCCAGTTCGTAACAAGCTGAGAATAAATGTTTACTAAATAAATAAGATCAAATGGCTTATTGTATGAAGACATGAATACAGCAAAAACTGTCAATGTGGAGAGAATTCAAAACACATACTGAAACAATTCTGGCCACATCTAAGTCTGAGTGAACAGGAAAAAGACTTTAAAATACTATGCGTTGATGATTTATTTTTGTAGATATAATTAGTTCCTGGATTTTTTTTCCTTCTTCAAAAGTTTGTTTATTCTGTAGTTGTTGTGTTAATATTCTTGTTTTATTTAAGTATTTTCTTGCTAATTAGCATGCATTTATGTAGCCAGGATAATTAGGTTGAATTACATCAATTTGGAGAGGTTAAATTTTAGTAATTATACATTTGCAATTTACAATTAGAGTATAAATCTGATGATAGTATACCACTTTCAATGTGTATGATAATGGCAATTTAAGAAAGACGTTGTAAGCTTAGAATTCTGGATACCACTCACATAAGCAATCCATTTAGTCTATAAAAATGTTTGAGTTGAATATTCTAAAAAAGGAAAGCTGTGACTTGATACTTTCCCGTTTTATAGTTGAAAACACTATATTGTATCAGTCTTCAAAATGTTTTCCAAATAGGCAGAAAGCCATTTCGGAAACTGCATTAGAAAACAGAAATTCCTTCTACACACTAAAGCCAGGATGTTGAAATATCCATTCCGTCTTCACATATGAATTACCATGCCAGGTGTTCTCGCAAACCAATTGTACTCTGCACTATTAAATAGCTTTGTGATAGATAATTCACAGGTATATTTCTGTTTCAGGGTGTAAATAACTAAATTATATACTTGGGCATGTGAAATATCACTGATGCCAAGATTCTACTCTGACACTTTTCAGAGTCAGCAATACATAACTGGAAAGTTTCATTGGTAATAAACAACAAGTTTGCTTTCCAAAAATAGTTATACCTGAAGATTCTCCTGACTCATCGGGGGGGGGGGGGCTTTATCATATTAGAAGATTTAGCATATCATTAGGACATATCTGTGAACATCTTCAAACAGAATATTCTTTTGTTCTGTTAGCACACAGCCCGAAGTGGGCTCGAACCCATGAACCGTAAAATCGTGACGTGAGCTGAAGTTGGACCCTCAACCAAATGAGCCACCCAGGTGCCCCTTCAAACAGAATATTCTAACGAGCATTTAAGATATGATATACTCTTGGGGCGCCTGGGTGGCTCAGTCAGTTAATTGTCTGACTGCAGCTCAGGTCACGATCTCATGGTTCGTGAGTTTGAGCCCGGTGATGGGCTCTGTGTTGACAGTTCAGAGCCTGGAGCCTGCTTCACATTCTGTGTCTCCCTCTCTCTCTGCCCCTCCCCTGCTCAAGCTCTGTCTCTCTCTCTCTCAAAAATGAATAAACATCAAAAAAAAAAAAAAAGATATACTCTTTAGCATTACACTTCTAACAAGCATTAAAATGGTGCTGGACAAAAAAAAAAAAAAGAAAAAAGAAAAAAGAAAAAAAAATATGAAGGCCCACATATTGATTGATTTTTTTTAAAAGGTTATTTTATGAATCACATAATAACTACTCTCTTTTTGACTTGCTTCTGTGTGAATCCAAATACACACCTACATTTATATTTATGCCTAGAGAGATTATAAATCAATAATTATTCAGTAAAATATGCTATTATCAAGAGTAATCTACTGACTCCATGACCTAAGAGAAATTGAGGGATACACCAGCTTTCTGAGTTTTAATATGAGAAAACTTTCTAAACTCTTTACCTTTAATTTACTTATTTTTGAATAAACTTAATTTTGGAATAACTGAAGATTTACAGGAAGGTTGCAAAGATACTATAGAGAGTTCCCATATATCCCTCACTCAGTTTTCCCCATTGCTAACATCTTACTTGTCCTGGAATCTGGAGATGTATATCTACAAATACACACATGGCTCAGGAAAGAGTGTATATAAAATTAAGCACTCAGGGACAAAGATTCAGTTTTAAGGGTAAGGAAAATGAGCAAATTTCCAAGTGTTAATATAGGTTTCCATTTAGATATCACAAAATTCAATCTAAGGGCTCAAGTTTCAATAACAAATATGCATTCAACAGACCCTTGGTGCATTCTAGGCTATCTCTACTAACTTCTATAACAGAACTTACAAAGCACTGAGTTACAATATTATCACATAGAACATAACAGGGCTTTGGTAGCTATGTGTTGCAAGATGAATCACATTGATTTTCAACATTTTCCAAGGGAGCATCAACACTAATTGCTAATAAGCCTTATGCTGTGCCTAAAATAGATTCAAAATTTGCTGGATTCTATTAAACTAAGTTTTAATGGACCAAACTTACTTTCACCGCACATTTTGTTTTTCCTACCTATACAGGAACATTTATTACCTTTGAGTAGAATCACAAAAATGAATAGAAATGTCAGTCCTCCCTTTAAGGAGCTCAAAATGTAAAAGACACAGAAAGGAAGAGCAAACAAGATTTCCTAAAAGACCAAATATGAGCAATGCTGTACGAGTTGAGCCTACAGAATGCAGTGGGAACTTCGAGAACACATGTGGCTTGAGGAAGCAGCCTTTAGACTATAGGGATGACTAGAATGTTTTGAGTACTCAGGAATTTGAGAAAAGGTCATCCTATGAAAAAGAAAATGTTATGAACCAAGGTTTGCAAAGCTGACATATGGAGTACATATGGTCTGGGAAGAAGCTAGTTGTCAAATGGATGGACAACGTTTTAGAAGTATCAGAAAGACCTTCCATCTGACAACTGCATACTGTTCTACAAAGGCAAAGACTTGGAAAACCGTCTGTCTCAGCTGCTTTTTCAAATCAAGATGACCAGTAGGACATGCTTTCTGCCTGTCCTTCATAGTGACAGCTGATTCAGGATCTGGAGCTAAATTGTCAACAGCCATTATTCACATCATCAAAGGGTTGGGTCGATAACCTGCAAATCCAACCAACCACATGTCATTCTCCAGTCTCCTTTCCACGGGCAGATATGTTTTGACATGTTTGTATTTTTTAAATGCCTCATTTCTTTCTTATAAACATTACTCCATTTAATGTGTTCATCTACACACCCACCTTTCTCTATAATTTTTCATAGTCTTTAGGTTTGGCAGGTAAGTTTTTGTAGAGATAGCATAGGAATAAACAATCCAGCCAAATGGCTGAATTTGAGACACTGGCTCTCTCAGAGGCAGCAGCCGCAACTAAGCAGCTGAATAACATGGAGAGATTAATCTTGACAGAGTCAGACTTGCAGATACTCAGACGGGAAGATGATGATACGCTTTGAGTTGTCTGTTGGAGTGCTGTTATTTTTGTGTCATGTAAAACTAGAGCGTTTGAAGACCAGATAAAACTAGACGAATACACTAACCATTCCCCTCTGGGACCTACCTGTAGACACAATCCAAACAAAAGAGACAGAAAATCTGTAGGTGATCAATAGCGAGCCTATTACAGTGTAGTGGCTTAGGTAATTTGGCTACACGCCTGTTTTAGCCACTTGAAGGGGACTTGAATAAATCCTCCCTGAAAAAAAAATTAATTGAGTGCAAGCAGGCGCTAATGGCCATGGTAAGAAAAAATAATTTATGATATATGACAGACTCATTGTTTCTGATTATATCTACACATGGCTAATTTAATACAGTAAGAGCTATTGGTGTAAATTTGAGTCAATGGTAAACTTTGCTTAAATCATGACTTACTCAATATTGTTTATCAATCATTATCAACTTAGACAAAAGAACTCACGGCTAGAAAAATGGGAAAATAGATTTCCAAATGAAATTAGGAAGTGTGTTGAAAAGAAGAAAAAGAAGAGTTACAAATCACAAGCGGAAATCATGGTGTTCTCAGTCACAACAATGTCACAATCATATGTCTCAATAAAGCTGAAATTAAACAAAAAAAGAATCACATAAACCACCCCACCCCTGAAAGTCCACATAATCATTGTTGGAAAGCCAGAAAGTCCGCATAATCATTGTTGGAAAGCATTTAAAAGTCAGCATGCCCACCCCCCAAAAGATTGATAAAGCTCTATCACCCATCACTGCAAGTGGATTATCTCATCTCTGAACAATACTAGTGGCAGAACTTGATACTTTGCAAGATAGCTCTCTCTGCTCATGTGTGAACATTCTACTTTAACTTTAAGTCCTCCCGAAGCAAAACATTTATCAGTTGCTTGAACTTTGCACCAGACCTCCATGTTGTTCCCCGAGTAACAGAAAATAAAAAAATATGTTATGTTTAAGGACCTTCCAACTATTTGAAGATGACTTTCTCATCTCTCTCTAATGTAGCCCAGTCTCTATAAGCAGTCCCAATTCAAACATTCCCATGTGCGTGGTTTCCGTTGTCAACTTTCATGATTTTAGTTGCCATCTTTATTCATTTAACATGTATTAACCAAACACCCACTATATGTCAGGTATTGAGGACATGCTGATGGATAGAATAACATAGTACTTGCACTCACGGAGCTTAAAGTCTACTAAGAAAGGCAAATGCTTCAAGCCAGATTATTAAAACTGTGATGTATGCTACAAAGCAGAAGATCATGGATACTATTCAATTCTTCAAAAGGAGTGCCTTGATCTGTATGTAAAACCCCAAGAATTATTTAATGAAGACAAGGTGCATTAGGATGATTTATTACCTTGATACAATTTATGATTCTTTGAATTTGGCCAAGATTGAAATAACTCAGAAACCACTTGGCAGAGTGTAAAGGAGTCATACTAAGGCTGAGGTAAATCAAAATTCTGGTAAACAGTTCACAGCAACTGATAATTATACCATTATCCCGTAATTATACCATGCTCCTCCAAGAGAAAGTATAAACTACCCTGAGGAAAATTTACAAAGGAAGCCTCCTGGTTCAGTTAGTTAGTGCCCTGTACAGATGACCAATGTGCATATCAGGAACAGGGTCTTCACATAGGTAGAAAGGGGCTTGATCCACTTCTGTTTCCCAAGATTCTCTGTATGTTAGAAACAATGAAAAACAGCAAGAAGGAAATCCCCCAATTAAACTATTTCTGCTAACAAGCTAGCAATTTTAAATCAATATAAAGATTATTGAATGTGTAATTATATTCCCGATGGACATCCCCCAGCATTTCCTCCAACTTCATCCTGCCCAGACAGAGATCTCCTTTGTTGTGTGTTTTTGCTGTATTTTCCCGAGTATGGTGAACGAATTGCATTATCATAATGAGTGGATCATACTGTGGTCTCCAGACGTTGTTAATTGCTAATCAAGTATCCTAGAAAATAAATAAGTAAGCAAAAAGTAGTTGACTTGACAGGTAGTGTTCCACTAAGCAACTATGTACTCTTCATACCTTTTTAGCTTTTCTGATCTCGGACATTTTGCCTAGCAAATGAGATGTCAATTCTGAAGCTTTGTAGGTGGCTTCTAGCTTTAATGTCCTACGAATCTGAATGCTGTTTAGTTAAGCCTAGGTTAATTTCCTATCACCATCTCTATGATGTATGGAAAAGAAACACTTTGGTAATGAGGACACTAACCAAAATATAAAAAATAACAAATTTTTAAAAGTCTCAAGAATCCTTGACTATAAATGAAAATAACCTATATCCACTACCTGAAACATTTAGTTCTTACTATTCCATAAAATGTTTTTATGGAAGATTTTAACACAGATCTTCCAGTCAACCATCTACCAAATAGCATGAGTCTATAAACAGATCACCCCTATGATGCTTATTACCACTTTACATGTTCTGGATGAGTTGTCCAGCCAGCTAAGTTAACTGTGGCTTGGAGTGTTCTGAGATTAATAATCAATGCAGAAAAATGGCAGATGACATGGATGTTGGGATTGAACCCAGTTTTTGTTTTGCAAACTCAATAACTTCTACCTAACTTCTTGCCTATCCTTATGTGTTTTTATCTTTTTTTTTTTTTTTGGTAAATTATCAAATATAAGTAGTGATGCAGCTAGCCAAAGGTCAGTTGAAATATCTAATATCTACCACTTTGGAGAAAAAGGGAATTACTAAAGTTATTCTGGGTCTTGAAATGTATCTGAGAGTATGAGTGTGTTGTATGTGTGTGTGCATGTGTGTATATGTGTATGTATAAATAACATGCTCAGGATGAGATTGGTGAGGAAAATGCACAGAACTCAAGGTGTTTTTCAAATACTGTTTAGAAATATTTACTTCCCTCAGATAGTCACAATGTACATGTTATATAAAAAATGTATTGCAGATTTTGGGTTGCTTGTCTTCTAAAAAATTTCATAAGAAAACATGTACTTCTGAGAATTGCAGACTAATTTCGACATGAATTGTCTATGTAAACTATAAGTCTATAATCATATATTATGCATGATTTGGATAACCATCTAAATAGTTACAGATTGATTTGAGAAATCCTCTGAGGCTCATCACATTGCTCTCTTTGGTATCCATGTTGAAATGGCCATTGGATTTTTTAAGCCAAACACACTTTTCAGCAGCAGGGACTGTTTTCAAGAGAAAAGTGAGGGTGAACATATCCAACGGTGAGCTCTTGATTTTCAGCTAATTGTATTTTATGATAGGAATATGTTGCTTTAAAATGACCATCACCAGAGTCATGGATGACAGCTTCCTCTTCTCCAAAACAAGTTAATTTAAATAAACTTATTAATTAAAGTAATTATTTAAATTAATAAAAATTAATAAAACTAATTAAATTAAACTAATTTAAATAAATTAAATTAATATATTAATTAATTATCTCTGCCTTACTCTTTTTTAAAAAAATAATTTATTGTCACACTGGTTTCCATACAATACCCAGTGCTCATCCCAACAGGTGCCGTCCTCACCTGTTGAAAGTGAAAGCAGTTGAAAGTGCTGCTATAAACATTGGGGTACAAGTGCCCCTATGCATCAGCACTCCTGGATCCCTTGGGTACATTCCTAGCAGTGCTATTGCTGGATCATAGGGTAGATCTATTTTTAATTTTTTGAGGAACCTCCACACTGTTTTCCAGAGCGGCTGCACCAGTTTGCATTCCCACCAATAGTGGAAGAGTGTTCCCGTTTCTCCACATCCTCGCCAGCATCTACAGTCTCCTGATTTGTTCATTTTAGCCATTCCGACTGGCGTGAGGTGGTATCCCAGTGTGGTTTTGATTTGTATTTCCCTGATGAGGAGTGACCTTATACAAGGTTGTTAGTGACATGTTTTCAAAGCATATCACACCAAAACAATGTGACATTCATTCTTCCAAATAGCTTAAATTATTTAAGAATTGGATCAAAATTCCTTCTGCAGGGATTCTAGATCCTAGTTTCTGTTCTTGACCTATGTTGTAGATAAGTGAGAAGAGAACATGGCAGTGGTTAGTAGCCAAGACTCTGGAGCCGCACTGCCTAGGTTCCATCTCCTGGCTCTGCAGTTAACTTGCTATGTGACGTAGACAGGCTAACTCAACTTTTCTGAGTTGAGTGGATAATAACAGCATCCCCTTGTTGGGTTGTTTTAAAAGTGAAATGAGTCATTATTTAAAATGCCTAATGCAATTATATATATATATATATATATATATATATATACACACACACATATATACACACACACATATAATATATATGTATATAATATATATACAAAAATATATACTATATACAATAATACATATATTTGTAAAATATATACAAATAATACAATAATAATATACATGCAATATATAACATATATATTGTATTGATTAAGAAGCATTTGCTTTGAGGAGGCAGACCTAAGGCAACTATCGGTTCTGTTGCAGAATATTTAAAATGTCTGAGATGTCACTGGGCAAGGCTCCCAGGACTTGTGACTGTAATTCCTCTGGGTCTTGAAAAGCCATACTTTTTGTCCTTCTCCTACTTTCCTACTTTACTTGTGCTCTGACACCATGTATCATCCTTGATTCACATTAATGAGCATTTCTAAAACAATGTTGATGTTCAGACCATATTAAAAATAAGTAGTCATTTATTTGCTTTGAATGTTGGAGATTAGGATTCAGGTTAATTCAAACATCATTCCCTTCAAACACCATTCATATGATTTTAACATATCTAGATGATTTTCTTTTTTCTTGTGTTCTTACCATCCTTTAATAAGGTTCTAGCAAATAGGGAAGGCAAGCTAGAACTTTCCTTAGCTCACTCAACCATGACAGCAGCAATAAGATATTTGTTCAAACTAAAGATTGCAATGTTATCAATAATAACAATATAACTTAGTTCTCCGATTTATGAAGATGGTGACTTTGCAGATTTAGTGGAGTTTTTAAAGTACAAATTGATGCATTAGAGTAAGCTTTTAGCCTCAGTTTTTTATTTGTAAGGTCACAACATTCTGCATGAAGTAACAACGGATGGCAAGGTGGAGAGCAAGAAATGACTAAAAAAAAAAAAGACTGAGAACAGCAAATCAGTCACCAAAAACACTATATAATTACCACCTGCCTCCAAGGTATAGGGAACAATAAATAGGCATTAAAACTCACTAGTAATCTCAATGTAAAGAATATTGAAATTAAAAATACATTATTTTGCTTTTCCCTGGGGTTCTGGTTTGTGATGATCTTGTCATTAATACTCACTTCAGTCAAAGCCATTTATGTCCACTACTGACAGATCACAAACCCAGTAAGGAAGGACCACATGTGGTGGCTTTCCTCGTGGTCTATGTCATGTAATGTT
Organism: Panthera onca; assembly: GCF_046562875.1. Lineage (NCBI taxonomy): Eukaryota > Metazoa > Chordata > Mammalia > Carnivora > Felidae > Panthera > Panthera onca. The sequence goes on along the minus strand of NC_138356.1, from coordinate 13,888,104 downwards.
GTAATATGGTTTATTAAATTTCAATAGAGACAAGTTTTGCTGACAATTCAATAAGGCATAAACTCACCAAGAAGTAAAGGGAGCAGGTGGGGGACGCTTGGGGATTGTTCTCTTTCTAAACTATAAACATACCTCTTAGTATTTAAAAAAATTTTTTTAACGTTTTATTTATTTTTGAGACAGAGAGAGACAGAGCATGAACGGGGGAGGGGCAGAGAGAGAGGGAGACACAGAATCGGAAGCAGGCATCCAGGCTCTGAGCCATCAGCCTAGAGCCCGACGCGGGGCTCGAACTCACGGACCGCAGATCGTGACCTGAGCTGAAGTCGGACGCTTAACCGACTGAGCCACCCAGGCGCCCCCCTCTCAGTATTTTAATACTTAAAACTCCCTCACTCTGAGGACATAATTCTACCTCTCTCAATCATGTACGCATGACCCAAAGGCGAGAAAAGAAAGAAATAAAAAAAAAAAAAAGAACTTAAGTGCATTTCAAAGTTTATTGTTAGCTTTATGATAGAACCCAATGAAATCGAAGAAAATAGGAACTGTAGCTATATCTTACATAAATGGACAAATCTTACCTAAAAGCCCCAACATACGGCCATGTATGTGAAATAGATCATTTTGACAGTCCTGAGTGCTTCATGGGCTCTAAATATTTTATGCCTTCCCCATTTGTTAATGCTTCCAGTCAAATACAGATATGAAGCAAAATATAGCAGGTTGACATTCTGGAAGTCAGACGCAGACGCATTTAATAGACTATAGATAGAGTAAGCCTGGCTTCTAAACTTAGGTTTGTTTCATTCACTTGGAATCTCAAAAAGTACTTGTAAACACAGCACTGTGCAATCTTGGAAAAGCATGCAGAATAGTGGATCCTGTAATTTTTGAAGCATACCTTCTAAAGGGCAGTTGTTTTTCACTTAAATGAAGCTGTCTAACCCCAGATAAGAAAAGCATTCGAGATTTCTAGTGTGCTTTAAATATTCAGAGTTCCTTCCAAAGATCACAGTATAGACATTTTCTCGTGGCAAACATTAAAATTAGCAAATATAAATTCTACAAAAGAAAAAAGACTACATTGTTTGAAAATCCTAAGATAACATTTGCTTTTTCAACAGGCATTGATAAGACAATGTATGCTCAAATGAGGAACTGGGTTCTCCTTGGCAAGAGAACCAAAGAGAGCAAGCAGACAGGAAAGATGCATTAAATGGAGCTTGAGGATTTTCTATGCATTTTAAAAATCCATATCGTATCGTATCCTTTATAACATTAAAAATTGATCTAGACTCTAGCTCAGGAACGCTTCTTTACAAAAACTCTGAGATTCTTTTAACAATAGCCTTCTACATCTTCTGTCATTGATTTGCAGAGTTCCCTCTTCTAGCTCTGCTGTCCTTTCCCTTCGTTTTTTTCTGTCTGTTTTAAGAAGACCCTTAAGAATATCCATGCTATTAAAAGAATTGAGTGAACTATAAGATGATATGTATTGTACAGTCTAAGTTGTATAAAAGGGATAGACACTGGCAGCTAGAAGACATTCTCTCAATTGTGAGTGGCTTTTCTTTTCTTTATTTTTTCTGCATTTTCCTTTTCTTAAAATTTTTAAATTTATTTTTTATTTAATCTGTACACCCAGAGTGGGGCTTGAACTCACAATTCTGAGATCAAGAGCTTCATGCTCTACCGAGCTCCTCTGCCATTTTCTAAAACTAAAATGTGTCGGCATTGTTTTTATAATTCTAAAAGTAAACATCATTATAATCTTTTCACCCATTATCCACATATCTGAAATCTAAAGATGAAATTTTTTGTAATTTAAGCACTCCTTCCTTTGGCAACATAACCCGACTTAACCTGGCAAGAAACTATATAGCTTTCACCCATCTTTTGAGAATTCTGATTTATTACTCTGCACAAATACTTATGTGTTGGATTATGGACTTCTGTCTCAGACTCCACTGGGTTTTTATGAAATTTATAGTTGACGTATCATATTGCATTTCTAAAACCTGAAGAGTTCTGAAAGACATCCCACCCTGAGCATTTTAGATGAAGAATTGTGGACCTTTAATAAAGTAGAAAAAAAATTTAACAAGATCTTTCATGAAGCCTCAATACTATATATGAGATGATCATGACCCAATGCCATTAAAAGCTCAGATATGGCCTACTAGATATTTTTGTTCCATGATCAAACGGGTCATACCAAAGGAGATACCAACAACTATTCATTTTTAGTGTGTTGCAGTAAGTTTTATTTGCAATATGAACTCCTAGGTCCTTACCTTTGAAAGTCCTCAAGATTTTGAAAATGCTACAATTGGACATTATCTTATCTGACTATTACATACATGAGAATAACTTAGGAAGGCCGGACAAGCACTACTAGATCCTAAGTGCTAACGTTCAAAGAGGTAAATCATCTATCCTGCTCATAATCAGCAAAACTCAAACTGGCCAAGCTCTTCTGATTCCCGTGATAATGTGTTTTGTTTTTTTCTAGTCTACCATTCTGCCTCAAAACTTTGGACAAAGAAGTTTTTTTTTTAAGTTTCAGTTTTAAAAAAGAAATTTTCCTCTCCTTTTAAGTAGATAATATGAGGTAGAGCAAACACTGAGTTCTAAGGTCAAACCAACAACAATGGAGTTCTGCCTCCCCCACTTAGGAGATCCTGACCTTGAATAAGTTACTGAACCTCTCGTCTCCAAAATGGAAATTATTATAGGAAACTTCACAAAATTTTAGTACATAGGCCGTTGGTGAATATATGGTTCGCATTAGCTTTGATTTTCCAAAATAATAACTCAGACAAAGCAAGTCTAATGAAATTTTATTTTAGATGACTATTTGGTTTTGTTTGTTTGTTTGTTTTTAGGCATCAAGTTTTTAGAGCTGGTTAGTCTTTGATAATTTTGTATTTATTAAATTGAACTTCAAAGAATATCAGCACTTTTGAGAAAAATAATCTTATTTTAAATACATGCCTGCATGGCTGGATCACTACACAACTCAGTCATTTAGTTACTAGTTGAGTTTTAAAAACTGCTTATTTTCTTCAACTGTCTTTCTCAGTAGACAAATTGTCATCCTCTCTGTGTTACACAAAATTTTTTGAGCATTAAGTATGATTTAAAAGTTGAGAAACTTTTATATATGTACATATTCCATTATATAAACACATCCTATATATGAGACAAAGAGACAGAGGATGAGAGACAGAGAGACACAGACTGAGTTCACTGCATAATTTCCTAAAATGCTTTGGGTGTATTAACAAGTGAGGAAAGCATTTTACATATGCATTTTTTTCTTTATCAAATAAAGCCTCATGAATACATTGGACAACTTATTTAAAAGGGATAATTCGGGCTAAGTAAGAAGCAGTAATTCCTGGAGACAAAGACTGAGCAGGAGCTGACTGCCACCAAGAAGCATGGCACCAAAACAAGCATGTGGCCTGTTGGGTGCTGAAGCACAAGAAGAGGCATGATCAAGAGCACATCATCAACCACTGAGTTTCAGCGAGAGGCCCTAGAGAATGCCAATACCAATATCGAAGTGCTCAAGAACATGGGCTATGTCACCAAGGTCATGAGGTCTGCCCATGACAACACGGACATTGATAAAATTGAAGAGTTAACGCAGGACATCTGTGACTAGCAAGAACTTGCAAATACAGCTATTTTAAAAACGTGTAGGGTTTGGAGAAGAATTTGGTAAGGTTGAGCTCATGGTGGAATTAGAAAAACTAGAACAGGAGGAACTAGACAAGAATTTGCTGGACGTCGGTGGACCTTAAACGGTCCCTCTGCCAAATGTTCCCTCTATAACCTTACCATCAAAACCCACCAGAATAAAGGAAGAGGAAGAGGATGACACGAAGGAATTAAAGAACTGGGGTGGATCCGTTGCACTGGTCCACTGAGGGCTGGGCCCAGCCAGACTCTGGTGGCCTGTGCAGCGGGCGGGCATGTGCATGTGCAGGGCAGGCAGGACATGGTGCAGACAGGTTCCATCACTTTTCAGTCTCCCTGCAAAGCAGTAGGGCTGCATTGCTGTTCACTCTCTGCATAGTGTGGTCTGCACCCAGCTGGACTGGATGGGGAGTGAGGAGGAGGGAGGGAGGGGACGGGGTGGGTGGGAGGTGACTGCTGTTTATAATGTTGAATTTCTGTGAAGTAAATTGTATTTGCAAATCCAACATGGAGCTTCTGGCTATGCCAATTTCGCTGCTGAACCTCAATGGAAAAGGTCAACTGTTTGCAGTTGAAATGATCTGAAATGTAGTCTCCATCCTTTTAAGTCAGTCGTTTCGTCACACATCTCTCTGTGAGACTTGCATGGTGCTGACAGAAAAGTCATTTTTTAAAATCCGTAGGTTTTGGGGCGCCTGGGTGCTCGGTCGGTAAAGCATCCGACTCGGTTTCAGTTCAGGTCATGATCTCTCAGTTTCATGGGTTTGAGCCCCACATTGAGCTCTGCACTGCCAGTGTGGAGCTAGGTTGGGATTCTCTCTCTCTCTCTGCCCCTCCACAACTCGTGCTGTCACTGTCTCTCTCAAAATAAATAAATAAACTTTAAAAAAATATTCTAAAATCCATAAGCTTTTCCTTGTCCTTATCTGTAATAATGCATCTGATTTGAGTTTCCTTGAAAGCTGAATTTCTGTCCATCACCTGTGTTTACCACTCTGCCCACCCCTCACTCCCACTCTCCCAGTCTCTTGGAGTTTGTGACATAGATTTGAAATGGATGGTGTTCTCTTGAGAGCAAGTGAGATTGCAGAGTTAAATTCCAGGTATACGTTTTTCTAATATAGCTCTAAGGTCTTCATTGCTGTTTGTGATAACTGATAGATAACTCATTGGAAACATATACATACGTTTATATTCAGATTAAATTATGGTTTGCACTGTATATATATCTCAACTAATTTTCATAAAAAGGGATAATTTGGAGATTAGGTCAAACAATAACTTAAAATACTGATAAGATAAAAATTTCTAAGAAACTTAATAATATCGTGTATACCCCAATATAAAATGGCCATGATACACAATATTTACTTGACTAATACTTGGAAAGTTGCTTAAACTAGTTTGTTAAAAATAATGTTATTTAGAGATCATCTTGTAATATGAGAGACTTAGCACTACTTAATTATAGGGTGTCCCTTGTCTTTCTGAAAAAGTTTTATTAAAAACACTCACCTTAGGTGTGGCATATCACAGAACAAAGATAGCTATACGATCTTATATATAATAATTATTATATACAATAAATTTATTGATTATAAATTTATCCACTTATTAATAGATTCAAAATGACAATTCACAATTTTCTCCTGTCTTAATCCAATAGTGGTTCCTATATGAAGTAAAATTTATAAAACTTCGTATCTTAATTAGATTCTGAAATTCAGAATTTTTAGAAATCTGGGTTGGTTCTTCCACTTACGTTAACTTATCAAGATTATTTCCTTTCATTAGGAATAATAACACTTAATACTTTCCATTTCCCCCAACAAACAGTCTTAACCTTAACTTTATTCAGATAAAGACTTTATACTTTAAACAATAGTCCACCTATGTTAAAAAAAAGTTTTGCATTTATTTACATCATTTATCAAAAAATGTAATTAAAGATGGCTGGATTTGATTATCCTATTTCCATTTGACTTGGAAGACTCATCATACAGATATCATCAGGACACCCTCCCTATACTTTCAACATTTAAAGGGGTGGGAGTGGGGGAACCAAAATGGCTACCAGGATCAATGGATCACACAATGTCTGAATTTCTGCTTCTGATAAATGTTGGAAGAATTATGAGAGCCTGACAGTATTCATTACTTCTAGAAACAATTATTAGACCATTACTATGTGCATTGGTTAGCGGTACTCATGTGAGAGAATGAGAAGAACCTAAAGCACAAATTATTTTTTATTGTGTTCAGTTATTTTTTTTTCACCATGGAGTATTTGGGTTGACTGTTGACAAAAGTGCTAGCAATGGAAAACAAGAGATACCTGAACATATCTGCTTGATGTCAACTCTGTTAATACTCACCACTTCCTCAAATAACAAACATTTGTAAGTGGTTAAATCAAAGAAAATACATGAATTTGCCTATATTTCACTAAACAGAATCCTAATTTTTTTAAATTTTTTTAATGTTTATTTATTTTTGAGACAGAGAGAGACAGAGCATGAATGGGGGAGGGGCAGAGAGAGAGGGAGACACAGAATCGGAAGCAGGCTCCAGGCTCTGAGCCATCAGCCCAGAGCCTGACGTGGGGCTCCAATTCACGAACCGTGAGATCGTGACCTGAGCTAAAGTCAGACGCTCAACTAACTGAGCCACCCAGGTGCCCCTAATGTTTTAAGATTACCAACATACTTCCTAATAGACTTCACTTTCTAATGAGATTAAGTTAAATAATTCCATTTCACATTTACCAATCACTATAAACTAAAAATTCTATTTATTCAACTACCTTTCAAAAGATGAGAGGACCAAATGGCCTGGTTTGCTTGAGACACTTCTGATTTATGCTTATTTTCTCTGGGTAAATATTAATCAGACTATTTTCTATTGCCATCCTGGTTTGAATGGTAAATCATATAGTCTTCTTAAGTATAACTGATACTCAAAAAATACTTTAAAAATGTCACCAGGAATAGCACCATAGTAACATGAAGCATTAGATTTCTCCTGTCTTGTTAATCTGCATAAATGCCAAAAGATATATATGTTTTAGATACCCAAATCACATGCATAAAAGGAGAACCTTTCACACTAATGTTTATGGTAGCATTATTAACAAACAGCTAAAAGACGGAAACAACCCAAATGCTTATCAACAAGTGAATGATACGCAAAATGCAGTATAAACATACAGTAGAGTATTATTCAGCCTTAAAAAGGAAGAAAATTCTGTAGACATATACTACAAACGTGGATGGACCTTAAAGACTTTAGGCTAAGCAAATAGAATACACCAGACACAAAAGGAAGCATCATGTGATTCTACTTATATGAGGTACCTAGAGTAGTCAAATTCATAAATATACAAAGTAGAGTAGAGGTTACCAGGGGCTGGAGAGAGAGGGGAAATTGGAAGTTAAAGGGCACAGAGTTTCAATTTGGGATGATAAAAAATTCCAGATTTTGATAGTGGTTGAACAATAATGGGAATGAATTCAATGCCACTGAAGTATACATTTAAAAATGTTTAAAATGGTAAATTTTATGTTAGGTATGTTTTACCACAATGAAAAAGAAGCATTATTAAAAGTAGATGAAGAGGATTAAAATGTACAGACTTTCAGTTATAAAATAAATAAGTCATGGGGACCTAACATACAGCATGGGGAATACAGTCAGTAGTATTGTAATAACCTTGTATGGTGACCAGATGGTAACTAAATCTACCATAGGGATCATTCTGTAATGTATAAAAATATTGAATCACTATGATATACATCTGAAACCAATAGAGTATTGTGTGTCAATTATACTCCATTGAAGAAAATGAAAAAAACACAAAAGCCTTATTACTTAATTTTGTCATATGTTTTAATTAATGTATTATAGCTGTTTGTATTGAAAACCAGTAAAAGCCAACCAGGTGTAAAGATCTTGATGCCACATAAGGGATTCTGACAATACTAGCTCTGTCTCTGGTGCGATAACCATATGCCTAAGGTCTCTTCTTTATGCTATTATTAAGAATCTACAACCAGTTGACATAAACTTTTGTCAGCTGACTCAGCAACTATCAGAAACATTTTGTTAGTTTCACTTCAACTTCTTTGACCTAACGTTGAATCTTCAAACAAACAATCATAACGAATACACACGAACATTCTAACTTGTTTGTAATCTATGGTTTTTTAGTTTCTTGCCTATCAAGCACAACTATCTACATGCCTAAAATATTCTGGAATCTATAATTTTCTTCTTCTGTAGTCTCTTACCATTAGACTCAGAACTAACTAATTCACCAGATCCCATACTTCAATATGAATGGTTGTTTCAGCTCTCATTTTTAGGGGAGATTTTGAGTGGGATAAGGAGAAACCATATGGAAAATCAGAAAAAGTACTGCAGACGCCAAAGATTGGGAGTGCCTGTGTAAAATGGGACTACCACTATCCCTAGCCTCTATTCCTATCCTGTCTCCTCTGTTTCATTCCTTAATTTCATTTCATGCATACCTCCCCAACTTGTATTTCATCTTCTCAGCTCTGTATAACTGTATAGTACAAGAGGTAAAGCAAAAACAGGATAACGCACTCAGGAACCAGACTCTCCAGATTCAGATCTCAGCCCTAGCACTTACTATGTAGCTTTGAACAACTTCCTTAACCTCTCTGGGGCTCATTTTTTTTAATATAAAAAAGATGAATATAATAACAGCATCTACTTCCGAGAGTATATGTAAAGTGCTTAAAGTAATGCTTGGCATATTGCTAGAAATCAAATATTATTAACTACATAGAGGAAGCTGATTCCTGTATCATTTGGTAATCCAATACCCAGTCTTCATGAAAAATAACAACTCAGGCTCCCAATATTCCACAAAACTCAACCATTTGGTATAAGCCTTGATTAACCACTCTTTCTTATTCCCTTTATTATATTTATATGGTCATTGAGAGGAATACATCTATTTTATTCTTCTAAATATATTACAGTGGTTGTACTATTGTACAGTATAAAGATGTTAGTAGAGTCAGAATGCTTACTTCCTTACAATTTTTTTTGATGTTTATTTATTTTTGAGAAATTGTGAATGAGAAAAGAGCAGAGACAGAGGGAGACACAGAATCGGAAGCAGGCTCTAGGCTCTGAGCTGTCAGCATAGAGCCCTATGCAGGGCTCGAACTCATTAGCCATGAGATCACGACCTGAAGTCGGATGCTTAACCTAACTGACTGAGCCACCCAGGTGCCCCAAGATGCTTGGTTCTAATCCTAGTTCGATTACTCATTTAGTTGTATGAACCTGAACAAACTACTTAATCTTTTGATGCAGAATTTCCTACTGGGTAGAATAGGAATATTTTTAATATTTATCTTGGAGGCTAATTGTGTGTATTAAAGCAATTATCCCAATGCCTATTAAATAGTGCCTGATCAAAAAAAATCTGAATAAGAAAGAAAACTTTCACAGGAGTAAGCAGAAATAATAAAGGAGAGACAAAATAATTTTTAATAAGCCTAAGAAATATCTTCAAAGATATAAGGGAGGGTAATGAAAACATGAGGTAAGAATGAACAACTTAAAGGAAGAACTAAATGGAGATACCAAGTGTAAAAATGTAACAGTCAAAATAAAAGACCTATTTGATAAGATGGATGGCAAAACACAGGTGAAAATGGTTGGGTGATGGAATTACAAAGAAAGCATCAGGAGGTTAAAGAGATGGAAAGAAAAGAAGGACTTTGGAGGAGGATATACATATGTCTACGCTATAAAAAATAGTCTGAAAATAAGAAAAAATTAATGGAGCGAAGACAATATATTTAAAAATATATTACTCAATAATCAGCAATTATCCAGAATTAAAGAAAGATATAAAACATTCTTAAAATGGCTCATAGAATGACAGATTATATGAGAAAATAATCCAAACAAGTCATATTATAATAAATTTAGATAATACTACGGACAAAATTCTAAAAGTTTCCAGGAAGAACATTATCTATAAAAGAAAAAAAAATAATTCAAATTGATATTGTACTACAAAATAGCAATAAGAGATGTTAGAAAAATACAAATTATATTCCAAGGCATTGAAGTAAAAAAAAGTTTAAGCCTAAAATTTAAGTGTTAACATTAGTCATTCTCAAGTATACCATATTTGAGAATTTCTTCCACAGCAAAATACTCTTTAAAGCATTCTTGAAGAAGGTAAACCAACAAGAAGAAAAATAAATTCAAAAACGTACTAAAAAATGTGGAAAATAAGGATGAATGTGTAAAGTTTATTGTTGTGGTCTAAATAAAAATTTGCTCCATTTACCAAGGAAGAGAATCATATCCATAAATATCCAAAAATAACTTATTTTATTTATATTATTCAATATGGTAGCCACTGGCCACATTTGGATATTTAAATTTAAAAATTAAATTCAATTAAATTAATTAAATTAAGTTAAAAATTCAGTTCCTCATTCAGTCATAGTAGCCATATTTTGAGTGCTCAATAGGTATGTGGCTAGTGGCTCCTGTATCAGGTAGCACAGTTAAAAATGTTCCCACCATCACAGAAAGTTCTGTTCTACAGTGCTATTGTAGATGATATATAACTTACTGACAAAAGGTGACAGCTGGGAAAAGCATGAATAGAGGAAAGAGAGTGTCTCAGGGTATATATCTTATCCAAGGAGAAGATGCATATATTGATATATGCAAGATACTGATATGGTAAAAGAACTATAAATACATTATATTAGGGCTAATTAATAGAAAGGTAAAAACCAAATATATAATTTCTACTATTACAAAATTCTATTTCAAAGTTAAGAAAGAAAAATAATTTTGTATGTAACAGTAAGATAATATAAATAAAATATAATGTAACTAAAAATTACAATAAATATAAATGGATAAAACTTTTTAATAGTCAGTGACTCTGATAAGATTCTTAAAAAATTGATTTTACAATATTATATTACCTATCTGAGACATCAGTGACAAAAGGACACAGAAATAATTAAAAATAAAGTGAGGAGAGAAGAAAATAATATGAGCTAATTGTCAATAGCGGTAATAAAAGTAACTGACAAAATGGAATTTAACACAAAAAGCAAATCAAAAGCAACAATGAAGGACAGTACATACTGCCAGAAAAAAGCACAGGTGAAAAAGTCCTATTGTCTATATTGACATTAAAACTGCGTCAATGATCACTTCACAGGCATAACAGATTAATAAACAACTGTGACTGAAATTTTAAGACAACTCTTTCAGAAACTCATAGGTAAAGATATAAATGTTTAAGTATACATGGAACACAGACAAAAGTCCATGGTGAAACAACTCTCAAAGGAAACCTCAGTAAACTTCAACACACTGATATCATAAATATTATATTCACTGATCATATTAATTAGAAATGAATGAAAATAACTAAATATTATGTATCAGTAAACTAAAAGACTTATGACTAAATAAACGAGCTAAAATGGTAATAGTATGAGTAAATAGAAACAGTTTAAAGCTAAATGACAAAAAAATTATGCACTGACAAACGTGGGACACAGCTTAACAAGAGACACAGCAAAATTGCAGCTTTAAATGGATTTATCAGAAAACAAAAGGAAAACATATTTGATAAGAAACAAGCAGAGGAAAAGACAATAAAGCCAAATAAATAAGAAATAAAATAAAAATAAAAGCACTAGTCACTGACATAAACAAGAAACACTAACAATTCAAAGAAATAAACAAACCAAAACTATTTGAAAATACTAAAGGTTAGACAAACTTCTGTTAATATTTTTTTTTAAATGTAGATATGACATGATGGGGTGCCTGGGTGGTCCAGTTGGTTAAGTATCTGACACTTAATTTCAGCTGAGGTCATTATCTCATGGTTCCTGAGATTGAGCCCAGCATCAGGCTCTGCGCTGACAGCGTGGAGCTTGGGATTCTCTCTCTCCCTCTCTCTCTGCCCCTTCCCTGCTCATGCATAGTTTTTCTCTCTCTCTCAAAATAAACACTAAAAAAAAAAAGAAAAAAGAAAAAAATAAATACACATAGGAGGTGAAAAGATCTAAGTAAACAAATTGAGAAAAGAAATACCTCCAGATATTAGTTTAAAATATTATCTTCACCCAAATATCAATAAATATAGGAATATTTTTTAAAAGATACATTTCTAGGAAAATACAAAATGCCAAAACTGGTAACATTGGTCTAATGAATATGACAATGACTACTAAAAAATTAAAATATGAATTACTCATTTTCCTTTCCAACAAAAAAGATCCAAGGCTCAGAGAGCTTTACAAAGAATTCTACCAAACTTTTAAGGGACAAATAATACAAACTGGATAATGAAAACAAAAAGAAATTTGTATGGACATTGCTCAAGTGTGAAGGAAAATCCAAGTTAAGTAAATTAGTTCCTCTAAATCAACTAATTAACAAAAATAATACATTATGTTCAAGTAGGATTTAATTTAGATACAAGTATGTTATCAGAACATTTCACTTCAGTTCATCAAATTAATTAATTAATTAATGGAGAAAAATATAGGATTTTCTCAGACAGAAAAAAAGGTGTTTGATAAAATTCAATACCAAAATAAAAATTCTGAGAAGTGTAAAATTAAAGTGAAATTCCTTAATTTGATAAAGGCAGTGTACCCCCAATACAAACATAATGGAATAACTTTGGTACATGTTTATTTCAGGTTTATTGACATACAATTAATACACAAAACTACATAAGTTTAGGGGGTACAGCATAATGACTTGACTTACATATATTTTGAAATGATTACCACAAGTTAGTTAACATCCATCATCTCATATAGATACAAGAAAAGAAAACAGAGAAAGAAAAAAACTGTTTTCTTATGATGGAAATTCTTAAGATTTACTCTCCTAACACTTTTCATAAATATACAGTAGTGATGCATATTTTTTAAAAGAGAAAATGAGACAATGATGTTCCCTATCAATTTTATTTATTTTATTTTATTTTTTCTATATAGTATTGAAGGTCCTCAAAAATGAAATAAGATAAAATAAAAAGAGGTATAAGGATTAGAAAAGAAAGAGATAAAATAGTCATTATTAACCAATATATATATTTATCTACAAGGAAAATCCAAAAGAATGAACAGATAAATTCTTAAAAATAATAAGACAGTTCTGGAAAGTTGTCACATGTGAGATCAGCTTAAAAATTCTTCTACAGGAGGAATAACCGAAGAAAAAATAAGATAGAAAGATATTATTCAAACTAGCAAAAAGGCAAAATATCTAGGAATTGCTGCAACTGTAGTATAATGAATGCTTAAGACCTTACAGAGAAAATGTTTTCGTTTAAAGCTTATTTATTAACTCTACTAACAAATATAAAAGAACTAAATAAATGGCGATGTATACTCTGTTCACTGATGGACAAACCTGTAAATACATTAACTCTATTCTTAAACACATTTATAACGAGGATTTGGGGGAAGTGACTCAGATTAGAATCAGAGAGGAAAACATACCAAGAAGAAGAAAAATAAACACAAAAGAAAATACCACATCTATAGTAAGTAAAAACAGTAGGGAACTTAATTCTTTCTTATTAGGTTAGATTGTGTGCTACTTAAAAAAAAAAATCAAAAGGCATATCCCCCTTGCTTGAACCAATGAGACCTTAAACGATAGATTATCTATATTTAAAGTTGTAGATGTAATGACAAAAGGTGAAAACAAAGTAGAAACAGAACAGAAAACAAATAAACCAATAAACCAAGTGTGTTGACTCTCACCAAGTGAAGCCTTCAAAATGGAGGAGGATGTATGGCAGTTTAAGAGGACATATATTAGCATTGAGGGTGATTTTGGAAGCGAAATCTGCAAAAGCCATGGAGGTTCTGAAATAAGTCAGGACTCTGCAACAGAAGTTTTGTGAAAACATTTATTGCCTCACAGTTAAACTCTTGCAATGGCCACAAAACTGATCTGCCTGCCTGTGGCACCCCACGTCCAGATTAAAATTTCTGGAACACTGCATGTCAAGAGAGTAAAAGAAATGTCTGAGGGTGAAGATACCTCATTGCCATCTTTACCGCACAGTCCTTAGCTGTCTCTTGATGAAAAACAGAAGGAGAGACCACGTAGCCGTGAGAAAGGTACTGCCCCAGGGCGCAAGCATGACCGGGTGTGCAGGCGGAGGGAAACCCAGCCAGTAGAAGATGTAACTAGCCAGAATAAAGATGAAGGAGACAAAGGGCAACGAGAGGAGATGGAAAAGGACTGCGTGAAAAGCAGACTTAGACTATAGCTTAGGACAAGAGGAGGAACCTTGTGTTCTAAGACTGAGCAAAAGTAGCATACTTGTCAATATATTGGCTATGCTGATTCCTACCACACCCACTGGAAAATGCTGCCTTGCCGGCTGCAAATTTTCTCTGTATCTTCACCACCTTTTCATCCCCAGTGAAGGTTGAACAAGGATCCTTTGAAGGACATTAATTTCTGAACAAGACCAAAGAAGTCATAAAATTCGCACACAAAGGGCACCTTCAGTTTGGGTTGGATTCCGTTCTGGTATTTATTTTCTGGGTCCTTTCAGTGTTCAGTATGGAAAGTAACTCAGAAGACTGACAAATCAATATTTGAGATAATGATGTTTTCCTAATTCAAGAACTGCCCTGACCTTGGAATTGCATAATGGAGTAAATAAAATGCAGGTTTTTAGGAAAGGCAGAGCATCCAATCCTGGTTACAAAGAGGAAGACGGAATTCAGTGAAAAAGTGGGTCCTGAATGTCTTTCCATTAAAATCAGCATCCAAATGTAAGCAAAAAAGGCTTCCGTGCCCCACCCCCATATTAATACTTGCTTCAGAGTAAGCAAAACAACAAACACAACAATAAACTAGTATCGGAACAATAGTTAATTCAAAGCAGTAAAGTAAAATGCTTCCCCAATACAAGCACATGCTCATAGTTTAGCAGCAAACAAAAATGCTTCTCTCTTGACTGCACCTCATGTCTGGTGGCAATGCTTGCTCTGTGCAAATGAACAGAGGAAACTGTGAAAGGAGAACATCTTTGATAACATCTGCCTGCAAATGCTCAGAAACACTCAGCATTTGAATCCATGTGGCTAAGTACAAATGTTAATGACTCTGCATTAGATTGGATGGAGTACGAAGACTGCCGAGTCTGACACCCAGAGTAACTCGAGGGGGGACAATCTGTGTGCTGGATACATTTTTTTCTAACTCAGGATGAACGCTGAAGTGCAGAGACACATGAAGGAAATCTATTCCATTCGGCAGCCAAAATGATGTTGGTATTTTTAATTTGCTTTCTTGCTTCCAGGCTCAAATGCCGGCTAAGTTTGTTTTTTGTTTTTTCTTTGGGATTTTTTTTTTTTTGATATTTATTCACCTTTGAGAGACAGAGAGAGACAGAACACAAGTGGGGGAGGGGCAGAGAGAAAAGGAGACACAGAATCTGAAGCAGGCTCCAGGCTCTGAGCTATTAGCGCAGAGCTCCATGCGGGGCTCAAACCCGCGGACAGCAAGATCATGACCTGAGCTGAAGTCAGAAGCTTAACCGACTCAGCCACCCAGGTGCCCCAAGTTTGATGTTTTTAAGAAGCGAAAGCATGGACTAGCTGGGATCCAAATTATACGAACAGAGAAGCTGAACCTGCATGGTAATTGTCCTCACAGTTTCCTAAAATGTGACACTTCCTTTTCAATTTGTGAACTGCAAGCTGTACTTAACACATCCTTCTTTCCAGTTGTGGGGAGGGTCTACATTTCATAACCCAGAGCCATCTGGGCACTCTGGTGTATCACCCCCCAGCTACGCAAATGTGGACCATAGCCAGAATCATCATTTACGTTTCACATCAGACACGTGCTTAAAATCTTTAAGAGCTACCTAGTGACCCTTGAATAAAGCCTAACATCCTTAATCAACTTGGCCTGGAAAGTCCTGCATGACTGGCCTGCCTACCTCTTCACCCTAAACTTGTGCAACACCTCTGATTGCTATCCATGCTTCAGCCACACTGGCCTTTTTCACTCCCCAACACCAGCTCTGTTCTGACACCCAAGGATCAGCAACTTTGGGGATATCAGCTCTGCTAAGCACAGATACTGGCATTTTCATCCAGGCCGCTCCTGACACTGGCCTCAAGGGCATTGTTGAGAAGTAGGAATTGAGGACAGAGATAATATGGTAGGGTGACCCAAGGTGATTCTGGGTGACAGACTGATCTGTGAGCTAAGAGACCCACTGGTGCACCCAGAAGCTACAGAAATGGAAATTTTGGGGGGGGGGGGAGGCTCACAGCAATTGTAATACGGTGTTAAATGTACTGTCACTCCACAGCTGGCATATGATTTTAGCACACCGATTCCCCACACAAAGTACAGTACAACTAAAGCAGGAAAGAATTTCTTTCCCTCGGATGAGGATGGGACCATGACCTGTGGAAAGGCATACAAGAAAAATGTGAAACTTGCGAAAGGAAGCACAGAAAAGGGGGCTGGAAGGAAGGGTGGGGGAGAGCAAGCAGTGACGCCTGTATTCTCTCTATCACGCCCCTGCTCATGGGATCTGCAGGATATCTTCAAATAGTGCCCCCTTAGATATTAAAGACCTTTCCAGTTTTGCACATTTATAAATATTCACTGTGGCAATTACTTTTGCCATCATAGGTTTCTAAGGTCACAGTTTCTAAGAATTAACTGAGGACTTCCAGGATATTGTCTTCACACGCTCAGTGGCCTCCATAACTGAAGAGTTTTACAGATTCTTCCTTGCACAGGAAGACAGGACGACTTACCTTGCAGTATCTATAAGTCATTTTAAGTCATTGCTAGAACTGACAGAAAAGCACTGCCCAGTCATCAATCAACACTTCAGGATGCCTACGTTCACCGGTAAATGGAGACAGGGTATAAATAAAACATCTCAATATTCTGCTGTCTGTGTGTATCTTTCCACAGGGAGAGTTTATTTTGCAAAAGCGCATTTATTTTGCAAAGCGCATTTAATTTTTTCTTTCTTTAACTAAGAGTGTTAAAGCTTCGTTTCTACTCTGGAGAAATTTTTTGATGATTCTTTACAGAAAATTCAGATTAATGAGTCATACTTATTTTGTTTCAGTGGTTATTCTGTGTGACATTATAGGTCATTAATGGTCTCACGGTTTTTCATATGCTTTTAGCCCCTCTTTGCCAAAAGAAAGCTATTCTACTTCTGCCCATATTGATAGTCTTACAAATTTTACACCCCA
The DNA here is from genome assembly GCF_046562875.1 of Panthera onca. Classification (NCBI taxonomy): domain Eukaryota; kingdom Metazoa; phylum Chordata; class Mammalia; order Carnivora; family Felidae; genus Panthera; species Panthera onca. The sequence goes on along the minus strand of NC_138356.1, from coordinate 13,871,092 downwards.
TAATAGCAATTCGTAATCATACATCTCTCCTTTGTAACTCATTTACCTCTACTTTAACCTCATAAAATGAAAATTAAAATGACTAGGAGAATAATATATTGAAGAATCTAAAATAATCTTTCATTTACTTTGGCACATTTTATTTAGATTAAAATGTAATTATGAATTCCTTTTAATATGCAGCCCCCTTTTATTTCACACATCAAAATTACTTTTTTTTCTCACTTTGGATCATAATCCCTTAATTCTATTTGTGCAAATTCTGTTACATTTGAGAAACACGAAAAATTCGAACTGCCAGGTCAAATGGTATCTGTTCCATAGCCTCTGCCATCACCATTCACTCTACAACAAAGTAGATTTCTGATTCTATGCTATTTGTATGAAAAGCTATTTGACATTTATATCATGGTTATTTTAGGAAACTGATCAACGTGTGATAACTTCTAATTAAGTGAACAAAATTAAGATATCTGAGATAGGAAAGTGCTTCCAATTTCTATATGTTAATATAATTACTTAATGGTGTATTTAACAACTGATAACAAAAAAGACGAGGGCTGGAATCTATCAATAGTTAAGTAGAATTTCTACACTCATTAAGCTGGTGTTCACAGCTGTTTTATAACCACTTAATCTGACAAGAAAGAATGCGATGGCTTTATTCTGCCGCGTTCAAAATATCCATATTAAATACTATTTAAATAAACAAAACATGTCTGCCCAGGGTAGACCCTTCTCAGAACATACCTTTATGTACAATTCTTAGCTCTGTATTCAACTCCACTCAGGAGCAAGAAAAACTTCACCGGTTTGCCTTAATTAGAATACACTTAGTAATATTTGGGGTAAAAGATGAGTGAAAGGAGACTTTAAAAGAACTCTTTTTGACACTTTATAATCTTCATTTATTAGTGAAGACGGAGGTGGGGGGGGGGGATACTGACTGTTCCACATACCCTCTAGTGGACTGTGAAATACATAATATCTGAAGGGCAATTTGACAATCTGTTACATTATAGTTTTTAAATGTTCATATACACTGACCCAACAATTTGCTTTTGGCAATTTATCTTGAAGGAAAAAAAAATCAAAGGCAAGTGAAGAGATTTACATCCAAGAATATTTATTTCAGCATATCTTTATGAGATTAAAATATTGGGAATAAAATAGAAGATTATTATATATTGTAAAGAATTACCGTGCTCATATAAAGGCACACTGTGTAGAATACTTAATGACTAGGGAAAGGACTGTCAGTACAATTTTAATGAAAAAAAGACTACAAAACAGTTTTTGTAGTATGATATGAAGTTATGAAAACTTACACTTGCTTAGATGTATATCTTAGGGAAAATTCCTAGAAAGTTGTATATAAAAAATCATTATTTATCACCACAGAGGGGGTTTTTATATTTGAAATATTTTAAAAATATTTTCTACATTTCTAATGAAGATATATTATTTTGTAGTCTTTGATAACAATCCATATTAATGTCTAATCAGTTTAAGGGGTGAAAAGAGGTGAACTTTATCTTTGGGCCACTTATATATACACTTATATATGTGGACACAACTAATTAAAAATTAGCATAGTTATTGGTAGCAACAACTCCTTTTCAATGGAGTTTGCAAGAAATTAAAATTATTCTTTTTTGCTTTACACACCTACTTAAGTTGGCTATTTTTATTTTATATACGATCCACTTGCCCAGCAATCCAATCCCCATGCCCCTCACATTGTAACTCTGTCAGCATGTGGATTTGGTAAGTAAGGGTACACATAAAAGGAGCTGTGTCGGGAGAGATTTTATGGTGTCTACAACCTTTAGTTGTCAGAATCTGCTGTTGCTGTGAATCACCAACTGGTTATTAGGCCCCCAGGAGGAATTGCCTTTAACCATCAAAAAAGCCTAGCCGCGAGATCCAATAAAGTCTTCACATTTCCAGTAAGCAAAGGCAGGACACAAAAAAAAACCCAGCAAACCCTAGGGTAGAACTTCAGAGCCTGACTTGTCTTACCTCAGCAGCTAGAGGTATTAGCGATGCCTGGAAATCCATCAGTTTATCAGAAATCCCCACTTTGTTTTCATCCTCTCTTCCTCTCCTCCCCTCTTTCCTCCCTGTCCTCGTCCTCCATCCTTCCATCCATTGTTCAGGGTTCAGTGTCTTCAAGCCCTCTCCTGGCTAACGTCCGCTATTGGGAAGGGGAGCGTATCTTGATGTGAAAGAATGATTGATGTATCACAAAGCTCCGTCAGTGTTAACAGACGTTCCATGAAAAATTGGGGAAGAGAGAGGTGTTCAGGTCAGCTGGCTTATTTTTTAACCACAGAATTTCTAGGCTCCTTAATGCACATGGGTATAGTTGATTTTCAAGAGAGGCCTATAGATTGAATGCTTTCCAAGTTTAATCATCATGAAACCCTTTTAATCACAAAACATCCAGGACTCATGCTTTTCAAAAGACCTTTTTTAAAAATCTTTGCCTAAATCCAGTGGTATTTCCCTTTAGGTAGAGCTTTGAAGCCTTTGTAGAAAAAAATGACTTGATTATGATGTAATTTTTTTTATTACCTAGATCAGGTGTAGGAACAGAGAGCTGGGGAAAAGAAGTGGCCCTTCCTTAAAATTATACATCACTGGGTCTTTCCAACCTGAGTTAATGAACTGAATATTTAGAAGAAATGGATGCTTTCGCTCAGAGATGGCGCACAATCTTGTGATTTGAAATTTAGCAGGAAATGCCCTTTTATTTTTAGTGTATCATTAAATATTATTTGAATAAAGAAATGCCAGAGGTGTCTGGCTGGCTCAGTTGGTTGAGCATGAAACTCTTGATCTCATGGTTGTGAGTTCAAGCCTCATATTGGGTCTACAACTTATTTAGGAAGGAAGGAAGGAAGGAAGGAAGGAAGGAAGGAAAGAAAGGTGGGAGGGAGGGAAGGAAGAAGGAAGGAAGGGAGGAAAAATAAAAGATGTGTTGAAAATTAAAAAAAAGTTAAATTACTTTGAAAGGGCCACAACATGTATTAAACATTCACAAATGTAAAATGCTTTGTCAAAGTAATTAACTAAGGACGATTCCATTTGGGACTGAGAGGACAAAAAACTACTCTGCATGGTTAGTAGGCTGTCACATGCTCCGAATAAGACAGATTCATTTCCCTGGCCCAGAATGGACCAAGTTGCTGGACGAGACACCAGACCTCAGGTGTAATGGACAGTTCTGAGGGCTGACCAGATATTCAGAACTGCTTTGGGATCAATAGGACTGAGGTAGTGCAAAATTCATGGCCATCTTCTAAACGACAAGTCAGATTCCAAGGGACGAAACAACCCCTAGTTCTTAGACTCATTACTGCATGCTCAGGTTGAGAGATAAGCACATGTTTGGAGCAAATATTAAATCTATATTCAAAATTCAATTCACATGGTACAGGCTAATGGGTTTAAACCGGGATGCGTTCTCCGTTAGATAATGAATTATACTTCAGATAGGCTCTTTCCCCTGACAGGGCCCTCAAGAAAAATCAGAGACAGCACGGAAGAAGATAATGTGCAATATTATGACAGACATCAAATATCATGCTAATTCTGTCACAGATTAATTTGATGCATAAGTGCTTAGGTCACATCAATATCATAGAAGGTTTTTCTGGGTCACAAATCTAGACCATTCTACAGTCCTCTCTTCTAACGTAGAAGTAATTCATTAAAATGATTGTCTATGTGTATGGAAATAATTTCCTTATCTCTGAAGTTTCTCCAAGTGATAAAAGAGCTCTTAGGCTAAGTTTTCCTTGACTAGAAAGGCAGTACTCAGCTGGGAAATTAAATAAAACCACTTTTGCAAGGATTTCTCATCTCTGGTGATTTCAGATTTGTGAAGAAATATCATAACCATCCCATTTTCACTTAGTATTTCTACAACATCAGAAACCTTCTTTGTGCATTTCTATGGGTTATTTTGAGTGTTTTGGTTATCTTTTAGGGACAAGCAAATTGAGAAGACTATAAAAGTGAAATGATCAAATTAGAAGCTTTTTGAGGTTAAACCCATGTGGCCAACTGTTTGGTTCTCAATTCCTATTACTTATTTTATTTCTCTTGCTAAAAATGATTTTCTTCATATACTTAAATATCAAAAAGGTTATGGCATGGGATAACTGTATGCCAGTTACAGTTTAATTGGGTGGATACAGTTCTTAGAGCAAGTTAATTAACTTTTTATATGCCTTTCTTTTGGTTGTTCTTAGAGCATCTCAAGCAGATAATTAAGCATTCTCTAAGGCACTTTTATAGTCCTTGTTACCATCGATTGCTAACAAGACTTAGCAGAAAATAAATCACCTTTTTTAAGGTTACCTGAAAACATTAAAAAAATCCTTTGTTATTTTGGAATACAAGAAAATCAATTACTGCAGCAATAACGCTTTTCAGATACAAGCCTTGGGTAAGAACGAACACAAAGATGTTATTTGTTTCATTTTGTCATAGTTTAATTTAGTTGTTAAAAGATTCCTGAAATTATTATTGTTTCCCACCATTCACCTCTTTGAATGCACAATTACAAATACAATATTGGTTTATTGTGAGTCATCTATCTTAGTCAATTTAACATAAATCAGCTCAGCCAGAGCTCTGGGCAAACGAAAGAACAAGGTTGACAAATAAACTGCTATTAATATGTGTACTTTGAATATGAACTATAGTTCACTTAAAAAGTGGACATGCAAGTGAAAAACCCATCAGGTGCATCTTAGTTCTTTATGTTCTTCATTAAACACATTTAGAGAATGAGTTTTCACATTTTCAGAACACCCACTTTCAAAGAACATGGCCTGATTAATGGTTAGAATTAAGTAACCCAACCAGGAATCACTCTTTGATTCAGACTGTCTTTGGATGTGACACAAGAAAACTCACCTAGTGAAAGGAAGTATGGTTTCCAAGTAACATTAATAGAAAATACAAGGTCATAAACATATTTGTAAAATGTTAAGATTGCATTATCTCCCCATCTTTCTGATACAAATGTTATCCTAAATCCTATTTCTATGCCATTTCTCAGGAAGCCAGATTCATCCCACCGGTACTTGCTTTGTGCCCTATGCTTGTGGTGCTTGCCTACTTCTTCAGGGTCTAAAACCCTACCAATTACGCAGGAGCCACACGGACTTCCATCCCTCCTGCGATTCTTTCCTGGCTGCACCATTCCAAATAGAAGCCCCCACCTCCCACCCCACTATTCAGAAGCCTCCATCAACTCATAACTCTATTGTATGTGCTTTCACTATTAGGGGTTGTTTTCATAATAATTCATTTATAGCCCTAGTATCTCACTTCTAACATTTTTTAGCAGGGAGGGGCGAATGGAGAGGGAGAGAGAGCATCACAAGGAGGTTCCATGCGCAGCACAGAGCATGTCATGGGTCTCGACCTCACGACTGTGAGATCATGACCTGAGCCAAAATCAGTAGTCTGATGTTTCACTGACTGAGCCACCCAGGTACCCCACTAGTATCATATTTCTAATTTAAGACAATTTCTTTAATCTACCCTCTTACTTCAGAAAAATACCTACTCTTGAATGCAAAGTTTCTATTTTGGCTTCTTTTAAGGACATGTTAAGACAGATGTAGTTACCAGTGCAGCTGTAGCATACAGACTAGAGAGTACTGGATGTGACGGCCATGCTCATATGGAACGTCAATGTCTTCAGTTCCACAGTGTATTAGTAGACAAAGATGACAGAAGGTACATTTTCAATGTACCTATGAACGGGTCCAATGTTAGCAATAAATGGGTTCTTCTGAGAAGACACGGAAAATATGACTTTAGGAGTCAGAACCAAAGGCAGCAAGCTCTACATACCGAGACATTCTCTGTGCGTAGAAAAAAAAATATTGATAAGTCATCTCTGTTACTAATGACATTATTAGCTAATTTTGTACCTGGTAATTACCAGTTTCATGATACACATTACCTCAACTGTTCTTCAAAAAATTCTTGAAAGTATTATTATCTATACCTCAGATGAGGAAAGCGAAGCTGACAGGTGACAAAGGACTTGTCCAGCCAGCAAGAACTGAAGCAAGGATCTGAGACCACACTATCCCTCAGAGGCTTTTTCCCATTAGCTGTGGTGTCTTTCAGCTACTCTTCTTCTTGATGAGAGCAGAAACTTGTAGAAATCTGGAGAGACCTAGGATATTTCCAGTTTTGTGAGAATCTTGGAATATATTGCTTCAGTGCCCAAACCCCACAAACCCCACTAGACTTCCAAAAATTGTAATATATTTGAACTTGTATTATGTTAATAATTTTGATATAAAATAACCTCATTTGCAGATAGTATCAAAAGCCTATATTTACAACCTCCCTGGATTAATAAATAACTGCACTAAATGGCCACATTGACCTCCCTTTGTTGATTGATGGCCACACTTATCACCTCTACACATATGACTTTGTACAAAGGTCTCAAGCTCAGGAGCATCTTTATCATCTCCATGTGCTTTCTGAGGTTCCTGTATGATTTTTATTACCCATGCTTCCACCTTACCTATGTGGTGGTCAAGCGAACTGACATGAGCATAATATAATTTTTTCTTACCAAGGTCACCAGCTTCTGAAATGGCATCTTTACATGGATACATTCAATAAAGAAAAGAGAAAAACAACGAAAACAAACTGGAAAGCAAACCATGGAAAACTAAAGTCAGAAACTTCTTCACATTTCTTCTACGGAATGTCTCCATGATATATCCACTTGAGGCTGTTTTACTAAAGCTCTTAATTAACCAACCATAAACAAAGAATGAAGGAAAAGATAGAGCAAGTTTGGGAAGGTACTACAGTACCCAAACTCTCTTAAGAGCAAACAGCCAATCAGAAGTGCGCAAGTATTGCAAAGGAAATGTGGTTTTTAATGTTTTTATTTTGAGAGAGAGAGAGAAAGAGTGAGTGCGTGAGCAGGGGAGGGGCAAGGAGGCGGGGGGGGGGGAAGGGGGGAGAGAGAGAATCCCAAGCAAGCTCCCTGCTGTCAGTGCAGAGCCCAATATGGAGCCCAACCCACGAACCATGAGATCATGACCTGAGCCAAAATCAAGACCTGGGTGTTTAACCAACTGAGCCACCCAAGCGTCCCAGGAAATATGCTTTTAAAAGGTAATATTTCCATATGCAAAAGGCCTTTATAACTTTATAGTTAAAAGGCTTTTAACTTTATAGTTAAAGGTGTCTGTTACCATGGCAATGGCAACTAGCTGCTACTGATTTTCCATGCAAACCCCTTCAGTTTAAGATTACATTGTCTGATCATCAAAGAAGTGAATTCTCACTCTAAATTCATATTCTGAAATAATCAGCTTTTAAAAAAATTACACCTCAGGGGTGCCTGGGTGGCTTAATCGGTTGAGCCTTGGATTCTTGATTTTGGCTCAGGTCATGATCTTGTGGTTTGTGAGATCAAGTCCCCATGGCGGGCTCTGCACTGATGGTGTGAAACCTACTTGGGATTCTCTCTCTCTCTCTCTCTCTCTCTCTCTGATCCTACTCAGCTCATGTGCCCTCTCTCTCAAAATAAATAAAAGTTAAAAAAATAAATAAAAAAAATTTAAACATTGCACTTCAGCTCCCTGATTAGTAGAGTTCTTCTTTAGGAAGTTTCACTTCAAGGAGTTAACAAGGACTTCTTAACAAATATACATGATCAAATTTTCCATAAATACCTTTTATTGTCATGAAATTAGAAACTGGAGTAATTAAGTCACTGTGTGTCACCGATGATGGATTCATTGTTCTCATCATTATTCTTTCAAAACGGACAAGACTTTCGTTTTAGACCTCAAAGACTTGAACAGATTTTGATCTGACATTCCCAACCGGATTAAATGGTCTTGATGATTTCTCATAAAAATGTAAGTAAATTTGAAGAGAATGTGAAAGACTTTTGATGGTTAAAATCAATCAATTAATCAATTAAAGCAGATGAGATGTTAAATGCTATTTTCTATTCCTAACTTTTCATCAAATTAAGACACCTGAATACCTAAAGTCTATATAACTGAACAGTATAACAGCAGATTTTCAAATAATATTGTGTAGGTAAAACAGACATGTATTGTTGAGGCTGTGGATACCAGAGCAAATGAGCTACTCAAGGAAGCATGTATTTGACACTAAAGGTCACACTGAATGCCTAGACTTGTAGTTTGAAGAAAGCCAGCATACTTTCCAAGACAATGAGTGCATTAATTCATCATTCTTTCTCAAATGACTTTCCAAGCCAAATTACACTCTCAGAATATTTAAAGTTTTGTTGTCATTATTAAGCTTATCAGGAAAAATGGTAAGAAAATAGAAAAAAAATAGAATGTATCTTATCCATTGACTCCAAGCTAAATCAACAGCAGATGTATAGCATAAGTCTTTTCAAACTGCATGTAGCATGACCATTATTTAACCACAAAGTCCATAAAATCAAATTCATTCACTTATATTTTCAAAAGAGCCTGTCTAGAGCAGTGTTGTCCAACAGGCATATTGTGTGAGATACATGTGAAATTAAAAGTTTTCTATTAGACACACTAAAAACTAAAAAAAAATACATGAAATTAATTTAAACATGTATTTTATTTACTCCAATATATGCAAAATTTTATTTCAAACACTAAAAATAAGCAAAAATTTTAAAGGAGATATTTTATATTATTTTTGCGGTAAGTCTTTGAAATCTCATCTGAATTTGATACTTAGAGCTCCTCTTAATTGAGACCAGCACATTTAAAGTGTTCAATAGCCACATGCGACTCATACTTATCATATGAAACAGGACAGTCTAGAGTAATTCTTCCCTTCGTGGGAGAACAAGTTAGAGAATATGTAGGAAACCTTCTGTCCTAGCCCTCAAAATTCACATGGAGGGAGCAGAGGGTGTGGTTTCTATTCAAAAGAAGAGAAGACAAGAAACAACAGCTAGAGAACCCCCACAAAGCCAGTGTTCACACAGACACAATGATATGGAATGCATCGCGCCATTGCGTGTCCTGACAAGATGAGAAGGTGTCAGTATTTACTGAAAAAGGAAATTTTAGTATAAAAATGGAAATTTCAGTATAAAAAATCATATGTTAGAAAAAGTCATGGGGAGCTAAATTTGCCAGCTGTGGTAAGTACGTGATTTGGATGAAAATCGAAATACCTCTTGAGAAAGGCAATGCTAATTTCAAGTTGATAGAGAACTAGGGGAATCAAGAGAAAGTATGAAAAAAATCACTGCCAAAAAATAATCTCAACATTATTTCTAAATTGGATAGGCCTGGTTAAATAAGGGAGAGTATAAAGTGCTGAAGACAGCTCTGTGATGGTAAAGCTATGAAGAATAAGAATAGCAGTAGTAGAGAGGCATACAAGTTCATGTTAATTTGAGAAAGATGGATAGCTTTAAATTTAGACACTATTATAGAAAAGTGCATGTATGTGAATGTGCATCAACATACACATACACACATTGTACCTACATATATATAATATGAATATTATGGTATATAAATATATAAATGATCTCAGGTTTTTAAAAGGACAGCTCCCCAAGGAGCCACCCAATCAGTAATACCTGCGACAGGGCTTTGCACAAGTGACAAATTTTTGTTTGATGAAGTCATTGAGATTTAGTGATTGTTTCTTATGACAAGTTTGCCTACTCTGAATAAGAAATGATCTTAATTTTTTAACTGTTCTATTTCCATTGTCCAGCACAATATATAAAACACACAGCAAGTAAGAAATCAATATTTCCTTTTTAGCTTTATACATAGCTGTGGTAGACATGTTATTGTCTATGTCAGAGATGGAAAATAAATTTGACACCTGTACTGACTCCAGTCAGCTGTTAAGAGCTGCCTCAAGCCCTGTGTTGAAAAATGTCTGAGATAACATTCAGTTTCAATGAGGAGTATGTGATTGATTAGTTAGGTCTTACTTACATGATCGCAGGATGGGAGTGATGAGGCATGGGCCACATGGTTGTCATTTGTGATGTTCTCAAAACCAAGTTAAAAGGTAAGCCCTCACCAAAGTGTCAAGCAAACCTGATTAGCTGAAATTTTGTTCTTAAATTCTTGCAGTTACTAGGGACCTCATGTGCTTGACCTTGAGTTCTGAATACTTTTCACATTCCAATTTGGCAACAGTAATCTTAAGGGAATGACTCATAATCTTAGGGAAAGACTCATAATCTTAAAAATCAATATATTGCCTACTAAAACCACTTCACTTTGCTAGGAATGGCAGCACAAACTTGAGAAAGTTTGATCATAGCAGATCATTTAAAAAAATCTTGTTTCTTTAGATATTTAATGATATATTTCAGCCAATGATCAAAGCAAACAAAATAGGTGACTTTACTGTGTGACATTTAACCCCAGAGTAACTCAATATGTCTTAGTTTTCTTTAGTTCTTTGTTATCTTTGTTATCTGAGTGTTATCTGTAAGACTGGGATGAAGAACTCCTCATACTCGTGGACTAGCCAAATGGCAATACAGTAAAACCTTGGTTTGCGAGCATAATTAGTTCTGGAAACACACTTGTAATCCAAAGCACTTGTATATCAAAACGAATTCCTGATAAGAAATAATGGAAACTCAGATGATTCATTCCAAAACCCAAAAAATATTCATGAGAAAATGATTACAATACTGAAATATAATACAAAATAATAAAGAAAATACAAAATATAAAGAAAAATAAACAAATTAACCTGAACTTACCTTTGAAAACCTTCGTGGCTGGTGTGAGGGACACAAGAGAGAGGAGGGTTATTGTGTGGGACAACGTGCACTATCACTAACTGAATCACTGCTATCTATTGCCCCAATGGAATCTTTTTCCTTTCATACAGTATTAATAAGGAACCTACCCAGTGAAACTTGCTTTTGCCTCCTTTTGAGGATTTTGTGGAAATGTGACATTGCATTGTCATTAAACAGATTCATTGCTCGCACTGCTTCAGCCTTATTTGGGTGGTGTTTTTCTACAAAATTTGGACTGTTCCCCACATTTTACACATCTCCTTAATGTCATCTGAAGTGAGACATTCCTCCACCGTTTCCTTCTTCTCCTCTGCAGACAAGATGCAGATGTAGACTTCTTATAAAATCTTGCAATTGGAACCACTTGCATACCTAGTTCTTACTTCCCCCATGATTTCCTTCTTAACCCAGCGTAATCATCTCCTTCTTCTTACCGCCTTTCTTTTCAACCTTTTTCTGCATGGGGCCATTGTATGCTCGCATGGATGTTGACTACAGTACAGCATTAATAAACTCTTGTCATCTGTGTTTAATGTAACTGGCAATAAGACAGCAGAGGAAAGAATCTAAATCTGCAGGCAGCCTGACGTAGAATGAAGCATAGCATTCTTAAGCTTGCTCTTATATGGAAAAGCAAAGGACTGTCCGTAGGTGCTATGAAGTGACAAAAATACACTAGTGCCAGTTATAGGCACCCTCCGATGTTCTGAAAAAGTATTGATTTCTGCCAAACACTGCAGCCTGAGACCAAGCATCCAAGCATGGGAGATGATCACCCACAATCCCTCAGCAAGAAAGAGAAGGAGAGAGAGAGAGAACCATTTGCTCAGTTGTGATCATGTGATGTTCGGTGTCACTTACTACGTGTATTGCAAGACATCGCTCACTTGTCAAGTTAAAATGTATTAGAAATGTTTGCTCATCTTGCAGAACACTCGTGGAATAAGTTACTTGCAGTCCAAGGTCTTACTGTACCTCTAAATCCTTGGCTATAACAACAGACCCAACTGCTGGCCCTCTTCAGCACCACTCTGCATAGTAGTGAAGAGTTAAGAGTTCTATAGGTTTCAGTTGGTCTCCCAGCTTCCCCACATCCTAACTGTAAGACTTCATAGATACACTTTATCTATCTATAAATAGATACACTAATCTATTTGATTAATCTGTATCTCAGTTTTCCCCATATATAAAAATGGGACACTAGTACCTATGTCCTGGGGTTTTTATAAGGATTACATTATATAAATATAAGGCATACTATAAGCAGTCGACACGTTTGCTCCTAAATCATGAGGAACTACAGCCTGATTTGCTGTGGAGAGCAGATTCACATTCCCAGGCAGGTGCAGAGAGAGAGAGAGAGAGAGAGAGAGAGAGAGAGAGAGACTCCCACTGAGAGCCAAATTCTCCTGCTGCCTTTTCAGCTGGTATAGAAAAATAAACTCCACCCCAAGCAGATGATGTGTGGTACTCTCCAAATAGGCTACTTTCCCAAAGAGCAAACCTACGGGCATTAGAGCCTCCCCCAGCACCACGCAGGACATGGACAGCTAGACTTAAATTAAGGAATGCTATCGTTGCTGAGGTGATGGGGAAACAGGTGCTCTTGGGAACTGTCAAGTGGAGTAAAACTTGGTACAAACTCTCTAAAAGACATTTTGCTCACTAACTACCCCACTGAAGTGGAGATAAGGATCCTGGAGGAGCTGATCTCACAGCCATGCTGCAACACCTGCCTGGTTGGGAAGCCAGAGTTTAGTACCAAAGGGCACAAGAAAATTGACATTCCCTGCTTAGGACCAGGTGGCTGAGGACTGGAGCTGAGGACAGAAGAAAAATCCATCTCCTGGTAGGGACTGTCCCTCTGGGCACCTGGCTACTCTGGTTTACAATCCCCAACCTTGTGTGCTTGTGTGGTGTTGCCTGGATGTGTTAAAAGTATCCTTGGCCACATTTAAGACCCGCCATAGTCATTTGAGGAAGTGACAGAGTCTGCCTGTGAATGTTTATGTTATTTCTAAGTAGCATAGCAATTAAATCTCTGAACTCAGTTAAACAAAAAGTGGACATTACACAAAATCATACCTTAAAAAATTTTAAGGATCGCATGTAATAAAATCCACTGAAATGTTTTTAAAAACAAATTTATGGTTATATATGTAAAGAGATCTCAAAGATGACTTAATTCCCATTTTAGCCTATTTTTATAAAGTGTAAAGATACTATTTTTCTTCTTAATATTTGGTTTATTGTTAATGTAAACATCGGGGTATTCTTCATTAATGTAAATCTTCAAACTTACTAATCCAAAAGATCCACCTGAATGGTGATTTGGGTAGTTTCTGACAATTTTATGAAGCCTAAACTTGTAAAACTCTACACACTTATTTTTTAAAGACTAAATAAACTCCAAAGTTTATACCACTTCAGTCTCTGCTTTATTATTGATATGCTTATGGCCAATAGCTTTAAAAGGAAATAAGAAATTGTCACAAATAATTATTTTACAAAGCTAGACTTTATTACCCTAACACTTAAACATTAAAATGTATACGATGGAAACCCCAATTACATTTTTTTAAGTTTAATTTATTTTGAGAGAGACAGAGTGAGAGGGGGAAGGGCAGAGAAAGAGGGGGAGAGAGAGAATCACAAGCAGGCTCTGCACTGTCAGCGCAGAGCCCTATGTGGGGCTCGAACTCACAAAACTGAGATCATGACTTGAGTAGAAATCAAGTTGGACGCTTAACTGATTGAGCCACCCAGGCGCCCCACCAATTACATTTTTTAAATGAATGTCTGGCTTTGGAATAGAAATCACTTATGCAATTGGAACTACCCTGTTAAGTTGGGTATCATCACATCTGCTGAGGCATGAGTTTAGGTGGGCATAGCCCATCACTTGATGGAAGGCATATATCTGGGACTGGGCCTCAACAGGTCCAAAAACCATGAGTAAACACAAATAAGGTAACCTAAACATCATGTTTCCTATTTGACCTACCAAGATCTCTCCCTTACTCATACTTCTGGCCTCATGTGAGATTCTCTACCACCAAATGATGGAGGAGGAAAGAACTTATATTTGATATGCTGATGTTAGCTAAAAGCTAACTGTTGATACATTATAGCTCCACTCAAGTTTTGCCCTAAAAATGTAGTAAGGAAGGAAAATGCTTTCAGGTGACATGTTTGTGGGTTACAGAACTAGCCACCTACTTTATATGTAACTAGAAGTGTCTTTAATTATAGATATTCATGTACTCCTTGTAAGGCAGCAAATGTCCTAGCTAGTTGGTCATGAGACTCAAAGGAGCAAGACTAGAAAACAAGGGATGGACATCTGAGAAGGTACTCTGTAGTTGGATCCATGGGAATGGTACAACTCACTTCCAACTTTGCATCACATATTAATGCCCTTTGGAAAGTGTCTACCAATGTGGAAGCTCTAAACAACCAGGACAATTCATCCTATAAATGCCAGCCAGAAATTCTTCTTGCTTGTCTCAGGGTTATACCAGGTATAATGGTACCATGAGCAGAATGGCACTAAAGACAGAGATAAAGGGCATGAATAAACGTAATAGCACAGACTCCTACAAGACCGATCTAGACTACCACTGCTGAATGCCCAACCCTAGTATCAGCAAAGACTTACACTGAGCCCTCTCTATGACACCATTACTTGGGAATACCATCTGGACAGTTGATAGCTGTCCAGGACAGTTCAGCAGGACAGTTCCATTGGACCTCTTCCACCCTGGAGGAACAACTCTTCCCAAAAATAACAACCCTTCCATATTTCTTCCCTGGCTGTAAAGCCTTTGAAAGAATGACTTTCCAAAGACATACCTGAACTGTCAATGTGGTATTGCACATAGGATTGCCTCACTTAATGGAACCTATTGTTAGAAAACAGTAGTGTACCGATCATGACACATGCATTGGATTCATGTACACAGTCGCCCAGAAGCAGTTAGCTTAAGACACTGGAGACATGGGCTGATAAAGTCTCAATTAAGGTAAAAACTTAAAACCAATACCTTGTGGGGTTGAAGTGCGGACCTCTAGGACACAGGACATTCACTAAATCAAATGTCAATATATGCTCCTGTGTCTCCATGAGCTAGACTACTTGAGTCCTGGAGCCCTTGGATAGAGTAGTATTGCCCCCCCCCCCCTTTTTTTTTAATTTTTTAACATTTATTTATTTTTGAAAGAGAGAGAGAGGGAGAGGGAGAAAGAGTGTGAGCAGGGTAGGGACAGAAAGAGGGAGACAGAGGATCCAAAGCAGGCTCCACGCTCCGAGCACAAAGCCTGATGCGGGGCTTGAACTCATGACCCATGACCTGAGCCAAAATCAAGAGTTGGCCGCTTAACCAACGGAGCCACCTAGGTGCCCCTAGTATTGGCCCTTTATTACTATCACTCCCAGTGACCCATGTGTAGAGTACAGGCTTCTCATTCCTGCAGCAGTAGGCTATGCAGGGTTAGACATCCTAAATCCCAGTTGGGAAATGCTTCTGCTAAGGAACATATTAAGGTACCACTGAACTTGGAGCTGCAACCTCCCTGATTCACACTGTGCTTCTCATGTTAGTGGGTCCACAAACAAATGAAGGAGTTGCTATACGGGTGGAAGTAGAGACACATGATTACATGAAGAGTCAGGGTTTTGGCTACATGTGGGGCCAGAGAGGAGTAAGTCTCATGCGCAAGCAATTCCATAGGATGTCTCTTGGTACTTCCACGACTAGTTTTGAGAGTAAATTAGAAAACGTGGTGACCATGACCCCCAAATACCAAAGGAAAAGCAGCAGCAAAACAAAGAAGGGCGATTTAGATATATCTGAAATGAAGAGTTAGGTCACCCCACCGGGCAAGTCACCTTGCCAGCCTCCAGAGTGAGGGAAGTCTAGAATGGATGGTGGAAGAAAGGAGACAATAAATACCAATTATGGCTTCGAGACCAGCTACAGAAATAGAGACTCTAGTTGATCTCACTAGCCTACTTGCATTAAGCTTTTCAAAGAGTGCAGCTGGAAATCCTCTGATCTGACTGAACTTACTCTTTTCTCTGGGAAGAAGTGAGGGCCATTTACTTTTTCTCATTTTATTATGGGAGCCACATGTAATGGAGGGCACTGAAGTAGCTATATAGTGTGAGGGGAGATTAGATGGACCACTCTTAGTCCCCTTCTCACATCTTCTCTACCTCATCTGCCTCTTGTTTCAACTTGTGTGACCTTTGACCATCTTCATGCAGACATAGCCAGATAGTGTCTATCTTCTGCCCACATCTGCACCTCTCAACTCCTATGCTCACACAAGCATACCCTTGAAGTACAGAGGAGATAACAACCCATGGAACAAACTCTAAGCCAACAGAAATGGAAGATGATTCATACATTCTTCCCACTTACTCCCCACTGCGGGATGGTCCCCAAATTCCATCAGTACATCTTGAGAAACAAAGTTCCTGAATCGGTCAGTTTCACTTGCTGGCAGCTAGACTGATAACACGTCTCATAAACAGCACTGAATGGGTCAAGGCAGGTGAGGCACTTGCTTTGGATGAAAAATTTAAGAGGACATCAAAATCTCAGTACCGAACATAGAGAATATTTTAAAGTATTAAAAAAACCCTCAAAATTAATTTAAAAAATCAATAATGAACAAAATATAAGAATTTTCAATAAAGATAGGATCAGACCGCCTCCTACTCTCCCTCTCCCTCCTTCCCTCTCCCTCTTCTTCACTCATTCTTTCTGGATCCCTAACAAAATACCAGCCATCAGCCCTCTTTGTCAAGCATTGCTTTCTGGAAAGAAAAGGCTGACAATTCTTATAAAAGGAATACGTCCAAAGGGAGGGCGTTCTGGAGGACCATGTGGGGAAAAATGAGAAAAAAAATACCCTTTGAGGAGAAAAGAACGGGAAAGACAAGGCAATGGAAGTAGATGGTGATACATGAGAAAGCACTGAAGGATCCCTCACACTCACAAAACTCAAGAGGAGATCCTGTTTTTGGAGAAGAAAGAACACAATAAGCTCAATATTACTAGTGCATCTTTGGTGGGCGTGAACTGCAGTTTTCTGAAGGGTGAGGAGCAAGCAGGAGGCCTATGGGTCCCAGAACACTCCTAGAAAAGCTAACACCCCATCCCGAGGTCAAGGCCTGAGATGTGGCAGCAATGGGATGGAGGAGAGGAATCTCGCCTCCTCTTGGCTATGAATTCTTAATGACATTATTGTACTGAGCCATTTGTAACAGCAAAAGCAAGAAGGGAGTTTCCATCATTTATAGACCTTAATCAAAATGTCCTTGAGGAATATACATAAACACCAACAAATGCCTCACTGCAAAACTGAGGCTTGAAGTCACATGTGATACAGCCTACAATAAAAATTTAAAGGGTTTGGAAGAGTAGACTCTAGATATAGTTAATATTAGAATATTGTATTAGCTTTTTATGTATCATTAATCACTACTTTATGAAATAAGAGCATGTCTGACCAAGGTGTTCAGCAACTTTTTGACTCTGTATAAAGTTGATCATGACAATGTTGATGATAATGATGAAGAAACATCACTTCTTTAGTTATTATGATCCAGACTTTAGATAGCTCGCTCTCTCTCTGTCTCTCTCTCACACACACATGCGCGCGCACACACACACACACACACACACACACACACCATCATCCCAAGATTCACAAGGCTAAGAGGCAGAAATAGATAATATTTTGAAATAATTCACATAGGAGTAAACTGGGACTTAAAAAGGTTAGATATTTGCCTAAGATTCAAACCCAAATCTATGAGATCCCACACACTTGACCCTAACTACACTACATATAATACTACACACCACATCATTCTGGGTAAACACCCTTCTCAGTTCAAGTTCCCACTCTGACAGTGTTTACAAGTTACCAGTGCTAAAATACTACCTGTATATAAATTGTTTCCTAATGTTCCCTGATATTTCATGTTATCTTTCACGGAAAGCAGGTAACCTTTCATACGGCATAACTAAATATTGACTGCTGGCTAAGGTCCTCAGCCAAAGGGAACAGTCAGCGATTTCATGAAATACAGTTCTTTTTAGGCATGTTCACATCCTCGGAAGGCTCTGTAAGACCAGTTGAAGAAGCATTTATTGTGCTTAATTGAATCCAGTTTGCTGAAAATAACTAGAAGAGTCGAACCATTGTTCATGTTTCCTTGACCGCTCTTATCAAATCGTCAGAGTTCCTGCCTTGAGCAGTGGAACGGGTGCTAACAGCCATACCACACATTTTGTGAAGAAGTGATTCTACCCTGCAATAACGCGCCGTAAGAACAGTATCGCTGAA
Organism: Panthera onca; assembly: GCF_046562875.1. Taxonomy (NCBI): domain Eukaryota; kingdom Metazoa; phylum Chordata; class Mammalia; order Carnivora; family Felidae; genus Panthera; species Panthera onca. The sequence goes on along the minus strand of NC_138356.1, from coordinate 13,852,914 downwards.
TAATTTTTCTCCCCATTTCCTCCCACCCTCCCCATTCCTCAGTTTAAATGGCAAATGATGGCAATATTTTGGAGTTCATTTAACTCTCAGTATAACCAGGAAAGATGTCATAGGCATTTTAATTTTTTTAAATATGAAATCTTTGGATAGTTTTTAAAAGTAATAATAAAATGATCATTCAAATCAACTTAATAATAACTTAAATTAATTTAAACACAAAAAACCTTTTTCCATGCCATTTTTCCTAGTTTTAAAGGATGTGTATATATATATGTACTTATATATATATACACTTCTATACGTGTACACGCTTATATATATGTATATATATAAAAGTAAAACTATATATATATATATATACACACACACACACAAATAAAAGTTCTTTTTTTAACAGTAACAAAGGCACCTAGTAAACTCTAATCCCAAATGTTTAATACATCATTAACCTATAATGCAGCTTATCAAAACTTCTCATGTTTCTTGCCTTTGTATTGTCAAAATGCAATTCTCTTGAACACTTTCAAGGTGTATTAATTTTGTTTGTGATCAATCCAATGCATTCTTTTCATGGCAACATAATCTAGTTCCTTTTCACTACCTTTGTATATATAACAGATGTATCGAATCAGAGCTTTGAGGATATAGTCCCCTGCATACCCAGAAATCTGTGAAATATTAGAGAGATTCCCATTAAATTAGGAACAAGATTTGGAAGATAGATATTCCCATAATTATTCATCACTTTTTTGGAAGTTCTGCCCAATATTTGAAGGCATGTAACAGAAATAACAGATCAAGTTTCTTTAAAGGAAATGATAGAATGTGTAATCGAGACAATTGATGAATAAATTATTTCAATTAATATGATGATTCAGTAAAGTGTCATGTAAAAGATGGATGCATAATAGCCACTAGAGTTTCCTGCTAGAGGTATATCAGAAAAATACTTGATTCCCTATAGTAATAAAAATACAACATATTAAAAATTACTGTAAAAGAAATCTGCTTGATTTACATTTAAAAAACTATGACTTAACAAGACACTAAAGAATATTTGAAAAGAATATAGACCCGTGCTTGTAAATAAGAAACGTGGAATATTGCAAATTCAAACAATTTTAATTTAATTCCAACCAAAAGTAATTTAGCTGTTTAAAAAATTGACCAAACAAATCTAAGAGAACAAATAAGAAAACCCAAGAAAATGTCAATTACCAAATAAATATTTACTATTCCATTAAGGTAGAAAAACTAGAGTCTGAGACTCAACCAAAAACTAAAGAACTGACCTAAGAGTGATAGGCAAAATATTTGACAGTGGTCTGTCAAACATTCTAAATGGATATGGCTATAACACTCCATACTCATTTAAACTGGCTGAACATCAGTCTGGGAGAAGGCAACAAAATAGAATTGATAATCCTTAAAGAGATGCTAGACTGCATAAGAACATAACACAACATTTTATAACATTTTCATTATAATGTCAGATAAATTATTTTTTAAATTAGTAAAGAAAAACAACTAATTATTCATAAAAAAGTAAGCCTCAAGTTGGATATTTCTCTTCTTAGCGTTTTCAAAAAAACAAAACCAAAGACAACCAAAAACTTCTGCAGATAAAAATAGATTTACAAGGGAAAGTTATTTTTTTTAATTCTAGAATAAAATATTGATGAATATAACCCATCCTGGGGAATGGGAAAACTTCCTAAGTATCAGAGCAATAAAAATGGCATTGTGGGTTTTGACCACACAACCTGTAAGCCTCCAATAAATCAAAGCATTATAAAAAATACTTAAAATGAATGTGATAATAATAAATTCACAAAAATCTTACAAAAAAAACTAATCCAATGGAAAAATTAGCAGAGGACACTAATGTGTAATTCACAGAAGAAACTATATAAATGTATGAAAAAATGTTAACCTCCAGAGTAACCAAACACATTGTAACTTTAAGATTCTTTGTTGGCACAATAAGACATCCTTCAGAACTGTTCTCTTTTCCCTCAATTAACCCTTATTTCTAGCTGGTTCTAGAATAGGCCAAAATAAACACTATATTTTCCAATTTCTCAAACAGTTAGATTTGGCGAGGTGACTTAGTTCTGATTAATGGGATCCACATTCAGAAGTTTTATAAGGAAACTGCATTGTATCCTTGAAGGGAAGGAAAGTTTTGGCTCCCCCTTCTTCTTGTCACTTTCCTCCATGGTGCCTTTGGAACATGGTGGTAGTGGTGATGTACTATCTTAGACCAAGTGGATGGGAGCAGAATGCATGGAGAAACAATTACAACAGCAAGAGTCTTTGGAAAACACTGTCTTGAAGAACACAACCAGCAGATATGAACCTCTTCTGCTTACCCCTAGAACTCTGAGTAAGAGTAAAAACCAACTTCTATCTTCCTTACACCACAATTGTTTTTGAAGTCTCTGCTAAATGCAATTGAATTCTAACTAATGCTCAATGAAAAACATGTGTTTTTTTCATTTTTTGTAGTGTCAGTGATTCTAAAAGTGATTATATTTAATATTAGTGACAGTGAGATGTGTATACTCCAACTTTGCAGGTAGGAGTAGTCAAAGTTTAATTGTGTGAGTTGTGCACTGAACAACTTCAGAAGTTGCTATTAACATGTGTGCACAAATATACTTATTGGCCCCAGACAAATGTATACACTTACTTGTACAGTCTTTAAAAATATTTTTCAAAAGTGTTTATCAAGAGTCTTAAGAGACTACGGGGTGCCTGGGTGGCTCAGTCGGTTAAGCATCCGACTTCAACTCAGGTCATGATCTCACACTTCTTCGTGGGTTCAAGACCCACGTCGGGCTCTGTGCTGACAGCTCTGAGCCTGGAGCCTGCTTCAGATTCTGTGTCTCCTTCTCTCTCTGCCCCTCCCCTGCTTACACTGTCTCTGTCTCTCTCTCAAAAATAAATAAACATTTAAAAAAAATTTAAAAAAAAGTCTTAAGAGACCATGATAGCACTGGGGTATCTATTGTGATGAATAATGTAATGTATATCTAGAGCTATGTTCAAAGTTTCATTATATTAAAAAAATGGGAGACAAGATATCTAAAAAAGATGATAAACTATGACACATATGATACATACAGGCATCATAAACAGTATGATAAATATGGTATGTACATTATGTATCATAAAACATGGTACATAAAATATGATACATAAAAATTTATGGTACATAAATATATGATAGACTATACTATAGCTACTATACATTATATTTTTAAAAAATATCTGTTGTCAGATAACAAATTCTGTTAAGTTTAAAGAAACTATCTCTTTGACCCCATGTTTTTTGAAAGTAAGGAAAAGGCACATATATATATATATATATATATATATATATATATATATATACACACACACACACACAAAGAAAAAGGGAATATATAAAAATATCAATTATCTCTAAGTGTTGATATTATCTGTGCTTTTATTTCTTCTCTATCAATACCTCCTCTCATTTCCTTTTTTCCATAATAACCAGGTACTGTTCTGAAAATCAGTAAAAAGAAATATTTAAAAATCTTCTTTCCAACTGAATCCGATATAGAAAACCTATTATAAATTTGTCATCTGCCTGCATCCTGTTTATTACAAACATTCTAACTTAGCCAATGGTATGGTCTAAATATTTATGTCTCCCCAAATTCATGTTGAAACCCCAACCTCCAAAGTGATAGTGTTCGGAGGTGGGGCCTATGGGAGGTGCTTACATATTGAGGGTGGAGTCTTCCTGAGTGGGATTAGTGCTCTTATAAAAGAAACCCCACAGAGCTCCCTAACCCTCTCCAGCATCTGAATACACAGAGAAAAGGTGCGGTCTATGAAACAGGAAATGGGCTTTCACCAGACACCAAATCTACCAGCACCTCGAACTTGGACTTCCAGTCTCCAGAACTGTGAGGAATACATTTGTTTTTTTCATAAGCTACCTAGTTTGTGATATTTTTGCTATCACAGCCTGAATGTAATAAGACAGTGATTACAGCCTCAGCAATGTGGTTAACTAAATTACAATGAAGAAAACTGTATCTTATTCACAGCTAAAAATAATTGGCACACCACTTAAAATTTATTCTAATGAATATTTTTCATTGATGTTTTCCCAGAAAAATACACAAGGAATAATAAAGTGGTCTATTTTATTTGCATGATCACATACAAATGTAGGAAAAATACAGTTTCCCTTTTCAGATGTAGAGTTAGAGACAAGGATACATAGTAGGAAGAAGAAAAGTCTTAAATACTTACTGTGCCTAGATACCTTTGTCTAGATCAGTGGGAGTTCATAAAAAATGTTCTCAAATCTAAATAAAATTGTATAAGTGATATCTTACTGTGTACAAAGATGATATTTTTAAATATAATACTGTAACATTATATTTACAAGTTCTATCACAGGGCCAGTGTTTGAACAAAGCTTAGAGCCCAGAAACTAGGGAAAAACAGCCTCAGGATACAAATTATTTTAAAGTGAGAGTGACTAAAGCATCCTACTTTTCCTTTTGTTGTAAAGGAATCTTTAGCTTTATACCTTATATCATGAGCAACTTACAATTTTACTTTCCGGTGTTTGGAAAACAAATCTTAAGCATCATCTAAATTTTATGTATTTCCTAAATTTATGCAGGGTCCCTCTTAAGGGTTCACACACGTGGTTTATACATTACAGCAGACACTAATTCTAGTAAGTACAGCCTTCTACATTTTAAGATGTTGAAATATATTCAATAAAATAATTTACATGCTTTAAATATTTAATGGTTGCACATATTAGGTGAATAAGCTTTTACTGAGTAACCTGTATGTATTCAGCCAACTGTTAGGCATCGAGGATAGAGACTGAGTATATGGCAGGACTTCCCTAAGAAAGACTTTGGAACAATATTTCATTAAACATTTGTGGTGACTAATATAAATCATCCTTGGTTATACTGCAGTGAGCAATATTGATCAAAGAGCTTATTAGAGAAAGGAGACTCATAAATTTCAAACAATTGGATACTGGGTCAAAATAATTTACAGCCAAGTGATAACTTGATATGGTATAAATTATGAATACTTTGTTAGTTAAGAGAAGGGAGAAATTAGCAAGCTTATAAAGAGAGAAAGACTCGTCTAGAACATGTGAACTTAGACTTGCAACATGAGCAAGGTTAAGATAGGGAGAAAAGGGAGGAGGTTATAGCTGGGAAAAACACAAGAGAAATGGCATAGAGACAGGTGGCCAGGATACATGGAAGGTAAAGTTGGGTGCTTCATAATTTATTTTTTTTTATTTCATTTATTTTTTAATTTTTTTTAACGTTTATTTATTTTTGAGACAGAGAGAGACAGAGCATGAACGGGGGAGGGTCACAGAGAGAAGGAGACACAGAATCTGAAACAGGCTCCAGGCTCTGAGCTGTCAGCACAGAGCCCGACGCCGGGCTCGAACCCATGGACCGTGAGATCATGACCTGAGCCGAAGTCGGATGCTTAACCGACTGAGCCACCCAGGCGCCCCGGGTGCTTCATAATTTAGAAGAAGAGATGAAAGAGTTGTAATAAGAGTGGAATATACTATTTTGTTGGCATGTCATATATATATATATATATATATATATATATATATGGTGTGTGTATAAATATCTGATCATATAGCTTCTGTCTTCCCAAAGGCACATATGTGGAGTTACTCTGAAGCGCTTTTTCAACCCACTCCATTCAAGGGCTGTCTCCATGTTGAAGGGGGAAGGGAATGAAGCTATGCAGGGAAGTCCCCAGTGAAGCAGAAGACAGGACCTGATGTAAAAGAGTGGTAATGCAACCGGCTCTTACAGTACCAATATTTTATAAGAAGTACAGATACTAATCTTTAGGTATAAAAAAACCCCACTATTTTTATCACTACAGGCCACCAGAGTTCTGCCCACGGTAGATAATAATAAAATAACACACACTTTTGAGTATTAATTATATGCCAGGTTTCTAAGTGATTTACATATATGATTACATGTGATTCCCAAATTAATGTATGAAAAAAGTTTCTACTATCATCTCCGTTTTATAGATCAGAAAAGAGGCAAAGAGATACTATATAATTATCCTAAGCTTACAAAACTACTAACAGGCAGGTTAAAGGGCAGTTTAATTTCAGAGTCTTTGTCCTTAAACACTTAACTAAATACTGATTGACCAATGCTAATTCTGGAGAGATTCCCACAGGCAGAGCCTTACGTTGATAAGTTTTAGGAGAAACATACTGTGCATTTGGAATTTTTTAGATATTAACATTTCCCTTATAATTACTACTAACATAATTATTACAAGTGAAACATCTTTGAAGCCTTCTAAAACCAAAGCTTTCCTTTTAGCACGATTCTTCAAATTAAACAAAATTCAATCAGTGTGTTTGTAAAGTCCCCTCTTCTATCACCTTTCGTCTTCAATCTGTTAGACAGTCTTACCGACTCTAACTCCCCAGAGTTCCTGAATCCAATTGTTTCTCATTGCTAATCCTGGTCAAAGCCCCACCATCTCTTGCCCAGACTGCTGTAACAGCCTCCTTCCCCACTTCTCTGCTTCCACTTCCACTTCGATCTCCCTATTTTTCATTCTCTAAGTAATAACAAAAGTGATTTTATTAAAGCATAAATCAGATCATGCTCAAAATTCTCCAAGGGTTTCCGAAAGCAATTCACAGGAAATCAAAACACTGTACCGTGATCTACAACATTCCACTTGAACTATCTCCTGCCCACTCTCTGCCCTCATGACCTATCATTCCACACATTTGTCACTATGCTCCAGGGACACTGGCTTGCTTTTGTCCTTTGATTATCCTTAGGTCATCTATCTCAGGGCCTTTGCACATGCTATTACCACTTACTACAATGCTCTATCTTCAGAGCATTTCATGGCTATCTCCTCACATTATTTAAGTATCGGTTCAAATGAAAGCTGGTGAACATCCGACCCTCATTTCGATTTATTTCTTGACAGCATTTACCACTCCCTTCCTTTTCTGGACTATTCCTTGCTACCTCCATGAGGAAGAGACATTAATTTACTATTGTACTTCCCATGCCTGCAACAACGAGTAGCTGTTAGGAGACAATATATAATTGTTGAATGGGTAAGCAAATGAATGAATAACTAATGAATAAATGAATGACTAATACAGTCCAGTAATAGTATTAGCAGTTGGGGATTCGGAAGTAAATAAAAAGACCCAATATCTGGCCTCGAATCTCAGGATCTACTTATTTTCTAAGAAAGTACAGTGTAAACTAAAACGTGAGGAACAGGGAGGAGTCAGCCAGGTGGAGAGTGTGGGAACAAGTTTTCCAGGAACATGGACTGTGAAACACCAAGGCCCAGAGTTTAGAGGGAGCTGAGCCTGTTGGAGCACTGTAAGAAGAGCAGCAACATGGCCGTTTTGGGGACAGAGAATCCAGATTTGAGGCTAAAGGGTAGGTCAGCCAGGGCTGCATAAGTCGTGCTAAGAGTGTGGCCTTTATCATGAGGAAATGTAGAGCTCTAGACAGGTTTTAAATCGGGAACTGATATCATATTAGGGACAAAAGCTTGGAACCCGAATTCAGCCAGTTGCACCTAAACTACATTTTAATAAAACTAAAACATGTAAACTCACAGAATGATGCTATGGGTTCAGGGTAGGGAAGCGTAATGCTGCATGGGAGTTCCTAGGAATGTGCAGAATTGTATGGTCAAGCTCACAGTAAGTCTCTCCTATAAATGGGTGATATAATGACTCAGAGCTAGTCAGAGAGGTAAGTACAGTCAAATATAAATCTTTCTTTGCATATTTCTTTTCTTTAACTTCTTTTCACAAAGCTCAGAAACAGTTTTTTTTTTTTTTTGTTTTTTTTCGTTTTTTTTTTGCTGGTAGGACAATTTCAGTTACAAATTAGTCCCAATTTTCATATTTTGCTTCTATAGAATGAGTTCAATATTATTTTTCCTCTTGTGTTAGGAGGCAAGGTAATTTAGACATGCTAAGCCATATTTCAGAAAAGAATATTGGCATGATTCTATCCGACCATTCACTCCATCAGTTTTCAGGAGTTACATTTTATTCTTGGGTATTTTTACTTTTAGGCATGTTTTTACTTTGTCTTCTCATGGCATAAAACACATATTTCTCTGAGATGAATATTTTTAGGATATAAATATATAATGTTTGCCCATTTTTCATGTTTTTCCTGATTCTCCTAAAAATGACAGGCACCTGGAAGGCTCAGTCAGTTGGGCGTCTAACTCTTGATTTTGGCTCAGGTCATGATCTCCTGGTTCGTGGGGTCGAGCTCCATGTCGGGTTCTGAGCTGACAGCATGGAGCCTGCTTGGGACCTTTCTCTCCCTCTCTCTTTGCCCCTTCCCTGCTCAATCTCTCTCTCTTAAAATAATTAAATAAATAAACTTAAAATAAAAAAAAAAAATACTAATGGAACTCCTACTATGTACAAGGTGCTGTGGGCATAGGCATATCAAGTATACAGATCATGACTATTTCAAAATAAAATCAAAACTAAGATTTGAGAATATGTAAAATTGATCCAGATAACTACCATGTTTTGGAAAGTGCTCATAACCATTTTCCCCATTGTTACAAGTATACAAATTAAATAATTTGCTTCTTATTTTCACATTCAGTTTTGTAAGCCCAATTTACTGAACTATAATATGAACACATGTTAGGGAGTAGAAGCCACCTGTAAGCTCTGCCGTTTGTAGCTTGCAGCTGGGGTTGGCACTTGTTTGTGCCATCAGCACTTTGCACGGTGCCTGGCACATAGCCGTGCTGAATAGTTACTGAATAGAATAGAGCGGGATAAAATTGATAGTCGGCCATTAGACTTTACTATTTATAATTGATTTATTTAAATGCCTGTGAGATTTACCATTGAAACGGATTCCATGTTAATGATGCCCACATACAAGTTAGCAAGGTACAATACTTGCAGAATGAACCTGTGTGCCCTTTTCGTTTGGCAGCTGCATTGTACTCAGTTTGTTTTCGTTTCACCTATACTGTGATTCACCAATGACCAGCTTTTGAGAAACAAGAATGTTCTTGTTTGTATGTGAATAATTTATTCACATTTTGTTCCACCCACCAATTTTTACTGACATTGAAATGTGGCATAATCTCAGGCATATTGTTATTAATATTAAAGCCATGTAAAACTAGGGCAGAAGTCTGTTTTGCATTAATAAAAGTCCTTATCAATGCAAAATATTTTCACATTATCCAAATTAGCAATGCAAAAATGCAAATGTGTTTCTCCAAGGATTTGAGAACTTGAGTTCACTTGGAATGCAGGTATTTCTAGTATTTGTTGAATATACTAACGTGGCAAATTTGTAAACTTTGAAGTGATCATTCTATTTCTGGCTTAGCAACTGTGAAAATTAATTAAATCATACTTGAAAATATAGAAAATATCTACATTTTTTTCTTCATTTACCTCCCTAAATAATTGAAACATAGAATGTCAACTTAAAGGTATATTTATAAAGATAATATCATAGGGTTATTAAAGAGACAGAAACCAAAATGGAGCCCAATGTGGGGCTCCAACGTACAAACTCTGAGATTATGACCTGGGCCGAAATCAAGACTCGGATGCTTTAACCCATTGAGCCAGAATCATCGAGCTACCCAGGCACCGCAAAAGATAAGTATTTACAATCAAGAAAATATAAAGCCAGGTTTATCACAGTTGTTAACGTTTTTGTCGGCTCATGATCTGATCTTGTCTGAATCTTTAACTTGTCTGAGTCTGCATTCGGTTTAGGCCACATGGCTACGCTGCTCTCCTTGTGTTGGTTGTGTGCTTCTCTGTCACTTCCCTCGTTTCCTGAAGACTCTACTACTGGGCCTTAAACTTTGTCTCCACCCATGTCCTGCCACCATCTAGGTGATTTCAGGGACTGTGGAACCACTTGACAAGGTGGTTCCATGAGCCACGATTTCCTTTTCCTCAATCTCCTTTTCCACCCCTGGGCCCTCCTGCTGCAATGGCCGCCAAAGCACCCACAGCTTGGTGTCTGTGCCACCAGGAGTGCATGTTCTTCTCACCCAGGCTTCTCTACTTCTCTACAGTTAACACTCCCAGCCATTCTCCACAGAAGAGCTAATTTGTGGAAAAGATAGCATCTACCATAGAGGAACTCTCTCAGCTGCCCGGCCTTAATTATGAGCTCCCTTCTCCCCTCACTTCCGAGTGAACAGAAGGAATATCACTCCTGTCATCTGAGACGAACATGCTACTTCTGCTTGGGGTCCCATCCTTTCCTGTGTTCAGGAATCATATCCAGTGTGTTATCCGTCTCTCTCCTGTGTGACCAGCCACTGGATCTGCTATATTCGAACCTTTTGGTCACCTTCCGACACTGCTAAAAAAAGCCCTTCTATCAATGAGACAGCTCTTATTTCCTCTGTACTTGAAGCACCGTAAATGAAGCACTCACATCTTGCAAGTCATTGAAATCTGGATTTCCTGTCATTCATTCGCACCATGAATAGACACTGACTGACAGCTGTCTATGGACAAAGCACTGTTCTAGGTGCTGGAATACAGCAGTTCATGAGACGCACACCCTCCCAAACAGAATCTTATAAGAAGCTCCTTTCAGAGATCGAATATGTCATTACTTTTTTCTTACTATACTTTCCATTCTCCCTTTTGATACAATTATCACTTGCCTAAATACATTTCAAAAATGAATATATATTTTATAAGTTCATCTTCTGAAAAGAATAATTTAACTATCTCCAGGCAGTAGGAACAAAAAAATAAAGTTGAGTAGCTTTATCCCATATAAACTATGGCTATAATTTCTAATATTAAACTGCACAACCAACTCTGATCTTCAAGAAGATACATTGGAAATCACTGGGGAATCAAAATAAACATAATAGTAAATAGAAACAACGTGGTACTAGTTCATTCTGCTGATTGTGACCATGTTTCAGTTTATTTCTCAAGCTTCCATGACCAAATTACTACTTCTGTGAAATTTGAGAATTTGAAATAATCTCCCTTTTGAATTTTGTAACATCTTTGTTTTTTTTTAAATTTTTAATGTTTTATTTATTTTTGAGACAGAGAGAGACAGAGCATGAACAGTGGAGGGGCAGAGAGAGAGGGAGACACAGAATCGGAAGCAGGCTCCAGGCTCTGAGCCATCAGCCCAGAGCCCAACGCGGGGCTCGAACTCATGGACCGTGAGATCGTGACCTGAGCTGAAGTCGGACGCTCAACCGACTGAGCCACCCAGGCGCCCCTGTAACATCTTTGTTTTAATGGTCACCATTACTGTCTGGAAATCCTTATATTAGTATCATATACCTACAAGTCTGTCATCCCCTTGATATCACAGATTCAACAGCTCACATGAAATCTGCTTGTGCATTGGAAGGGCAGTAACCTTGAGGATCCCTGAAAGTTCTAGCCTCAAATGCTCCTTGCTTACTGTGGTTTAGATTTGCCCTTATGTTTACTTAATTTCCACGGATATGCAGGAAATGATATATAAGGATGGAATGTCATTTCAATTTGCATCCATCTGCACAGATGGAGGTCAGTTTAATCCTCCCCATCCAACTCTGCAACATTATCCTGTTTCCCCAAATTTTTAGGTTATGCGTTTCCCTTTTGCTTCCATCACTGTCTTCCTATTTTACCTTTCTTCCTGCCTCTGCACTGCAGCAAAAAGACAGCAGACCTGAAGGATGCGGGCAGACACCCCATAACCAGCTAGAGATCAATGATACGACTGTAAACCAGGATCTGTAGATAACTGTAGGTAACTGAGAGTGAGCTTTATATAAAATTTATCATCTATTTGCCAAGGACCGAGGGGGCAGGTAGTGTGATCTAGTGTATAGAGAACTAATTGGGAGTCAAGAGACCCCGAGTCCATTCTGAGCTCCATTATAGCTGTGCTCGGTGACTCAGAGCAATTTTCCACATCACTCTATTTCAATTGTCCTCCCTGTAAATTGGATATACTACTTATCACCTACAACCCTCCACAGGCTTTGAAGATCTAAATGAGTTATTGCCTGTAGAGTAGTTTGTGCTCCCCAGAAAAAAGAACTACATACTTCATGATAGAAATGCTTTAATTTACACAAAATAACTCTGATACTATCATATCCTCACTCTGCAAAACAACAAAATGTGAATTTTAGAAGCTTTGTTTTTTTTTAAGGCAATAGGTAACTATAGGCACAGATGGGATGATAAAATTTATTCTCTATTCTAATTACATGTCAAGATGGTAGTAGGGATCAGTATCTTCAGAACAACAGGGCCAACGGCATCCCTGTGAAGTTCTAAAATCTTGAAGATGGTAAAGGATGCCACTCATAGTAGAAATGTCATTCATGAGCTGGGGTTTTAAGATGATTCTTCTAGAACGCTCCAAGAATATCTCAAATAGCTTCAAACAAGAAACAATCCAAATGTCCATCAAGTGGTGAGCAGAGAAACAAAATGGTATATCACACAGAGGAATAACACTCATCAATAAAAGGTATTAATTCATTTATTGACTGAGTAAATGAAAGAATTCACTGGGTGAACTGGTAATGTTACACTGGCCCAGAATCATTTTCATTGTTCGCAGCAAGCAGAGGACTAAGTGAAGAACTCTTAAACTAGGGGCGCCTGGGTGGCCCAGTCAGTTAAGTGTCCGACTCTTGATTTTGGCTCAGGTCATGATCTCATGGTTGTGAGGTTGAGCCCCGAGTTGGGCTCTGCGTTGGGTGTGGAGCCTGCTTAAGATTATCTGTCTCTGGGATGCCTGGGTGGCTCAATTGATTAAGCTTCCGACTCTTGATTTCAGCTCAGGTCATGTGCTCATGGTTCGTGAGACCCAGCCCTGCATCGGGCTCTGCGCTGACAGTGTGGAGCCAGCTTGGGATTTTCATTCTCTCTCTCTCTCTCTCTGCCCCTCCCCTGATTGCTCTCTCTGTTTCTCAAAATAAATAAACTTAAAAAAAATTTTTTTGAAAATATTCTCTCCCTCTCTCTCTGCCCCTCCCCTGCTCATGTGCTAGTGTTCATGTGCATGCACACTCTCTCTTGAACCAGAAAAGAATACTGGCCTGCATTATGACACTAGATGATTCCTACACACCACCACCCACTGCCTCATCTCAACAAGTAGATAAGAAAATACAAAATCCAAAGAGTCTCATCACAGCCTTATGTGCACCAGATACAGAATTCACTAAAGTAAGTCCAAAATGCATACACATGTGCCACAAGAGTAAGGAACTCTCTCCATTTTCTTATTCACTGCATTTCTACTCTTAGCACAGTGCTAAACAACAACAACAACAACAACAACAACAACAACAACAACAACAGGTGAATAACTGATGGTACATCTTTGGACTCCATGTCTTTAACCCAGATCCAGCCCAGATTCCCATTAGTTTTTTCATTTTGTTGAGATTTCTTGCCATAGCACCTGACACATTCCTGTATTTCTTGTGTGACCTTAATTCTATGTATATATACCATTTAGCCTTTAAAAATACATGTTCAAATGCTCAATCCATAAATCCAGGAGTTAAATTTTTAGAAAGATACCTAGGAAAAAAACAACATAAATTTGTTTATTAATGCTCATTAGCAGATTCTATTCATTTTACTTCCAGAACATATTCCTGAACTGTTCTGTAGTAGTCCTGGAGTCTTCATTTCACTCATGACAATGGCAAAAACACCTCCGAAGTGGCCTGATTCCCCAAAGATCCTTTCCATGGATTCTTTATAAACAAGCCAGAGAAGCCATTTAATGTAAGTATCATATTATGTCACTCATCTTGTCTATGACTCTCAAGGATTTGTGTCATTTACAATTGAACACAACTTGACCTTATGTAATGGAGTCCCCACCAACCTCATTTCTCTTTGCTCAAAACTCTTCAGCTACTGACATCCTTTCTCTTCCAACTCAATACACTCATCATAGCCTTAGCCCCTTTGCATGACCTGTTGACTCTGAAGTATCTAATGAATACTACATTAAAAGCACAAACTATGGGTTAACAGAAGAACTTTAACCAAGTACAGCAAATCTGGCAAATTCTGGAGCCAGATAGACCTGAGTTTGAATCTATAGTCTACCTCTGATTGCAATAAAGTCTTTCTTGGTATCTATGACCTTCAGTTTCCTCATATGCAAAATTGGAATCAAAATCTACCTTACAGGAACAGCACATTCCAGACACTTCATGAATGATTTAATATAAAGTAGGTTCTCAATAAATTGTTGTTAATGCCATAAATCAAAATATAATTTATACCCTTAAGAGAATTAAGCAGGTGCACCTGGGTGGCTCAGTCTGTTAAGCGTCGAGCCTGCCTGGGATTCTGTGTCTCCTTCTCTCTCTTGCCCCTCCCTCACTCACGCTTTGTCTCTCTCTGTCTCTCAAAAATAAATAAATGTAAAAAAAAATTAAAGGGGCACCTGGGTGACTCAGTTGGTTAAGTGGCCGACTTCAGCTCAGGTCATGATCTCATGGTTTGTGGGTTCAAGCCCCGCGTTGGGCTCTGTGCTGACAGCTCAGAGCCTGGAGCCTGCTTCGGATTCTGTGTCTCCCTCTCTCTCTGTTCCTCCCCCACTCATGCTCTGTCTCTCTCTGTCTCTCAAAAATAAAATAAAACATTAAAATTTTTTTTAATTTTAAAAAAAGAATAAAGCAAAAAGTGAAATTTCTAAATTTTTTGAATAATTTATTATTTTTTTATTAATTTTAAATAACAGTTTTTACATAATAGTTTATATCCAGGACACGTAAATGATATAGAAGTTCTAACTTTAAAAGTCTGCTCCAATGCAATTTAACAGACATATAATATGAGTCACATATGTAATTTTAAATATCCTTGCAGGACATTAAAAAAAGTAAAAAGAAATAGGTAAAATTACTTACTAATATACTTTATTTAACTCAGTATATTATCATGTCAACACATAATCGATATAAAAATTGTTGAGATCATTTCCATTCTTTTTTTATACTGTCTTTGAAATCTGATATGTGTTTTATTTCAATTTAGTTACTAAATTTTCACTGAGAGTGAAATACAGCCTTATCAAACCCCTACCAAAAGTACATTGTGGTTAATGGAAAAATATCTTCTCTGATTGTTTTTAAATTGAAATTTAAGATAATTAATGTCAAGTAAAATTAAAAATTCAGTCCCTCAGTCTCACTAGTCAAACTTCAAGTATTCAATAGCCACATGAGGCTAGTGGCTATTTTGGGCAGTATCGACTCACTTCATAGTCTTACCTTTTATTTATTTTATTTATTTTATTTATTTTATTTATTTTTTTAATGTTTATTTGAGAGAGAGAGAGAGAGAGAGAGAGAGAGCACAAGCAGGAGAGGGGCAGAGAGAGAGGGAGACACAGAATCCGAAGCAGGCTCCAGGCTCTGAGCTGTCAGCACAGAGCCTGATGCAGGGCTCAAACTCACGAACCAGGAGATCATGACCTGAGCCAAAGTTGGACACTTAACCAAATGAGCCACCCAGGCACCCCAATAATACATCTTTTTAAAAAGTAAGCATTTTACTAAGAACAGAAGGATGAAAGACGTGCCACATCATAAAGAAATTAACCAAAAACATGTATACGGAGGAGTATGTAAAATATCAAGTGATCAGTTATTTAAATTTGTTTATAAAAATTGCATCAAACAGACTTTCCTTTCCGAGAAGATGTGTCTGATTGGTTTCTGTTTGCTTTCTCGGTGAAGACTACAACAGTAAGCATCCTAGGAAAGACTCCAGAAACAGAGTGGTGAAGCATCTATTCTAATAGAAACGATGTGAGCTGTCTCCAGCAGTGGATGCAATAAAGATAGGGTAGGTTAGCAAAGATTTGCAGCTCCAAGATACCGTTCTGAATGTCAAAAGAGGACAGTGGATGAACACAGACCAGATGTCTTTCTCTCCAAAGGCCATGAGCCACAGTTCCCAAGCCTCCTGACTCCACACTGGAATTTAGATGCCATCAGAGGGAGGAGTTGGGGTGGCCTGAGAACTCAGAATTGGTGGAGTTTAAACTTTGGATTAATCAAGGATCTTTTCATCCATAGCAAACAAGGAATAAACTTTGGCAACTTTAGTAGAATATTACCAATATAATTTCTTGGTAATTTTCCAGTCCTCTAGAGTAATATTCCTTAAACTCTTTATACTTTAATGGTTTTACATTATATTATAAAAATATAAGAAATTAAAGATTATTTTGGTCCATTCTGTTGTTACGATGTGTGAGTGTGTGTGTGTGTGTGTGTGTGTGTGTGTGTTTGCATGTTTGTGCTTTCTTGGTTCAGTGTTGCCTGTCTAGTTGTGACTGTGGCATATATGCATAATTTAGATAAGTGTTAATGTTTTTATGATCTTCTGTAATTAGTAAGTTTTATAACATCTTTTTTTCTAAGCCTCTATGATACTAGTAAAGTTTGAATCTGTGAATTCCTTACCATTATTTAAAAAAATGGAAAGACAATTACCAAAGTCGTAACATCTAACTTACAAAGATGATTTTCTTATCCAAAAACTATTTATAAGACCAAATGATGCCACAGAGAAAGAATTTCCAACGAACCAAAGAGTTTCTTCAAATACCAATGATACCAAGTGATATTACAAATAAAAACACTTTGGTTCCTTCAAGAAAATAGTGAGTATGTATTACCCTGGTGTCACTTCCCAGCTATTAATGCTTAATTTACATTTTCTGTGAACTATGAGCACAGATTCTCCCGAAACAGAGTATAGGTCCTGCACTGTAATTACCTTTCTTAACCTTTTACTTAACCTTTTATGCCAATAAACCAACACTTCCTCACGTTGTCAACATGAAGAATTGTGCTGCTGTTTAGTTCAGGAGACGGACTGACAGTACAGAATATTAAATCAAGTTTTCTTATCTTCAAGTCATACACTTTATTTCTAGTATTTTTGAAGAGAGTAGTTAGAATATTTTTATTTAAATCTAATCTGTAGCTGTTAAAGATGACAACACATACAAAATATGATGGCAAAAATGGAAAGACAATTACCAAAAAAGAGTCGCTTCTCTGTTCATCATACCAAATAGATGTAATACTTTGACAGCTAATCAACATGTTTTTTTTTCCTGGCTGCTATATCTGTCCTGTTCCTCGATGACCTATTAATTTTAATGGCTTGCTGGACCCCCATTTAATGGTTCAATGAATATAATACATCTGTGCTTTTCTTTGCATAATAAAGTGGCCAAGAAAGCAAGATAACTTTTGAAGTTTATGTAGCTAGGGGTTCCCAAAACAATTCAAATGTTTCAACTTCCCATTTTAATTAGTAATAAAACTTACCTAAATTCTATTGTTAAACTTGCGAACCAGCCCTAAAAGTGAGGTGCACTCCACTACAAAAATGCCCGTTAAACCACACACATTTTTTAAAAATTATACTTAGCAAAATGCTCTTTAAATTCGCAATAAACTTCTTTCTCTGCATTACTTGTTTATTTAGTTTTGGATCGCTCTGGAGTCATGTTATTGCCAATAAATTTATCTACCGTGTATAGTGAAAATATTCAGTAATAACAATTTTCAAAAGTATGGACCTGTCCTACACATTTTCTCACAGACTTATTTTATTAGAATATTGAAATATTTGGCAGCTCTGATATTTTATAAATCTTAATTTTTTTCTACTAAATACACTTGTAGGGCTTTAAGTAGAACTTTATTAAGTTGCCTAGTGGAGTTTTTGTTGTGGTTGTTGTTACTGAGAAAGGGTCTGAGACTAACGAAAAAGAAATAATCTCAATTGGGCAGAAAGAGCATTATAACAATTTCACTCTATAAAACACGAGGACACATTTGTGATGTTTTTGATTCTATATATTTTCCCCAAATGAATCTAATATTTTTCACACACACATACACAACCTCATCTTCATCTTACGTCAAACAATGTGAAGTTTTAAAAACCCAACCTAGTATTTCATTTTTCCACTTGTAATCTGCAAAGTGTATCTCAAATATTGGCACTCGTTCTAATTTTTACTGTTGCTTTATTTTCACAAAAATCTATTTTGAAGTCCTATTTATATGCATTTCACTTTCTGTCCATAGGATTCCCCTAACTTTCTTGTTTTATTCCATTTCAAGGTATCTTGTCTCTTCTTCCTTCATTGTGTCCAAATTACTTTTCTGCATATTAAAGTTTGCTTGCCTTTTTCTTCATTCTCCCATGTTTTATTTAGCACCAGGTACAATCTTAACACCTACTCTTTTTATTTAATGTTATCCCATGGCTTTGGCCATTTCTTTGCACCCTGAATTCGATCTTTATTTCCATCAACCAAATTAGTGCCATTTTATCTAAGACCCTTCTAAAAGGCTGGGTTGTTTGTTTGTTTGTTTGTTTTTGAAATGTATTTATTTATTTTGAGAGAGACAGAGAGAGCACGAGCAGGGGAGGGGCAAAGCGAGAGGAGAGCACATTCCAAGGAGGTTCCTCAGGGTCAGAGCAGAGCCCTAAGCAGGGCTCAAACTGACAAAACTGTGAGATCACGACCCGAGCCGAAACCAAGAATTGGACACTTAACCAACTGAGCCCCCCTAGCACCTCTAAAAGACTGTTTGAAATAAAGTCAACCCTTTGGCCAGTAAGGCTGTGACCAAGACGTGGACTCCCCAGACAAGCCCAGGAAAGCTCTCAAGGTGCCAGGAGAAAAAGGTACAGGCATCTGCACAGGAGACTGTGGCTTCCAGCCCTGACTAAGCTCGCAGGGGCAATCAAGGCATTTCAGGCTCTCTTTAGACTGAATTGAATTCCATAATTCTCAAGCAAACAAACAACAAGAACAACAACAACAGAAAACTAGTCAAAACGACATTATCTAAGATAAATTATTACCATTACTGCACAATAAACAATACTAAAATGGCCCAGAAGCTTAACTGCATTACCCTCAACTCCTAAACTGTATCAGGGGAAGCTACATAATAAAAAGTTACTCTGCTTTGCATCAGCTCTCCTTGCTACCCACCTGTACCTATTTCTACATCCAGATATGCTACACACAGACACTGTTTCCCTTTCTGCAAATGTTTAATATAACATATTGGGAAGAGGAATGAGATCATTATTCAGTGACATCAAACCTCTTCTGTACCCTAGAAAGAGGGCAGCCCAGAGAATCCCCAACCACGGCATGCCTGAGGTTGACCTGGAATGCCTGGGGAGGGACACAGTTGCCAGGCCTTCTCTTTTCCACCTTGCCCTCAATATAGAAGGGGAGGCCATTTCCACTCCCTGTTTCTCTTCTCCACAGGAAAAGGAATCAGTGTGGGTTGAGAGCCTGGATTCCTTGGGCCATGTTTCTCTCTCAGGTGGAATTAAGGTGTCAGAGTGAAGGATATTTTGGATCTCATGCTTCTGTGGATGAAACTGTGTTCCGGTGGGGGGAGGAGGGTGTTTCCAGTCTCCGTGTGGCAATGTTCCCTGTCACCTGCCATCCCACTTTCAGGCAAGGTGTCTTCTGTCCTTCTCAGTTCCTCTACCTGTGGCTAAGCAGGTGAGGCCAATATGAGCTGGTACCTGGAGGCCCAGCTCTATTTTCTGTCCAGTTTCACCAGAGAAGTCTGTATTTGAGGGGTATGAGTCTGGCCCACTAAGAAAGCTGATGACCCTGTTTCTTGCTTGGTCCCAGTTTTTGGTCACCTAGAGATTTTTATCCAACTGCCGTCTGGAAAGGGACGGCATACCTTATGCCCAACAGCACGAAGCAGCTGCCTCTGACAGCCCAGAGACCTAACAGCAGTCAGATCTGGCTTAAATCCCAATAGGGAGACAAGGTAATTGGGAAAGTTGTACAATGTCACTAAGCTCTGATCGCTTTATTTTAAAATTAAGACAATGCGACCTTGATGGTTGTTTTAAAAATCAATTTAGGTAATGATTGTAAAGCGCCTAAAGTAGTACTTGGTGTGCAATCTAGTGGCCAAGCTTTGATAAAAGTGACTAATTAGGTGTGAACTGCATTCAGTCCACTTACACATGAAGATTTTCCCCAACTACTTGAGTGAGTTTGTAACCACATATTACTTTTGGGGGGCCTGAATAAACGATGACCAATTATTACAAACACAGTTTTTCTTAGATCTTTTCCCAAAGTTATGAAATAAATTCATGCTCCACATATGATGTTCAACTGCTAAAGTGAAAGTGACTATATTTATAAATGAACAAAGACAAGGCAATCTAACAGGCTTTGTATGTTAGGGATAATCAATATAAATTATTAATCTAAAAAAGAAAACACTTTTTGGGTCCTAGAATACATTTATAGAAACCAAGGCGTTTCATTTAGCATATAATATCTTCACAATAATGTTTTTAATATGAATGTTGACTCACTTATCATATCATCATCTCATATCATAATATCATATATTGTTATAATGACAAGTTAGTAAATGAAAGTCTATTAACTAGTGACAAACAAACATTTGGAGAAAGTAGTAAATATTTTTTATTTTTTTGAATATTTATTTATTTTGAGAGAGAGAGAGCATGTGAGAGCAGGAGCGGGGGGAGGGGCACAGAGAGAAGGAGAGAGAGAATCCCAAGCAAGCTCCATGCTGAGCCCCAATGTGGGGCTCGACTTCATGACCGTGGGATCATGACCTAAGATGAAATCAAGAGACGGACACTTGACTGACTGAGCCACTCAGGCGACTAAGAAAGTATGCATTCTGTGATAATACGTAATAATTTACTCTGATATCCTATAATACCATTGAGTTGCGAGGCATAGGAGTTAAATTTACCTAAGCTAAAAACACTGTGGCCTAAGGGAGGACTTTTGAAAAATAATTGTTTTATTCATGTAAAAAAGAAATCTTTTTGTAGGCAACAAGATGTCATTAGCAGATTACTGGTTCTCCCTTCTCAAGATAAGATAGAAAAGCACATTGAACAGTATGCCTAAAATTATAATCACTACCAATTTCACTATGGACAGAATACTAGAGGTGAGAATTACTGAAGATTTAATCTAGTTCAATAACTTCATTATATAAATAAAGATGGTGATTAAATGACTTTCCTAAAGTGCCATAGCAGCACCAATGCATGTGCCAAACTGGGAGAGTATAATCACAGCAGACAGGTTTTTGCATTTTTCTCCTCCTAACTGGAGTAACATCATCCTTAAGAGGAACAAAGGTGATGATGAGCAAATGTGATCGACTTACTCATGTGTGTCCTCTATAAAATAAAGAATCTTTTCTGAACTGTTTCACATGGTAGGTTTAATAAAGACTACAGAACATGGGGTGCCTGGGTGGTTCAGTCGGATGAGAGTCCGACTTTGGTTCAGGCCATGATCTCATGTTTGGTGAGTTTGAGTCCCACATCGGGCTCACTGCTGTCAGTGCAGAACCCGCTTTGGATCCTCTGCCCACCCCACCCCCCCCCCACCTTCCCACCATTCATCCCCCCTCCCTCTCAAAAATAAATAGAACATTAAAAAAAAAAAGACCACAGAACTAAACTGATAGTGACTACTCAATCAGAGGTCAAAAATGGCAGCCTGCATGGTGAGTCCACCAAAAGCATATTTTTATTTGATCAGTTCCATGTTTGGGACATAAACCTCAGCAAAAAATTAAATAATTCTAGTATACCAGCTTTATTGAAAAATCACATGGACCCTTATCCCATGTGGCCCAGGGTCTCATGTGGCAATATTCATCTAGCAATAAACTGTGGTTGGCGACTGCCTGTTTGATGGGACAAGAACTCCTCCATTTATTATAGAAGCTACCATGTCTGTTGTTTCACATTCAGTTCAATTATACTATCCGCTTGGCCTGGCTTGGGTGGGTACTTGTGACCACCTGTAAAGATGATCATATCAACTAGTAGAATACTTTACTATAACCAGTATGACCTTTCAGGTACATCCCAAATCTTAAGAAGTACGATCTGTTATCATGCACATGGGATGCATGGTTAATTGCTTCTGTTCCTCTCTTTCATGTGTTGATTTGGAGTCTCCAGGTGCACTATTTCACCTGAACCCCACAATAACATGTAAGGTAAATGACCTGAGTTTTAAAAGTCATATATTACAGATGAAAGAACTGAGACTCAGCAAGTTTCAGACACTTGCTTGAGACAACTCAGTAAATGGCAGACTGCTGTTCAAACTGGTCTTCTAAGACCAACAGGCTTTCAACTATATCATGTTGCCTTACCATATCAGTCACTGGGATTATATCGTATATCTTAATGTACAAAATAAGCTTCGTTTTTAACTTGCTCCCCAATAACCACATTAAGTCAGAAAGCAAGTTATCGCATTGTAAACTCATTCATTTACTATTTTTATTATTCATATTTACCACTTATTTTAAAAATTAGACCTAACTCGGGGCACCTGGGTGGCTCAGTCGGTTAAGCGTCCGACTTCGGCTCAGGTCATGATCTGACGGTCCGGGAGTTCAAGCCCCGTGTCGGGCTCTGTGCTGACGGCTCAGAGCCTGGAGCCTGTTTCGGATTCTGTGTCTCCCTTTCTCTCTGCCCCTCCCCTGTTCATGCTCTCTCTCTGTCTCAAAAATAAATAAACGTTAAAATTAAAAAAAAAAATTAGACCTAACTCAAATAACTACTATAGAATAACACACTGAGGTGGAGGAACCGTCGGAAACTAGCATTCCTTGTTCGGAGAGATCATGTCCTTTATATCCTCATGTTTTTTGCCTAACAATAACTTTGCCAGATAACCCAGGGATAATCACACCTACTGTTTACCAGTGATGGGGCTTTATTAGGAACTTTCCATTAAAAAAACTAATTTTGGAATAATCCCATGAGGTGGGTGTTATAATGATAACTACTTTAAAGATGAATAAACCGAAATTTAAAGTGAGTAATAAGCAAGTTACCTGATTTTATGCAACTTGAAATGTGACATATCCTTTCACAAAGTGGAGTCTTTTTCTCCACAACATAACCCTAGGGCTTGGCTAAGAGACTTTGTTTGGTCCACAGAATAGTAGCAAATTAGATGTCAGCACAGGATACAAAAGGACGGGCCAGTGCACAGGGCACTATTCTATCCACTTCATTTGCAACGTGGAGGCCTCTATGTGAATGAACCCAAGCTAAGATAGGAGAGATCATGTTGAGAGAATCCAGGTTCATTGGCCAATGGCCTGGTGACTGCTAGTCTTAGGATGAGGCCATCCTTAACTGTCGAATGGATAAATAAACTATGGTAGATGTACAAATCCATGTTGATACACAGCAAACTGTATGATCGCAAATGGATTATACTAAGTAAAAGAAGCCAGACCAAAAAAGGCTGCATATTGGAGATTCCGTTTATGCTATTCTGGAAAAGACAAAGGTATACAGCAAGGTAGTTCCCAGAGGTTAGGGTTAGGAGAGGGACTGACTACAAAGGAATGCCACAGGGAACCTTCAGGGATAATGGAACTATTCTGTATGTTGATTGTGGTTGTAGCTTTATGAAGCTATGCATTTGTCAAAATTCATAAAACTATAACAAAAACAAGTGAGTTTGAGGCATGAAAAGTAAAACAAAAATTTAAAAATTCTCTTTCTCCATGTTAACTTTGAAGCCATGCAGAATTAATGGTGTTGAATTTACGAAGGACCTGGGGTATCTCGATTCTGGATCTGTTCTTTACCAACTGGGTGATTTAAGTAAATGCCATAATGTCTCTCAGCCTCAGTTTAGAAAATGAAAAGTGGAAATGATAATACCCACTTTACACTTCCATGTCTTCATCTGTGAAATGAGGCAAGTAATACTCTCCAGAGTTATGGTTGAGATTTAAATGAAATAATGTCTGTAGAAGGCTTGGTACAAACTGCTCAATAAAAAGAAACGATGGTGGTGTAGATGCACATCGTGATGAAGAGGAAGAAGGAGAAGACAAAAAAAGAAGAAGGAGTAGAAGCAGAAAAGAATGATAATCTACATTGGGCAGCACTATATAGGGAGAATTTATGTCTCTAGGAAACAGATAACATTCTCAGAGTTCTGATTTTAAGTTTATGTTGTGTCGTATGTACCTCCTAAAAGACCCTTGCATCGCATAGGTAATG
The DNA here is from genome assembly GCF_046562875.1 of Panthera onca. Taxonomy (NCBI): domain Eukaryota; kingdom Metazoa; phylum Chordata; class Mammalia; order Carnivora; family Felidae; genus Panthera; species Panthera onca. The sequence goes on along the minus strand of NC_138356.1, from coordinate 13,828,691 downwards.
AGACTTTGAACAAATGGAGGCTTTCAAGATGAACAAATTCAGCAGATATATATTAGGTACCTCTTACACGCAAAATACCATCAAACAAGTGTTCCATGTAGTAATTGCATTTATAATATCTAAAAGATGTCTTACAAGAAACTACAATGATATGTTATAGATCTTCGACTTAATCCTCGATTGAGGAGGCTCCACTGTAACCTTACTTGTTACCTCTGATGCAAGTTATCCTTTGGAATCTCCAGGCTCTGCATCCCGAAGCCTTGTGGCATTCTGGAAACTCTGCATGTATGATTATGACTTTTCAGTGAAAGCTATTTATATTATTTTGGTGTCCTTGTCTATATCAAACCCTTAGAGTCAAGAAAATCATCTAAAGCCACTGAATCTTTGGATGATTAATGCTCAAAATATTAAACAAGGTGCTAGTGCACATCTGAGTGCAGTGAAGTCCTAAGAGATAGATGGCGACCCATCACTGGTGAGGGTAAGGAGGGATCTCGGGCTCCCTTGTCCTAAGAAACAACTCAGGTTAGGATTGCTGGAGTTTAACTATAAAGGAGAAGAGCAAAAGGTCAACCTGCGCATGCAGATGGATAAAAATTTTATGTTCATGTCTAAGAGGGTACTCATGAATATGTATATATTGATATTAATATTAAGCCAGCTGTCATATACTGGAAAGAGCACCAAGCTAGGAGTCAGAAGAACTGGGCTCTAGTTCTGGCTGCAGACCAAAGTCTCCCCATCCCATCTGTCAGAGTCCTGGACTCGAGTAAAATCACTTAATCCAACTATTTATATAACTGGCCATTTTACCTACTTTGGGGCCAGCATGGGGAAATGATTTACCTTTGTATGGCTAAACAAAACCTCATTTCCTTGTTTTATTTAATTTATAAAGTTTTCCCTTAATTTACAGAAAGCACCAACCTAATGAAATAGCACTTTTTAACCTAAAGGATTAGATATTTCACCCCCAGGGGTAGTGAAGGAGACGATAAAAGGGCATCCTTGTACAAAGTGGTTGCATGCATGCTAGATGCTTTAGGCAAAGAGTGAAATTTTAGCTTGAGTTTGATCGGCAACGTAGAAATGTCTTGGTGATAGGCAAGAAAGCTGATTCTCAGTCTTCATATGAAGAAAGAAGTAGGTAGAAATTTTGACTACGGGAAAAATTATCAATGCCAAGGGGAAGAAAAGCAAACTAATTAAAGTTCCAAACTTTCAGAAGTAATAAAGGGTCTTGGACAAGTATGGAAATAGTACTTTGTTCACCTTTATGATTCTAGAAAATATAATATGGAATAAAGCACAGTTAATTTATGTTTTTAATTACAAAACCAAGTAATTGATATTTTTAAAAATAGGGAGACTTGAAAGTGGATCACTACGGGATGTTTTCAATAGGCCCCATAAGAAGTAAATTATAAAGTCCCCATCTGTGCCTCACAGGAAAAAAAAAATCCATTACCATTCGCTCTTTATTGGTATTATAGTTCTTCAAAATGGCTTACAACCGAGCTTATATTTCACACATGAACGTTTGATTGAGCTCACCTATTGGGATCTGCTCTAAGTGCCCACATTTTTAGTAGCAGCTGTAGATTGCAAAAACCTCAGCTTTTATAATGTTTTACAATAATTGAGGGAGCTTTCCCTTTGTTTTGCTCTCACTTTATCTCACTTGAATGTTAAACAGAAATTACTCAAGTTTGGAAACTTAAGGGTTGAAAATGGAAGCTTGTTTATCTCACAGGTTTTAGACTGCCTTTCTTACCTGTTTCTTGCGACAAGGCTTTCCCGAGACCAGCACAGAGGTCACTCAGCCCTGCGCACTGTCCCCTCTGTCGAAATCCTAACAGAGGCACATATTCAGCAATGGGGGTATTAGGGCCTTGGGTACTGATGACCAGTGCCGGCAACTGGGGCATCCACCCGCGAGATTGTCTGGTAAGCCAGAAGATGTAGATATCCCTGGAATGCTCTGGCCCATACTGCCATTATCATCTCATAGGAGAAAAAGATGGAAGGCTCATTATATGAAAGTGGTAACCAGGAGGAATAGAAACAACTAGACTTATGGCAAAAGAGAATGTTTAGAGGCAGGTGGCATTCTTGATTATCCTACTGAGGCTTAAGAGTGAGTGCATTTACCTTTTGAAAGTGCAAAGTATGTATTAATTTAAAAACCTTCTCATGACATCCTGGCTCATATTAAAGGCTGTGTTGTCTATTTCTCATTCTTCAGGCAGAAGCCTCCCTAAGCCTTTTCAAACAAAAACATTTTATCACGTTTTTAAATCATGTTAACATACTAGTTTCCAGACTCCTTTACCAATCCATTTTATTACTTAACAGCCTTAGCTGCCAAGAAAATCTTTCCTGAATAGAGTTAACTGCCTCAGACAGTGAAACAGGATGGCAGGGAGATCTATGCAGATTCAAGTCCCAGCTCTACACTGATGAGCCCTGCCTGACTCTCATTATCCTCGTCTATAAAATGAAAACATCAGCTTGAGCAGATAACCAATGGAAAGCTTCCTAGTAGACAATCTGTCCCAAGGAAAGACAGGTCATATCTACCCATGTTACAGAGTAACTTTATATTTTCTAGTCTATAAAGGCAGTAATACAGAAGAGCACAGACACCCTTCATGGACTTCAAAATAAGTACCATTGTCAACCTTCTCTTTTGCGATCCCTTAAATTGCATATGTGCGTCCAGAGGCCATTAAGAATTAAAACTACAGGGGTGTCTGGGTGGCTCAGAAGGTTAAGTATCTGACTCTTGATTTCCACTCAGGTCAAGATCTCACAGTTTTGTGGGTTCAAGCCCCAAGTCAGGCTCTGTGCTGGCAGTGCAGAGCCTACTTGGGATACTCTCTCCCTCTCTGTCTCTGCCACTCCCCCACTCACACTGTCTCTGTCTCTCTCAAAAGAAATAAATAAACCTTAAAAAATTAAAACTACAACGTGCTTAATAATCAAAAAATTTAAAAGAAATTGTTGAAAATGGTTGAGAAATGAAGCATTTAAAGGAAAAATAAGTCTACAAATAATTTTTAAATGCCTAAATAAGGGAATCTGAGAGTTTTACTTTGAAGGAAGAATAAAGAGAAAAAAGTTGTGTTTATATGTATGAAATTATGCATTTGTATCTGTGGGGGGCGGGGGTATGAGAGACCAAGAGACAGAAGGGTTTTTTAAAAGGAAGAGTGTACGTGTTCTCAGCAATCAACATCTTTTTAAGAGTAGAAATGAAAATTCAGTCCTAATTAAATGCTAATTGGGTAGTAAAATGCATTTTTATTCTATTGTTAATTTTCCATTACATTAACCTCCTCATCAAAACTTATGCTTATATACTAAAGTTTTCTAATGATAGAACTTCATGAAAAAAGTTTAGAATGCTTTATCTGCAGAAAACGTAGGTCTTTCTACTGGGTCACTTCATGCTCTATAGAGAAAAAATATATATACATATAAGCAATTAAGCATAAAAGTAGCTATTGTGACTTAAGTGAGTATCTTCCATAGATACCATTCTAGATAAGAGACTAAGATTAGATATAAATTCACCAACATCTAGAGAAAAAATGTTTTATATGTTTTATTTAAATTATCCCAGAACCGCATCAAACATGTGCTTTTACAGAAAGAATGAAGTCTGAACATATGGGCATTTGAAAGGCCCATAATATGATTCCCCTTCTCCTTTCAGATACGACTCCCGACTTCCCTGTCAGCTTCTGAAGGACAGAGAATCTTGGTCACCTTCCATTCCCAACATTTTGCGAGAGCTTAGCTTGTGGCTGGCACTCAGGAAATATGTCGAAAACCAAACAGGTCACACAAGTTTATTCACTATTTTCCAGTACAATTTGTGCATTTTCCCCTTGACATTTATGCTCCCAAGATTTTTTCAAACAGAAAAGGCCTTTACTCTTTTTCCTTTTTCTCTGCCTATTTCAATTCAATCTGTTTTTAAGGATGAACTCAAGTATCACCTCCCTCATAAAGGTAAACCTCCGAACCTCTTCTGACTATCCACTGGTTGCACTCACTCTTCATTCAGGAAGCAACTGTCACAACCGGCTCTGGATTCGTAGCACCACATGACAGGACAGGGATCAGGAGCCTTCTAGTGAGTCCGCAGGTTGGACACTGGAGTATAGGAGCAAGACGCAGAGGCAGTTACCACAGCTTTACACATGAAAACACGAGTCTGCATCGAGATCCATCCACAGGGAAAATGTCATGGGAGCATAACAGACGGGCGGAGATGCAGGATGTCTCAGACAATGGCAGGCCCCTGCAGAGAGGAAGGTATCACGTGGGAGTCTCTGTTGAGAAAAACTGGTGTTCAAGGGAAGGAATTGCAGTACTCGGGGACACTAGTGGACTGGAGATGGCATCAAGCTGTGACAAGCCAGGAAGAGAACAGAGATTCAACTTGGGCCTGGACCCTTTGGGACTCACCAAGTAGAGGATATGTTAAGGCAAAAGTAAGAAAAGAGGCTAGAGAGTCTAGAACATCAGGGAAGGCCTTCCTGCAGAGATGAACATTTTCTAAATTTCCTGTTAGAGGTTCGTTGTTAAAATCCCATTGCGTAGTATGTAACGTCTTACATGTCCATGAACATAGAACACTTAGATCCCAGAGTAAAGTCAGATAGGTTTGGGGCTCCTGGGATGCCTTACTCTTTCCTGTAGAGAAGTCCTTATGGCCCGGCATGGTGTTCTTCACAGCTTTTAACAGTGTCACTTCTACATTTTGCATTTTATCTGAGTGGTGTTCATTAGTGGGTGAATCTAAGCACCTTCAGGGCAGGGATCACCTCGGCTCTCTCCTTTGCTGCGTCCACAGCTTCTAACACAGTGCCCAACACCAAGTAAGAACTTTGGGCATGGACTTACAAACACCATGGCAGGGAAACAACCAGTCAAAGCTGCTACAAGACAAAAATGACACACAACTGCAGCAACCAGATAAGGGGACTGAAGTTCTGTCAAAAACAAATCCTGAGAAATTGTTGTCGTTAAATATCATTTGTTTTTCCAATTAGAGTTTTATTTTTTTTTTAATTTTTTTTTAACGTTTATTTATTTTTGAGACAGAGAGAGACAGAGCATGAGCAGGGGAGGGTCAGAGAGAGAGGGAGACACAGAATGGCTCCAGGCTCTGAGCTGTCAGCACAGAGCCCGACGCGGGGCTCAAACTCATGGACCGTGAGATCATGACCTGAGCCGAAGTCGGCCGCTTAACCGACTGAGCCACCCAGGCGCCCCCCAATTAGAGTTTTAAAAGGGCCTATGAGTTATGCATTTTAACATGGTCAAAGACTCTTTCTGGAGCTGGTTGGCCTTTATCCCGAATAGTCTCTCCAAGTAGTAGGATATGTTCTGAATATACTTTGCTTATGAAATTCCAGTCTCTGCAGTCGCTAAATTAGGTAGGTAGGACTGACACTTGACAGTCCTAAATATGGCACGATTGTCTAGTCTTATGACTCAAAAACCAACTGAAGCTGGATGCCTGAATAAAAGACTCGTGGGTTCATGGCTACTAAGCAGCCTGGACAACATCTGCGTCAGTTCTGACTCCCCGGTCTGAGCTCTCTCCATGGCATGCCACTGGGGATCACATTGTTACGGCATGTGGTTCACATTTGCTCATTTCCAGGGCCTGCCAGCTATGGGTTTCAAATGTGTTTTCAAAGGAAAAACCTGCAGTGCTTATCGATGTTGACCTACAGCCTTTGTGCTGTACGTCACAGTGTTCACAGACCTGACTTAACTGATCTATGGAAGTTACTATGGAAGGAACTATGGAAGGAACAAAGGCCTGATCGCATTGCTCCCATTTTACAGGTGACAGAATCAAATCTCTGAGCTGAAATGACTGGCTTACGATCAAGCAGCCGGTGGGTGAAAAAGCCTGTCTGGTTAATTCAAAATGTACCAGACTGACCTTGATTTCAATACTGAGAATTTGTTTCAAATTTGTTTCAAATAATGCATCTCGATGAAAAGAGCATGGCTGATTTAATTTGGGGCGGAGGGGACAGAGCATCTACATATAAGAAATAGTGAAAATAGAATACTCAAAGGATTAACAAACCCACAAATAAAGGAAGCAAACACTGTGTAAACGCCGTGACAAGATTAGACAGCTCTCTTTCTGTGCACCCAGGTTTTAGTTGTGATTACTTTTCCTGAAGTTTAATGTTTAAATGGTCCGCTTTATCCAAACAAATGGAATAGGCACACGCTGTGGCATTGCTGTACATGTTGTTACACATTGTCTATCACATGGAATGTGCTTCTCATTTTAACACACATTTGCTCGAGGTTCGACTGACTGGGGCTTGGCCGGATGCTCCAATCTGCTCCCCACTCCCGCCTCTAGGATTGCTTTGTTTGCTAGGACTTCCTTTGCTAGCGGAACCTGTGAAGCTATAAAGTAAAACCATTGCATCGATGTGCAATTTGCCACTAAGAATCCGGCATTTCATGGTTCAAACTCATAGTTGAAAACTAGCAGCAACCTGCCTGGGGGAAAACACTCATTTTGCTAAAGCCGCGAAACGATCCTTCTTGGCTTGGAGTCCTGAATTCTCAGGCATCCGAGAGATTGCATCACTCCTGGGGAAACCAAGGCATAATTTTAACTTCAAGTGCCAATTTAGGTTTAACGGAGTTAGACTGCAATTGTCGATACTAATGAATTAGACTCAGATTCTGCAGACGGTCTGTGGTCTAGTAATGAGTATTTTCTTTGAGATTTTTCGTGAATAGCACTAGCCAAAAGTGATCTTATTCGAAAGATGGCCACTGATACCATTCTCATTTTGAGGACTGTATTGTAAGCAGGGTGGCTTTCTGAGGTCAAGAAGTATAATTGCTACAGAGGGCACTGGGAGGCAAGTCTACAACTCACTGTAGTGACAATGAACACCTTTGTGATAAGGAAGTGCCTTTGTCGACCGACTGCTGCAACTGATGACAACTCCTTTCCTCGGTGCAATAAAAGGTAACTTAAATCTTCATTTAAGTAAGTTTTTGATTTGATTTGCTTGCCTTGCAACTTTACACCGAATGATCCATTATTTCCACCATAAAGGTTCTTCCCAGGAACTAAACTGTGTGTCTGAAATAACTTATCCAAAGCCTTGGTTTAGAAGCGTTCTAAATTTCCAAACTGGCAGAATGCAGTAAGACATGGGAGCAAAATAGATTAGTATCATCTCCCCTCTCCTAATGAGAATAAAGGGTCCAAAAAATATTGGTAAGTAGGTGAGATTTCTGAGTTATTCTAACAAGTCTAGTAACTCTTATGAAATCATGTTCATTTTAAAAATAAAGACAGGAGAATTTCAATATAAAAATCTTAAAAGTAAATCTAGCCAGAAAAAATTTCCAATCCATTTTTATCGACTTAATGATAGAACATTCAACATAAAACACTTTAATTTTTCAGAATTCATCTAAAATTTGACAGCCTTTTAGAATAACCTCAATCTGGACCTAAAAAGGATAATACCTGACATGAAACACAGCACCTCACAGGATCCTGGCATTTAATTATCATAAATAGCTCCATACCGACTTTCTTTCTAGTGATATTTTAGAAAACCCAATGTTATTTTCTTAAGCTAATTTTCCAGAAGCAGAATTTTTGAGTCAAAGGAAAGGTATGAAATCTACAATTTTTATTTTTTATTTAAAAAGTAATTAATGTTTATTATTTTTGAGAGAGAGAGAGAGAGAGAGAGAGAGAGACAGAGCACAAGTGGGAAGGGCCAGAGAGAGAGGGAGACACAGAATCTGAAGCAGGTTCCAGGCTCTGAGCTGTCAGCACAGAGCCTGACTCGGGGCTTGAACTCATGAGCCGTGAGATCATGACCTGAGCCAGAGTTGGACACTTTACTGATTGAGCCACCCAGGAGCCCCGAAAATCTACAGTTTTTAAAGAAATGTTTTGCTAAATTGTTCTCCAGAATTTGCTTGTCCTAACAGCAGGTATAAGAGTGTTTATTTTCCAGGGCATTTGGTTGTCTCAGTTGGTTGAGTCTCCAACTTTTGCTTTTGGCTCAGGTCATGATCTCAGATCCAACTCCGTGTCAGCTCTGTCCTCAGTGTGGAGTCTGCTTAAGATTCTCTCTCTCCCTTCCTCTGTCCCTCTCCCCAACTCACATGTGCGCGCGCGCTCTCTCTCTCTCTGTCTCAAAAAAAAAAGAATGTTTATTTTTCTAAATAAAATCAATAATAGACTATAATTTTTAAAAATACCTTCAAAAAGTGGGAAGGGGAATTGCTTAAAGGTGCACTTTAGGATCAAAAGGTGAAGGACAATAAAAGGCAGAGAAAAAACACGGTCATAGTTCTCATTTTATCCTTCTGCATCAAAATTTTTGCTATTTTGACTTCCTTTTAATTGTGAAGAAAGTGGAGGGAAGTCATCTAAGTAAAGAGAAAATGCAATGAAATGCTCTACACCATTTTAGCTACTCTTCAGAATTACTCAATGGTCTCCTAGCCAAAAGGACTTTCAGGTCACTAACACAAATATTTAAATACCGACTCAGAAACCCAAGTCTGTTGAAATTTACATGAAAGACTTTTTGAGCAATAGATGAATTATGCCTGCTTACTGAAAGATTTGTGAGAAAAAAATATTATAGGCACAAATATGGAGGGGAAGGAGAGAATATAACACATATTGCTAAATTCTCCCTTTCCTTATTTTTAGCATGTTTAGAAGTAGCACTTTCAGTGCTTAGGATTGTAGCAGTTATTTCTTAGGTGGAATACATACCAACAGTCTAGTAGGAGTAAATAAACAGTAACATCATAAGTATAGGACCATGAGTTTTCTATATTTTAACCACATTAGTAAAAATTGATTTGATCATCCAAAAAGCCTTATTTGTACTCAAATCAAACTACAACCAAACCACCATGGAAAGAAAGGCAAGAGGCTTTGGAGACATGTATCATGGGCAACAAAGCACAGCTGGGAATGCAGCATTAACACTTTCTGAGATTTAGAGCCTTTATGTGCATTTATTCCAACTCCCACCAGAATTTCCCAACTGGGTCATGTCAAAACTAAGTCTTTTCAATGTCCAGTCAATTGTCCTTCTCAGAAGCCTCATGCCAGTAAAATCTACTTTAGTTTCTAATACTAGGCCATCTCTTTCTTAAAATCACCGATTAGATTCTGTAGGTCTGTCCTTCCAGGGTTTAGATAGGCTAAACGTAAAAGGAAATTTAAGTCTTAGAATATACTCAATGATGGGGCACCTGGGTGGTTCAGTTGGTTAAGCATCTGACTCTTGGTTTTGGCTCAGGTCGTGATCTCACTGTTTCTGAGATTGGACCCTACACTGGGCTCTGTGTGGACAGTGCGGAACCTGCTTGGGATTGTCTCTCTCTCTCTGCCCCTCCCTTGCTTGTACATGCTTCCTCTCTCTCTCAAATAAATAAATAAACTAAAGGAAAAAAAGAACATACTCAATGTTATTAGGAATAACTTTTGAAATGATTACGTATACATGCAAACATATGTTCTTAACTCAATATTTATTTTTATACCCGGACTACAAATACAAATTGATAAACTGTTTCTTATTGGCCTTTTTGTTAATTTGAATATTCTTTGAAGCCACATATTTTCCACTTTTACATTTAAGGCATAATTACCGTAATACTAAAATTCAACCATTTTAGTGGACAGTTCTACAAATACTGTTAAATGCCTAGGATGAAATCACTTCTGCTACCATCCAGATATAGAACATTTCCATTACCCCACAAAATTCCCTTTGGCTTCTTCGTAATAAAATGTCCCTCGCCCCTGGCAATCATTTCTCCTATTGCTTTGCTTTTTCTAGAATATTTTATAAATAGAATGATATAGTATGTAGCCTTTTGAGTTCAGTTTCTTTTACTTAGCATAATGTATTTGAGATTGACCTCTTTGGTGCTTATCAGTAGTTCATTTCTTTATACTGCTGAACAGTATTTCATTTTGTGGACAGACCACCATTTCTTTACCCATTCCAAAATTGAAGGGTAATTTTTAATTTTACAGATCTCATTTTCTTTTCATTAAGAAAAATAAAGTTACATGGTCCAGTTCTCCATTTTTAGATCTTGGAGTCCCTCTTAAATTACATTCCCTTTTAGAACCTCTGGCCTTGAGATTACACTTATCTCTGAATTTTTTTAATCGCCTGATATAGCTCAGATTTCATTCTCTTACTATGAACCTCACTTCCACATTGAAAGTCTATTTTTCTTCAAAATAAACTCACACTCCTAACAGACTGTGTTTGAATTCCCAATAAGAGCCTTTTGAACCTATTACTAAATCCTTACAAAATCAGGCATTGTTATATGGAAAGATGTTTTGATGTTACCTCTACACGGTAGGCAAACACCTGCGAGTTATTTCTTGCAGAGAGGAGACGGCACGAGAATTCCTTTCAGTCTTCCCTTTCTTTCTATTGAGAATTTTGTCATTGTACCATAATGAAAGTAATGCTAGCTATTGTTTTAAAAATAAATGTCTTCAAACAAATTGGGCTTAATAAAATACTAACTATAGCTCCTACTTGACAGAGTGTTAACCCAAAGTGATCTAGCTCTGTCTTTATGTGTGTTCTGCTCTTTTGTAAATACTTCATACAGTTGTGACTTTATTAGATTGTAATTGGTTGCCATCTTTGTAAAACAACCTGGAAACATTAAAAAAAAAAAAAAAAGAAGTGAAAACAATACTGTTTCAGGATGAAGCCAGCCATATAAACAAGCACATACAACTCAAATTACATCTATCAAAACTATAAGAAAGTATACCCCTAGTTAAAGAACATTTTTTGCTCCAGCTACTTAATTTTCACACAAAACATGTGATGTGAATATCCACAACCATAAAAAAAATGGCTAAAGCTACTCATTCAGCTGACGGCTTTCTCCTTCTAGCAGAAAATCATGTATTTGTTAGAAACATACATGGGAAATATATCAGTACAAAGTTCAGAGAAAATCATGAACCAATCCTCTTTAAAAAGAAAAAAAAACACATCACTAAGAGAATCAAGATGCATCTATTTATGGCATTTTGTGTCTTTTTAGAGAACAGATAGTAAAAATTAATGTCTTCTGTATATGTAAATACTGTTTAAAGTATGTATCTGTGTGTAACCTAAAATACACTTTTTTTTTCCTTTTTTTAAACCAACATTCATACACATGCAGGCAAAAGACTCACATGTATATCTACAGTATTCACAAATTCCTTGTTGTAATCTCCAGCTAATCAACATTGCTTTTTTCAATCCCAGAAAATCCAATCAGTGAAAGATATTTTATGTTGATTGATTAAACCAAGACTAAGTTATATTCTGACACGTTTCTAACATCAAATATTAGAAAATAGGGGAAAAAAAAAAAACAGAAAAGCAATGACATTTTGGTAAGCCTGTGTCAAAGAAGGGAAGGCTAGCCGAGTCTACAAGAAAAGAAAGTGAGGTAAATCACTGAAAACAATTTACCATAATTATCAGGAGTAAATGTTAGAAATGTTTTACATTCTCATGGTGCACAGAAAGCAAAATAGGCTGAAATTAAAAACAATAGCACACAATAAAATATAGGTGAAACAAGGAAAGAATTCAAGTGCATTAAAATTACCATAAAATGCAAAACCAGAATTAAAATCCACATTGGAGAGCAGAAATTTACATCTCAGAAAATACAATAAAAAACTGGAGCATCTGGAAAGTTCTTCCAGAATTCAGAAGAAACGCTAAAGGTGTTAAAACAAGAAAACCATGGTAAGTATGGAGAGCAGAAAATAGTTCTCTAACCCATGGACTGGAGTGGTCCCTGAGGAAGAAGCCATAATAAAAAACAAATGGAACTGAGTTTTTGATTTAAGAAATTTCTTTAAAGTTCCTACTATGCATATAATCATAAATCTCATTCCAGCCAAAAAACCAGAAAGTGATATATACTAGTGACATATATGTGTTTTAAAAGGATAAAGAAATAAGAATAAGAATAAGAATAAGAACAAGAATAAGAATAAGAATAAGAAAGACAAACGGAAGTGGAGGCATGGGAGAGAGGGAGAGAGGCAGACAAAGAAAGAGAGATAATTAAGAAAACAGGCCACTCTTAAAATAACAACAACAAACTATGTTGCCTGGATTTGGCTTTCCTGGGGCATTAAATTCAAAAGGACAGAAGCATAATGTTGACAGAACATTGTGAATAAGACGGCTTGGTGAGATGTCAACCTCATTGTTATTGGTGTATTAAGGCAGCTAAGGCTCATTTATGTACTCATGTTTATAAATGTTCCTTGAGATTTACTACAGTCAGTCTTCAACAGAAACACAGTATAACTCAGAGCTCAGATAAGACTAGATTGGGGAATCTACCTTTCCCAAGTATAAATCTCAAAGGAAAAGATTCCACGGTGTTTTGTTCAGGGGGACTTCACAAAATTCTTGCGGCTTTTCTTCTGGATCTGCTCCACTCCCAGTCACAGGAAATGAGTTTCTTAAACTGCGTTCATGTCCACAGTTCAAACAGAATCTTTTGCAATTCTATTTATTATTTCATATAATAGATTATGTTTGTTATTCCATTCTTGGTAGTATGCCTTAACTAACAATTCTTAATATGGTGCTGAATTACTAATCAAAACGTTCATTTTTCCTTTCATAAAAACCAAGTTGTTACGGTAATCAACACTGTCACAGTACTTAAGGAACATTTTTTTTTGTACACCTGAAGCCTATTGAATGGCATATGTCATTTTTTTCTTTTAAAATACTTTTTTAAAATATAATTCTTTCTCTTTTTTAGGGGCTCCTGGGTGGCACAGTTGGTTAAGCATCTGACTCTTGATATCAGCTCAGGTCCTGATCTTTCAGTAGTGAGATCAAGCCCCATGTAGGGCTCTGCGTTGACAGCATGGAGTCTGCTTGGGATTTTCTCTCTCTGTCTCCCTCTCTCTGTCTCTGTCTCTCTCAAAACTAAATAAATAAACATTAAAAGAATCTTTCTCTTTTTTAAAGTTTATTTCGTTTTGAGAGAGTGTGCATATGCAGGGGAGGGGCAGAGAGAGAGACAGAGAGAGAGAGACAGAGAGACAGAGAGAATCACAAGTAGGCTCCATGCTGTCAGTATAGAGCCCAGTGCAGGGCTGTATCTCATGAATCCATGAGATCATGACCTGAGCCAAAACCAAGAGTCGGACACTTAACTGACTAAGCCTCTCAAGCACCAATTTTTTTCTTTTACAGTGCCCTAATAATTCATCCAGAAACAAATATTTTCTATCTTCCATCTAGAATGTGGATTAATTCAAAATCAATATATGATGTTTCTTCCCTCTTAGGAAGGCTTGGATTACTATATAGTTCCCTCTTATGCAGCTTTTGCTGTATTCCAAAAGTTTTGGATGGTTTCATTTTTATTTTCATTCACTTCCAGGTACTTTTTAATTTCCTCATTAATTTCTTGGTTGACCCATTCATTCTTTAGTAGGATGTTTTTCAACCTCCAACTATTTGTGGCCTTTACAAATCTTTTCTTGTGGTTAATTTGGAGTTTCATAGCATTGTGGTCTGAAAATATGCACGGTATGATCTTGATCTTTTTGTACTTGGAGAAAGAGGACAGTTTCACACTGTTGGGGGGCGGAAATCAAACCGGCACAGCCACTCTTGAAAATAGTATGGAGGTTCCTCAAAAAATTAAAAATAGAATTACCCTACAACCCAGCAATTGCACTACTAGGTATTTATCCAAAGGATGCAAAAATGTTGATTCGAAGGAGCACAGGTACCACAATGTTTATAGCAGTGCTATCAATAATAGCCATATTTGGAAAGAGCCCAAAGGTCCACTGAAGGATGAATGGACAAAGAAGATGTGGTACACACACACACACACACACACACACACACACACACACACAATTGAATATTACTTGGCAATAAAAAAAGAATGAAATATTGCCATTTGCAACAATGTGGATGGAACTAGAGTGTATTATGCTAAGCAAAATAAGTCAGTCAGAGCAAGACAAATATCATATGATTTCACTCATACATGGAATTTAAGAAACAAAGCAGATAAATATAAAGGAAGGGAAGGGAAAATAAAATAAGGTAAAAACAGAGAAGGAGGCAAACCAAAAGAGATGGTTAAATGCAGAGAACAAACTGAAGGTCACTGGAGGGGAGGTGGGCAGGGAGATGGGTTAAATGGGTGATGGGCATTAATGAGGGCACTTGTTGGGATGAGCACTGGGGGTTATATGTAAGTAATGAATCACTACATTCTACTCCTGAAACCAATACTACACTAAATGTCAACTAATTTGAATTTAAATTTTAAAGAAGTAAAATAAAATAAAATAAATATCTGATGTATGGTCATAACCATGAATAACAGTATTCAAAAAGAAATGAGATAGTGAGGAAACGTATTAAAATAGAAAATGCTAATAGTAGTTATCCATAAATAATGAAGCTATAGGCAATCTTTTTCTTCCTGAATTTTCTTTTTCCAATTTTTAAAATGAGTACACTTTCACTGAATATTTTTGAAGAACACATAAAGCAAATTTGCAGATGCTTGAGCTCACACTGCTGAGATAAATGCAAATCAAATCAACAAGATAGCACTTCCTACTCAAAAGATAAGCAAAAACGTATGGTCAGAAATCACTAAGAGATAGTGGGGCAACATGCTCTCTGGTATCCTGCAGGGAGGAATGCAAATTGCAACATTAGGTCTTGGTAAAGTTGAAGATTTGTGCTTAGGCTGTGCTTTATCCATTTCACTCCTATAAGATTTGAGAAACTATACAGGATGCACACACACACACACACACACACACACACACACTCACTGTGTTTGAGTTTGTAAGAATAAAAATTGGAAACAACATAAATGCCCATTCTTTATAAAACATACTGTATAGAAATTAAAATAAGTGAACTAGAGTTGCATGTGTCAATAAGGATAAATCTCAAAAACGTTACATTCAGCAGAAAAAGCAATAAGAGTGTGATACGGCACATATTTAAATTTTATGTACTAATATTTAAATAAAGCTTAAATATGCAAAACAATACCATATTGTTTATGGGTCCATAAATATATAGCATAAAAAGATTATTGGGAAAAATAAACACCAAATGCTGCAATGTGGAGGATGGGAGAGAATGGGACTGGAAGAGATACTTAGGTTGTTTGGGGTTTTTTTCCTCTATATTTTTCTGCATGCTTGAAATATATCAAAATAATAATAATGCACAGAAAAAGATCAAATACTTTTAATTTAAACAACCCTTTCAGTTATAAAAAGCAGCAAAGTGGTTTGAAAAACAAGGTATCTAGATTTTGATTTTTAGACTCCGTCACTTTTGATTCCTAATCCTATGATATCTTTAGAGAGTTACAAATCAGTCCTTGTTGGAGCTGATCTTTTAACAAATCACCTTTAAGCTCTACTGATTCATCCTGAAGGGCAGCTTGGACAATGTCTCTGCAAATAACCATGTTCAACACCTGTATATTTTAATTGATTGAAGCAGAAAAGCTTAAGTGATCTATGGAATTGAAATATCCCATAGGTGATAAAATCGATTAGAATGGGAAGAATAAAAGAACCAAACTACCTGTAATGATTTTGAAATTCCATGGAGGAGAGAAACCACTGTGTGAAAATGTTGAGGTCTATCATGTAAGCTGCTACCCTTAAAAATAAATAAGATGTAAACTCTGGATTCCATTCAATGTCTAAAATTACAAGAGGCTATATGTAAGCCAACAATTTTAGTAAAAAAGAGCACTAGCTTTGCTAAATTCTTTGTGATCATATTCCATAATTTTATGAACTTTCCGAGTTAGAGAAGTTGAATGATTTGGGGGGGGGGGGACTTTTACAGAAGTTTCACAATTACCTTTAAGGCATTGCTGCAAGTCTCAATTTGCTAATTGATTTTTTGTATGCTAATAGTCTTGAATCTATTAATATACACGTTAAGTAATGCCCTAATTGGTTTTAGTGCTTTCATTTAATGGAACTACAACAGCGCACGTATAGAAAACTATTCATTCACTCATTAACGTGCCTAATAAACATTCACTTTTCCTTATACTCCAATGGGTTTTAAAGAAAGGGATACGTGAAAAATTTTAAACTCACATAAACCTCTAGACAGAGGAGGAAAATCAAATGAGAAATAACTTCTAGGTAACCATTTCCCATTATTATGTTACACTGCATCATTCTACATAGGTTTTTTTCACTATTTCTAATCTGTATTGAAAAATAGGAAGACATTAAGAACTGATTAAACACCTTTCTCATTTCACTCTAACAATTCATTTCTTCTGCTGGAAAAAGAAACTATCACTTTCAAATAGAACTAGTTATTGAGATAGTAGATTCACCAATAGAATTTATGATAAATGTTGGCTTGCTCAGGGGTTAGCTTGTGGGACAGACACAAAACTATTTTTCTCTAATCCCTGGCATTTATGTTTGATCATTCCAGGTAGAAATGATACCTCCTTCCTCAGACAATTTAAGATACTTGAAACATACAATTTTGTACTGTAATTTTTTCAATAATTTATTTTATCTAGCCCAATGATAATCATTACAATTTAAGTAGAATTTTAGAATATACAGTCACATGGCTGATGACATGTTCATTGAATAGGGGCAGTACTGCGGCTTGCCCCAACTATTCAAGGAGAACAGCTACATGGCCAACATCAAGGTCTAGCACATTAAGGAGAAAGACTGAATGTGCACAGCTCCAGATGGTTAGGTAGCCACCCACTGTTCCCGGTATCAGGCAAGATGAAATCTGAACTGTGGATGACAAAGCTAGAAGATATTCCAGAAAAGGATCTCCAGTGATAAGAGCCCAGCCATCTTCATACTGACTCATTGCCAAGAGAATCAAAAGTCCTGGAAGATGCCCTAAACGTGCACAAAGGGAGGCACAAGAGGAGAATGGGAACAGTATCACTAAGCATGAGCTACAGCTACAGGGCACTGCTGTCTGCAGAACAGGGCTCCGTTCTTACTGTTTCTTTCAGAAATTGACTGCCCTCTCTACATATTTTTACTCCTACTCTTACTTTCCTGTCCTTCTACACTATTCCTTTATCTCACTCTACTTATGACGTCCTCCACATTTTGTTTTGTACTGTACAAGTTCTGTTCTGCAGTTTCTCCCGAGCACTATCCATGCAGTTTCCAATGTCTCATGAGTTGCTGTACCCAACTGGGAAACTGTCCCTGCATGTGACACACAGGGACAGCAGTTGCTGTTTCCTCACCAAGTGTTGCCTGTGTTCATTTTTCCTGGTGCTATGTCCCATTCTCCTTGCTTCTGGAATTGACATAGAAGACGGGGGAATACCTGGCATGAGGTGACAGATACATCCCTGGCTCTTTAAAAGCCAGAAACCATTGCGATCATTTGAGTTATGTGGAACAGTCTGAGTCTATCCCTCTGATTCCTGCCTCCTGCATCTATACGGTTTTCCAAATTCATGTCCTATTACTTGCAAGTAATTCTTACAACATGTCTACTTGCTTAGATGTTGGTGCCATTCATTCATTCATTCACTCATTCAATGTTTCTTGAAATTCTTTGCTGTATCACATGCTGCCCTAGGTGCTACAGAGACTCTCAGCCATCAAGAACTATAGCTGACCCTTAAACAACACAGGTTTGAGCCACATGGGCCTACTTATATGTGGGTTCTTTACAGTACAATACTGTAAATGTATTTCTCTTCCTTATGATTTTCTTAATAACATTTTCTTTTCGCTAGCTTACTTTATTGTAAGAATACAGTGTATAATACATGTAACACAAACTATGTGTTAATTGACTGTTTGTTATCGGTAAAACTTCTGGTAAACAGTAGTCTATTAGTAGTTAAGTTTTGGAGGAGTCAAAAGTTATATGAGGATTTTAGACTGTGCAGGGGGTCAGTGCCCCTAACCCTTGTGCTGTTCAAGGGTCAACTGTATACAGTCTAGTTGGCAGAAACACACCAAAAGAATAAGTTACAGTACAAGGCGGCGAGAGCAGATAGTACAGAATGTGTATTCAGCCCATCTTGGAGGCCTAGGGATGCCTCTTAGAGGAAGAGACTTGGAAGCTAAGACCTAGAGAAAGAATGGGAGTTAACAAGGTGAAAGGTGTACCCAACTGGGAAACTGTCTGAAACTGGTGAAAGGAGTGAGCCCTAGGGGAAGAGGAAATGTCATGTACAAATTCTAGAGGCAGAAACATGCTAAAGATCGTTCTTTACTGCGGCTTCTGTGAATGGCAGAGGAAATTTTATTTTTAAACACTTAACTTCACTGTTCACTTTACATCAATTAAAAATAAATAAGTACATACTTATGTTAAGACTATGAATCATTAAGCACATACTTGTATTAAGCATATGAGTCATTAAGTACAGCATTTAACAAAATCATGGACCTGAAAGGATTTAATAATTCACTTGTCTCAGCTCCCTAAATATTTTGAGTTATTAACAAAGTTATTCTCTGTTTAAAGCTAGAGTGAGACAGACAATGGGCCACTGTAGGCTACATAAATAACTTTTTAACTTTATTCATTCATTTAATCGTTACACAAATATTTAAGGAATTCCTACTATTGCCAAGCACTTTTAACGATGCTTACGATGCTAGCGGAGGGAAGGAAAGAGCAATACTGAAAAAGTAAACAACCAAATCAATCATGTAATACTTCAAATATAAACAGTGAAGGTAAAAAAAAAAAAAAGCAAATGATCCACAAACTTAGGTTCAAGTCACATAAACAAGTTCATTTATTGAAAATCCCACTGAAATCAAACACACCAAAAACCCTTTCTAATAAATTCTATTAGTTATATTTCCTTTACAACTTACTAAATAACTACAGTCACAGATTTCACTTTCTAGAACGGCATTCAGTGTATTAGGGATAACAATTACATTACACTGCTGAGAAGCGACTTCTTGTGTAAGGGTTATGTGCTCTGGCTGCAAAGACCAGCTCTAGTCTTTGTTCTGCAGCTTTCTAACGGGATGAATTTCAGCAGGTTATCCAACCTTATAAGAACCTTATTCTTCTTTATGATATGAAAACATAAATTATGCTAAAGTTAGTACAAACTTGTTAGGTTGTTTTAAGGCTTAATCTGAGTTCATTCACAGTAAATGTGTTCATTAATGTTAAGCTCTTAGAACAGTGCCTGCCTCATTCTAAACGTGTTGGCTAACCACTGTGAGGTTTATGGACTATGTATTTCTGCCTTCCTAGGCCCCCAATAGCTATCGTGAAAGAAGCATTCATTGTTCCAAACGATAAAAAGCTGGTTTTCTTTCAGGCAACCCCACCTGATTATATCCTGATCGAAATGTTCTTTGATACTAAGTAATTGGGTGGTTTAAGCACAAGCTGCTGGGGAACCTCCATCAGTAAGCGGTCCATCCACGTGGCGGTCCCACATGCAGACACACAGATGCTCCCACAGTGAACCGCAGCTACTCAGTGTGACAGCTACGTATGGCTCCTTTGCCATTTATGTTGTGATAGCTCCGGACGCGAGCTCTGTCCTCTGAAGCAGGAATGTTATCAACAAGCTCCATTTACCTTTTACACAGGGAGACAGAACGAAGGCATACTTGGGTTTCCCATTTCTTCCCTTAAGACGATAGGACAGCGGCATCTTTAGAGAAAAGAGTGAAGGGTGGGTGCTCCCACCATAAATCACATGTGTCGCCCACACCAGGAGTGTTAGTGAGAGTTCATCTGTGGGAGACATGCTGCCTGCCACCCTTCTGGTTTCGGAGAGAAGCCTTGCTCTGGCTCTTGCCTCATCTTCATTACTCCGCTCAGGGGTGGAGTCGTGGGGCTGCTATTTGGTGGCCGCCGGCCAATGGTCCGCTCGGCTGGGTGGACCGTGCTGGGGTCTCTGTCCTCCTCCCTCGGACCGAAGAGAGGCAGCAATCCTGGGTAACTGTCTCTGCTCTGCAGACTCAAATCTGCCCTCTGATGCAGTGGCCCACGGTCTAGCCTGGACATCAGGAACTGTTAGTATGCCCACTTAGCATGCCAGCAGACGGAAGCTCCAAGCTCCAATAGCTCTTTATCAGTTACAAAGCAAAAAGACGGGGCGCCTGGGTGGCTCAGTGGGTTAAGCGTCCGACTTCGGCTCAGGTCATGATCTCACGGTTCGTGGGTTTGAGCCCCACATTGGACTCTGTGCTGACAGCTCGGAGCCTGGAGCCTGCTTCGGATTCTGTGTCTCCATCTCTCTGCCCTTCCCCCACTCACACTCTGTCTCTCTCTCTCAAAAATAAATGAACATTACATTTTTTTAATGTAAGAATATTATCTAAAATACATAGAATTAGTGAAAAGACTTAAAAGCATGGCTAAGTGTTTCAGATTCTGTGTCTCCCTCTCTCTCTGACCCTCCCCCGTTCATGCTCTATCTCTCTCTGTCTCAAAAATAAATAAACGTTAAAAAAAAAAAAAATTTAAAAAAAAAAAAAAAAAAAAGCATGGCTAAGGAAGTGGAATCTCTCTTTAGTGTAAGATATATTTGCTATTGTTTTGCTTGTTTTCTTATCTATATAGATCAGGGAAATCTGTGAGTTTCTGATTTAAAGAAATGTAAATAAGACAGGAATATATGTTACTGTGTAATATTTATTCATGATGAGAATATAAATGGAATGAACTATTTACTCAAACAATTGACCTTATAACTTAAAGCATGACTCTTCACCAACACAAAAGCTGAAGACATTTTTTCCTTAATTCTGCGTTAAGGACAATTTATATGTGCAGATCCTGAGGTGCACTTGTGTGCAGACGTGCTGTCTTCAGCAGTGCTCACGTCTCACAAATTACATATTCCACTACCCAGATCTAAGGGAAAATGTTTAATTTTTTGAACTAATGCATAAAAAATGCAAATGTGAGCTCATTTATATCTACACTTAACACAGAATGGAATAAAACTTCTTCTTTTGGCTTACGTAGCATTTTGTACCTTATCAACTACCATTAAAATGCATTAAATGGCTCTAATGATGATGCGCAATTGACCTGCCCAGTACTTCAGCATTCCTAATCATGTCTAATTTCTGTCTGAAAATGAAGAACAGCCTAATTATCAAACTACTAACTTCAGGTCTTTTGAGTATTAAAAAAAAAAAAGTCAAAGAACATTAATTAGGTTCAACTCTCAATCTTATACACTTCTGTACGTCTCGGTGAAACTATCAAGTTACATAATCCCAGGTTCTCCTCCATATGTGTGTGTGAGATATTAACAACACCTAGGCTTGACAAGTTAGACATACTGTATGCTCATTTTCCATCCATCGTTTCCTAGGTGTGAATCAGTAATGTATTCCACTATGTTTACTCTTAAAATATCAGCCAAAACAAGAAACCTAGTGTTCAATTAGTCCTTTGAAATAAATGTGCTAGCTACAAAGAACAAACAGTCTGTTTGTCCTAAAGAAAAAGACTAGGTGATATATGACCATCTAAAAACAACTGAAAATATACTGTAGAACTAGCAAATAATACAACCTATTTACATTTTAAGAAAATAGACTGTACTTCAATTTCTGAGGAAATCAAACCCCTCTTTTTCTTGTAAATTCTGCTGATAGTGACTAGAGTTTGGATGTCCAGGGAAACAGGACAGGTGAGTTGAGAAGGGAGAATGGAGAGAGCAGGGCAGGCCCTGGATCATGTGTAGGAGTTCAGGCTTTACTTCTAGGCTTGCATTATCCGTGCCTTTTTTAGAGAAATAACAGATGTTTTTGCCAAAGGAAAGAATTTGATTATCAAATAATTTGGGAACATAACATTATTTGGGAAAAGAAAGAAATATCTTTATTCCTGGACTTTGAAGAGCCTTTTTTTAAATTACTTTATTTTTCAATTTAAATCCTAGTTAACATATAGTGTGATAATGATTTCAGGAACAGAATTTAGTCATTTACCACTGACATATAACCACCAGTGCTCATCCCAATAAGTGCTCTCCTTATTGTCCATCACCCATTTAGCCCATGCCCCACTCAACAACCCCACCAGCAACCCTCTGTTTGTCCTCTGTATTTAAGAGTCTCTTAATGGTTTTTCTCCTTCTGTTTTTGTCTTATTTTTGCTTCGAAGAGCCTTTAATACGTAAATGAGCATTTGTCAACAGGTAGTTTTGTATACTCAGGAGAATTTCTAATTTTCTTTTTACTATCAATTTACTTTTTACTATCAATCTTTTAAATTGATAGTAAATTTATTTTTTTTCCTTTTTTTTTTAATTTTTTTTATTTTTTAATATATGAAATTTACTGTCAAATTGGTTTCCATACAACACCCAGTGCTCATCCCAAAAGGTGCCCTCCTCAATACCCATCACCCACCCTGCCCTCCCTCCCACCCCCCATCAACCCTCAGTTTGTTCTCAGTTTTTAACAGTCTCTTATGCTTTGGCTCTCTCCCACTCTAACCTCTTTTTTTTTTTTTTTTTTTCCTTCCCCTCCCCCATGGGTTTCTGTTATGTTTCTCAGGATCCACATAAGAGTGAAACCATATGGTATCTGTCTTTCTCTGTATGGCTTATTTCACTTAGCATCACACTCTCCAGTTCCATCCATGTTGCTACAAAAGGCCATATTTCATTTTTTCTCATTGCCACGTAGTATTCCATTGTGTATATAAACCACAATTTCTTTATCCATTCATCAGTTGATGGACATTTAGGCTCTTTCCATAATTTGGCTATTGTTGAGAGTGCCGCCACAAACATTGGGGTACAGGTGCCCCTATGCATCAGCACTCCTGTATCCCTTGGATAAATTCCTAGCAGTGCTATTGCTGGGTCATAGGGTAGGTCTATTTTTAATTTTCTGAGGAACCTCCACACTGCTTTCCAGAGCGGCTGCACCAATTTGCATTCCCACCAACAGTGCAAGAGGGTTCCTGTTTCTCCACATCCTCTCCAGCATCTATAGTCTCCTGATTTCTTCATTTTGGCCACTCTGACTGGCGTGAGGTGGTATCTGAGTGTGGTTTTGATTTGTATTTCCCTGATAAGGAGCGACGTTGAACATCTTTTCATGTGCCTGTTGGCCATCCGGATGTCTTCTTTAGAGAAGTGTCTATTCATGTTTTCTGCCCATTTCTTCACTGGGTTATTTGTTTTTCAGGTGTGGAGTTTGATGAGCTCTTTATAGATTTTGGATACTAGCCCTTTGTCCGATGTGTCATTTGCAAATATCTTTTCCCATTCCGTTGGTTGCCTTTTAGTTTTGTTGGTTGTTTCCTTTGCTGTGCAGAAGCTTTTTATCTTCATAAGGTCCCAGTAATTCACTTTTGCTTTTAATTCCCTTGCCTTTGGGGATGTGCCGAGTAAGAGATTGCTACGGCTGAGGTCAGAGAGGTCTTTTCCTGCTTTCTCCTCTAAGGTTTTGATGGTTTCCTGTCTCACATTCAGGTCCTTTATCCATTTTGAGTTTATTTTTGTGAATGGTGTGAGAAAGTGGTCTAGTTTCAACCTTCTGCATGTTGCTGTCCAGTTCTCCCAGCACCATTTGTTAAAGAGACTGTCTTTTTTCCATTGGATGTTCTTTCCTGCTTTGTCAAAGATGACTTGGCCATACGTTTGTGGGTCTAGTTCTGGGGTTTCTATTCTATTCCATTGGTCTATGTGTCTGTTTTTATGCCAATACCATGCTGTCTTGATGATGACAGCTTTGTAGTAGAGGCTAAAGTCTGGGATTGTGATGCCTCCTGCTTTGGTCTTCTTCTTCAAAATTACTTTGGCTATTCGGGGCCTTTTGTGGTTCCATATGAATTTTAGGATTGCTTGTTCTAGTTTTGAGAAGAATGCTGGTGCAATTTTGATTGGGATTGCATTGAATGTGCAGATAGCTTTGGGTAGTATTGACATTTTGACAATATTTATTCTTCCAATCCATGAGCAGGGAATGTCTTTCCATTTCTTTATATCTTCTTCAATTACCTGCATAAGCTTTCTATAGTTTTCAGCATACAGATCTTTTACATCTTTGGTTAGATTTATTCCTAGGTATTTTATGCTACTTGGTGCAATTGTGAATGGGATCAGTTTCTTCATTTGTCTTTCTGTTGCTTCATTGTTAGTGTATAAGAATGCAACTGATTTCTGCACATTGATTTTGTATCCTGCAACTTTGCTGAATTCATGTATCAGTTCTAGCAGACTTTTGGTGGAGTCTATCGGATTTTCCATGTATAATATCATGTCATCTGCAAAAAGCGAAAGCTTGACTTCATCTTTGCCAATTTTGATGCCTTTGATTTCCTTTTGTTGTCTGATTGCTGATGCTAGAACTTCCAGCACTATATTAAACAGCAGCGGTGACAGTGGGCATCCCTGTCGTGTTCCTGATCTCAGGGAAAAAGCTCTCAGTTTTTCCCCGTTGAGGATGATGTTAGCTGTGGGCTTTTCATAAATGGCCTTTATGATCTTTAAGTATGTTCCTTCTATCCCGACTTTCTCAAGGGTTTTTATTAAGAAAGGGTGCTGGATTTTGTCAAAGGCCTTTTCTGCATCGATTGACAGGATCATATGGTTCTTCTCTTTTTTTTTGTTAATGTGATGTATCACGTTGATTGATTTGCGAATGTTGAACCAGCCCTGCATCCCAGGAATGAATCCCACTTGATCATGGTGAATAATTCTTTTTATATGCTGAGTAAATTTATTTTTGAGAGAGAGAGAGAGAGCACACGTGAGCAGGAGAGGGGTAGAAAGAGAGGGAGACAGAGGATCATAAGCTGGCTCTGCTCTGACAGCAGTGAGCCCGATGTGGGTCTTGAACTCACAAACTTGAGATCATGACCTCCGTGGAAGCTGGACACCCAATGAGCCACCCAGATGCCCCTTATCAAATGTTTTTTTATGAAAACTTTTCTTTATAGAGCTCGGGATCAAAAATGCACTTTGGTGTGTTTAGGCAAATGAGAGACATTTAGAGATTTTAGTCTTAGGACTGACACAGTCTGATTTGCATTTAAGACAGGTGACTCTGATGTTTGGAAGAAAGAGACTGCAAGGTGATCATGGAGCCTGTCAAGACAAAATGAGCAAGGTGAGAATGAAACCAGTAGTATTTACGAATAGAGAATGATAAAGACTAGCATATATCCAAGAGAAAAATTTCAGCAGGGGTTGGCAATTAGTTTGATAAGGGAATAGGTCAAAGGTGACTCCTAAATTTGAAGTTGAGTGATTGGGTGATCATGGAGGTCAACAATCAAGACAGAGAATGACAGAGAAGTGACATCTTAAGCCAATACACAAATACATGCAAAAAATGGTTTGTAAAGTTCTTTCACACTCATTATTTTATCCAACACTCATAACGATGCTAAGACGTAGCAGTATATATAGTTTTTCTTATTGTAATGATAAGAAAAATAGGATCAGAATTGTAAATTACTCAACTAAGCTAATAAGGTAAGGATTCCCCTTCATCCCTCCAATCAGCTCTTAGTAAATTGGAATTTTTTCAAGTTCTTAGAAAATCTCTCATGGTTCATGGCTCTTCAAAATGAACTGTCTTTCGCAGGAAACTGCATTAGCCTGAAATGTTCTCAGCCAATTCTATTTGAGATATTTCTGGAGCTCAGCTACATGAATTGATAGAAAGGGGGGGCAAGAAATAAAACCTGGATTTAGGATTCATTCTCAAGTTTATGTCCTCATACCTGCCAATGTTGGAAGATACTACCCTCAAAAGTTGTAAAATATTGCTTTGAAAAAACACAGATTGCTTTCTTACATTTTAGAGATCATGACATATCTCCAAAATAGATGGAAACAAACTTACTTAATATATTTATAGCTTAAGATAAATGTCATAGTGACAACATCATAAAAGAAACAAAAAACTGTTGAATTTTAAAGGACTTCTATGAATGCAGAAATGATAGTCCTAAAAAACTATAATAGGTAATCCCAAAGTGGCTCTAAGTGTTGAAGATGCATGCAAAGAATCTGAATGACATTGTTTCAGGAAATGTGAAAAAAGCATTTGACTAATACCCCATATAACTGCATATGTGATTTGAAGTATGTACAAATAATTATAATTTGAATTTAGGAATCATCTATAAGCTGTAGGCTTTCATCTACATCTCTAAGAGTTATACATTTAGACTGGTTGAACATGTTAGTTCTTCTTACTCAGAAAGTGGGAGGATCATCTTCTATGATGAGTTACCTTCTATTCAGGCTTATTTGACATTGGGTGCTGTCCCATTCTTTACTACCACCACTGTTTCCATTGACTCAAGAGACACCTGATCAAATCCTGTCAAAGCTGAAATTGGGAAGCCAATATTGACCTTAGAAGCACAGGAGGCAGTAAAGCATTGTGAAATCGGGAATGACAGATCCAGTACTGACTCTCTAAATCTTGCCATGAAGATTTCAGTTTGCTTCTGAAATTGGGAAGAACAAGGCTTCCAGAAAATGAAAGCTGTATGTCCTAAAAATGCGGTTGTGACTTGGGTATTTATGGGAAAACAGTACGATGGTGTGAAAAGAGCCCTAGGCTTGAAGACAGCTGTACGGTCTTCCATAAGTGACTCATCTCTGTTGGGAGACGATTCTTCATGGATCTCTCAAATTTGCGTACATCTTGGCAGTGAGATTTTGACTGTCCTTTATTCTGGACTATGTTTTCAAAGATGTTTGGATAGCAAATAGCCTTGCAAGATAAAGACAGTGACTCCTTCCAGAAAAAAGGGCAGGCATATTTACTTCCCTGTGTAATAAAGATAAATCTCCTAGCTTTCTGCCTCCTTGAAGAGACTCAGAGCCCTTAAGATCAGGGCTCTTCTGTAATGCAACCCACACACGTGCATGTGTCAGATGGCCTTCTTTATGTTCGCCGCTGGTACTGGGGCTGAGGGATTGGGTGCACAGATAATGACAGATTGCCTACTGTCAGGAACTGTCTTTCACCTCTGACCCGGGAGTCTTGGGTCTTCTGCCAACATCTATGAATCTGTGACAAGCTAATTTGCTATTTTGCAAGTACTCTGAAATCTTAGATCCTTCAGAGAATTTCATGAAATTCTCTGCTTTTAAAAAACCTCCTTTCCTTGTCTTAAAAAACCCTCAGCCTAAGCTAGATGATTCTTAGTTCTCTTTCCAGCTCAATGAGTACATATAATTTATATTAGGAATATAAATGTCCTTGGCAAAAATGGTTCTTATGTTTTATGTTTTTATTGTTTAATAGTTTTTAAAATTGTTTTTCCAAAAGAATTCCATGTATCTAATGCTTTGAGTTATATGTTTCCTCTTTCCTAAATAAATAAATAAATAACCCCAAACAATGACCTGAATGCCTTCCACTTACTTTTCAAAACAAAATCTGCTCTATTCAGTTAAAACCTCAGCTCTTAAACATCTCTGACTGAGCTGTAATCAATCTCCTCTCAAATCCCTCATGCACACTTACTTCCTTAAGAATCCATTCAATTATGTTTTAGTTTTGAAGTTTCTCCCTGAAATGTCTATCAACATCATACCTTTGAAATCTTAAATCAGTTGGTCTATTTTATATCAAAATTTTGTCTTTGTGGCTGTTTCAATTCTAGTGGTATTAGGCATGAGAAACTGTCACTCTCCACATTTGGTAAGAAAAAGTATTCACTCATGTTTGACAGACTTTCTCTATAATAGGAGGAAATTTATTCAGTCATTAAGAGTTATTTATTGAGTTCCTACTATGTGCCAGGAACTATAAAAGATATGATATAAAAATTAATAAAACATAATTACTGTCTTCATAAAGCGTCCAATAAAAGAGGAGTCTGTTATCTAGTGATATATCTTATAGGCTTAACTTCCTTAGGAAACAGACAATATACCATTCATACTTTAAAAAATTTTTTTGAGTAATCACTGAATGAATGACTACATGAATATTGAATGAGTAAATACAAGAATGCTAACTGAGGGGAATCAAGACTATGCATCAAATACATATTTTGGCAGCCAGGAGATTTCTGAAACCATTTCAGATCACAGTACTAATGAAAACTCATTTCTCTGCAGAAACTAGAATTTAAATTCTAATTGCATTAAAATCCCTGGGCTAATACTTCTTACTAAGAATGCACAGAGCAACTATTAAACTACACTTAAACTAACCCTGTCTCAGGGTTGACTATTGTTTTTTCCCTTGTGTAAAGCAGACAAAGGTTCATCTAAGGGTCTATACTAAGGCACAACTAACACTTGTCTCAGATCTTCCATACTGATGCCACAGGCCTCCCAGCACTGGGCTACACCAGAGGCTTTTGTAAATTTTGATCTTAAGGTCACAGACTACACTACACTCAAGGACTGGGTTGTTGATCTGATTTAATTGCTGATCAAGTAAGAAGAAAGCAGATGGACTCTTGTTCTTCCCACTGGTAGACTCCTAAGTCATCAGTCTACCTGCCTGGACTGAGAATGGGAAATCCGGGTCCCTGAAGCTAGAATAATTATGATGCAGTAGGTATCTGTAAGGGGTTAAATCCTTGAGATTCATTCATTCCACAATCATCAATGCGGTGCCTGTACTATGGGAGCCACTGGCTAGAAGAGAAGCAGTGGCAGTGCAGCAAACATGACTGATGTCTTGGCAATCCTGAGAAATCTACGGGGCAGGAGGGAGGATGTGTGCTCACCAGCAACAGGAACGAGATATGCCATGTCCTCGTGGTGGCTGGGAGTTCAGATAATGTTCAGACCACGGGAGATAAAGTTATGTCAAGTGAGAAAAGCAACTGCTTTCTATCTGATTCTTCAAGATCTCGATCAAATGTCAGTTCTCTTTAATGCTGGGAGGGGTAAGGCCATTTAAGAAGATGATGTTCAGCTTAATTCTTTTTCCCTCCAAGAATCCTCCAGGGTGTCTGACTGGCCCATCCATTTTTCAGCCTCCTTGTCTGCATATCTTTGCTATTTAATTCATTTATTCTATAACTTCTGGGGAGGCAGAGAAGACATTGTCTCTCCCTGCAGAGCACTTAAAGTTTAATAAATAGGTTGGAATCAGCATCAGTGAATACAATGACATATGTGTTATGAGTGAAATGGGTATAGGATGCAGAAGGGAACTGCCATTTCTATCAGGGGGTGTTGGAAAGGCCATAGGGTTTGTCATCAGAGCGCGGAGAGGAGTGGGTGCTCACTGCATAGGCAAGGAGAAGAGAAACACAGGTCGAAGCTCAGCACCAGGGAGGCTCACAACAGAAGCGTCTCGGCATCCAGCCCCACCCTTCCCGGACTTCTCCAAATATGCCCGCTCTAATAAGACGTCTGACATATTCCACTGGTATAATTTTCTCTTCTCATCTGTCCTCTCTCCAATTATTAGCTGACTCTCCGGTTTCAATCCATCTCCCTGGTCTTTGAGCAACCCACCAGCTTCATCCCTATTTTTCATCCGTAACTTTTATTGACCCAGCCTGGGAGGGACATCTCTACCTCCACCTTGGAACGTGACTTCGGCACCCTGTTTCTTCCATGGTTGTCCAGGATACCTACATAGTATCTCAAAATAAAAATATCATCACTTTTTGTTAATGCTACTTCCTCTTAGAATCAAATTCTGAAGAGTTGTAGGGCACTTTTTTCAGTACATTAGTCCAACAGAAATTAACATTTAATGCGCATTTGGTAAACCACAAAAATTGTTCTGGGCAATTTCATATTCGTCACATTACTTGGTTGACCTAACATCTCTTCAGTTTAGGAACTATATATTTCATAAATCAGATACCTGAGGAGGGAGAAATTATTACTTGTCTAAAGTCACATAGCTAGCTAATAAGTGACTGAGCCAGGATTGTGCCTCCCATCTCTGTAGCTGTAAGACACTACTCCAAAAAAACAAAACAAAACAAAACAAAACAAAAATCTTTATCTCTGTATCTAAATCTGTCTCTGTCTCTATATATCCTACCTCTGCTTGATCATTGTCAGTGATGAAAAGCTCATTATTCTCTAAGGCAACATATTTTGATATTATTATGATGATTAAAATACACATGACATATTTCATATTCACTGCTAAAAAGAAGTGGGCTATCAAGTCATGAAAAGACATGAAGGAATCTTAAGTGCATGTTACTAAGTGAAAGAATGTAATCTGAAATGGCCACATACTGTATGGTTCCAACTATATGACTGTCTGGAAAAGGCAAAAACTGTGGAGACAACAAGAAGATCAATGGCTGCTGTGGTAGAGAGGAAGATATGAATAGGCAGAGCACAGAAATTTTTAGGGTATAAATACTCCGTGTGATATTATAGTAATGGATGTATATCCTTATACATTTGTCCAAACCCACAGAATGTACTACACCAAGAATGAACCCGAAGGTACACTATAGACCTTGGGTGCTTATGAGGCATCAATGTAGATTTATCCTTAGTAAAAACAAAATGTACCCCTAAAGATAACATGATAATGTGATAATTTTGTTGTAGATCTAAAACTGCTCCAAACACTAAAAAAGTAAATGAAATATTAAAAAAATAAAATACATAAAATTCACTACTTGAACCATTTTTAAGCATACAGATCAATGGCATTCAGTATTTCACATTGCTGTGCAAGTACCATCACCATCCATCTCCAGAACTTCTTCATCTTCCCAAACTGACACTCTGTATCCATTAAATAAAAACTTCACATTCTCTTCTCTCCTCCCAGCCTCTGGTTACCCCCATTCTACTTTTGTCTCTATGAATTTGACCACTGTAGGTACCTCATATAAGTCAAGTCATAATAGTATTTATCCTTCTGTGTCTGGCTTATTTCATTCAACATAATGGTTTCAAATTCATCCTTGCGGTAGCATGTGTCAGGACTTCATTTTTGAAAGGAATATTTCACAGTATTCTATTGTACGTGTATGTCACATTTTGTTTATCCATTCATCTGTTGGTGGGCATTTGGGTTGTTTCCACCTTTTAGTCATTGTGAGTAATGCTGCTGTGACCATATGAACCTCAAGATCCCATTTTTGATTCTTGGTATAGTCCCAGAAGTGGAATTGCTATATGGTAATTCTAAGTTTATGTTTTCTTGAGGAATAGTCATATTGTTTTCCAGAGAAGCTGTGCCATTGTGCATCCCCACAAGACTTCTGAACTCCAAAAAGAGTTCCAACGTATTTTGGACCACACTAAATTAAATGTATATATTACTTTGTCAAGAAAGGTGGAGCCCTTGTCAGAACATAACTTCAAATCTCAAAGGAGTAAGAAGGTTGAGAGTAAGTATGTGTTCAGGTCCTGGGAGAAAGGGGAGGTACACGCGGAACAGGGATTCCCCTGGAGAGGGTCCTGATATATCTAGGCTCACTCTGATACTGGCACAGGTTGAACACTTAGTTATCTTCCGGATGGAAATGGCCTGAGAGACCACATTCTTTTCAGGCTCAAGTGAATTGCAGGGACTTCAATAGCCTGATAACTAAGCCTGACCTGCTTTCTCTTCCAGATAGACCCTAACTGGTTTTCTCGTGTGTTTGATCCTGGTGGGATCCAGGGTTATGCCAATCACATATGTAGCTTTAGCGTTTGTGCAGACATCAAGTTTTAACCTCTGTTTCTCCAGTCACACCTTTCCTGAAGTATTCTCTTCCTCAAATAAATTTTGTGTTTAGAGTCACCTTTATCCACTAGATTTATCCAGATGTTTACAACTAAACAAACTGCAGTCTGTCTTCTCTAACACCCACATCCCACATGCGGTTCTTTTTTTTTTTTTTTTTTTTTTTCAGAGAGAGAGAGAGAGAGAGAGAATGTGTGCACATGCACACAAGCAGGGAAGGACAGAGAGACAGAGAGACAGACAGACAGACAGACAGAGAATCCCAAGTAGGCTCCACACTGACAGCACGGGGCTTAAACCCACAAACCGTGAGATCATGACCTGAGCTGAAACCCAGAGTCAGATGCTTAACTGAGCCACCCGGGTGCCCCTCCCTTGTGCAGCTCTAATCTTTACATGTCTGGTTAGGTTTCTGGCCAAATGTAGGCGTTACCTTTCCCGAAGCCACTCCCTCCTCCAATTTCAGCTTCCTCATCTCCCTGCCTCTCTAAAGCAGAGAAGTTTGCTGCAACACTGCCTACTGAGATAAGGTATTTTTAAAAATCCCCTTGCTGCACTTCATATGAAGACACATGGCCCTCCAGGTATCTGGGGAGACCACCACCTTGTGCACACAGCTTCAGCTTCACAATTAAGTATGACAGAAGAAATGCAATGATGTCTTTTGAGAAGTAAAAACGAGATATACTGAGGAACAGTTTAAGGCTCAGGGAATACTCAGACCCACTCTTTGCCCATATGGAGTTATTTATCAAAGGATGACCTACTAGAATTAGATACTCTAGGTCAGGTGTGTTTGAATAATAACCCATTCAAGTTCAAGGATTATGTAGACAATTAAGTAGAAGAGCACATCATTTCTGCTAAACTAAAACTGAAAATCTGAAAATAGAGGGGACTTATCTGAAGCCAATAACAGGGACACTTCTTGTCCCTGTTGAATGGGACATAGACTTAGGCTCATATGTCTTAGAATGGGTGAGCAATGGATAGATCAAATTATTTTTCTTGTACTGGAATACAGTCATCATGCTTAATCATTTCCAGACAAATATCCTCCAAATGTTTCAACAGTTTCTCATATGGCATGGCTTTTAGTCTCCTCAGGTGAGGAAATTTGAATTTATTCGGGTCCGTCTTAAAACTTACAGCTAGAAAGCAAGCTGAGTGCTCTAGACAAGGACTGCTTCATGATGAGTTCTTTTAATCTCAGCACTGCCTGCCCATAGAGGAAGCTAAGATTGTGTTGGCTATTTTTTGGAGCCAGAGACACAAGTGGCTCCCACTAAAACTGTGAGCAACCATGAGAAACTGAAGCCACTGGCTATAAGTACATTAATGTCGTTAATATACATATTATGACGTTAATGTCATATAAATTGCCCCCTCCTATGCCAGGGCCAGAGAGATAGATAGATGATATAAATCATCTGGTCTGTTTCTTTCTATCATGCAAGCCAACAGAACCATTTTCAATTTTGGTAATGTCACTAAATTTATCTACAATGCCTAAAAGACTGTTATCTACAAACCTAATAAGTATGCTTTCTGGGACTGGTAACCCTACACTAGAGAGAACATCATTTAAGTTGGATGACATGTTTTTAGCGAAACCATGAGGTGTCCAGTGATTGCTACGTTCTTTTCAATTTATTCTTATGCTCCCTGTTTATTAGCCCTGGCTGGAGATTAATAGTATAATAATCTATAGTTGCTTTAGTTTATCTTCTCCTCAATTTTAGAAGGATCAAGATTTTTTATCTCTGACAGCCTAGTATGTTCATAGACCAAGTGATTTCAGATATACTGACAGTGAATCTAAGATCATATCTTCAAACTCTTTTTTAAGACCTAACAATTCTTCTATTTGACACTTGACTTATTTAAACAACCAAGTACGTTCTCACTGTCTAATCTCCTATGTGAATGATGAAGAGTCTCTTCCTTCTGATTTAAAGTTCATTCTCTTGGGGCGCCTGGGTGGCTGGGTCAGTTAAACATCTGACTCTTGATTTCAGCTCAGATCATGATCTCGTGGTTTGTGAGATCGAGCCCTGTGTCGGGCTTTGCAGTGACAGCTCAGAAGCTGCTTGGGAGTCTCCCTCCCTCTCTCTCTATGCCCCTCCTCGGCTCTCGCCCCCACCCCCCCCACCTCTCAAAATAAATAAATAAACACTAAAAATTTTTTTAAAATAAAGTTCATTCTCTCACTTAGACAAAATGGAAGCAATGAAGAATAGGTAATCCTTGCTTTCTCATTGTCATTTTGTAACGTATGCTTATCTATTCCAGAAATTAGCCTATCACATTTTATGGAAATGTTAAATTTGTACCATAATGGGAAACATAATCCCATTCTAGGCATTAGACTGTCTGGCATTATTTTTAATGTTTCTTCTCTTTTTCAGAATCATTAGTGATGCAACTTCCTTTGCTCTTTTTATGTGCACCTCCTTTCAAAAGGCTGATTTATTATGTATCTACTTATACTCCCACAGAAATTTTTACCTTTTCACCTGCCTTAGGATCATTTGTGATTTATCGTCTGGATTTGCCTTTTGAAAGTGTCTTATCCATTCTTAGATAATCTCTCTTTTCAGAATCTTTGAACATGGAAATGAACCTTTTTTCTAAACTTTTCTAATATCTTCTTTGGAAAAGGCAGGATTCCTATCTGGAGATGCCCAACATTTCCTTTTCTCTCCACTGTGACTTTTAAGTTAATAGCATCATGGGCTCCTGAGGTTCCCACAGATCTCTAGCACCAATATATTTTCCTCTTTGGATAAAATTAATTCAACAAAAGATCCTATTTTCCTTGACAGAAATGTAATTTTAAGCTATATAGGACATAGACAATCCAAGCACTCTGCTTTTAGTGAACTAAACTTACAGAAGATGTCTTCACATTAAAACCTTCAATTATTACTCTACCCTACAGAACCAACGTGCAGGTTTTAATGGAAAGCATCACTTGTAACTATATCTGTACACAGGGGAGGTTTGCCCTGGCTCTGAGTGACGAGTTCTTTTAATCTCAGCACTGCATGCCCATAGAGGAAGCTAAGATTGTGTTGGCTATTCTTTGGAGCCAGAGACACAAGTGGCTCCCATAAAAACTGTGGGCAACCATGAGAAACTGCACCATTGTACTTCTCCAAAAGTCCCCAGTGCCCTAATCATTCGTGATTAGAATTTTTAGTCTGATCATAATAAATGAAAGACACACTGGGATCTTTAGGCATTCATTTGCTCCAAGAACAAAACAGCTGAGCAGGTACCGTGCCCATTTCAAATCATGATTTGAACCATTGTGTGATAGTCATGGAACTATTGTACCCTGTGGTTTCTCTGAATCGTGGAGAGCTCGGGCTAAGTCTTGTGGTCCATAGTGGCCTTGGTGACTCCCGAGTGGACGGCTAATGTAGCAGAACATGACTCAGATCCACCTTTCTGGCTGCATGTGGAGCTCAGCTCCCATGTCATTGAAGTAGAGACCTCTGGCAGATCCAGCAAATAGCCAAGTCTTAGCATTCCTTTACCTTCTAAAGCAAAATTGGAGGACTAATCGTCCCCTTCACACAAGATTCATTCATTTATTCTGTATGTAGATAATTTTAAAATGTACACGTATTTATTTTTTTTTTGAAAATTTATTTTCAAATTTTAATTTATTTTAATTTATTTTATTTTTGAAATGTACACGTATTTATTTCAAATATCATTTTAATGCAAAAAAACTCACTAATTTAATAAGGTTCACTAAGTTAAATAAGGTTTAGAAATAGATGAAATTCCATATTTTATTACCTCATATTGTACACCACACAACTCCGAATTTCTTAGTTCTAATAGCAGCTTACTGCCTATTTAGCATGCTGGAAAACAGACTTCAGTCAACACACATAGGCAACTGAGTTGCAGGATGAAAAATACAGCAATTAAAACTATAAAGTACCTATTAGATCATGCAGTTCCCTCCTTCCCACTGCCAACTCATAAAGAAAAGCAAAATATAGAGTAGAGAAAACATAATGCACCCATCTCTACTAAAAGCCTATGTATAAATATTAAACTTCTATCTGAAAAAAAATTCAAAGCAGAGGGCAATCTAATGTTCTCATTTTACAATGACTTTTAATGGTCCTTCCTCCTAGTGTATAGAACTTTGAAATACCACAAACCTGAATACTGTTGTGATGGCAGTAATTCATAATACAGATAATCTAGAAACATAGTGCACACTTATGCATTTATGTATAATACATGTATGTGAACGTAAGTACATAATGTGCTTATGTACAATATATTTGCCATTTACATCAACTCTTCTAAATGGGGGTCACAAAGATTGGAATACTTGATATTTACTGTTCCTACAAACTCACCTTCAAAAAGTGATTTATTTGGTTTTCACAGAAGTTCATCAAGATCCAGCTCAAGGACTATGATGCCCCAGAAGCTATTACAACACTCTCTACCCACCAGCCTGGCTGTCAAATGTATTTCTGAATCTCAATAATCTATCCATATTTTCATGTCAAAATGAAAGGCCTTTTTAAGTTTTTTTTTTCCTTATCTTAAATTTGTTGATAGAATTCCCTAATGTTAGTAGCATTAACTTCAAAATAATAAGCAACTCTTGGGTACTAATTATACATTGACCATAATGACTCACATTTCATCTATGAAAAATCAACACTGTGGTCTCTATACCACAGCAATTTTGCATTAATAGAAAGCACACTAAGTATAGATTTTTAAACTTATGCTAAACTGGGGAATGTTCAATTGGACAACAGAATAGTAATAGAAGTTTTGTGAAAAGATTAAAATAAGAGGAACCCACGGGGTGCCTGGGTGGCCCAGTGAGTTAAGCATCGAATTTGAACTCAGGTCATGATCTCACAGTTTGTGGGTTCAAGCCCCACGTTGGGCTCTGTGCTGACAGCTGAGAGCCTGGAGCCTGCTGCAGATTCTGTGTCTCCCTCTCCCTCAAAATAAATAAACATTAAAAAAAGTTTTTAAAAAGGGAATCCATGGAAAATCATCAATTCACATAGGTATACAGTAAGAGAGGGAAAAAGTAACAATAAAACTATGCAACAACCAGAAAGCAATTAAGAAAACGGCATTAGTATGTCCTTACATATCAAGAATTACTCTAAATGTAAATGGAATGAATTACCCAATCAAAAGTCACAAAGTGGCTGGAAGGATTTAAAAAGAAGCAAACAACAAAGACCCAACTGTAAGTTGCCTAAAAGAGACTAACTTCAGCTTTAGGAAACATCTAGGCTCAAAGTGATGGGATGAAAAAAAGATATTCCATGCAACTGGAAACCAAAAGAAAGAAGGGGTAGCTATACCCATATCAGACAAAATAAACTTTAAGCCAAAATTTGTAACACAAAAAAGGTTATTATATAATGATAAAGGAGTCATCAAGAAGATATGTTGATGACAACAGATGAATAAATTAAGAAGACGTCACACACACACACACAACACACACAAGAGTATTATTCAACCATGAGAAAAAAGAAAATACCATCATTTGCAACACCACGGATGGACTTTGAGGGCATTATGCTAAGTCAGATAAGTCAGCCAAAGAAAGAGAAACACTATATGATATCATTTACATGTGGAAGTGAAAAAAAAAACCTGAAATCTCAAAAACAGAGAGTAGAATAGTGGTTACCATGAGCCTGGTGGCAGGGGAGGGGGTACTGAGGAGAAATTGGTCAAAGGGCACAAACTTGCAGGAAGATAAATAAGTTCTGGGGATCTAATGCACAGCAATATGATCATAGTTAACTAGACTGTATTATAGGCTTGAAAGTTCCTAAGAGACTAGATCTTAAATGTTATCCCCACAAAAAAGAAATGGAAATTATTTGGTCTGATGGGTATGTTAGGTAATGCTATATGGTGGCAATGATACTGCAATAT
The DNA here is from genome assembly GCF_046562875.1 of Panthera onca. Taxonomy (NCBI): domain Eukaryota; kingdom Metazoa; phylum Chordata; class Mammalia; order Carnivora; family Felidae; genus Panthera; species Panthera onca. The sequence continues at coordinate 13,790,968 of NC_138356.1, read as the reverse complement.
ATAAGAATCAAATCAACACATTGTATACCTTAAACTTACACAAAGTTATATGTCAATTATATCATAAGAAAGAAAGAAACTAATAACTAAGTAACTAACTAATGGCAGGTAGGAAGCCAAGGGTATAGCCTAGGGTGGATACGTGGGGGTAGGTTACTGCCATGATTAGGCTCACGGACCCTGTGTTGATGTAGGTATACAGCAGTTTGGGTCAAGGATACTGACTTAGAATGCTCTGCTTTCCTTCTGTCTCCAAGACCAGAAGGGAATGAGTATTGGTTCAATCCGGGATTAGAACAGGGATCCTTAACTTGGTGTCCACTAAAGCATGTTGGATCAAATTCTGGGAGTCTGTCAACTTAGATGGGAAAATAATATATTTTTATTTTTACTAATATCTGAGACTTATCATTATCTCCAATTACTAAATGTAGGCAACAAACAATAGTAGTATTAACAATACCTGTGACTTTGTTACCAATAGAAATGACAATATTTTAATTTTATTTCACATTGGACTTATTGCAGATATTTCAAACATTGTTCATGCTCCTCACCACTTTGGAATTATGGAAGTTATTAGGCTCTCTGATAAAGCTTGATGTCTAATGTTCAATGTTTAATAAAGAAGCACATATATTCCTGCCACATTTTGAAAACACTTTGATCATTGTATTTCAATATCTTTGATTTCCTTTTTCATCCATTGTGTTTTATTTTATACTTTTAAAAATAGTATTCTGAGAAGCAATTCATTGGCTTCAAAAGATTACCAAAGTAGTCCCTGGACAAATAAGGTAAGAAAATCTGGGTTACATGGTATGGAAGGGAAAAGAGAGACTCGCCCTCTGAGCCTCGGGGAAGAGGTTTGGGTCAAGGAGAAAAGCGAAAGCTGTTCTTGGAGGTGCTGGGACCCAAGTGTTGGACTTAAGACCACCCATTACTGTTATTGTCTGTTCCTGGGTGGTCCTCAGGCCTGCCTTAGCCGCCAAGGCAGAAAATGGAACTGGAAGGACTTGAGCCCCAGGACAAAAAGTAAAGAGGTCTTATATATATAAGTGAGAGAATCATGTTCTATCAGGAAACTAATTTTTCATCTGAGTAAATCACATAATTTATATGAAAGTAATAACTATTCAAATAATGCTGACTTTATGTCAGGCAGTGTTTGAGGCAACTTACAAATATTAGTTCCATTAATCCTGATGACAACCCTATACAGTAGGCACTATTATTATCCCCATTTTGCAAATGAAGAGGGGAGGCAAAGTGAAGTGTTGCCCAGGGAGGTCCAAGCGTTAGGTCACAAAACCAGGATTTGAATGCAATGCATTCAAGGTGGACTATGGACTCTCTACCCTTCTGCAGGCTGCAAAGTGATTTTTCTAAAGGATTAATAATAACAACGAAAGTTATTTGTACAGTGCAATAATGATAATAAAGGCAATATGATATATCCTAGCTAGAAATAGCATCCTATGCTCGTATTTTCCACTCCGAGTTCTTCTTATCAGATGTGCTTCCTATAATAATATTCTCAGTTTCTCCTCCAAACAGCTATTATTGGAATATTGGCGGTTATATTAAAGCATGTCTTGCTCCATTTTTGTAACATATACCATGACTCCCATTGGATTCTAAGAAAGCAAATCTTAACCTCTTAAGGGCCGCTCTTTCTGTGACTGATGGCTTAACCCAACTTCTGACATTATTAATATATTCTTTTCAGAGAACATTACAAAGAGTGCAGGCAGCTGGGCCATACTGGCTGTGGCTGTCGTTGCAGTGATAACCCTTCTTCATTCAGCACACCAGTGAAAGCAGCCTTGTAATTTGGCATCACCAGATGAGAGACATCAAGAGCTCTGAGTGTGCCTTTGTGCAGAAGTCTCAGGCTTCTGCCTGGTGCCCAGCAGTTTGGGGCTGGGTGATATTCAAATGCATTAATGGATTCAGAGAGCAAGAACCCGGACACTTTTGTTACAGAGGAAAAACTTGATTTAAAAGGTTTCTACTGCATTGGTCTTTGTGGATATAGGCTGGATGCAAAAGAAAACGCAAATCTGTCCCAAATTTGATTGCAGATATCTAGGCATTTACATAAAACTCAACAGTCTGAGTGCCGACACAGTACTTCCAAATTTCTAAACAAATAAAATAACACAATTTTTATTTTTGCTTGAGAGTTAAGAGGTGTGATTACTAAGTTTTGAAATTTGGGCCAAAGCTATAGAAGGAGGTAGACAGACATCTCTTTTGCTTCATATTCTTCTTTTACACAAATACTGAAAGTAGCTATTTTTCTCTACTGGGAAAAAATAGAGATATGAATGTTTCCCAATAATGATATAATGGATTAAAATTTGGATTGAGAGTTGTAAGACCTGAATTGTAGTCTTGACTTTGTCCCTAAGCATTTTTATCTGAATAATTTATTGCTCAATAGTTTTCAAAAGGCATTTGTGGAGTGACTTGGAATAAAAACTTGCATACAAAAGAACACAAGAGAGTTGGACAGGAAATCAGAAACAATAGAGTAAAAGGGGAGAAAATTTCCATAACCTGGTTCATCTAACTCTGAGGATCCTGGACACAAAGTGAAAAAGGGAAACATGATGAACTTCAAAAGTCCCATTATAGGGGCGCCTGGGTGGCGCAGTCGGTTAAGCGTCCGACTTCAGCCAGGTCACGATCTCGCGGTCCGTGAGTTCGAGCCCCGCGTCAGGCTCTGGGCTGATGGCTCGGAGCCTGGAGCCTGTTTCCGATTCTGTGTCTCCCTCTCTCTCTGCCCCTCCCCCGTTCATGCTCTGTCTCTCTCTGTCCCAAAAATAAATTAAAAACGTTGAAAAAAAAAAAAGTCTCATTATAGACAAAAAAAAAAGTAATTTCTGCTTTTTGCTAGGTTTCCTGGTTCTAAATTTTAGAAAGAATTTTTTCTTTTGGATCATTATATAAAAAAGTAACAAGTTAGACTCTTCTTTTGAAAATGTAAAAACTCTGGAGAAAGGTTAAAGGTATTTTATTGAATTATACTTGAGTGAAGGTAATTTCTTCGGAGAGTTAATCCAAGTACTTTAAGTCAATAGCTTTTGAAACTCTACCTTGACTGAAGGAGTCACCAAGTAGCTTTGTGACCTCTCCCCACCTCTTAGTAAAATAGGGATTTTGATTAGATGAACTCTAAGCTTCCTTCTAACGTACAAGTTTGGTAATTTCTAGAATTAATTTCACTTAGACTTTCTATTGTTGTTATCATGCCATTCTAGCCCAGATACCTGAAACGTAAGGATTCCCATCCTCTTCTTTTTGTCATAAAAGTAACATTATAAATATATCTGGAACAAAATTATGTGCTTTAAAGTCAAAAACAGGGTATACTATACTGAAAAACGATGCCTGTTAAATTTATAAGTGAATACAAATATTTTGAAGTTCCCATTCTCACTTTTTTTTTACCTTGTCTTTAAAGATCTCAGATTGATTAATGGCTAACAAGTCTGTATGTCCTGTGAATTCTAAAATGAGCAACACAGAAATCTTGCTGTAGACAACAGAAGTTCACAAAGAGTAATCTAATAGCACCAAAGTACATGTGGCAATTTCTAGATAAATAAAAATGTCACTACTTTAATGGCTAGTGAAGGGGAGCAGAATATGCCACCCCAAAAATATGCCTCTTTGACACATTGATTCTTTTGAGCTGTTTTTTTTTTTAAACAGACACTTCAGGAAAAACACTGAAAATGGAGCTCAAGTTATCCTTTTGCAAGGGACATTTATATTTACAAGGGAAATCTCCATTTGTAATGGTGTCTCCCTTTCTACACAAGGAAGAGAAGAATGATTCTAAATTTCTATACACTTTTATCAATGGAGAAGGCAAGGACTTAAATCTGTACAATAACCTTATCCTTGTTCACAGTGCTTTTTCTGGTAACCTCCCATAACTGACTTCCTACCCTTAATGTCTTGTTTTGCCTTTAGCTGGAGAAGTTATTTAAACTGGTGGTTTGGGCCATTTTGAAGAGTTACTCAGTTTTCATAGGTTCGCCCCCTGTACACAGGCTAGTATACTGGTTTTAAGCTTCTGTTTGCTTTTCTCCTGTTAATCCATCTTTTACTACAGAGAGGTTTCAGCCAAGAACCAAGAAGGGTAGAGGAAAAATTATTTCCGCCCCCCTACAGTTCAAGAGGAATAAGGTTAGTGTTCTCACTTCCAATTTTGCTCTTCTCTGGTTTAATCTCCACACAGCTATCAAACTGAGTTTCTTAAAACATAAATTGGAACTTTCCTTGTCCTGCAGAAACTCTCCTGAATAGCTTCCTCTTGGGCTAAAGGAAAAAAAAATATCCCTAGTCCTAACTGTGGCCTGTGAGGTCCTGCTTGATGGGTTCCTGGCCACTCGCTTCTCACTCTCATCTCCTCCAACTGCCTAGCCTGACTCACTAGACTTCACTCACTTGGAGTTTCAGTTTCCATGCACAGCAACCACATCCTGACCCTGGAACCTCTACCTACTCTCTGGAATGCTCTTTCCAGTGGTCGAATCACAGAGAGCTCCTTCTTATGCTTGGGTCCCTTCTTAATTGTCACCTTCTCAGAGCATCCCTCCCTGACCACTCTTTATCAAGAGCTGATCCCAACCTTTTCAATTTCTGCTCATGTTTGTTCCTTTCATCTAATTCATCCCCAATCACAATTGTTTTGTCTGTTGACTTGTTTCCTTCTCTCTGTCCTGTAGAATGGAAGTTCCATGATGGCAGAGTGGTGAGGTCCTGTTTACTGTTGCATTTCAAGCACTAAGTAAACTCTTATTTAGTGCATAACTAAAGAATGGTTACATTGTATAACTGTCATATTAATACTATAATCAAATTCAATTCATCATTTTTTCCCTGTTTTCCTATTTCAAATCCTCAGCATGAATATACAGTTTCTACACAAACTACAAAATTCCAAACTTTTCTCATCATAAAATGTGATGACTTCTACAAGGACATAATGCTATTTTCACAAACTGCCAAAGTTAACAACGTTTTATGGCTGCTTCAAACTAATGTCTTATCAGAGAAGCTCAGAATTAGCAAACACATCACTGGCAGAGAATCAAATAACATATATCAAAACATACTGAGCATATGCTTTGTCAGAGAAGCCACTGGGCAAAGAATTGGTGTGAAAAGTTCTTTCATATTGCCCTATTAAATCAATTCCCAGATCTTCCTGTAAAGAATAAATTTTAACAATAAATTCTTGGGCAACTGTGACCCACAAGACTCTTTGTCCTCTGCCTCTTCTAGACAGTTGTTTTTCAAACTACAGATTATGATATCAGGCTGCAGTTGTGAGATCAATTCAGGGGGCAATGTCCAGAATTTCTAAATGTTAAATAATACAACAGAAAAAAAACAGAAAAGAATGGAAAATATCAAAGTACACTGCACAGAAGTAGTATAACTGTTATTTGAAGAAACTTGTTTTGGGTTTGAGTGTGTGTGTGTGTGTGTGTGTGTGATGCAAGTTTTTATTCTAGGTCACAATGTAAATCATAGGTTCTAGTTAAAAACAAGTTGAAAACCACTATACTAGAAAGTAAGAGAGATCAAATAAGGGCTAGTAACTACTTGTAAAACACATTCATATATCCATATTTATTATATTCCTCTAAGGGTACTAATGGGGTTTGGGGCACTCTACCCCAAAATATGGCATCTTAGCATATTAAGTTAAAGGAGTTTTCAAAACCAGCAGAAGCAGAAGCTCATTGTAACCTTCTTCCCTGAATCAGGTCCTAAAACTCTTATAGCAGAGGTGTCCTTCTCTATTTCAGAAAAAAATATAAGTCCTTATGCTAACAAAGAAGCCTTGCTGAATTTCCCCCAGTTTACTACACTAACCTCATTTCTACATGACTGTCCACTCTTCGTTAAATATAAACTAAAAACACTCAGGTCTGTTTCTTTAGGTCTTCATTCCTTATGAAGGCTCCTGTGTCATGTAAAACTTACATTAAATAAATCTGTATGCATTTCTCTTGTTACCTTCCTTTGGCAGTTTAGTTTTCAGACCCAGCCAGGGACTCTGAGAGTCCCAAGGAAAACGTTTTCCTCTTCACAGTATTCACAGACTTTGGTCCGGTCCTTAATACATTTCATTCTCCCTTGTGTTTTAGATAAAGGTTTTCATATCTGTGTCCAACTATAATGTAAACTTTTTGAGGTAAGAAGATGTCACCTATCAGTGAATTGAATTAAGGCCAGTGGATTGAATTATGTTGGATTAAATATGGCCACAAGTTATCTGACACTCTTTCCATTAAGAGTGTCCATTAAGAGTCCTGTCTTTTCCTTTTCAATCTAGGAGGGGTAGTCTATGATTGCACTGACCAACAAAAATGGCAGAAATGACGATGTGGTACACATTTCTGGGCTTAAACTTTACAAGGCTGGCAGTTTCCTGTCTCTTGGAGTGCTCACTTTTGGAGCCTGAGCTTCCATGAGAGAATTTGGACTGCCATCCTAGAAAAACCATGAGAGAGGTTCTGTGTCTACCTAGAGAGGGAAGGAAGGCCTACTGAGCCCATCCTTCTAGCTGTCTTCATGAAGTAAAAGGTACACGTGTGGAGCCTTCTTGGGTCTTATAAATTAACCACTGGCAAGCTGTCGCCCAGAGGGAAGCCACTTAAATTTGCAAATAAAACTTTATTAGAACCACAGTCATTGATTTACAGATTGGCTGTAGCTACTTGCACATTACAACCTTAGGGCTGACTAGCTGTCATAGACAGTATGCCCCACAAAGCCTGAACTGTTTACTATCTGGCCCTTCACAAAGAGTTCGATGACCTCAGTTCTAGCCCCCTCCAAATGACTACAAATGATGCCAGCTAGAGCAGAATAATCTCTTAGCCAAGCTCTGCTCATATTTCTAATCTACAAAAATCATAAAGTCTAATAAAACGGTTATTATCTTAAGCTGCTTGTTTTAAGGGAGATTTTTTATGTAACAGTAGAAAACTGGAACATAATTCGTTACCTGGAAGTGTGGTGTTACATTAACCTTGTGATATGTGTCAATGGCTTTGGAATCAGGCAGTGAACAGAAGCTGAAAGGGCCTTGCAGAGCCTGTTAATGGAAAGAAGAACTTTCAAGAAACTGTTAGTAAAAGCTGCAAGAGCCTTGAAAATTCTATTGTTGAGGCCTTGAGGGATACTGAAAATATGCCGCTGGAAGCAGTAGAATATGGGATACTTTTGCTGTATTGGCCGAAAATTTGGCATGAGTGTTGCATGTGATAATGGAGAAAATGGAAAAGGAACCTAATGAATTTGTGGACTTGGCAGACAAGATTAACAGGCAGAACGGAGGACGTGCCAACTAGCTTCTAACTGCCAAAGGTGAAATACGAGAAGAGAGATGAACTAAAGGAGGGACAATGGAGTTTGTGAGCAGATTTAGAGGAAATATAAAAGAGCCCGGGCAGGCTGGGTGTGCAAAAGGAAACTGTTTCTCATCCCAGTCTACCCCAGCAATAGACTTGCAAAGTCTGAAAGGGCCGCAAGATAAAGGCTAAATCCAGGCTACTACCTAAAAAACTGGCTACAGGGTAAATAATCGCAAGGGCTTCTGAGAATTTTAAGGGTTGTACATCTTAGACCCTCTCTGCCAGAAGAGAGGGCCACTGTGAATCTTAAGATATTCTTGTAAACCCTTTCAACTAGACAAAACAGCTTCTTTGTATAATTTTCCCAGAATATCCTACATTTCAAGGATTACATTAGAAACAATGCATGTGTAGTTTTTGTTTGGTGAACCGGATTATCTGATAGACAGAAGCTCCATAAATTTTTTATGGAAAAAAGAGCGTTGACTCAAAGACGGAAACAAGAGCCACTGCAATCACTTCTAGGGAACACTAGACCCTAATCAAGGAACCAGTGACCTTGACCTGGTTGAATTTCCAAACTAGTGTAGAACAGTATCTGCTATGTGCCTCCCATTTTCTCCGTTTTGAACAGGAGAACGCAGGGTTATCCTATCCCTACCTGGCCATTATATATTGGAAGGAGGACAGATAAATTCTCCCAATAGTTCACATGTCTTCAGAGGAACCATGCTCAAAGAGCTCTGTCCACACATGGCTTTGATTTAATCATCAGCTTTTTAAATTCAAGGCAATGTTGAAATGAGCTGGATTTTTTTTTAATGTGGGAGGCATATAAGTAATCTGTGGCCAGAAGGTAGACAACAGTCCTTCTGTAGAGGGTCATCCCTCTCCCCCTTAAACTTGGGGGTGCTCTGAGATTGTACTGACCAAAAGAATATGGCAGAAGCTTTCCTGACCCAAGTTTTGGACCTGGTCCTTAAAAGACTAAAAGGTTCTAGTTCCTGTCTCTTGGGTTATTTACTCTTGGAGCCTTGAACTGCCATATAAACCTTTTCAGAGAACATATGGAAAGGTCCCGACAGCCTCCTTGCTGCGAATAAAAGCCTTTGACCCTCTGTCAGAGCCACTAGCTGGATATCAATACTGATATCACATGGAGAAGAATTGCCCAGCCAAATCTTGTCCAAGTTTTGACCCACAAAATCTTGAGATATAATGAAATGATTGTAGTTTTAAGGCACTACGTTTTGGGGTAATTTGTTATACAGCAATAGATAATAAACACACATTTCGTGCTGGTACTAAAAAAAAAACCACACATTTTCAATATATCTAATCTCCTAAATCATTGAGTTGGGAAAACTATGGTCTCTGTTATGGGCTGAATTAAGTCTCCCAGAATGATATGTAGAAGTCCAAACTCCCAGAACTTGTGAATCTGACCTTATCTGGAAACAAAGTCTTTGCAGATGCAATCCAATTCTGGATAAACCACACTAGATTAGGGTGTGCCTTAATCCAATGATTGTCACCCTTTAAGAAGAAGACAGAAATTGGGAGCCAAAGATATAGGGGAGAAGGCCACATTAAGCTGGCAGCAGGAATTGGAATGATGGATCTGTAAGTCAAGGAGCACGAAGGGGCTGCTGGGAGCCCCTGGAAGCAAAGAACGAATCCTCCCCTAGAGCCTTCAGAGTGAGTAAGCCCCGCCCACATCTTGATTTGGGACTTCTAGCTTCCAGAACTATGAGAGAATACATTTCTGTTATTTTAAGACAACTGGTTTGTGATACTTTGCTAGTGCATTGCAGGGTGGCCAACACCAGCTCCTACAGGGGGTGGCACAGAGTAGAACTTATATGTCTATTACAAACACTACACAACACATCTTCTGGAAGATTACCGATACTGGCTAATAATCTTCACAGGGCCCTGCACTTATAAACTCCAAATATTTAGGGTGGTTCTCCATATTGCATGCCGGTGTTCTTTTTTGATGCTGATTCTTGGAGTCACAAGACTGGAGTATTCCAGGTCTCTAGTTCTCCTGGCCCCTGAAATCCACTTAATGGCTTATAGACTTTACCCCTGAAGAAAGGCCAGAGCCATAAAAAAGGATTAAAAAAATCCAATGAGGCAACGCCATTACTTGCCAGCAGTTTGGCGATGGATAACCGTAATTATTCTCTAAAATGGGATTTAGAAGTTTTCTATGGCTTTTAGTTACTCTTTCATAATACTTTCAGATAATGATACTTGGGCCCAAAGCCATAGGTAAAGCATTTAATGGTATACATTTGTGTCTCTATCAATATTTCAGAGTACCTATGTGAATAGAGTACCTAACTGATAGAGTACCTATCACTCTAAAAACAGGAGGTAAGTTTTCACTGCTTATTTTTACTGTATGATAACATGTATACATGTTAAGAAAAATGATACATCAAGTTGATGCTCAGTAAATCCTCCTCCAAAGTGGTTGTTTACATCTGACTTCAGGAAAAGACCAGATAAATGTGACTGTCACAAGATTTCAGTAAGGGCATCGCAGTATTTCTTATTTGACATTAAACCTTACTTAAGTAGCTCCTGGTACACCTCTGCAGAATGCAGAATTATTGCCTTTTTATTATTAAAAATGCATGTCATATTTCCAGATTGCATTCATTTGGCCAATGGGACATGCACTATAATAAGCTAGTACCAGATTCACCTGAGCTATAAAAATAAATAATAACTACATGATAATCTTTTGATGTACGGCCAAGAATCATTTAATTTCTGGAGTCATAAAAAGGTGAAATGAACCACAAGTTCAAAAACGCCAATGAGTACTTGAAGGAAATATCCTTTGGAGACAAGTAACTCTAGCTTTTCTATGCAATAAAAAAAAATTATTTCTTACGGGAAAGGTTGATGGTAAAATGATATATTTCTAGGCCAGTGTAATGGGAAACCTGAAAATATTTTTCAGTATTAGTTTAACATATTTTCAAAAGCCATCTTGTAAAGTGTGCAAGGAAAAACCTGTATAAAGATACTAATAAGCAAAACCAAACACAGAACCATGATGCTATCACAAGTACAAGGAATAACAGTGGGCTTAGACATGGCAGTCCGTTCATAGGTTAGCAGGATCGCTTGCCAAGTAACCTTCTCAGGCTTCAGGCTCCTTATATGCAGAATGAAATGATATTATTACCTAGATCACTGAATCATTATGATGAAAAATTTTTAAAGGGCATGGAAATTTTCCTTGAAACTTCAAAGCATTATGCAGATGTTCCGTTATTCATTAGTCTAATTGGGAAAGTGACTCCAAATTACATATGTCTAGCTTGAAGCTATAGAATGGAGGTTTCAGTCTGGTTTATGCTTAATTCCTTGTGATGCTGAGTTTTTGTTTGTACTCACAATATAAACTCCGAATGCACCAAACCGGTTACTTATTGACAATGGATATTTAGAATAAGAACACTATGCCTTCCTGGAAGTCTAAAGCATAAGCTGTTAAAAAAACATTCTTATTGACCTTTAACAAAGCCTGTTAAGCAGAAACAAGGGGTTAAGAATGTAATGGACCAAAAAACATTTTCTTATTTCTGAAGCATTTATGATTTCACATGTTCCTTTTTCAAAATCTTTTTAACAGCCCTAACAGAAGGCTCCATTGAAGTTTCAGCTAGGATGCAGACAGGTTGAAGGGCATACAAGTAAAAAGGCTTGCTATTAGAACCAGCATGGAAATAACTCCTTAATTGTTCCCTTCAAATGCATATCATGATCAGTCAGAGTCAGGGTTATCCAGCTGGGGAGTTCCCCCTGACTTCAAAGAATGCTCAGGAAAGACAATGGTTAGTCATACCTGAAATAGAGTTACACATGAAAAAAAAAGCATTTTTTATTTTATTTATTTATTTATTTATTTATTTATTGGTCATTCTAAAAGTACTTGTATAAAGCACTGCTTACTTGGTCTTTCACAAAGACAAAGATACACAATAACCTATCACTGCTGGAACTACAAATTAGTTGTTGAAAGTTGAGTTGGGAGATATTTGTCCCTAAGGTTCATGAATTCACTTTCCAGTTCATTCAGGATAAAAATCAAACTCGTTCCTACAGCTGCCAAGAAAGAATTAGTCAAGCTTTCCCAACTCTTAAAGAAGAACAGAGACTTCAATTTTTTTAACGTTTATTTATTTTTGAGAGACAGAGAGAGACAGAGCATTAGCAGGGGAGAGGCACAGAAAGAGGGAGACACAGAATCTGAAGCAGGCTTCAGGCTCTGAGCTGATAGCACAGAGCCTGATGCGGGGGACCAAGCCCACGAACTGTGAGATCATGACCGGACCCGAAGTTGGATGCCCAAACAACTGAGCCACTCAGGCGCCCCAAGACTTCATTCACATGCTTAGTACTTTCTTCTTTGGATTGTATCCTTCAGTAAAAGAAAGTGGAATGTTTGAATGTGATGTTCCTTCTAGCCACTCAGCCATTTCATAGACACCTACTGTCTGTTGTATGCCAGATGCTGTGCTGATGGTAGCTGGCACATGAGGGGTGGTTCCTACCTTTAAGGAGTTCCACCAACCAATAGGGGACACTGCCATGTGAACCACAAGTTATTATATAGTGGGATGAGAGCCAGCCTAGATGGGAATCAGAGATGCCAGCTTAGGAATCCAAGAAGAGGTGACAGACACATAAGTTGAGTCTTCATAGACATGTAGGAGTTAGTTGGGGAAGGGAGACAGGGGGATCCAGTTGGAGGTGAGAGCAGGTTGGAAGGGGCATACAGGACCCCCAGGATCCCTGTAGTTTACAGGGCTGGGCACAGGGCTTTGGAAGGAGGAGAAAGAGTGGAACAAGAGGAGGCTAGAGGAGTGAACAAGGGGATTTGTGTCCAACCAGAGTCTGGACTGTGACCTCGGTGATATAGGGAACCAGTGAAACACGTCTGAGCAACTAGGAGAGTGCTCACATTGGCAAGTACGCGTGCATGTGTACACACGCATGTGTGTGTGTGATTGTGCACGCAGGCACGTGTGTGTTTTAATGGTTTTAGCAAGAGCACAGAGAATGAAAGAAGGTATAGCTGGGGGCAGAACTGTTAGGAAGTCATCATAATAACTGAGGGAGGGGTATTAGGGTTTACTTAACATTACTTAGTGGGGAAAGAAGGGAAGGGACAAAGTAAAAAGGAATATTTCAGGCATTAGAAACAAATAAGATCTGGTTGCTAAGTGGATACAGTTGCAAGGAAAAGGAAGCTGTTTCCAGTGACTTCCAGGTTTCATCCTGGGCAACTGGGTGTCTATCACTGACACAGCTGTTCTAGAGAAGGAGCCCGTACAGGTCAGGTTTCCTGGGCTCTCAGTACGTAAAGTGAAAGACAAATATACCCAGTTGTATATGTTTGTTTCAAATTCTGCCAATTGTAACCTCTTGACATGCCTCACATCCAACCTTCTTTGTCCCTCTGCACTACCCTCCTTTAAGCTCCCGCCATGGTTTCCTGTTGCCGTGCCAGTACCTCTGGGCCTCTGGGCTTACTCTGCCTAGTACTCTCAGCCGTAGCCAAGTTCCTGCCTAAAAATCTTCAGAGGCTGTTCTAGAACTTTGGGACACAAATCAGACTCCCTCCTGAGGCTTCCACACTCGCCCTCAACAGTTACCTCCTCACCTCTCCATCCTCATTTGTCGTCAGTCCCCATTGCCCAAGCGAACCCTTTCCCCGGGAAGTACTATACTTGCTTCTCTCTGCTGGCCCTTCCCTCATCCTGTTCCTTCTGTGGGGAACACTGTGCCTCTCCAGCTCCAGGCTTCCGTCTGGCTTCCTCGTCATCCTCATCCTTACAGCCTCAGAGTAGGCATTAGCTCTTTAGCTCCTGGCCTCCGAGACCACAAGGTGCTGCTTCTATGTGCTGTCACTGCACCTACCTTTAATTTGTCAGTAAATCAGCACATCACTAGTTTTGCTGAAGTAGAAGCTTCTTGAAGGCACAGATGGTACCTTGCTCATCTTTGTGCCTCTGTGTTGCTTTATTTATTGCTGTGTGAAACACTATCCCACATGTATCAAGGTAAAAGAACAAACATTTATTTCCCTCAGTTTGTACAAGTCACGCATTCTAGATAGAGCAGCTTTACTACGTGCTTCTGGTACATGGCCCCTCATGAGGCTATGACCCAGGTGTCGGTGGGGGCTGCAGTCCTTTGCAACTTGACTGGGCTTGAGGAGCCACTTGGCAGGTCACTCCCAGGACTGTTGGTGGACACTAAGGTCTCTCACCACACGGGCCACTCCACAGAGCTGCGAATGACATGCTTTCCCAGACAGGGCGACCCGAGAGATTATAAAGCCCAAGACAGAAGCTAGAGTTTTTACTATCTAATCTCAGAAGTGACATGCCACGATTTCTGTGGTGTTCTGTTAGTCACACAGGGCAATTCTGGTGCAATGTGGGAAGGGATTACACCAGGGCGTGAGCAACAGGAGGCAGGCATCACTGGGGAGCTCACAGTCTCCAGTGCACAGCAGTGCAATTAGCCTGAGAAATCCTAATGGATATGTGAGAATTAATTAATAAATCAGTGAATAATAAAAGGTAAACATGTTTATGCAAAGTTTAGGGTTAATTACTCTGGAGAATTTAAAGAAGTAAAAGATGGATTCATTATCTTTTAGATACATTATTTTCTGCTAAAATAAAGTGCACCATAATCTCTGGATGGTTAAGGTCTTCTTTTGCAAAAGATCTCTGGAGCAATGAAGGCTGGTTTAACGGCATATGGAGATTTATTCCCTGAAGGCAGAGCAGACAGGAATGAAAGCTCGGAGATAATATCTACAACACCTCTTTACATCTTGAAAAGAAAATAATATATACTGCTACCCATAGATCCTCATGCTTTATTTGTATCAAGACTCATCTCATTATGGGTTTTTTGATACATTTAAACTGATTAAAAAGCAAAGGAAAACAATGTCTGAAATAGCAGGTCCATTAAGCAAGGAAATGAGAACCATAAACAATGTAAAGTTTTTTACTTTTTGTTGGACTTGTGAATTCTGTAGAAGGTAATGCTGAGCTTAGTGAGATGTAATTCAAAAGCTGAATTACTATAAGAATAGGTTTGTCTACTGACACTATTTTCTAGCTATTCTGCATTAAATGACATTTAACTGTTCTAATAAACTTTTGGTCCAGAGGACCAATTGATGAGCATTTCTCTATCTGCTTATAAATAAAATAAGCTGTATGGATAATAATAGATAGATCAATATACAAAGCCAACAGTGTAATATGATGATAATGCACTAAGAAATGAGTCAATAAGAAAAAAATCATTATTAAGGTCATTGCTTTAAAATAACAAGCATTCAAAAAAGAAAGTTATCCAAGGGAAACCATAAAACATTGTTAAAAGAAATGAGACAAGACATAAATAAATGCAAAGATGTCCCATGTCCATGAACTGGAAGACTTAATGTTATTAAACTGTCAATATTACCCAAAGTGACCTACGATTCAATGTAATCTTTATCAAAATCTCAATGACTTTTTTTTTTTTTGCAGAAATAGAAAAATCCATACCAAAATTCATTTGGAATCTGAAAAGACCTTGAATAGCCAAAACAATCTTAAAAAAGAACAAAGTTGGGGCCCCTGGATGGCTCAGCCAGTTGAGTGCTGGATTCTTGATTTCAGCTCAGGTCTTGATCTCCTTTCAAGAATTAAAAAAAAAACAAAGTTGAAGTACTCATACTTCCTGATTTCAAACTTACTTCAAACCTACAGTAATCAAAATAGTGTGGTAATAGCATAAAAAGACAGATATATAGACAAACAGAATAAAAAAGAGTCCAAAAACAAACCTTCACATATATGGTCAAATAATTTTCAATAAAGGTGCCAAGCCCATATAAAAAGACAGTTTTTTCAACAATGGTGCTGGGTAAACTATATATCCATATACAAAAGAATGAAGTTGAACCCTCACATAACACCATATAAAAAAATTAACTCAAATAGATCAAAGACATGGGTGCCTGGCTGGCTCAGTCAGTACAGCATGATACTCTTGATCTGGGGGTTATAAGTTTGATCCCCACATCAAATATATAGATTACTTTAAAAAAATAAGATGTTAAAAAAATTGATTGAAGACCTAAATTTAAGAGCCAAAAGTACAAAATCTTAGAAGAAAACATGGGACAAAGGCTTTGTGAATTTGGATTTAGCAATGATTTCTTAGATATAATACAAAAGACACAGGCAACTGAAAAAAAATTGATAAATTTGGTCTCGTGAAAATTTAAAACTTTTGTGCATCAAAGGACATGATCAACAGAGTGAAAAGGAAACCCAGAGAATGGGAGATAATATTTGCAAACCAAATATCTGATAAGGGGTTGATATCCAGAATATATACAGAACTCCTAAAGCTCAACAACAAAAAAGCAAACAACCCAATACAAAAATGAGCAAAGAATTTAGATAGACATTTCTCCAAAAAAGGTATACAAAGGCCACTGAGCACATGGAAAGATGCTCCACATTACTCATCATCAAGGAAATGCAAATCAAAACCACAATAAGATATCACTTCACATTTATTAGGATGGCTGCTATAGAAAGGAAGGAAGGAAGGAAGGAAGGAAGGAAGGAAGGAAGGGAGGGAGGAAGGGAGGACAGAAGGAAAGAAGGGAGGGAGGGAGGGAAGGAAGGAAGGAAGGAAGGAAAGAAGGAAGGAAGGAAGGAAAGAAGGAAGGAAGGGAGGGAGGAAGGGAGGAAGGAAGGGAGGGAGGAAGGGAGGAAGGAAGGGAGGGAGGAAGGGAGGAAGGAAGGGGGGGAGAAAAGAAAGAAAACAAAACAGAAAACAAGTGTTGGTCAAAATGTGGAGAAACTGGAACACTTGTGGACTGTTGGTAGGAAAGTAAAATGGCGTATCTACTTGAAAAACAAGCTGACAGTTCCTCAAAATATTAAAAATAGATCTACCATATGACCCAACAATTCCACTTTTAGTTAAATACCCAAAACAACTGAAAACCAGGTCTCAGAGAGTTATTTGTATACCTGTTCATTGCAGCCTTATGCACCATAATTTAAACATAGACGCAACCCAAGTGTCAAATGAGAGATGAATGTTATATAAACAGAATGTTGTACATACATATAATGGAATATCATTCAGCCTTAAAAAGGAAGGAAGTCATAACATATGCTACTACATGGATAAAATTTGAGGGCATTATTCTAAATGAAATAAGCCTGTCACAAAAAGACAGATACTGGATTGTTCCACTAAGAGATACCTAGAGTAGTCAAAATCATAGAGACAAAATGGTGGTTGCCAAGGTAAGGGGGGGGGGGTGGATAGAGAATTATTGCTTCAAAGATAAAGTTCTGGAGGTAGACAGTTACACAAAACTATAAATGTACTTAATACCACCCAACTACACATTGAAAAATGATTAAGATAGTAAATTTCATGTTATGTGTATTTGCCACATTTTAAAAAATTGAAAAAAATATCTAGAAAGAATGAAAAAAAAGGCAACAGGTGGGAATCTGTGTAGTGATGGAAATGTCTGCATCTTGACTTTAATAATGTCAACAACCTGATTGTGATACTGTACTATACTATACTATACTATACTATACTATACTATGCTATACTACATAGTTTTGTAGGATGTTACCACTGGAGTAAACTGGGTAAACTCTATGTGTTATTTCTTACAATTGCACGTGCATCTACAGTGATCTCAAAATAAAAATTTTAGTTAACACACACAAAAGAATCCTTAAAGTTAGTAGTTGCTATTGGTTGTTAATATACACAAATCTGATCTAGTTTTCACTCATACATTCTACAAGTATTTATTCAGCACCTACAATGTGCTGGTTCTTACGGATCTTACATTATTATCTCAACAAATTATAGTTATCATAAGGTGGAGACTAAAATTCCCACAACTGCCCTACAAGGTAAGGGCACAGATAATACAGTGATGTTATATTTAATAAACTATATTTTGTGTTCAGGAAATAAAGTGTGTAATAGAGGGTAAATTATTAAGAGGCTACAATATATAGAATGAGTGATGCATCAGCAATCTTTTCCAAGATATTTAAAGTACATACACATTGATGGTTATTTTGAACCAATCCCTTCTGAATTCATTTTCATAGGAAAGTTAAAATACTCATTATATTCTCTATACTTTAATAAACTAGGGGGTTAGGGGAGGGTTAGGGGTTACACTGTTTAATAAACAGTGTAAGATGATATTTCTTTTTATATTGTGTCTCTTTTTCTAGACCAGCAAAGGATATAAAGGTCCAAGACACCCAAGCTTGCAGCCAAGAGAGAGAATAACCAATCTGCTACTTTAGACTATCAGCAAAATGGAAAGCTACATTTCATTTTCACGGGTGGGATGCTGTGACTTATCAAACTGTTAATCTTCAGAGATCCCATTCTTTTACTAGGGAGCAATCAAAATGGTTTAAATGTGCCTTGTTGTTCTGTTGACTGGTTGGAAATTTAGTGCTTTCTTTCCGCCTTTTCTGGCATTTTTTTTTTCTTTTTTGGCTTCACATAAGGCCCTTTAAAGGAGACTGCCACTTAAAGTTTTTAGTTCTCTTGTTTAATGAATGTTTCCTGAAAAAAATGCATTATAATGCAACATTGTGTGTCAACTCATATTCAAATTAAAAAAAAAAATTAATGCATTATATAACAGTTGATAAAATAGCCCGATCTCCAATATATACATGTTATTAATTCAACACATTGTTTGTTATCAAATCAATCTCAGTTTTTAATTACTGGTAGAATTTGCAAGAGGAGAGAATGTAATTAGATTTTTAATGTAATTTTCTTATTCACAAGTATATTTTTTAGGTTATAAAAGTTTAGAATCCGAAAGTTTCCATTTAGGGACCCAGCTGAATCTGTTTAATAAAGGTTTATAGCCTTTATTTTTGGAGCAATTTCAGGTTTATAGAAATATGGGCAGAAATTAGAGTTCTCATATATACCTTCACTTCCCCCCACTCAGTTTTCCCTACTACTAAAACCTTTCATTAGTGTGCTATGCTTGTCACAATGGATGAATACGTATTGATGCTTTATTGTTAACTAAAGTCTGTAGTTTATATTAGGGATCATCCTGATGTACAATCTATGAGTTTTGACACATGTGTGATGACATTATAATATCACATAGACTAGTTTCATTGCCCTAAAAATCCCGTGCTCCAACTATCCTTCCCTTTCTCCCAACCCCCAAACTCTCGCAACCACTAATGTTTTTTCCCTTGTCCATAGTTCCGCCTTATCCAAAATGTCATATAGTTGGAATCACATAGTTTGTAGCCTTTACAGATTGGCTTCTTTCCCTCAGCAATATGTATTTAAGATTCCTCCGTGTATTTAGTTCTTTAATAGCTCATTTTCTTTATTGCTAAATAATACTCCATTGTACAGATGAGACATGGTTTGTTCACCAGTTTGCCTACAGAAGAATACCTTGGTTACTTCCAAGTTTTGGAAATTAAGAATAAGCATTAAGAATAATGCTATAAGCATTTGTGTGTAGGTTTTGTGTACACGTACGTTTTTAACTCATTTTGCTAAGTACCAAGGACCATAATTGCTGAGTCTTATGATAAGAATATGTTCAGTTTTGTAAGAAACCACCAAACTGTCTTCCAAAGAGACTGTACCATTTTGCATTCCCACGAAAGTTCGTGTTCCACATCCTCCTCAGCATTTCATGTTGTCACTGTTTTAGATTCAGCCATTCTAATAGACATGTAGTGTTCCTTTAGGTTTTTTTAACTGAAGTATAATCGACATACAATGTTTTTTTAGTGTGATGCATACACCATATTGATTCGACACCTTTATACATCACTCAATGATCATCATCATAAGTACAGTCACCACATGTTACCATACAGTATTAGTATATTATTGACTATATTCTCTATGCTGTACTTTTTGTCCCCGTGACTTACTCATTTTAAAATTGGAAGTTTGTGGGGCGCCTGCATGGCTCAGTCAGTTAAGCGTCCGACTTCGGCTCAGGTCATGGTCTCAGTTTGTGAGTTCGAGCCCCGCGTCAGACTCTGTGCTGATAGCTTAGAGCCTGGAGCCTGCTTCGAATTCTGTGTCTCCCTCTCTCTCTGCTCCTCCCCCCTCATGCTCTGTCTGTCTCTATCCTTCAAAAATAAATAAAAACATTTAAAAACATTAAGAAAATAAATAAAATTGGAAGTTTGTACCTCTTAATCCCCTTTATCTGTTTTGCCCATCCCTTCATCCTTCTCCTCCTCTCCAACAACCACCAGTTTGTTCTCTGTATTCAGGAGTCTGTTTGTTCATTTTGTTTTTTAGATTCCATATGTAAGTGAAGTCATATGGTATTTACCTTTCTCTGTCTGACTTACTTAACCTGGTAGAAGACCTTCTCAGTCCATATATATTGTCACAAATGGCAAGATCTCATTTGTTTTTATGGCTAATATTCCATTATAGACATATACAACTTTCCCTCTTTTTTGAGAGAGAAAGAGAGAGACAGTGCAAATATAAGCAGGGGAGGGGCAGAGGGAGAGAGAGAGAGAGAGAGAGAGAGAGAGAGAGAGAGAGAGAGAGAGAATCCCAAGCAGGCTGCATGCCCAGTGAGGAGCCCAAGGCGGGCTCAATCCCACAACCATGAAATAAGGACCTGAGCCAAAATCAAGAGTCAGACGCTCAACCAAATGAGCCACCCACGCGCTCCTATATATACAACCTTCCCTTTATCCATGCATCTATTGATGGACATGTGGGTTGCTTCCATATCTTGGCTTTTAAAAATAGTGCTGCAGTAAACATAGGGGTGCATATATCTTTTTGAATTAGTGTTTTCATTTTCTTTCAGTAAGTACCTAGTCGTGGAATTACTGAAACGTAAGCTATTTATTTCTGTTTTTAATTTTTTGAGGAACCTCCATACTGTTTTCCCTCCAGTGGCTGCACCAATTACATTCTCACCAACGTGGGCAGGGTTCCCTTTTCTCCACATTCTTGCCAACATTTGGAATTTCTTGTCTTTTTTTGTACTAGGTATTCTGCCTGGTGTGAGGTGAGATCTCACTGTGGTTTTGATTTGCATTTCCCTCATGATTAGTGATGTTGAGCATCTTTTCATGGGTCTGTTGGCCACTTACATGACTTCTTTGGAAAAATGTCTTCCCAAGTCCTCTCCCCATTTTTCATCAGATTGTTTTTGTTGTTGTTGTTGTTGTTGTTGTTTTTGGTGTTGCGTTGTATAAGTTCTTTATATTTTTTTGGATATTAACCTGTTATCAAATTCATCATTTGCCAATATTTTCTCCCATTCACTGGGTTGCTTTTTTGTTTTGTTGGTGGTTTCCTTTTTGGTGTGAAAGATTTTTATTTTGATATAGTCCCAATAGTTTAACTTTTCTTTTATTTTCCTTGCCTGAGGAGACATATCCATAAATATGTTGGTAAGAGCAATGCCCAAGAGATTATTCCCTATGTTTTCTTTTGAGTTTTATGGTTTTTACGGTTTCAGGGCTTATATTTAGGTCTTTAATCCATTTTGAGTTTATTTTTGTGTATAGTGTAAGAAAGTGGCCCAGTTTCTTTCTTTTTTTTTTTTTTTTTTGCATGTAGCTGTCCAGTTTTCCCAGCACCATTTATTAAAGAGACTGTCTTTTCTCCATTGTCTATTCTTGCCTTTTTTGTCATAGATTAATTGACCATAGAGTTGTGGGTTTATTTCTGGGCTCTCTATCCTATTCCATTGATTTATGAATTTATTTTGTGTCAGTGTCTTAATGTTTTGATTACTATAGCTTTGTAGTATCTCTTGAATCTAGGATTGTGACATCTCCAGCTTTGCTCTTCTTTCTAAAGATTGCTTTGCCTATTCAGAGTGTTTTGTGGTTGCATACAAATTTTAGGATTATTTATTCAAATTATGTGAAAAATACTATTGGTATTTTGATGTTGCATTAAGTATCTGACATTGCATTAAATCTACAGTAGGTATATATGGGTAGTATGTATATTTTAAAAATATTAATTCTTCCAATCCATGAGCATAGAAGATCTTCTCATTTGTTTGTCTCATCTTCAATTTCCTCCATCAATGTCTTGTAGTTTCTAGAGTATAGGTCTTTCACCTCTTTGGCTAAATTTATATAGGCATGTGGTTTTAATGCGAAATTTCTTGATGACTTATGACACTGAGCATCTTTTTATATGCTTATGGATATCTTTATAACATCTTTGGTGAGGTGTCTATTCAGATTTTTTGCCCTTTCTGAAATTGGATGATTTGCTTTCTTATTGTTGAGTTTTAAGAGTTCTTCATATATTTTAGACAACAATCTTTTATTATATACATATTTTGTGAATATTTTCTCCCTATCTGTGACATGATCCACTTTTAAATAGCTTAACTAATTTTGTCATTTACCTTTAGATGGCCTTCAAAACTTGTAATAGGTCCATCATATAGAATTTATTCAGCAAGTATTTGCGGATGCCTATTTAGAGTGCTTTCTCCCTATAATATGGGTTTGCAGAAAAGAAAACTGTTTTGAAATATTTTTATATTCCACAGTAATCACTGAGAATAAACACTAATGTATTTCCATCCACCCTCCAAAAAAATTTGAATTTGCTTGTAACAGAGGGAAGCTTGATGAAAATACATCAATCTGCTTTTAAGACCAGCCACTTATTTCACAGAGTAACTTGCATTTCAGTGAAGCAAACTCATCCTTTTCTAACTGGTTACCACCTGCCAGTGCAAAAAGATTTACACTGTCACACTGCTGTACTAGACCAAGATGGCCACATCTTTGACCTTTGCCCTTCCTCAAGTTAATATGCTTGCTTCTTTCAGATATATTTACATTTTACTTTCAGATACATTTCACATTTTAGACATTGGAAGCAGGGTTACCCTGTCATTATAATTGCCCAAGATAAAAAACCTTTAAAAAATAGTTCCCTTGCTAAATCAACCCCAATGAAGTATTAGGGACAACTGGGTGATTTCCACAGTATTGAAGATCATCCTTCCTCAGCATTTGCAACAAATCCTAAAGGATCTCTAAGGCTATCCTAGAAATTGAGGTCAAAACATTTAATAGATGGGTCTGGGCTATAAGTGTTCTGAACATGTGTAACAGAAATTTATAAAATAATAATATGCATGACATTATGTTCACATTACAATTTGTATTTGTAGCAGAACTCTGGAAATGGCCTATGCGAGAGCTTTCTATGAATTTCATTTTCAACAATATTTTCCTTCCTAGTTTCTTTTTTAAACAAGTATAATATGCACTTAAGCAGTGGTTGTTACTTGGATAACATGTCCCAAATTAGATTTGCTATCCTTGTCAGAAAAAGGAAATGCGTCCTATATGATGACCGCGTCTTAAAAAATCTATTACGTCTTCTGTTGTGATCTATTTACCCCAAACACCAAGCCATTCTATCCCCAGAAAATCCTCCAAGTTCAGCACAGCTAGTGAAGACAAGCAAGTTGGGGAAATCATCTCACCTGCAAATTTCATGAGTTAGGGCTCTCAAGATTTAATCTCCCGTAACAAAGAATTTTTCTTCACGAGAGAGTTTTGGGGTTCGTGTTCACGATTATAGATCCTTGTCACATAAGCATTCACTAGCATGAAATACAGTGTAAATTTCATGGTAAAAACATCCACTGCAAAGGATGCACTGTTTTGATTATTGCCAAATGTATCACTTGGCAAGACACTGTCATTATAGGACTACCTCAAATGGACAGGACTCTCTTCAACTAAAGACTGTCTATCAAAGAAAGTTCCAAATTCTAATGTAACACAAATGGGGAGTGGGGGCTAATCAGCAGATTCTATTTCTGCTGAAGAGGAAGAAGTATGTCATACAGGCTAGCCTTTCAATTGAAGCTAGATAATGATTACAGAAAGGAGAATCCCTTTCACAAGGAAAGATCGGCTTCCTATCAATAGAGCTAATGCTACCTAACAGTGATCTCAAGTCAAGGGCAGGAGTCTGGTTTCTTCACATATCTTGGAGGCTGTCATTATAGCAAGAACGAGGCCTTTTCACTTACTGTGATGTAAGACCCTACTGAAGGCTTGGATAATGGCACACCCAAGTTATACTGACCGGCCACTACAGCCAATTGTGACTCTAGAACATGTCAGCAGAATGACAGTTTAATACAGCAGGAGAATTTTCTGGAGTGCTATTAAATATTGAAAGAGCTAAAATGTGCCTAGTAATTCAGGAAATTTAAATTTTTCATCCAGTTATACTTTCTACACTTAATTCAATATTATATTAAATGCAGAATAGTTTAAACATTCCCTTAATTTATGAACTTATTCTGAGTGCCTACATAGGAACTTGAGAGAGATAATTTCTCAGATGGATTCACCCACTAAAGGATGCTTATAATCAGTCTAACATAAAGAGACAAGTAACATAAGCAATTCGGGTAACAACATGGGCACACATTGTATTGCCGTTCTCTTTAACTTAAAACATTGTTGTGTCCTTCCCCTGTGCCACAGATACGGTTTATCTTACTGACAGCAATATCTCCAGTGCTTTATAAACAGTACCCCCAATAAGTATTTTGTGAATGAATGAATAAATAAATAAATAAATGACAGCACAGAAATTCAGAACCACAAACAGCTTGATATTTGGTCTGAATGTGGGCTTTGGTGCCCTGTGGACACTTGTGCTAATGTCTATATCCTTTTACAAAAGGTTCTGGAATTCTTTAACAACACAGTATCTGAAAGGACAGATTTTTATGCTTTTCGGAACCTGTGAGTGAAATATATAGAAATTCCCCAAAATAGAAAAACCTTTTTATGCATTCAGCCCTTCGTGTCTATTATTCCCATCAGTAATATCTACTATTTCCCCTTGGGCTCCTTATAATTAATACTAGCTTTTTAAAAACTGCTGACATTTATGCCTTTGAGTGCTTGCTCTTCCAAAGAAATATTCTGACTTACATCACAGGGAAGTTTATATGCTAGTTGTGTATCAATATCTGTACTATCATTTTTCCAGCTTTCAGAATAAAGGGAAGGAAAACTGGAACACTAAATAAAATTCTGCAAAAAAAATTTTTTTTTCAAAGTTAAAACTTTAATTGTGTAACTAACTTACAGCAATGAGTTCACTTCATTCAATCTGCAGAACTGATTTCCTGAGGGAAAATTCTCAATTATCTATTTACTCAATAATACAGAAGACTTGAGAGAGTTTACATAAGTTAGTGTTTTGCAACAATTTCATGGATTAAAGCCACATATCCATAATTAGCTTGTAATAGATAATGGAGAAAAAGTATTTTGTATTTCTTTGCTGGAAATAGTTCCTAACAGGATGGGGGGTGTGGTAGTAGCTAATTTAAACTTAATAAGTTCCCATGTCAGGGTTGCCTGGGTGACTCAGTTGGTTAACAATCCTACTTCGGCTAAGGTCATGATCTCGTAGTTCATGAGTTTGAGCCCTGCGTTGGGCTCTGTGTTGACAGCACGGAGCCTGGAGCCTGCTTCAGATTCTGTGTCTCCCTCTCTCTCTGCTCTTCCTCTGCTTGCACTCTGTCTCTGTATCTCTCAAAAATAAATAAACGTTAAAAATATTAAAAATAAAAAAAATATGTTCCCATGTCAGCGCATTGCTCACCTGACATTTATTTTCATATGTTCCTCCCTACTCTATCAACTCAATCAATTTTCTCCTGAAAATTAGAGAAACACATATGACAATTCATTAGGAAGAAGATTTGAATATTCATCTTCAAATCTTCATATTTCTGCTAGTAGTTTCTTAGGGATCACAGTCTTTGTGGTTTAAATCCAGAACATCACCCACATCCCAGCAGGCCTTTTGAAGTGCTCATGCGAAGCTAATGTTGGGGAAGTGGGTGAGGACGGTGGGGTCCTCATATATTTACCTCCTCTTTCTTTCCCAGAGCTGATCCTATCTAGGTTGGTGAAAAAGAACATTTCAATGGGAGAGAGGTCATTCAATCCATGGACACTCAGAATCTGTAGCAATCATCAACATTTTTTTTGTTTATAAAACCCCAGTGTTTTTTCCTCTAAACTCTCACCTATTTCCATGTATCTGACATCTAAAAAGATTAAGAAATTGCAAAAGATATAATTGTTATTGCACTATAATTAATTACACTTTAAAATAAAACTGCTACACTGCTCTGCTAAATATATTCATTATATTTAAACATTATAATGAGCCCAACATCATCTACTTCAAAAGACATGAATAATCTTAACTTTAAGGATTAGAAATTTTACATAGCTTCTTTCTCTACTTGAACTCATGGTGACACTTCACATACCCCTAAAAGTTTCATTCTCATGTATACTTTTTTAAACAAAAAGGTTTGTTCAATCTATTCCACTTCTTTGCAAAGATCTATCTATAATTTAAGATTTTCATTTTCCTATATGAAAATATCCTATATATCCTCTTTTGTCTCAATACTAACATCACTATTTTGAATGCTCCTTTCTTTGGTCCTCCAGTGGTTTTTAGCCCTTGGAACCACAAATTTCAGTAAAATAAAGTCAAGACTTTATTTTGTAGAATGGGAGAACAAAATTTGAGGATGAGAATGTGGGCAAGGGAACCCATTTCAGCCCTAGGCATGTTTCAGGTAGAACAGCTTTATGGAAGACTGTATGAAAGGTGAGAGTCTGGAAACTGGTCCTCCTAAAAGTCTTCATGCACAGGTACACCTCGAGCAGTCTTCATGTGCCCTGGGTGGCACACACATCCCTACCTGAAAACCACTAGGCTAAATGCTCATTGGCACCCAAGATCTCACATGGACTTGAGCCAGTCTGGAAAAAGCCTTCGATAAAGGGTGACCCAGACAAGTATAACTTCTTAGGCTCAGCTCCCACATTTGTGCCTCCTTGCCCCATCAGCTTGTAAGGCATCAAGATGGCCTCACAGAGTTGTGGGCTCCACTCCTACTTTGTGGTTTCCCACGTGAACGCAGTCTCAGGCACTGAAATGATCATGGAGTTGGGAGTCCAACGGACATGAGTTGGAAACATAGATCTGAAACTTATTGTCAGAATGAACTTCAGTCAAACTACTCAGATCTCTGGGCTCCAATTTCCTCACCCCCCAAAAAACCAAAAACAAACAAACAAAAAAAAAACTAATAATACTGACTTTCCTGAGGATTAAATGAGGTAATACATTTTTGAAGGACCTGGCAGAGAACACACAGCCCATGTGTTCCCCTTTCTACCTTCCTCCATGGATTATCCAGCATCCCTCTCTGCTAACCTTCTCACCAAAACATACAGATTTTGGTTCTGATGTAAAGTTAAGATATAAAATGGCAGGAAACAACTTAAACGTTGCATTTTCCACATGTTTACATTTTTTGTTTGGTTGGGTTTTTTTGTTGGTTGGTTGGTTGGTTGGTTTGGTGAGGTTTCGAAGATCAGTTATCAAAGCCTGTATCTAAGCAATGATTCTTCAGGGGCTGAGGTTTCAGGTATGACTCAGTTGTGAGATGAATTTGAGAGACAAAGGAACCTTCCTTTGGTTCGGAAATTGTGCTGTTTTCGTTTTTTCGGACTGTGGGTATCAGGTGGGCTTGATTATGACTCTAGATTGGCTGCTGACATCCTCTGGACCTGTGCAGAAACAGCCCCAACTTCAGAGTGATCCTGGAGTCGCCACCATTGCCCCACCCATTCCCAGTATCATGGCGAGCTCAGGAGCAGGGGTCATTCCCTGGTTGATGCCGGGTCTCATGCATACAGCGGAGTTCCATGTCAGACAAGAGCAGACTCTGAATCTGCGTAGATCTGATTACATAACCCGTAAGGATGGACAAAGAGAACCACTTCCTCTGCTTATTCAGTGCTTCAGGTAAAGGCAATACCCATATTACTTTATTTGACCCTGACAATCTTATAAACTACTCAGATTACAAGTCAATAAATATTTTTTTAATCTTTTTTAAAGGAAGTCCCATGTACTCAAGCACCTACCATAGTGTAATAATATTTATGTAATGGGAATATTTTCTAAATACTTTCTTTGGTGGGGGGGATCTTTTCGAAATACTTTCTTTGGTTTTTCTAGACATATTAAACCTCATATAAAATTGTTCTCTTCCACAATTTTGGAATTCATATCTACAATTTGCTTTGTAATGCTATAAACATAGGGGTCTTCCCCGCCCTTTAGCTCTTTTCCTGATCAAATGATTTGGAAAGATCGTGCCAAGTTTCAGTTTGCTTTCATACTTATATGGTAATGAATCCTATCCCATCTACTCTTCTTTAAGCACATTTTTTGTTTGTTTGTTTAACTCTCACTTAAGTTTCCCTTCCCTTTTAGCCTATATTTATCTCTCACACTAAGGATATTTTATAAGACTCGGGATAAGGAAGGCAATCTGGAAAAAAGTATGGCCTGTTTTATTTTATGAACACGACAAACAAGTTATACTACTAGGTCACCAGCCTGACCTTGTACCGATAACAATTTTCTGTTTCATAAAAACTACCTTTAGAATTTTTTCTTCATGCACCAGCGTTTATGAAATTAATTTACAATTGGGGTATACTTCAAGGCATATAGTTCCAAGCAGAATTTTTAGCAACAGGAAAATTTCAGGGATATCCCATTCTGTCTACTTTAAGGCTACATAGCTTAAGCTTTGCTTGGTATTTTTGGAGATCTACTGATATATCAAAAGTTCCATTACAAACAACCAAGGCAGCTTCAAAAAACTAACAGTCCTTCTTGCTTTCCTGCTAAATTATGATACAGAATATATTTCTACTTCCAACAATACAAAAAATCTAAATGATCAATACTTATCTACATTCAACCAAAAATCATACAAATACACAACTAGAAAGGTCTCAAGTCCCATGGTTAGTTCTCTGAAGCTAACAGATTAAACGATGAGGGAGGTTACAGATCCAGGATTTGTATTCATATTGCTAACAAGGCTAGTATTTTTCTTATGAAATATAACTTAGAACCTCTTAACTACCAACTTCATAAAGCATGACCTGTCCAAGGTGAGTGATGGCTTTATCTTCTACCATGGATTAGAATTTAGTAGATGTGCAGATCATTGCTTTTCAAATCCTCCTAAATGTGACTTGTGTGCACATTTTCAAAATAGGACATACTCAGATAGTGCAGCCCTCTATCACAATAAACATAAGATGCTTCCTACAGGCATATATGATTTAGCAATTTACATCTTCTTGAACCACGATTAAACACATTTGTTTCAATTTGGACATACAACGTATGTGCAAATACTATTTTTTTAAATTTGAAATACAAAGTAAAATAAGCACCATTTCTATAAAACAAAGCAATTTTTGGTATACAGCTTGAGCACAGCTTTATAATGGATGGATATTTTGAGTTATAAAATTATGCAATTTTTTTCTTTGGATGAAACAGGATGTTTTCTATCCAGTCTGAATCTCACTAATTTTCAAGATATTTCAAGATAACTAGAGGCTAATTACAATGCCCTTTCAAATTTCAATATATGCTTGCATAGATGCTTCATTTTTCCAAGATTGAGGCAAAAAAACATACACATTTTATTATGACAGTCAACTAAGTACCTCCTCCCATTTGTCAATGGACTACACAGGTAGATTTTCAGCTGTGAAATACAAGATTTCTCAGCAGATCTGAAAGTTCTGTCTCCAAATGTCTCTTGCGTATTCCCCTACTCGTACTAATGGTACCTTCCTTTTTACAAAAGTTGGTTTATCACCCGGACTCAAGTTCTTTGAATTACATGACTCCTGCTTCTCATTTGTTTCCCATAGTCAATTGATTGCCAAGTTCTATTGATTTCATTTCCACCATGTCCCATGAGGATGACCTTTCATATAGAGTATAATTATTCTAGTTGACCATTCCCATACCTCTTCCAAAGATGTGGCAATGCATCCATAAATGTCCACCTATATCCAGACTTGCTTTTGGCAGAATAATCTTCCTAAACTACAGCTCTTCATCAACGTCTTCCCCTAACAAACCTTCAAACTCTTCACATCACCATACAAATTGACTTTTAATTCCTTACCTTGAATTAAGGCTCTCGCGAGTCCCTGACTCAGCTGGTTCAACATATACACTTGCACTAGCTTGAATGAAGTACATATCTTTCTCCACAAACACCCACTCCTCAAGTTACCGTATCGCCCTCAGACATGAAGAATGAGGAAAGCTGGCTGCCTGAGGACTTGGGTCAGGTAAACAAGCCTTTGAGGTATAGCTGACTAGACCACTCCAGGCTATACCCAGAAAAAAAAAATTAAAATTAAAAAATGTATAATTTTCTTTAAATTATTCTGAGAATAACTGGCTTCTCCCACAGCTATGTGAGGAAACTGTTTTTGGCTCTGGCTTCAAAGTAGCTATCGGGCCAAGCCTGCCCTATCTGTTCATCCTAGACCGCAGCCCCTAATTCAGTGCTATGCGCCCCTGACCTGCTACATGCCTACCGTCCTATGCCTGAGGGAATGTCATCTCTAAGCCTTAGCATCTCAGCCAGTTCTCGCCAGCTCTATCTGCCTTACCCTGTCTCGCCCACACCCCTACCTTTACCACAGTCCCCCAACTGAACTCTCCATTCCATTCAAATCCAGTTAATAGAGTCCTGCTACACAACCTAACGCCGCTCGCCTTATCCCAGAACTCCTCAGCTAGAAATGCCGTCTCTTCTCGCCCACAAAACATTCTGTACAATTCACATAAGATTTCTCACATTCTGCCTCGAGTTGTTTTTTTCTTATATTTCCTACATGTTTAATATCACCACAACCTAAAGCCAAGCCTGCTTTTTGCATCTTCCACAAACCCAAAATAGTGCTTGAACACAAGAGAAGCGTAATCCATACTTGTGGAGTTAAATTGAATTTATGCCACAAATGAAAGATACGTTTAACCTCTTATTGTATATTTGATTATGTGTCTCTCTCTTCCTACAAGATTATATGTTTTTTGTATTCCTAGAATGTAAAACTTCGTGTTAGGCACATATTGATGCTCAAAACATGCACAAGAAAGGAAGTAAAGAAGACGAATAAATAAGAAAGGAAAGAAAAAGAGAGAGAAAGAAAAAAGAAAGAGAAGAGAGAGAGAGGAAAAACAGGGAGGGAGGAAGAAGAAAGAAAAAAGTGGCAAGAGGAGAGAGAGAACATATTCATACAGAAATGTTTGACTTGTTAGTCTCCACCGATTTCATAACAATAAAGATATTTGTGAAGCATTTTTAATAGAAAAAAGGGAATTAAACAATAAGGAAAAAAGAGCCGCTTGTTTCTTTTGAAACAATTAGGGAAGATAGCATTTAAAATGGAATCACCTGTGGGGTGGTCAGCATGTCACCAAGAGAAGCCAGCTGCTTAGCTACCCCAGGTCTCTGGAGTGGCAGCAATTTGACAAGGACAGGCCCCTCAGCCCCACGGGCTCAGAAATGTGAGCAGGCCACAGCAGTGAATCCTCTCTCAAGAGAGCATTCAAATCACCAAGCTCGCCCAAACCAAAGTGGTAGAATAAGAATGCAACTTGACCCTTCTAGCGTACTGGAGCAGAACTGATGAGGTCACGACCCACATACTTCTCCCCGCTCCTATTTCTTGGTGAGTACTGGCTTCAGAACAGGCGCGTTCTATGATTTGAAAGAGTAAGAACAGCATTAGGGCAAGGGCAGTTCGAGGTGTCTATCTGCCCAGTGGTCGGTCATTCATCTTGAACATGGCGTTCTATTAGCTGGCTCTTTGGCCAAAGCTATCATTTCATTAAACTATCAGTTATTGAACGATCAGTGTCAAAATCTGACACTCTGACTCTTCCTTTTCCATATTCTGTTGTCAATCCGTACCTGCCTCTGCCCCTCCCCCCAGTCCGCACTGCCTTCTGATGACTGACACATCCTTTCTTTAGCTAATGAATATATTCAGTCAGATGTTTGTCTGGCTGGGAAAAACCATCTCATTAAGGTCTTCATAGCTCAGCTCTTACTTCTTGTATTCTGCTTTAACAGTTTAACTTTCCGAGATGTTTTATCATTCTTAATTCTAAGTTCATGGGAGTTACCTAATTAATACCCACCTGCCATGTATGGTAAAAGGCAAACTCTCCTTTCAAGTACTACTCCTCCAAGAATTTTCAAGGTAGTCAAAAAGTACGAACTTTCAGTTATGACATAAATAAGGCTGGGGGATGTAACTTACAGCATGGTGACTATGGCTAATATTACTGTGTTGTATATTTGAAAGTCGCTAAGAGAGTGGATCTTACAAGTTCTCATCACAAGGGAAAAATGTATAACTGTGTGGCAATGGATGGTAACCGGACTTACTGTGGTGATCATTTCATGGTACTGTACTACAAATACCAAATCACTATGTCGGACACCTGAAAATAACGTTGTATGTCACTTATATCTCAATTTAAAAAAATTCTTGGCAAACGATTATAAAATTTACTTCTCTTCCCAAATACTAACATTCAGTATCTTACTAATAGTAAAAAAAAAAATTATCAAGCACTTAAAATAGTAAGAAATATAACAAATACAAAAAGTACAAGCAGAACAAAATTAAGGGTAGGTATACACTAAATCTTTCAACACTGAAATAGTTTAAAAGTTATAAATGGAAAGGAAGCTTAATCATAATGTTTGACTATAGATCAAAATTCCAAGAGCGATGTGAATAGTTCAAGAAAGCTGAACAGGAGCACCTGGGTGGCTCAGTCGATTAAGCATCCAACTCTTGGTTTCGGCTCGTCACCATCTTACTGATTTGTGAGATAAGGCCCCACGTCAGAGTCTGTGCTGACTGCATGAAACCTGGTTAGGATTCTCTCTCTCTCCCCCTCTCTCTCTGCCCCTCCCCTGCTTACACATGTGTGCACATTATCCCTCTTTCTCTGTCTCTGAAAATAAATAAATAAACTAAAAAAAAGCTAAATAGATTGAAGTGCTAGGTTAGGAAGAGTCATTGTCCCCTAGTTCTTATGATATTCTCAGTTGTGTCCACACTGATTCACCAGAACTCAGGGAAATGTCTGGGCCATTAGACAGAAGTACAGAAGCCTCAGAGTTCAGAGGCCAAACTCCCCGTTTGTCAACGTGACACAGGACAATGAATCAAGGTCCTCAAACCTAATTATATATCCAAGGACCACAAATTCTTAGAATCCAGAAGGAGAAGGCAAGTAGAGATCAACCTTTCATTCTTTTCATCCATTACTACATGTTAGTGCCCAAGGACCGAGAAGGAGGGCCTGGAAGCATCATCCTACTTAGACCTTGGGGAAATTTACAGGACACTGGACAGACATCTCAAAGGAACATGCAAAGAAAGAGGAACAGTTTCCATTTTGTCTAGAAAGGAAATTAAAAGTTAGTTGCCTTTTAAAAATTAGTGGCTTCCAGGAGCGCATTTGTCAACGAGAAACAACAAAGTCAGTGGGCACTTTGTGAACTTTACTGGTACGTGTCTTTCCAAATTAATAACCATACTCCCCATTAGGATGAGCTTTTAAGGTTGTTGGAAGTTTTTGCAATATCCTCTTGTTAACATTACCATCTGCATGCATTACGTGATTCCCTAACTCAACTTCTATTTTCTCCTAAAATCCAATTCCTGCTGAATGATCTATAACCATTAAAGCTCTAAAGTCATATTTAATAGAAATATCTGTTCTCAGGGCACCTGAGTTATTTAAGCATCCGACTTTGGCTCCAGTCATGATCTCATGGTTTGTGGGTTCGAGCCCCATGTCAGGCTCTGTGCTGATACCTCCAGAGCCTGGAACCTACTTTGGATTCTCTGTCTCCCTCTCTCTGCCCCTTCCTACTTGTGCTCTGTCTGTCTGTCTCTTAGAAATGAATAAACATTAAAAAGTTTTTAAAAACCTCATGCACTGTTAGAGTAAATTAAATGTGTACTTTAAAAAAAGAAATATCTGTTCTCAAAACAGTTATCAACAATTAAAACAACAGTAAAATGAATGTGCAACTCTGGAGGTTGAAATATAAGCAAGTACTTCTTTAAGTTTTGTATAATCAACAGTAAGACATGTTACAGTAAATTTAACACTATGAACAGTCACTGTTCATGGACAAGCTACTCGGTGCCAGGCAATGTGTTATTTCCCTATCTTTTGCACTTTCCAAAGCAAGGTTTGGTCCACCCAAAAATCAATTTTCCCTTGACTTTGGAGTGGCTTCTACTGACTTATGAACTTTATGTCAAGGGCACAATGCAGGAGGATGCTGTCACTCTAGTTAGGTTGAACAGAAGCAGATACTTTTCTATGACATCCAATGGTGTTTAAACTCCTGATTTGTGAAATAATTAAATCCTAGAATATTAGTCCATAAGTATTAATCAACCCAGGTCACAGGTTGGCTAGTGACAGAGTAAGACTAGTCTTTTATACCTGCTGGCTCTCAATTCTTTGTTCTTTCTTCATTCTATTTGCATCCTTACATTTCATTAAATATGTGTTAAGTGTCTACAGGTGCCAGGTAAATCAGCATTGAACACTCAATTATTGCTCAATAATTATTAATTATTCAATTATTCATCAGAAAGCAGCTTCTTAGGCATGGTATTAGAACAGAGGAACAGGACCTCCATCAACCTATTCTATCTTCCTCTATCCCCAGATTGGGAATGGCAGGGCACTAATAACTTCTTGCATGGGTTTCCTTCCTGCTGGACAACACCCTTAAGCAGATGGATTTGAACAGATACACATCTCAGTAACGCATTTTCATACCATCTCAACAGTGACTTGCTCAGGCTCCCATGGTTGGTCAGGGATGAGTCTGTTGCATTTTCTACTTCTCTGGGCTCCTGGAAATTTCTTAACAAGATAGCTCTAATCACATTTTAAATGAAATTAGAAACAGAAGGTTATTAAATACTCCTTTGGAAATTAAACTTATGTAATTGTAACAATTTTTGCAATCTACACTGGCTATTTTTATTCTATGCATCTATAATCCTATAACAATAAAATTAAAACATTAGCTTTTGAGTTTTAGGTGCTGTATTTCTTTTATCAATCACACAATATTTGCAATATGGATTTTGAAAGATTCTGCAATCCTAGCAACTCAGAATTTGAAGCTATCTTATTTTTCACATTGAAATTTTGAAAAATAAGTTGATTCCTACCTAAAATGTATTATATCTAATTTGAGAAAAAGCAACAGAGTGCCTGTCAATGCTATTCTTTGGTAAATCAACTATATCTTTCCATAGCTTCCAAATTATGTATGCAAATCCCTTCACCACATTAAGGTACAATTTCCAAAAGGGTCCTCATTTTAAGGCAATCTATTCTGCAAAATTAGCATTATCTGGTCTGGATAAAAGTTCACTTGGGCACCTTGAAGAAGAGTTAGCTGTTAGGAAACACCTTTTTGGGGGAAATTTAATTAAAAAAAATGCATAAGGTAGGAAATGAGTGGGTCCTCAGTCATTGGCTGAATTTCAAGAGTCCTGTGATGACTTCAGCGAATTAGAATAAGGAGCTTAGCTCACACACTGGAACACTCCCAGAATTATCAGACTCATCCAGGGATCATTCAACAGTTTGTTTCATACAATTCATTTTCCTTGTTATAGAATTAGTGACCAAAGAGCACAGCTCTTTCCAAAAGAAACAGTAAATCAAACACTGAAGAACACATTTTCCCAATTGTCCCTTTTCTAGTTGAGTTCTATGCCTTGTTTTTAAAAGTCTCAAGGAGGGGCGCCTGGGTAGCTCAGTCGGTTGAGCGCAGACTTCGGCTCTGGTCATGATCTCTCGGTCTGTGAGTTCGAGCCCTGCATCAGGCTCTGTGCTGACAGCTCAGAGCCTGGAACCTGCTTCGGATTCTGTGTTTCCCTCTCTCTCTGCCCCTCTCCCGCTCATGCTCTGTCTCTCTCTCTCTCTGTCAAAAATAAATAAACATTAAAAAATTTTAATAAAAAAAAATAAATAAAAGTCTCAAGGAGCCCAGGGGCACGTGGGTGGCTCAGTTGGTTAAGCATCCAACTCTTGGTTTCAGCTCAGGACATGATCTCATGGTTTTGTGGGTTCGAGCCCCACTTCAGGCTCTGTGCTGGCAGCACCAATCCTGCTTAGGATTCTCTCTCTCTCTCTCTCTCTCTCTCTGCCCCTCCCCCACTCATGCTATTTCTGTCTCCCTCATAAATAAATAAACTTAACAAAAAAGGTCTCAAGGAGTCCAGCATCATGACCTGGGAACAAAACTTTTTCATTGTACACTCACTCCACCCGTTAGAGTTCAGGCATGCAGCTCAAGTGATATGCTACCTGAACTTGTCAAGATGTCACAGTGTTCTTAAAAGGTACAAGTGGGAGGAATTAACAGCCCAAACTTTTATATAACATCACCATTGTAAGAGAAACCCCACGGATGATGAGCAACACAAAACACGAATCTTTTGACAAAGATGCCCTAAATGATAATTTATTATTATCAAATTAAACCCTGCCATCATTGTTTTTCCTTTATGCTTTTATTTACTAAGAAGAATATGCTGTTATTCACTCAGAAGGAAATAAACTCTGCAACATGTTCTTTGGTGATCTACTGTTGCGTTTTCTCATCTCGGAAATAATGTAGAGGATAAGAACTACATCATTATGCAGCGAATAGTCAAGGAGTACCTCCTATGTGCCTGGCAAAAACACAGACAAAAGCCAGAAATCACAACCAACCCCCCAAAGGAAATAGTTACATGCCTTATGGTCACTAACCTGGGCTAGTCTATAACTATAACAAAGCATAACGTTAATTAAAATGATATTTTCAAACCAATGTTTACACTTTCCTTGTTATTGATACAACTTCTTAAAAAAAAGCTAAAGAGAAACAGCTTTTGTGTAATACACTTTAATGATTTTTCTGTATAGCACCAAGAAATAATGCCTCCTCTTTGAAATACTGACCTGTAAATTTCCCTTTGATAAAAAGGACTGCAAAAGAAGTTGGGAACCCAGCTGAGGTAAGAAGAAAGGGTGCCTTTTATTCATGTGGTTTAGGGAAGTAGGAGAGTCTAATGAGCAAGAATAGAGAAGTGCTTTCTTCCTAATGAATAGGTAACCCACATGAATGCCCTTGGTTTACCCATTTGGCGAAACCTGAAATAGAAAACACTGCCAAGTCATGCCTCAATGAATAGCTTCGTTTGAGAATTCTGAACATGTCAAGGGGGCAGTGCTAAATGAACATGTTTTTATTCATCTTGGAAGCCTTGTAGGGTAATTAGGGAAGTGGGGACACTCAGATTGAGTAAGGAGTGGCATTCAGGCTATTTTAGGGACAGCCTGTGGTGGCAGCTGCTGAAAACCAAGAATTTTCCAAAGGCTACAGGGGATAGGATAACACTCAGTAGGGCTTTTGAAGATGAAATCCAGTTTAGGCCCTCCTGACATCGCTGGTTTGATTTCAACTTCGATTATGCATGAGGTAACACTCATATTTATTTCCATTGTTCTTTAATATGCTGTTGTCCTTTTAAAAGACTGACCCAAATGGAGGGACTGATTTTGGAGTTTTGCAAATAGCAACCACAGTGTGTATATGTGTGTGTGTGTGTGTGTGTGTGTGTGTGTGTGTGTGTGTGTGTGTACTGATGAGACAGAGAGAAAGAGGGAGATGGATAGACAGAAAGGCAGAGTCATCTGAAACAGAAAAATTTGACTGTGTTTCCATGTCTCTCCCCAAGTTGAATAGCTTTAGTTCATCTCACGTGTAGCTTGAGTCCAATAAAGTGACTAAATCCTGATTCTGCTCTTTCCTCAGAACTTATTGAGAGATTGTAAGTTGCAAGAAGCCCTTGATCTCCTGGGGAAGGTAATCACACAGCCGTCAGGTGCTGGGGGGTGGGGGGGTGTACTCTTCATGAAGGCAGCATCCATGTCACCCACAGCTTGGCTCTGATGGGTGGGAGGTGCATAAACCAAGGAACAGAACGGTGACGGAGAGGACCTGTGACAACGTGCACCTCACAGCATGCCAGAAGAGTCCTTTTTAGCCAAAGGTTGGCCTCTCTGCTCATCCCACCGGTGTGGGGACCTGGAATTGTAGACCTGTACAGAGAAGCTCTAAGAGTTACAACCCCTGCAGGCCAAGCTATGTCACCTTGGCACTTAAGCCAGTTGTCTTTTTATATGACAAGTCTAGCTCTATACTTCAGCCTGTTGGGCTATAATTAGAGGTCCCTGGACCAGTGAGAGTAACTATAAGGAACCTACCAAAGTCAACCATCCCAAGAAAAATTTCTGCTCACTGCCTGTGCTATACTCCACACCCTGTATGTTTCCATGGTAGTCTTTATCTTCTTGAATGCAACAGCTTGTTTATTGGCTTTCCTTCCCTATAAGCTGTGAGCTCGTTGAAGACAGGGACTGTGCAATATTCCTCTTCGTATAACCTCAACATATGGCATGACATGTAACACACACAGCCAGGCATGATGCACAAAACATTTTGTGGGATGAATGAATGAATGAAGATTAAATCAGATTTACTTCCTCTTGAACACTTCAGTCTCCAAAGAGCAAATGAAACCTTAGAGAACCAGGTTGAACTCACTGCAGAGAAAAGATCAGTGCAGAGTCCGCAAAGAGATGTGTAGTGATGAGGCTGTGCAAAGACACATCAGCTCAAATTTCCCACCACTACTAGCGATGTGATCTGGTACTATTTACATAACTTCTCTGTGTCTCATTTTACTGATCTATAAAAATACCTGTCTTACAGAATTACTTGAGGTCCTAGATAATATTAACAAACCACCTTGTACAGTATCTGGCACAGAGAAGGCATATAATGTGTAAAGGCTATTATTTACAAGATACTTGAGGACAGCGGAGGAGAAATATATCAGAGGAAACATGTTTTGTGTCTGAGTCTTCATGGTCCAGTGGCACGACGTTATTCCCTTGGGACCATTACTGACCTAGACCAAATGGCCAGGCTCTAGAGCCAAGGGATAGGAACCCACTAAATCACTTTTTTATGGGGAAGATTAAAGCCAAGCGCTGTGTAGAAAAAACAGCAATAGGCCTCACTACAAGAATAGACAAGTGCAGCGTCTATGAATATTTGCAGCCTTCTCAGCCTGTGCTCCTTCAAATGTATTTTGTAAATACTAAGGTCACCCCAAATTTCATATGACTCGGGATTAAAGAGGCAAGAATTATACATATCTGGTATGACTCCAAATCAGCATCACATATGCATTAATTTGGTTACTCATTGAGTCATTGCCCCTACACTATTGATGAGCCTTAGCATCAGGTATTAGCAATACAAGAAAAAGTAAGCC
Source organism: Panthera onca (assembly GCF_046562875.1). Lineage (NCBI taxonomy): Eukaryota > Metazoa > Chordata > Mammalia > Carnivora > Felidae > Panthera > Panthera onca. The sequence continues at coordinate 13,752,090 of NC_138356.1, read as the reverse complement.
ATACCTGTCTTCAATGAGCCCCCAATACTGGAAAAAACAGATTTACAATTTATAACCCTTCAGTCTTACAAAGTGCTATGGGTTGATACAGGCCACACTGTTTTTTCCTTCAGGTCTCAGCAGAAACATCACTTCCTCGGGGAAGACTTACAACCTGCTAAACCAGTCTGGGACCTTCTTATTCCCACAAAGCCTAGATATTTTCTCCTTTGCATCCTGAACCACATTCTGCTTTTCCAGGGTCAGTTTTTGCCACTTGACTGAAGAGTCCATGAGGTTAAGTTCCATGAGCCTGGAACACAACAGGTGTTCAATCAGTGTTGAATAAGTATGAGATGACAGTCAGGACAGGCGACAGGCGAAGTCAGTGGATGCAGAGGACTGTCAAGCAGGACTGAGACGTCAGCATTGTAAAATGCTCCTGGGAGGTGAAATCAGACCAGCAGGAAAAAGAAAACTAAAATTATCTACGGACTTTGTTGGTAAGGAAGCATTTGTTATGCCCAGCTTTAGAAGAATAGCAAGTAAAAGAAGACTGCATTCATCTGAGAAACCAAAGTGGAGGAAGTCAAGAAGGCAACTGGACACAGATTTTTAAGAATACACAGATTAACAGCTAGAAAGAATCAGGTGAAGGAGGCAGCAGAAAAAGGAAGAGGTTGAAATATACAAGAGAGAAACCATTAAGAAGTAAAAATGCAAGCCACACATGGGAAAAAAAAATATTTGTAGCCTATATAAACACTAATAGATTTATATCCAGAATCCACAAAAAAAAACCCTAATATCAATTAATTAAAAAAATCAAATTGAAACATTGGTAAAGGACTTGAACAAGCATCATACAAGGAGGAATTCAAATGGCCAACAGGTATGAGAAAGGTGCTTAATCATGCTGACATTAGGGAAAGACTTCAAAACAACAAGGCACCACTGCCATCCTACTGAAAAGGAGGGGAGAAGGACTATGAATGTAGATGTATCTGGAGGTCTGAGAGTGAGCAGTTAAGGTAGCTCAGGCCTGTCTTTTTTTTCAGCATGAGAGAAGCTGTCAGTGACATACGTACTTAAGGTGATCCATTAAGATTTGGAATAATCATTCTGAGGAATGTGAGTGCATGATCTCTGGAACAAGAATATAATCCCTGTAAAAGTTTTATGGGTCTAGTTAAATTGTAGACTCTAAATGCGTATCAGCAACAATCAATAACAGTGTTTTTTTTCTGCGGCACCTGGATGGCTCAGTCAGTTAAGCATCTGACTTTTGATTTCGGCTCAGGTCAAGATCTTGCAGTTCATGGGATCAAGCCCTGCATAGGGCTCCACACTGACAGTGCAGAGCCTGCTTGGGGTCCTTTCCCTCCCTCTCTCTCTCTGCCCCTGCCCTGCTCAAGCTCACTCGCTCTCTCTCTCAGAAATAAATAAATAAACTTTAAAAAGACAGTGTTATATTCCTCGCATTGTCCAAACCCTGAGTGCACGTGGACAGCTAGACTGATACAGGATTAATAATCTGTAGGGTAGCTGTAGCAGACCGATAAAGGGCATTGAAATGGCAGATGAATGAACAGCTGAACTGGGGAATCGCAGTGAAGGCAGAAGGGGAAAACATCCCAAGATGAGTAAGGAAATTGGAAGGGAATAACTGAGAAGGGATTTGACATGGATATCTCAGCGAGGTTGAGAAGCAGGGGTGGTGGGAGTTGGGGCTGAAAGAATAGACTATAAGACTGTAGAGGCTGGGCAGCTCCCCACAATTGCGAGTGCCAGGATGAACAAAGGGAGCGGGGTTACTCCCTGGAGAAGGGTATCTTTGACTTACTTTGTAAAATAAGAACTCGAACCTCCCAGAGATTCCAAGGAGAAGTGTGGCAAGGAATGGGGCAGCCAACCCTGATGGACCCGACACTTGCTCCCCTGTAGAGATCTCTCAGTGAGTCCTGCTACCACAAGCCTTGACCTCTTCTCCCCTTCATAACTCTGGGCCAAGTGAGGGTGCTTAATTTAATTATATCTTAATTTAAATATATCTTAATTTAATTATATGTCAGTTCTGAAATATTAAGACTTTATTAAAGACTCAGTGAGACAAAGAGCAATTGATAGAGTCACATGAAAACCAGATACTCTTTTTTTTAATGCTTATTTATTTTTGAGAGAGAGAGTAAATGGGGAGGGACAGAGAGAAAGGAAGGCAGAGAATCCCAAGCAAGCTCCATGCTGTCAGTGCAGAGCCTGATGTGGGACTCAAACTCCCAAACTGTGAGATCATGTCCTGAATCAAAATCAAGAGTGGGGCGCTTAACCAACTGAGCCACCCAGGCACCAATGTTTTTGTTTTTAAATACAATTTATGCATGCAGCTCGGGGTCCCCTACATGAAGATCTTCCTGTAGGAAGATCCAAGTAGGTCAGTTAAGCTCTCTATACCTTGGTTCCCTCACCTTAAAACATGATGATTGAATTGAGCATTTCATATCTACTTCACAGGACTTGCAAGAATCAACTTCATGAGTTCACAAGCATAGAAGCTTTTATTGATGTATAAATGCTATGTTACTACTCATTTATATGACCTCATTAAAATATCTCCATAAAGTATAATCTTTACTTGAAATTGGGATATTGACTTTTACTTCCTGGAAGACATGGTAGGTAAGCTCTAATTTTACCAAACATATATCAAGTGATAAAAACTCATTTTTCCCGCAATTTATACAGTGTGCCCAAACTGCAAGCCTCTGCCCATCCATCCTCCCCAACTCCCGGTGGGGAAGTGACAAGAAGGCTCAAGCTGAAATGCTCCTACTGGAGAAATAAGTCCTCCAGAAATGTGGCAGTAGCTATGGTCACCATCATCATTGTCATCATTGTTAGTCAGAGCCTAGAGTTATAGCTAATGTATTTAAAAGACAAACCATAAATCTTGACCGTAGTCAGATAGAGCAAGTGCTCAGCCTAACTCACTCGGACCCGCAGCGGGACAAGGGGAGCAGGACCGCAGTGGACAGCACTTTAAGAAGCTATAATTCTTAATGATTCCCCAAGTGCGCCAATGAGTATTTTAAATGGCTGAGTTAACAAAAATGAAGAGTAGTAGCCTAATTTCACATTCTTTAGGACTCAAAAGCCTAACTAATATGGAACATCAAAGCTTTTTGATTGACATATTTCATTGCAAAATATGCTAAAGGAGTGTACTTTTGACATATACCACTTCGTTGCTAAGAAATGTCTATTAAAAAAGAAGGAAACACAAATTCCTTGAAACTTAGCAATTGAAAAGGTCTATTTGCAGTAAAACACACACACTCACACACACACACACACACACACACACACACACACACACACACTCCAGTACATTGAACATTATCAGAAAATAATGGTAACTATATCATTAACATATATAGATTCCCAACATGTATCACTTGAAGCATTACAAGATCCAGATAACTATTTATGTAAAGAAAATTCCCCTCATTCCTGAACCCATGGTATGTATTTTTAGTGCTGTCTTAACTTTCCTTGAAAGAAAAGGCCAATCACAGCATGTAAGACCATTTCAGGCCGACCCAACACATGTACATGTCATATCTAAAATAAATAATTTCACTATTTGTCCATTCTCTACATAAACCCTTTTCAGGCTCTCACAGTCCATCACTCTACATCATCACAATGTCACAGTCCTGTCCAGGGTGTGCCCAGAGTAGGCAATCAGTAAATACTTGGGGCACGAATAAAAACACGAGGAAAGTTTCTTCATTCTTTATTTTGTTTCTGGAGCCTTCTAGCCCTGTCCTCTTCCCATTTAATTAGAACCTGTGTTTGTATAATCTAATCTCCTGGCTCCCTGCTCTGAATTCAGTCTTCTTCTCTACCTCCCAAACTCCCTCCTGGATTTAGCCTCTTCCTGACTCGCCGCTCTGGAATTCAGACCTAGGCTCCCTTACTTAGTTCCCAGATTAACGTGTATTCCAAAACAGTTCAACCCAAGTCCTTCACCCTGCAGTCACTGCCTAGCACCTACCACCCAGCACCTAGGAGGATCCCATAACATGAAGGAAAGACATGGAGAGGAAAGAGGTACAGCATAGGTGAAGCCAGATTTCATTTCTATAATTTTATTCTGTTCAAATGAACCAAATGATACTGAGGAAAAAAGGACAGTGGATAAGAAAGCAAAAAGCAGGTTGTGGGGTTGGTTCTCACACAGGAGACTAAATGGGTCTACACTGGAAGCTGACTCTGAGACAAGCAAGATGTGTAAAAAAGGACAAATAAGGACACCCAGAGTTACCAGATTTTTCACCAACGGCTCTCTACAAGAAAATCCTAAATAAAATAATCCATTCATATAATACTATAGGATATCCATTGAAATGAAAAACAAAATAATTATTCTCTTAGTGCTAAAAATATATTTAACAACTTATATCATCCACTCCTAAAGATACCGCTTGTGTTTTCTTGTGTAGTAAAAATATCTATTTCAAATTGATATTTAGCATGGTATTCAAATGGGATATATTATATTTATGTGTGCAGTAAAACCTTTGAAAATAAAAATAATTATAAAAAATTTATGGGGTGCCTGGGTGGCTCAGTCAGTTAAGCGTCTGACTCTGGACTTCAGCTTAGGTCATGATTTCACAGTTCATGAGTTTGAGCCCCGCATCAGGTTCTGTGCTGACACTCAGGAGCCTGCTTGGGATTCTCTCTCTCTGTGTCTCTGCCCCTCCCCCATCTCAAAATAAACAACAAAAAATTTATGATTTTTTTCTTTGCTTATTACTACTATTCAAGTACATGAACTTGTTCAAATTCCTACTTGTAAACTTTCTAAGTTTTAAAAAGTTATTTCTAAATTAGTCCTAATTTGGAAACTATAAAATGATGACAAAGAAATCTTTTCTAAAAGAATACAAGCAAAATATCCTACAGTCTTTATGCAACTTTCCTAACGTGTGTATATTCCCTTCTTGTGTTTTTAGACATTATTTTACATCACAGTAATAAGACTGCACCCATTGGTGTTGGTGTTTCCCATTCTCATTTACTGCCGTGCATCAAGCACTTTTCTTTGTGGCTACCTAATTGTTTTTAACCATTATTTAAAAATCCTGCCTATTCTTCTATGAAGACTATATTCCAAAACTTATTTGAGTATCCCCTTTATTGTTGGATAGTTGTCTTATTTTCATTTGTTAAGAAATGTCAAAGTGAACTACTTTTGGTATTCATTTAGTGAGTTTTCACAGTTCTCTTTATTTTTTGAACTCATTATAAAAATATCTTCATTATACTGTTGCAAATATTAATCTTCTTGACTTTTTCATTTTCACCGCACAGTTTTTACTCTTCATCTAATCACAGATGCTTTCTTTTCTAATTTACCAGTCTTAAAAAAATAGAGGATTGTCTTCCTGCAGAAACTGACAACTTCAGGTAAGGTTTTATGTGCATCGTCCCCAAAATTTCCAGTCAGTGCTGCATACCACTTATTAAGTAATCCTCCTTTATTTTCATCTTTTTAATGCTTCTTCCAGCACTTACAAAATTCCAAAATGTGAAGAAATACTGCTAGGAAAACTGTCCTGTTTTAGAGCCCTGTATTTATGCCCAAACCAGAAAAGTCTGTGTTTAAATGAATTTTTTTTAATATGTCTATACTAGCTTAAACAGTGTTTGGTATTTTTTAAATTTTCATTTCAATACTGTTCACTTCAAGTGAACTTACAAATAATTTCTTTGAATTTCTTTGAATTTACAGAATGTCCTCTTTAAGATTGTGATTTAAGTTCATTAAACATATGAATTAGAGTGCAGAGAATTCATATTTTTATATATTTAATATTTGCAAAATAGAGTAATGACAAGCTTCTTTGTGGGTTAAAATCTTTATTCTTTGTAAGGTTTGGTAGGCTTCTGTTTGTAGACCTTCACCATTTCTGTGAAGTTTACTATGATTATACACTTTATTTTCTTATGGTACACTCTTTTCCATTATAATTTATATTTCATAATGGCTCCTATATTAAAGGAACTTCAAAATCTGCCTAAGGAGAAAAGAAAGTACACATTTAAGGATCATATAAATGATTCAAAGGACCAAAAGTTCTCAGAGCACTCTCTGACCCCATCGCACTCTCCACCCCACCAGAAATGTTCCTTGCTAGCTGACTGTGACTTCTCTAAGTCTTTTAAGCTACTTATATGAAAAGGTATTTTGCCATTTTCCCCACTGGGCATCAAGTACTAAAAGTAGGATAGATTCTAAAAATTATAATAAAGAGACTTATTTTAACTAAACAGGATAATCTTTTAAACTTTTATTTATCCCAACTATAATAGTTTTATTTCATGACTTATTTTTAATTGTAGAAGTATATACTTTGAAGCTTAGAAGGTTCAAATTGACCATGATTTTTATTTTGTGTAATTATAAATTAAACTTTTTGCTGAAGTCTGTCTTTGCTTTTCCATTTGAGTGGATAATCTTATTACAATCCATACCTAACTTTATTTAATTATGTTCCCCAGATAGAGATAAGTGATATGTCAGTAAGATTATAATTTCATTTGTTGCTTCTCCTTTAATCTAATTTTGTTTATACATCTGTTCCAAAAGGGTTCTTCTTGTCTATTTTGAATTAAAATAATATAATTATGTTTCAGGTTATTATAACTGTTTTTTTCATTTTTATTGCATAGCCACTTCTTCTTAAAAATATTTTTTAATGTCTATTTTTGAGAGAGAGAGACAGAGTGTGAGCAGGGGAGGGGCAGAGAGAGAGGGAGACACAGAATCCGAAGCAGGCTCCAGGCTCCGAGCTGTCAGCACAAAGCCCGATAGGGGCTCGAACTCACGAACCGCAATATCATAACCTGAGCTGAAGTCGGACCCTTAACCGACCAAGCCACCCGGGTGCCCCTGCATAGCCACTTCTCAGGAGGGCTTCTCCCGATCCCTGCCAATTCACATACACACGGACAATACAGCCACCACCACCCATACAAACTAGGGTCCAAATGATGATATAAATGTTGCTTCCCGTCAATAGCATCAAGCTGTTACAGCTACGACAGAATGTGAACATCACTTAGCCAATGACATCCTACCAACGAAAGGGAAGTGATTCTTCTTCTGATTACGGTTTTAAACCCAGATAGCACCATCATTCCTCAAAACTCTAATTTACAATTTCCTGATCAACATTCATGTTCAGAGTAGCACATTTTTTAGCTAAAAATATACCCCCAAGTTGATAACAAAGTACAGTGTTTCTTTTTAAATGAAGAGAAATGTGGCAAAAAGAATAAAACAGAGCCTTTCTGTATCCACATATTGTTCTGTTAGTGTCATGTTTTTGAACGTAACTTAAAAAAGACCCCTTTTGTGATATGCCATATATGAACATTTTCATAAAAGTCTGTTACATAAAGGATGCCAGAAGACTCAGACTATTTCATAGAACGGAAGTACTACGGGGGAGAAGGAGGTTCTTTCCTCTGCAGGGTGTTCAGCACTAATTTCATAAGCCAAAAGCCAAACCAAAACACTAATGCATAAAGCTGAAAAATGACAGAACCACATACTTTTCACAAACTCAAAACCACTTTATTCACAAGTGAGAAATGACCAAACTGAACAAACGCCTACCCGGCTTTGTTAGCAACTTAATGTTAGTACACAAACACTGATCGCTTCGCTGTAAGAGACAAGCATGGGTTCCTCAAGTCAGAGAAGCAAGGTCTTAGAAACACAGGGAAAACGTTCTCTCTTCATCCCCAAACTTCTCCTCATTCGTTCATTCATCCATTCGACAAGTATGTACTGAACGAGACCCACTCTATCGCAAGGACTCTGTGAGTGGTAGCGATATAGCAGTGAGAAAACAGACGGTCCCCTGAGCACGTGGGTTTCTCGTGGTCTTAGAGATACATGCGACACACTAAATAAATACGTAGCTGAAGTTATGAAAATGCCATGAAGGACAAAAATAAGGGTTGTAACTGTTGGAGGAGATTTAAGTTAGGAGATGAGAGGCTTTGCTAGAAAAAGTGACCGGACACCGACTCCTAAAAACAAAGAGTAGGGGAACCTACCCAGTTTGCTAGGAGGAGTAGCAGGTGGGAAGGCTCTGGGTAGAAAGAGCATGGAAGTGTCAGGACAGCAAAAAGGCCAGTGTGGCTGCAGCAAAGCAGGCAGAGGGACGTCAGGACAGCAGGGCATCAGGCTAGAGGGGAAGGCAGGGGTCAGACAGTCTCAGCTATAGACTGGGCTTCTCATCTTAATTGGAGTAGGAAGGTGTTGGCAGAGTTAATACCAGGGCCTGTCAGAATCCGATCTGAGCCATCCTTTGAAAGAACACCATAGCTGCCAAATGGAGAATAAGAGGCCTTGGAGCACTCTATTTAGCAGATGACAGCAGTGGCCTAGCAAGGGGTGGTGGCTCATCACAGGCTAGTGGTCATGGCAACAGAGAAAAGCAAATACATTCAAGAGCTGTCTGGAAATAAAACCTATAAGTTTTGATGATAGAGCAAAAAGAATAAAACAGAGCCTTTCTGTATCCACATATTGTTCTGTGAGAGATGAGGGAGAGCGTGTTCTATGAGAGATGAGGGAGAGCGTGAGGTGCTCGGGTTTCTGTCCCAAGCAACTGGATGGGAACAGATGCCAGAGATGGAAAAATGGCCAAAGACACTGACATGGGAGGCAAGGCGGGGGAGGGAGGGCTCAAGGGCTACACTTCGGAGTTCTTACATTAGGGAGGCCAGTGAGGAAGTGGGCAAGTGGCAGCAAGGATCAAGAGCACTGAAGGAAGACTGGCCCAGGGAAATGAACTTAGGTTGTAGAGGGCATGGTAAGAGAGAGTAGCAGGTGACAAGAGACAGAGTAAGAGAGAAGGCTGCCTCTGGGACTCATCCTTGCCATGTGATAACGCACAGACATTGCATGTAGAGATGGTGTAAGGAGAGAAAATGAAAAAGAGGAGCATGGAAGTTAATAAAATGAGGGGTTCAAGGAAAATGGCTGAGTGCAGTGAATGAAGAATGAAAGGTGAATGTTAGACTTAGCAATAAGAAAGCCATATGCAAGAGCCATTTCAATGGAATTCCAGGTGTGGAAACCATACCATGTGGGTTGAACAGTAAACTGGAAGAAAGTGGAGATAAGTGTCAAAATACATAGAGACAGGTTTTTATAAGAATATCTTAAACATATTCTTATAAGGTAGAACACAGGATATTGTGGTTTTTAAATGGTAGATAAAAAGGCATATTTATCATTAAGAGGAATGATACAATAGAAAGGGAGAGAATTTGAGAGGAACAAAAATCCCATCTAAGAAACCAGAAGCTATGGGATCAAGAGTAGACAAGCTGCCCTTGAAAAGGTGGGCTCGGAGTAGAAAGGGGAAAATACAGTGATAGACGGTGGGGACGTGGGGGATTTGGTGGCTTCTGTTTTCTCACTTGGTAAAAGTATGCAGTGTGTGAGAGTGGAGGGTAGAGTGGAAGGATGAGACAGAAAAGCCTAGAAGGTTTGAAGAAGGTAGACAATGTGTGGAAGTCACTGCAGTTTGGGAATTCACAGAAACATTGAACACTGTGGTGAAGTAGGTGATAGTAAATTTATACAAGCACGGATATATTCAATTTCCTGCAACCCCCTCTCTTCCTCTCTAGGTTAACAGCATTTCTACCTACCCTGCCAGTAGGACAGGAATGCTTGGGGTCATCCTGACCCTCCCTTCTGCACATTCTCCCAACTTCTCATCAACCCTACACATTCAAACTCCAAACTTCCCAGTCCCATGGCTGTTGAACTTGCTCACCCCTCACTGTTGCCAGATAGACACAACTGTAGTAACTTTCAGCTTTCTGTCCTCCAGGCTCTCTTCTCTCTTGACACATTTTCCCAACTCCACTACTTTACCTACCGCACTCACTACAACTGGTCACTGCAACACTGGCTTATTTCTATATCCCTTTGGCTCCTTTGATTTCTCCTGGAATTCCCTTTCTCCTTCTGGGCAAAGTTAATTTACTCCCTCGTCTCCAGTCCTAGTGCTTCTATGTGTCCAGCTCCTCATTAGACCGTGAGCTCCTCTAAATAAATAAATAAATAAAAATATGAATATAAATAAATAAATAAATAAATAAATAAATAAACTGAATGTTTATTTCTGTGTCACCAATGTCTAGCAGGCAGGACCAGCTACAAAATTTGCCACACCCAGTGCAAAATGAAAATGTGGGCCCCTTGTTAGATTATTAAGAGGGGTGCCTGGGTGGCTCAGTTGGTCCAGCTTCCGACTTCAGCTCAGGTCATGATCTTGTGGTTCGTGATTTCCAGCCCCACATTGGGCTCACTGCTGTCAGCCTGTCAGCACTGAGTCTGCTCCAGATCCTCTGTCCCCCTCTCTCTGCCCCTCCCCACCTTGCACTCTTCCCCCTCCCCCCCAAAATTATTAAGAATCTCAAAATGGCAACTGCAGAGCATTAAGTAAGTACAGGGCCCTGGGCAGCCACACAAGTCACACAGCCATGAAGCCAGCCCTGCAAGCAAAGTACCTGAAACGTATCGTGTTCAAGGAATCACTGATGCATAAATGCAGAATTTAATGAGAGCTTAATGCATTTAGATATAATCCCTCATCAAGTAAGGTTGTATTAAGATAAATAGAGCCCTAGATTTGATCTGTGATACAAACTGGCTGTCTGATCTTGGATAATTCTTTTGATCTTTACTTTCCTAACCTCTAAAATGAGAAGATTGCATTAGACAGATTCTCACCCATACTTTTAAAATTCTAGAATCCGTAAATGTGCTCAGACCTCAACTCATTTGACAGGCTCTCTTCCTAGCAAAGAAAAAGAAGAAAGAGTGGAGGAGGAAGAGGAAGAGGAGGAGAACACAAGAAGAAGAGGAAGAAGATACTAGCAAATTTCAGAATACACAGATGATCCTCTTTATTTATAAACTCAGTAACTATTAGGAAATTTAAGGGTCCCATTTGAACAACATGAGACTTTTCAATGAATATTATAGAAAATTAGTAAAATTACGAACTAGTAACTAAATAAGAAGGTTCAAAAATTGAAGCTCAACCAGAAGTAAACTCACTCTTATATGGTCAATTAATGTATGACAAGGGAGGCAAGCTTATACAATGGGGAAAAGTCTCCTGGACAGCTACATGTAAAAGAATGAAACTGAGCCACTTTCTTATACCCTACACAAAGTCAAAACAGATTAGACTTACATGAGATACCTGAAACCATAAAACTCTTATAAGAAAATCTACACAGTAATCTCTTTGACATCAGCCTTTTCCAGATATGTCTCTTCAGGCAGAGGAAACAAAGCAAAAATAAACTATTGGGATTACACCAAAATAAGAAACTTTTGCATAGTGAAAGAAACCATCAAGAAAACAACAAAGCAACCCTACTCAATGGGAGAAGGGTTTTTTTTAATGTTTTTATTTATTTTTTGAGATAGAGAAAGCAGGAGCTGGGGAGGGGCACAGAGAAAGGGAGACAGGAACCAAAGGGGGTTCTATGCTGACAGCAGAGAGCTCAATGCAGAGCTCAAATTCAGGACTTGTAAGATCGTGATCTGAGCTGAAGTCAGATGCTCAGCCAACTGAGCCACCTAGGTGTCCCAGGAGAAGATACTTTAAATGATACATCCAATAAGGGGTTAATTCCAAAATATATAAAGAACTTTTACAACTCACTCAACACCAAAAAAACAAATAATCTGATTAAAAAATGGGCAGAGGACCTGAATAAATATATATATATATATATATATACATATATATACATATATATATGTGTATATATATATATATATACATATATATATATATATATGTATATATATATATATATAAAATTTATTGTCAAATTGGTTTCCATACAACACCCATTGCTCATCCCAACAGGTGCCCCCTCAATGCCCATCGCCCACTTTCCCCTCTCCCCCCACCTCCATCAACCCTCAGTTTGTTCTCAGTAATTAAGAGTCTCTCTCTTATGGTTTGTCTCCTTTCCTCTCTGTAACTTTTTTCCCCCCTTCCCCTCCCCATGGTCTTCTGTTAAGTTTCTCAGGATCCACATATGAGTGAAAACATTTGGTATCTAGAAGACATAGAGATGGCCAACAGACATAAAAAGATGCCCAACACTGATAATCATCAAGGAAATGCAAATCCAAACAGCAAGGACATATCACGTTACACCTGTCAGAATAGCTAGAATCAGAGACGAGAAATAACAAGTGTTGGTGAGGATGTGGAGTAAAAGGAACCCTCATACACTGTTGGTGGGAATGCAAATCGGTGCAGCCACTGTGGAAAACACTATGAAGGTTTCTCAAATTATTAAAAATAGAAGGATATGATCCAGTAATTCCACGGGATTTATAATACTGAGTGTTTACTCAAAGAAAACAAAAACACTAATTCTTAAAGACATATGCACCCCTTTGCTTACTGCAGCATTATTTATAATAGTCAAGCTACAGAAGCAACCTAAGTATCCACTGATAGGTGAATGGATAAAGAAGATATGCTATATATATACAAAGGAATATTACCCGCCATAAAAAAGAATGAGGTCTTGCCGTTTGCAACAACATGGGTGGACCTAAAGGGTATTATGCTAGGGGGAAAAAGTCAGACAGAGAAAGGCAAATACCATATGATTTCACTTATATGTGTACTATAAAAAATAAAATAAAATAAACAAAAGGCAGAAACAAACCCATAAATACTGACAGTTGCCAGAGGGGAAGGGCGTGAGGGGATGGGCAAAACGCGTGAAGGGGAGACAGGGATACAGGCTTCTGGTTATGGAATGAGTAAGTCGTGAGGATAAAACACATAGCACAGGGAATATAGTCAATGGTATCATAATGGCATTGTATGGTGACAGATTCTGGCCACACTTGAGGTGAGCACAGCATAATATATAGAGTTGTCAAATCAGTATGTTACACACCAGAAACAATGTAACGTAATGGGGCAACTATACTTCAATTAAAAACAAACAAAAAATGAAGCTCGGGTAGACAAAAGAGAAGGTAGAGACATGATTTAATTTGGACAATATTCCAGTTTTCTGAGCGGATGCCTTGCAAACTCAATGACAATTCCATCATGAACTCAAGAACTCTCTAATCTGTATTTCTGCACATCTGAACAGACATGATTTCCCTTCCCAGGCCCTGTATTGGCAGGGGTGAAAATGAGCGTTATGTGTATATCCACAGAACACTAAGAGAAAGGGCAGTGCAAAGCTGGGGTTGAAAGCGTGGGGGGCAGTATAAGCGCTTGGGTTAAGGAATGAGACTCTGGAAATCAAATGGCCACTCCTCGTCTTGGACAAGCTGCATATCAACCAGAAGCCTCAGTTGTTGAGGTGGTAAACGTCTGTACCTTCCTCTTAGAACTGGTTCAAAAACTGAGAAAAAAGACTACAAATGTACATTGCACCAAACAAGGGTCAGTTGATGTTTTTCCTGTATCCACTAGGCACAGGTAAATTAATAACCATAGAGAAATTATTTGAAAAATTCACTCAACATACTCCTGAGATCTACTTTGTACATGATGCATGGTCTAGGTTGGCCAGCTAGATTAGCCTGTGCTCAATAATTAAACCAATTTCTGTCTTCTTGGCCTAAACATACTAGCTCTCTGGGTTAATTTCATAATGTTCTATTCTATTTTACATAGAGCTAGATGTAATTTTTAAAAATTAGGAAAAAAGTTTTCTTGAACTATTCTCAATATATTCTGAGGACAATATGACCCTTAAAAGAATCTTCAATTTTCCTAATAAATCTTTCTCATCAATATCAGTTTATTCTCACATAAAATCAAAAGTAGCCATTCATGAAACTTTGACTAAAGTGGTAATAACAATATAAACAAATCTTAAAAACTTAAAACTACTTCTTATCTTCCAATTTTGGTTTACTCCCACCCCCCTCAAAAAACAAAAACAAAAAACACTTTTATAAGCAAAAAGAAAAAAAACTCACTGGCTCTAATAAAATAATACCCCCTTCCTCCTCAGTATTTGATTCAGGAAAAAATGTATCTGTAATTGTACTGAGGTTGACAGCCAACATTAGACATCTTGTAGCAGAAAGTTTTCTTAGGACATATATGGTTTTAGAAATACTGAAGAAAATCCATAGAGATTAATATTTCTAAATATTTAGGGAACCAAAAAATGAAAAAAAAATCATTAGCCATGTTAATATTCTAAACAGTTTCAAATTGTCAATAAAAGAGGTAAGAAATTAAACATTTTTCACCATCTGTAAGTGACATTCATACTGCTGAAAAATATATTTTTTCCTAACATTCATATTTAAACCCATAATACACTCTGGCTGGGGTTATTCTCATGAAAGCAAGAGATGGACAGGTTGAAAATGTGAGTTGAGGATTATTAGCTTTTTAAATTCAAAAATATCTTTACAAAGCTATTTTAATGAACTCCAAAGGATTTAGTAATGATTTTGTTCCACTATTTTACACTGATAAATAGTATTTAATTTTCTTACATCAAATTACAAACAGTAATTTTCTTACCGTTTGAGGTAAGAAACAGATTAGTGGGTGGGGAGATTAACCATTTTATTGTAATTTAACCTGGCGGGGAGAAGGCTTGTGTCTGAATGGGAGAAAATCCATTATAGTTACTTGATTTGTCAAAAAGGAATCTCGATGTGATTGAAGTACAAATTCAATCTGTAGCTTTAAAAAGGTAGAAGAAAGGCATTTTATTCTTAAATATATGGTGCTCTTGTGGCAACTTACAAATACTTAGATACATTCTAGTTCCCCTACCTGATGAACATCTGTGGGCAGATGGCCTTTCTATAGCAACTGGACACCAAAGGAACGTGTTTATTTTCTCTCCTCTGGATGCAGATTTGCAAATTTACAAGTCTAACTTTCTCTAACACTAACTGTGAAAATCCAAGTTTTCAATCACTTGAAAAAATTCTTATCCTTTCTTGATTTTTTGAAGATATTAATTGCAATAATTGTAGAATATCTCTAATTTCTTACTCCAGTAAATGTGCTGCAGCCAACCCTGAATATGAGATAATGAACTCCAAGATTTCTGAATACAGCCACATGGAATTTCCTTTAAATTCTTATCCGGGATAGCACTTTCAAAGTTCCCATCATATTCAGTTCCCTTACAAATTAGTGATGGTTCATGATGAAACAGGCTGTAGATAGTTCCCACTGATACATTTAATTTAGTTAAATGCTTTTCCAGCAGTTGTGTTCACACGACTGCCTCTTACAAGTTATTCAGACACTTCCTATTTCTCCTTTTTTCCACCTTTAATCGTATCCCAGCAGGAAATAACAGCAAGTTTCGCAGCATCCATTTCTTCAATTTCTCCATTAAGGAGTCCTCCTATATCTTTGTATTTTCATAAACAGTGTTCTTTTCTCCCCACGTAGAAATATTTTTAACCCAAATGGAACTTTAAAAATCACAGCAAACATTAAGACAAGGCAATTTTGCTCTAGTTAAAACTGGGGTGCTTTCTGAAATGATCTGATGTGGTCTCACAGATCAACCAAAAATATGTACTAGTCCCCTAATGTGCAAGTTGGCCTTGGCTAAAGCAGAACATTTGCACTGGGTGTGAAGTTACCAGGAGTATAACTCCATGGGAGCACAGATTTGCCTGTCTTGTTCACTGCTGTAGCCTCAATACACAGAGGTCTGGTGGCCAAAGTACCCAATAAACATTGTTGAATACATAAGTAAATAAATAAAATCAATTGAAAAAAAATCTTAACAAAACGCATAAAAAAACTGTGGGAAGTTTTACTTTATGTCTTGTAGACTTGACGACCAAATAGAGTAGCTAGAAAGATAGGATTGTGCTCTGAAGGATATTACACAGAGAATTATGGGAACATGGAAATTAAAGTGCAGCTCCCTTACCCTCTACTCCAATATGGCAGCTTCTCCAGAGCCTATAGTTTCTGGGTCTGTAGGCAGTGAGGAAGGCCTTGGGCTGTTCTAAGGTCTATGGACATGGCCGGTACAGTACCACATCCCCACTCTCAAGCAGAGACCAACAGTAAGAAGCATAAATGTGGCCCACAGAGACCTGTAGAGCCCTAGGGGAAGAGTGAAATCAGCTCCCCACATGAGGGTCACATCACCCTGGCCTTCCTAAAAGTAAGAAGTAGCTGAACCAGTGAGCTGAGTGCCCCCAACCTCTGAAGCAGTGAGATTTCAAGGAGACTGAGGATGTGGGGAACAAGAAAGCTCCTTCTAGGAAGGAGGAATGGCCAACCTGCTTCAACATTTTCCTTTTCTTTATTTATATAAAACCAGTACTTGGGATATCTGGACAATGAGCAGACAAAAAAGAGCACAACCACACACAGACACACAGACACACACACACAGACACACACACACTCACACACACATTTAAGGGAGTTCAGTGGCCAAAACACGAATAGATACCCAGTGAAACAGAGTTCCTGGAAAAGGCAGAAAACTTTAATAAAAAAACAAAAGCACTAAAAGGATTCAACAACACCACAAAGATGTTCTGCAGCTAATAAAGATGATTTTCTAATTAGACATCTAGTATATGAATGTAAGGACAATATGGTTGTTTGAGACCCAAATTAGGACCCAGATCAACTGAAACTGAATTAGGATTCAGATCAACTGAAAACAATCACAAAGGTTTAAAAAATTACTAATACACACACACACACTATTTATATACATACACATATATCACACACACATGCACAAAAAGATAAGAGACTTAGAGAGCAGATACAGAAGATTTAACATAAAAAAATAAGAGTTCTGGAAGGAGAAAAAGAAACAGTTGTAAGAATCACCGTAATTAAACAAATAATGTAATACAATTTTTTAGTTTAAGTATGAAAAGAAAACAAGAGAAAAGAGATCAGACAAATTCTGGTGAAAAGTTCTTAAACTTCAAAAATACGGTATATCTTAAAATGTTCCAAGCAGAAAGAATAAACTGTCTACAAAGGAGATAATATAAAAGTGTCATGTGACTATTTTCAACTATAGACCCTAGAAGTCAGTGGAATACTATTTACTATCTACTAAAAGGAAAGAATGAAATTCAAAATCTTATACCATTTATTTGTCAAAGTAAAAGGAAGACAATTGGAGAACAGCAAAATTCAGGTACTACACCATCTATGTTCTTTACAGGAGAAAAATACTTAAATCAATTTAAGTGAATAACAAATGACAGAGTACAGAGATATAAAGATGCAGTAACAGAAAGAGGAAAGCAACCCCTGAAATCTGGTAGCTCAGAGCCACATCTTGGCATTCTCCATTTGAACATCAACAATCTCACACCACCTGAGCATCAGACAAGGCCCCTCTCCCTGAAGGTCATGTCAAAAACAAGGCCACGCTGTAATCATATACGAACTCAGAACAAAATATGAGCACTGTCCAAACCAGAAATTAGCAGACATATTCCTTTCCTAGCTAATACCAATGATGGGGGCTACTTTACCAATTACAGCTACAGCCTCACTCACATCCACCCTCCTTGAGGATAAGAGTTATTAAGATGCCCAATCATAGAACTATACCTGCTCTTTGCAGTATCCAATCTACTTCCTTAAACCATCCTCCAAATCCCTAAACCTAAACGCAAATTCTGTAGACTCTTTCTAACATCCTCTAAAGCTCCCCATGGTTTCTAACGGTATTAGCTGCCTCATCATCACAAATAAATTCAACTTGCTCAACTACAGGTGTATTCCTTGTGGTCTTGAGCTGAAGGACATTGATATTGAGTATAAAGAGAAGAGGAAACAGTGGTGAGCAATGGACTTTGCCCTTTACAAAAAAAGGGTAAAGATAAGCTGACTGACAATTTGTTTAAAAAAAAAGAAAGGAAAGGAGAAAAAAGCTTAATAAAGAACCTTGAAATTGAAAAGATGAAGAGATACACTGCAAGAGAAAGTCTAATATAGGGTCCAATGAAGATTACCAAACTAGCTCAGTAAACACTAGAACTGTTAAGGGGAGGAACACTGGTGTACCTTGAGATAGAGAAAGCTAGAAAAGTAAAAGCAATTCAAGTGATCTCACGAAGAGGGCAGGTAGAGGAAAAGGATAACTTCATAATAAACATATTTGCATTTATTCAACAACTATGCACTGATTGCCTTACTGTATACAAATTATTTTTCCAAGTACTTCAGATACAACAATAAATCAAGCCATACAGTGTTTGCCTTCATGAAACTTTGATTATATTGGGGAAAGACAGTAAATAAAATACATACATAATGTGTTTTCATATGGAAAAGATTCCTGAAGAAAAATAAAACTGGCTAAGGAACCAGAACATGATGGGAGATGCTCTTGTAAATACTCTGTTGAAGCAACAAGCAAGCAGAGACCTGAATAGAGTCAGGGAGCACCACAGATACCTTGGGCAGCTTAGCAAGGCAGAAGGAAAAGTGAGAGCAAATGTTCTGAGTCGAGACTCTTCTTGCTGTGTTTTATAACAGCAAGAAGCCCAGTGAGGCTGGAGCACAGTGTGACAAGGAAAAGCTGTAGGACGAGAGGAAGCCAGGGACCAGGTCATACAGGATTTGGGATTTTGAACAAACAGAGCATTTTCATACAGAACAAGAAGTCACACAATCAGCAGCTACATTGGTTCAGTTGCCCAGAATCTCTGCCAAGCTGTTTTCTAACCTTCTCTTCTGCCATCCTTAGAACACGGACTCTTCATGGTCTTTATTCTCCACTTCCTCACGGTGGTAATAGGGCTGCTGCAGCTCCCAGAATCATGTCTTCACACAACAGGCCAAGCAGGAATGAAGGCAGGAGTAAAAAAGCTTTTTCTCCAGAAGATCTGTTTTTTGTTTTTTGTTTTTTGTTTGTTAATCATAAAAGGATTCTTCTTTAGTCTCATTGATTAGACTATGCCATTGGCCTGGATTTAGAGTAAGCTCTGGCAAAAGGAAATGGGATGTCAATTATGCCAATTACCTCAGGGGTAACACTAACCATCTCTAGGAATGGGAGAGGCCACCCTTTTCCTCAAGGTATAAGTTAAGGTATAGTTTAGGTTAAGGTGGAAGTCGGAGTTCTATTAACAAGATAAAAAGGGAGAAGGAGGAATGGCTCTTGAGTAAGCAACCAAAAGTCTGCCACCAAAATCCACAATATCTACAAATTCAAGGAAGGAAATTCATGGGTCACATCTTTCAAATGTTAAGGATGCATTTGAAAAAAAAATTAGCATTTAATCCTAATGAAACTACTGTGTAAAATAGGAAGAGAAGAAAATTAGCAAAAACAAGAGAATATATTATCTTCAATTTTAACTCAATATTATCTTTATCTCATTTGAAATCAGAGATCTGAAAGCAATGGCCACTATTCCCTTTTTATTTCACATTGTCTTAGAGGTTCTAGTAGTGAATGTAATAAATCATGAAAATTAAATAATCTATACAAATGTTTAGAAAAAAGAAAATATAAAATTGCTACTTTTTCTGATAGGATCAAAAAATATAAGATATTCCAGTATAAAGTAACTGATAGAATTAATATGAAACATTGGTAAGATACTGGGATACAAGATAAATGTACCAAGATCAATAGCTTTTCTCTATTCAGAATATGCACTTGAAAATATAAATCAGAATATATTTTATTGTCAACTGGAAAAAAATGGAAAAACACAAGAAAATGTTAAGGAACACATTTAGCAAGAAAGACAGGAATTCTATTAAAAAATGAAAATCTTCTTGATGGGAACCAATGGAAAGATATAATTTTTTTCTTGGATGGACAGATTTAATATCATGTACACACACACACACACACACACACACACACACACACACACACCGAGTTTTCTTATACATAAGTTGAATCCAGTTTTTATTAGAAACCAGCAGGTAGGATGTTTTTACTGGATAAAGTGATTTTAAATTTTATATGAAAGCATTTAAGAATGTCTTTCTAAAAGCTGTGAAATAGAAGCATATGAATAATCTCCAAAGATATGTGTCAATATTCTTATTTTATAGATCAGAATACTGAAGCTCAGAAGCTGTTACGTTGCCCAAGGTCACATGGCTAGTCAGTGAACCAGGACTCAAACTCAAGTCAGCCTATGTCCAAAACACATATTACTGTCTTGGAGTCAGAGTGAATTTACAGTTATTAGGAAGACTGCCTAACCCACCTACCGGCTTCACTAATGCATTTTTGTTGGGTATTAAACCTTATAAAAATAAGAGTCAGTGTTACTTTTTTAATTTACTCATTCATTTTACTAATTATTTACTACCAAATCAATTTTATTATTTGTTCTGTAAAATAAATTATAATAAATACAATCATTTAGTTATTAAAATTATTAACTGATTGTTATTAATTATTTTAATTATTTAATTTACTTATATGAGCCAAGAATCAACTATACTCCCCATGTCCTAGACAAGAATATATTCCTCTATACACATGTCCTGATTTGGTCTGTAAGGCCTGCCAGTGTGATATGGAGTTGAAACATACAAAAAACATATTCAAGGAATGAAATCATTCTATTGAAGCCTTTGCATCCTTTTCCTTCAAACCAACCCTGGTCCTGCTAGACCTCCTAAAGTCTGAGGAGGAAGAGAGGCCACGTGGATTTCCAGGAAAGAAAAGTAATCCAAGAATCCATGTAAAAGTTCACTCACAACAAGCTGATACAAATATTGGAACATGACCCAAAAGGGAAAAAGGTATGTGTTTGTGTATTTTGGGAAGGGTAAAATCTTCGAGTCCTCTCAAGAATCCTAACTACGCAATTCATAGATTTCTTTGACTTAATTTCTACAGGAAACTTTCAGAATAGAAAGACATATCTGTTAATGAACTCCTGAGCAGGGTGCTTAGTGTTCATAATTTTTCATTATGATATATTTTGTGCAATTCAAAATTAGAAATGCTGAATGAGGAAAGGTAGTTTTTGTCAAAACTCTTCAAATAAACTCACCTCAATAAATATTTTCAGAGAATCTATTATGAGCAAGGAATTGGACTAGGTAGAATAAAAGCTGATTAAAATACTGTGTTCTCTGGGAATTTACAATCTTGTGTGTAGAACAGGAATATACACCTAAAGAAATAATGTGGTGGTAAAGACACTATAGAAGGATAAATCAAATGCAAAGATTTACTCTACTAAGAGGATTCAAGGAGGAACTATATAAATTATGACTGGAAGTCTTTTTTTAAGTATCTTTTTTAAAATTTTATTTTAATTCCAGTATAGTTAACATACAGGGTTGTATTAGTTTCAGGTGCACAGTATACTGATTCAACAATTCCATACATCACCCAGTGCTCATCATGACAAGTGCACTCCTTAATCCCCATCAACTATTTCATCCATCCCCTACCTACCTACCTCCCCTCTGGTAACCATCAGTTTGTTCTCTATAGTTAAGAGCCTGTTTCTGGCTTCCCTCTCTCTCTCTCTCTCTCTCTCTCTCTCTCTCTCTCTCTCTCTGCCTCTCACTTTCTCTCTCTCTTTTTTTGCCTTTGTTCACTTGTTTCTTAAATTCCACGTAAGAGAGAAATCATATGGTGTTTTTCTCTAGTTCTCTCCATGTCATTGTAAATGGCAAGACTGCATAATTTTTTATGGCTGAATAACATTCCTATACACACACACACACACACACACACACACACACACACACATATTTATATATATATCACATCTTCTTTATCCATTCCTCTATCGATGAACACTTGGGCTACTTCTGTAATTTGGCTACTGTAAATAATGCTACTATAAACATAGGGGTGTTGAACTGGAAGTCTTTGGCAGGCCATTGACAGGTGAGAATGGGAAGGAGAGAAAGAAGTCATTAGGTGAGAAAACACGTGGAGACTAGAAAGCACAGGTATGCCAAAGGCTGAGCAGGCCACCATGGAGCACAGACTGCTGGGATGAGATGTGTGTGCTTCACAGGGAATGTGAGCAGCTAGATAGAACGGGGAGGATGGGTAAAGGGAGACAGAGACAGCAAGAATAGAATTGGAGTGAAAGGAGCATGCAAAGAATTTGTACTTCCTCTTTACGCTATGGAGATCCACCAACAAAATTTTAGTAGGTCGTGAAGGAATAATCCAGGAATTTTTTTTGTCTCACTTGAAATACAATGAAACTTCCCTTTCATTCTTTCCTATTTGATGTTTTCTGAAAAGAAATCTGTAAGGAATTTAGAAATATTCCATAATAAATTTTCTAAAAAACAAACAGTAGAAAACACATGTCCAAGTATTTACATTCTAATTTATATTCTAAGTGCAGAGAAGGGCCACTGACTTGTTTTCCATTAGCTTCCCCATGAAAGCTCCCTTGTGTCTCCATCTTTTTTTTTTTAGAGAGAGAGAGAAAGAGTGTGCATGCACAAGCAGGCGAGAGGGGCACAGGGAGAGAGAGAGAGAATCTCAAGTATGTTCATGCTCAGCCTGACACAGGGCTTGATCCCACAACGACCCTGGGATCATAACCTGAGTCAAAATCTAGAGTGGCTTCTTCAACAGACTGAGCCACCCAGGCACCCACCTTGGGTCTCAATCTTGTGCTGAGATGAACTGGCTTCTCTCCAAGTAAGGACACAAGTCAGGCTCCTAATCCACCCATCACTGATTGTCAGTGGTGCCTCCTCATGTTGAGATTGTTTCTGTCAATTAGAAACCAAGACTAACTGAGCTACAGGTACTTGCTGGAGAATTGCGAACTGACTGGCACTGGGAACTTGCCAGGAATACTAATATTTGAAAGTGATAGTTTAATAGGAAACCATTCATTTAAATTATACAAGTCCTATTATATTAAATTGGAATACAAATAGAGGATTCCTAGACAGCATTATCTCTGGTCTACAGAGAATTCCATCATTGAAATGAGGTGTAGTATTGTGCCTTCTACCATTGAGAGTGTGGAAATAAGAATTATTCACTTTAAAAATATTTCTGCATCTTCTTTTATGTAAGTAGAAAAGAAAAACACAGTCAAAGATACTGGACACTATGTTTTACCACTTCTTTATATTTGGCCTGCTAAGATAAATTTTATATTCTTTTACTTTCAAAGTAAGGTTTATATGCTCTTCTGTCAGAAACTAAATCCAGGACCATTTATTACAAAGGGAATACTGTGCTGAATTTAGGAAGCTCAGAGTCAAATTAATGGCCCAATGATAAGATTCTATTGCATTCAGACATCTGGTATGATCACTTCCTTCCTATAAACCATCTCTGCACTATTTTAAAATTCAATTTGATTTAACAAACATTTACTGAGTATCTACCATATACCAAGCACTAGGCTAGACATTTGGGATGCAGATATAAATATCTTATCTGGCACTTTAAAAAGATATGAAAGCTACCACAAGTCCAGTAAATGGAAGAACGTACATCATAAATAAATATGTCCACATGCATAATACACATTCAGTTTTCTAGGAGAAAAGTATCTAATTTGGCCTTTCTTTTTCTGTTTTTCCCCTCAATATACAAGTATAGAAAATTGAGTTGATAAATCATGTAAAGCTCTATATAAAGAAAAACTGTGATTGCTTTCAGCCTTCCTGGTCCAGATATTTCTGCAGGGATGTGTGTTAGCCTGGTCTATTGACTCCAGAGAAGGGACTGGACAGGGATGGAATCTAAAGGTCCTTGGGTGTCAAGGTTCATCCAAAATTCAGGAAATGACATCAAGAATGGGCAGTGGGATTAATAACAGTTGCGCTGGTACTGAGAGCTCTGAGACACCCACGGAGGGCAATTCATCCTAAGGCAGAGCCTAGCCGGGGACAGGAGAGGACAGACTGGAGCACAGGACAGAGCCCAGGACAGGGCTTGGGTAACTTCTGAAGACTGGGCTCCACATAATTAGCTCCAGTCTCGACTGGTTTTAGGTTCAGCCCCTTGAACTGTAATTCTTATTCCAGGAATACTTTAAAAGAAATCAGAGCTCCTAATAATGACATATACAAAAGCCATAATTTCCAAAAAGAAGCTAATAGTATCTTTATTTATTTGTTTGTTTAGATTTCAGCTTTTCGATGTTTATTTATTTATTTAATTTATTTTTAAGAGTCCAGCTTTTTATTGAACAGGTTACGGAAGAGGTTTAGTCAAAAAGCCCAAAGCCCATGTCATCATCAGACTGCTCAGATTCCTCTTTCTTTGCCTGCACTTTCTTCTCAGCGGGGACAGCAGTGGTGAAGGGGGCAGGACCACTCCCTGGTGCAGCACAGGCTGCCACCCGGGAGGGTCCACCAGCCCCTACATTGCAGGCGAGGCTCCCGATGTGGATGTGGACGTTGGCCAGGGCCTTCGCAAACGAACCCGGCCAGAAAGGTCGAACATTTACACCAGCTGCTTTAATGAAGGCATTGATCTTATCCTCTGGGACCTCAGGGTAGTGCAGGATGAGGGCCAAGTAGATGCAGGCAAGCTCCGAGAGGAGACGGAGGCCATGGTGTGGTCAAGTGAGGAGCTGGTGCTGCAGGGTGCGGGAGCCGTGCTAGTGATCAGATGAAGTGAGGGCCTCACCCCAAGGCAACCTTAGCTTCCTCGGAAGGACCAGCACCTTAGCGGCAGCTGAGGAAAGCCACGGTGTCTTTTTAGGTGAGCCGAATAGACATTTGTGTATTCTCTTGATTTTTCTCCATTATAAAATATACAACTTAGCAGAAGTAATATTTTGCCAAGATTTTATAGCTGGCAACTTCAGATCAATGGCTTAGAAGGCATACATTCTCAATTTTACAGTGCTTTTTTCTTCTCCAGCAATTACCTGTATTTTGGGGACTTTCACATTGGTGAAGCCTGGGACATATCAGGGAAAAGATAAAAGGAGAGGTTTTATAATGAGTATTGAAGGGTCCTAGAAGAGCGCTTTTGTTCTTCCAGAAATAGTCATATACTTGAAATTATAGAGTCATTCTAGTGTATTCGTGGACCGATGCTGTAAAATACTGCTTTGCCAGTTTTCACTACACAGACTCTGGAAACTAAAGGTCAGTTTTCCCCACCAGCTTGCTCACAGATGTATGTCTATACCTCCAAACTGGGATGTCACTGAGGCCATCAATACCTTACCTATCTAGGGATTCTGATTGGCTTACATGTAGGTAACTACATGTGAGATTTTCCAGTTTCAGAGTTTACTTTTGCATCTCATTCATGCCGTGTTTTACCCCTTCTTCCTACTGAAATTCCATCCACTGTGCTTCATTACGACTGGATCATGAACAAGCCATGCTCTCTGAAACTAAGTTCCACAGGGTCTACCATGTCAAGCTGAACAGCAAGGACAGCAGGCACTACAGGAAGCAGAAGAAGAGAAATGGCCACCACCGCCGCCACTGTGTTCCCCTAAGTCCTAGTCACAGGGGTTACAATGACCAAAAAATAGCATCCCGGAGTTCCACATTTCTCTGAGCCAGCCAGTACCATTGCCACATGGGCCCACTTGCCCCCAGCAGAGAGACCCCCCCCCCCTTCCCATACCCTTTCAGGGCTGCCTTTCTGATGAGGAGCACATTCAGACGTACATGAGGCAGGTGGGGTTCTGGGCTGTGTGGTCTCAAGGTCTGAGAAAGGAGAAGTTGAAGGAGTTCATAGTTCATTGAAGGGCAGGCAGGGAGGCCTTTCACCTTTTAATTTTAACACACCGCTGTCATAATCACTGCCACTAGGGTGCTGCCTATTGTGTGATTTCCCTTTAAATCAATCCATTATGAAAAATATGGAAATGTATCCCTAAAGGAGTCAAAGAGCTTCATGGGGCTGTTACATTTATTTTTAAAGTATGCCAAATACAAAACGTTTAAAATAACGTGTTCGTGCATGGATCACCAAGAATGTAAACTATTATAAGTCATGGCTTGAAATTTTTTTTTCTTTTTTTTTTTTCAATATATGAAATTTATTGTCAAACTGGTTTCCATACAACACCCAGTGCTCATCCCAGAAGGTGCCCTCCTCAATACCCATCACCCACCCTGCCCTCCCTCCCACCCCCCATCAACCCTCAGTTTGTTCTCAGTTTTTAAGAGTCTCTTATGCTTTGGCTCTCTCCCACTCTAACCTCTTTTTTTTTTTCCTTCCCCTCCCCCATGGGTTTCTGTTACGTTTCTCAGGATCCACATAAGAGTGAAACCATATGGTATCTGTCTTTCTCTGTATGGCTTATTTCACTTAGCATCACACTCTCCAGTTCCATCCACGTTGCTACAAAGGGCCATATTTCGTTCTTTCTCATTGCCGTGTATTACTCCATTGTGTATATAAACCACAATTTCTTTATCCATTCATCAGTTGATGGACATTTAGGCTCTTTCCATAATTTGGCTATTGTTGAGAGTGCTGTCATGGCTTGAAATTAAGTACTTTCCAATTTATGACCACACTTGCAAGTTTTAAGCATAAATATTGCCAGTTGATTTGGAAACTCAGTAAAGAAGAGCATTCCAGATGATTGTTTTTAGGAAGGTGTAGAATGGGTGCAGCTTCTGTCTGGTGTAGTTTCCACAGCTCTGCTTTGTCTCCATCATGGGCCCTCCTCCAATTCTTGCAACCTGCAGAGCCACAAAGGCAGCCCAAGCATCTTCCGCTCACAGGTCTGTGCCCCGTGACTATTCTGTCAAATTATCTGCCTGGTAAACAAAGTATTTGAACCTCTAGCAGGGGATTACGTATGTGTGTGTGTGTTCCCCATAGCCAGAAATCCTCAGAACAGGATGCTCAGATCAAAAGATAAGGAAAGCCAGACCTTGAAAGGAAAATAGTCTAATTACCTGTTTTTCAGGAGTCCAGGAGAAATTTATTAACAATCAATTGGCCATTACAGAGAATGGACATAATGTTAACAAGATGGAAGAAATGGTCTCTGCACTAACACAGCTTTTAATGAAAGGACAAAATGCAGAGCTGACTTAAGACTTCTGACAGTATAATATAATGTTGGTAGCCATCAAAATGCACTAGGAAAGCTAATTAGCAGGTAACTCTGCAACACATAAAAACATTTTTTTCTTAAATGGGAAACACCAGAACCATTCAGACCTTTAGTGTATCGAAAAGGAATCTACAACTGAATACCTAAACATCTTTTTAATTAAAGAAACATTTACACACAGTGAAATGCAAAGATCTTATGTATACAATTCAATGACTTTTAATAAATGTATACACTGCATTAGCCAACAACCCAGGGGAGATCCAGAAACTTCCACCATTCCAGAAAGTTCTCACTTGCCACATTCTACTCAACTTCGTTTCCACCTCCCCCAGCCATAAGGAACTGCCATTTTGATTTCTATCACAATAAAAGTCCTTGAACTTCAAATAAACATATTATGAAAGTAAGAACTTCCATGTTTCCTTCTAGAAGTTTACATCTGGCTTCTTTCCCTCCATATAATATTTCTGAAGTTCACTCACATTATTCAATGTATCCATAGTTTATGCTCTCTCTATTCTTCTCTCCTTCTTCCCTCGAAGGACATTTGGGTTGTGTCCAGTTTGGGAATATTATGAAAAAAGTCACTAGAAAAACTGTGAACAAGTTTTTGTTTGACATATATTTTCATTTTTATTGTGTAAATACCAAGAAGTGGAATTCTGGAGCGGAGTACATATATGTTTACATTTCCTAGAAACTGCCAGTTTTTTCTAAGCGTTTGTACTGTCTTACATTCTGCCAACAACGTGTGAGTGCACCAGCTGCTCCACATCTCACCACCATTTGAGATGTCTGTCTTCTAGCATTAGCTATTCTGGAGAGCAGAAAATAGGATTTCATTGTGATCTTAGCTTCCGTTTTCCTGATGAACAATAACTGAGAATATTTTTCATATGTTTACTGTTATTTGCATATGTTCTTGTGTGAGTATCTCTTCAAGTCCTTTGCCCATTTCATTTTTATCTTTTAGAGAGAAACAAAGCACAGAAGGGGGGGTGAGAGGGGCAGAGAGAGAGAGAGAGAGAGAGAGAGAGAGAGAGAGAATCTTAAGTAGGCTCTCCACACTCAGTGCAGAGACTGTCATGGGGCTCGATCCCACAATCCTGGGATCATGACCCAATCTGAAATCAAGTCAGACACTCAAACAACTAAGCCAACCAGGTACCACTTTTAAATTGCACTATTTGTCTTTCAATTATCGGCTTATATTAGTTCTTAAAATATTCTAAGTACAAGTCCCTTGTCAGGAAGATATAAGGCAAATAATTTCTGCAGTGTGTGTCTTGCCTTTTCAGTTGCAAAATTTGTCTTTTGATAAACAGAATTTTTTTCATATGATGAACTACCATTTGTCATTTTTTTTTCTTTCAGGTTAATGCCTCTGTATATTGTCTTTACCTCTTTCAAGGTCACAATGCTGTTCTCCCATGTTTTCTTCTAGAAAGTTACAAGTTCAGCTTTTATGTTTATGTCTATGATCAACTTCAAATTAATTTTTGTGAATGGAGTGAAATAGGGGTCAAAAGTCTTATTTTCCCCTATGTCGATCCAGTGTTCCAATACCATCTGTGGAAAAGATTTTCTTTAGTCCCTTGAATTGCCTTCATGCCTTGGTCCAAAATTAATGGACCAGCAACATGTGAATCTATCGTGTACTTTTTATTCCTTTAATCTGTGTGTCTATTTTTATGCCAAGCCACACTGCCCTGATTACTATAGGTTTATAGCAAATTTTAAAGTCAGGTAGGTTGAGTCTTCCAACTTTGTTCTTCTTGACCATCACTGCTTTCTATATATGGGTCCTTTACATTCTATTTACATTTTGGCTTATCAATTTGTTTTAAAAAATTAAGATTTTTTTAATTGAGATTGTTTTGAATCTATTTTTCAGGTTTTTAGTATATTGTTTAGTAAGTAACAGTCATGTTGATTTGGCTTAAAGTGTTAACTATTTTACACCCTTACTAATCATCTTTCTGTCTGATTTTCCTACTGATTACGAAGAGTTGTTAAAATTGCTGATTGTGGGGCGCCTGGGTGGCTCAGTCGGTTGAGCGGCCGACTTCAGCTCAGGTCATGATCTCACGGTCTGTGAGTTCGAATCCCGCATCGGGCTCTGTGCTGACAGCTCAGAGCCCGGAGCCCGTTTCAGATTCTGTGTCTCCCTCTCTCTCTGACCCTCCCCTGTTCATGCTCTGTCTCTCTCTGTCTCAAAAATAAATAAAAACGTTAAAAAAAAAATTGCTGATTGTGAGTGTGAGGGACACCTGGATGGCTTAGTCGGTTAAGTGTCCGACTTCAGCTCAGGTCACGTCAGCTGTGCTGACAGCTTAGAGCCTGGAGCTTGCTTTGGATTCTGTGTCTCCCTCCCTCTCTCCCCACCCCCCACTCATGCTCTGTCTCTTTCTGCCAAAAATAAATAAACATTAAAAAATTTTTTTAATTGCTGATTGTGAATTTACCCATTTTTCCCTCTAGGGCTATTGGTTTGCTTCATATATCTTCAAACTGTTAATAACGGAATGCACATTCAGATTTTTTTGAATGGACTCTTTTATCATTTTAAAAACATTTCCCTTTGTAAATGGCGATACTCTTTCTCTGATTTCTATTTTGTCTAATATTCATAGCATGTTTGATGTTTGCTGTTGGCACAGTACATGTCTCTATCTTTGATATTTTTAAAATTGTTTTCACTGTATTGCAATATAATTGGTATACAGCATTGTATAGGTTTAAGGTGTAAAGCATAATACCTTGACCTGATATATTGTAAAATGATTATCACAATAAGTTTAGTTAACATCCATCATCTCATACAGATGCCCACACATACACGATGTTTCTTTTTCTTATGATGAGAACTTTTAGGATTTACTCTCTTAGTAGCTTTCAAATACACCATAGAGCAGTATGGTGAATTTATACATACATTTAATTTTTTTTTCTTTGAGTGTGGTTGGCACACAGCGTTACATCAGATTCAGGTGTCCAACATAATGATTCAACATCTCTACATGTTATGCTGTTATGCCAGGCTCACCACAAATGTAGCTACCATCTGTCACCGTAGAACACTATTACACTATCACTGACTGTATTCCTTATGCTGTGCTTTTTATTCCTATGAGCTATTCATTCCATAACTGGACACTTGTACCTCTCATTCCCCTTCACCCATTTTGCCCAACCCCCTCCGCCAGCCCTCTGGCAACCACCAGTTTGTTCTCTGTATCTACAGCTCTGATTCTGCTTTTTAATTGTTTGTTTATTCATTTGTTTTGTTTTTAAATTCCGTATGAGTGAAATCACACAGCATTTGTCTTGTCTTTCTCGGTCTGACTTATTTCACTTAGCAGAATACTCTCTAGGTCCAACCATGTTGTCGCAAAAGGCAAGATCTCATCTTGTTTATGGCTGCATAAATTCCGTGTGTGTGTGTGTGTGTGTGTGTGTGTGTGTGTGTGTGTACATCTTCTTTATCGATCCATGTATCTCTCTTTATTTTTATTTTTTTTTTAATTTTTTTTAACGTTTATTTATTTTTGAGACAGAGAGAGACAGAGCATGAGCAGGGGAGGGTCAGAGAGAGAGGGAGACACAGAATCTGAAACAGGCTCCAGGCTCTGAGCTGTCAGCACAGAGCCCGACGCGGGGCTCGAATTCACGGACCGTGAGATCATGACCTGAGCCGAAGTCGGCCGCTTAACTGACTGAGCCACCCAGGCGCCCCTCTCTTTATTTTTTTTAACTAAGCTCTATACCCAAAATATGGGGCTCGAATTCATGACTCCAAGATCAAGAGTCACGTGCTCTCTTGACTAAGCCAGCCAGGCCCCTCTCCTTTCTTTGATTTTTAATTGTATATATCAGGATTTTGGTTTTTTTTTTTTAATCCAGTCTAACAATATATAGCTTTTGACTCGAATGTTTATAATTATTGGCTTTCTAGGATTTTCTATAGCATCATGATATATCTGCTAATTTGTCAGTTATTATTTTTATACAATTATTTCTTCTCTTTTACTTTCTTTAGAGTCACTTTATTCTCTCTGCTGGTTCAAAGCTACACCTCTTCGAGCTATCTGGCATAGTTTTTGTAGGGATTATAAACACATCCTTTACTTATTGCAGTCTACTTAAAAAATTAATATTGTACTACTTCATGTAAAATATAAGAATCTTATAGCAATATGATTCATTTATTCATACATTTTCTTGTCCATATGTTTTACATCTTATGTGATATAATACACATAATGCAATGCCATAATTTTTATATTTGTTGTCTTTTAAAGAAATAAATTAAAAATATTTATCTAAGTATTTATCATTTCTGATACTATTCTATGCTATTTATGGATCTGATTTTCTCTCTGTTATCATTTCTCTCAAGCTTGACGGGTTTCCTTTAGCATTTCTTGTAGTGCAGTTCTGCTGGCAACAGATGCTTTAGATCTGGTTTATCTGAAAATTGTCTTTATGTCATCATGACTTTTGAAGGACATTTTTAACTTAGTGCAGCATACTAACTTACCACATCACTTTTTTCTCTTCCAAAAATTTAAAGATGACATCCATTGTCTTTCTGGCCTCCGCTGTTACTGATGAAATATTAGCCATAATTCAAATAGTATACATATATTCCCTATATGTAACGTATCTTTTTGTTTTTTCTGACAACTTTGAAAACTTTATCTAAGGTAATCAATAGTTTAATTATAACGTGGCTCTCTTTATATTTGTTTTTCTTGGGGTTTACAGATTTCTTGAATCTGTTAAGTTGACTTTTCTTCGTGACATTGGGAAATCTTCTATCATTACTTCTTCAAATACTCCTTTTTCCATTCTCTTCTCTTCTATCAATTTTATATTGCTCCACATGTCACAAAGGTTCTGTTCATTTTCTTATAACACGATCCCTTTCCTTAAGGTTTTACAGTTTTTATTGGCTTCTCTTTAAGTTCACTGGTTCTCTTCTATAATGAGCAATCTGCTGGTAAACCCATTACAGGGATTTTTCATTTCCAATATATTACTTTTAAGTTTCAACATTTCTGCTTGGTTCTTCTTTCACTTTCAGTGTCTCTGCTGAGTCCCCCTCTCTATTCAAGCATCATTTATATGGTTTCCTTTAAATTCCTGAACATATTTATAATAGAGTTCTTAAGTCCTTGTCTGTTCATTCCAACACCTTGATCACCCAGAAGTGTGTTTCTGTTGTCTACATTTCCTCTAAACTCTGCATCACTTTTTAACTTATTGCACTGGTTCTTTGAATATCAAATATATTTATTTACTTTTTTATTCTGGGCATCATGGAATCAAGTCATGGGGAATCTGAATTGCACTTTCCTCCTTTAAAGAGCATTGGTATTTGTTACACTAATGGCAGAATCTCTGTCGTGCATGGTTTTCTGCTGTATATAGTAGATCCGCTTTGTTTTATTCTCCAGCTCTAGCACGTGACCCTTAATTTAGAGTGTAATGACTCTTCCTCCGTGGCTTACACCATGGCTTTTGGTGTAGCAACTGCCTGAAGGGTGGTCAGGGCGGCTTCTTTACTCTGTTCTGCCGGAAATCCCATGCCTCCCAGGACTGCAGAACTTCACCTCTATGTTCATCTGTTGGTCCTGCAACAGACTTTCTGAGGTGGGCTTCACAGAGCCTCCCTCTGAGCATGCGTGGCCCAGCCCACAGCCAGTGTCTTGAGACATAACCACACCAACTCCTTGGTCTCCCTGTCTCTCCCTCTATTCTACTCCACAAATTTGTCCTGACCCCCATTACCTGCCTCCTCATGTCAGCAAGACCACTGCCATCTGGGTAGGCTTCAAACCCTGTTCACCTTCAGAAAGGACTCTACAGTGTCTCTCTTCTCTCGAGGTCACAGTCCTGCACTGAGTGGTGAGACACCATCTGAAAGCATTGCCTCATCTGTTTTGTCCAGAGTTCTAGTTGTTTATGTCAAAAAAGTAATTCAATACCAGTCATTTCATCTGCCAGAAGCAGAAGGCTACAAGTAATTAAAGCAGGATTTTAAAAATAATAAAGTGAACTTTATTCAAGGACATATCCTAAGCCCATGTTAACTTACCTTAATCCTTTCCATAAAACAAACAAAAAAAGATTTAAATTCCCTTGTTTTGGATTTCTAAATGGGAAAATAGTTTTATATAAATACATTTCATCTCAACGTTAAAGATGACCATATATTAGATGATTTAAGAAAAGATGATAAATGTTAATACCACACAAGCTATGTCACATAAAGGATATAATGACTCATCTTCCTTTCTAGGGAGAGAGGCCAGTCATCACCCACAAGCCACAGCCCACAGAGGGAGAGCTGGCAACACTCGACTGCCCAGAGGGTCAGCACGGTGAGTGACTGACGTGGTCACCATCAATAATACTCGTCCACTTACACTTCTATGCATCGCCAAAAACCTGCCCAGGGCTAAAATTAATTTTGTAGAAAACCAGATGCTCAAAACTACAAACCTCTTTCTGTTCAATTATAAACTAGTAATTACATATATTCAGAAAATACACTAAAAATATGTCTTCGGTATATAATTTTCTATCCAATACTGTTCTGACAGGTTCATCAGCTGAAATACACTTATTCTTTAATAACAAACTTATATTCAACAGTCTTTATCCTTGATTTTCAAAAGTAGTTAGTTTGGGGGCAGTTTCTGAAAAGGGCATCCTATACATCATTACTAAAATTGAAACTCAGTGATCAATAAAATTTAACTACTACTAACAATTAAATTATACAAATCAAAAGAAAAAATATACAAGTCAAAGATCAAAGGAATACAATCTTATGTGGTAAAAGGATGGAGTACTAGGAAGAATAAAATTCAGAAAAACAGTGAGAAAATATGCATTTATTTACCACTGAAAATAAAGCATAGAAATATTAGCTGAATTCTAAAAAGAGTGAAAATTGTTTTACTGTGATGTTTGACTTAAATCAAAACTGAAGAAAGCATTGAAAATTGCCATTCTCATTAATTTAAGCATGACTGCTTAGAATTATAAATTCCTAGCCTTTTAATTTTAACTTTCCTTAGCACTCTGCCTGAAATAGATGAACTAATAAATTGGGAAATATGCCAACCTAATACACACAGCAAAAAAAAGTATGATTTTAATAGATAAAACTGAATATGTAGGTATGCAAAATTAATATGAAGCATATGCATACTTCATAGTACATCATCTCTCACTTTTATAAATGGTCATTAGGACAGAGCTTGAGGTCATCAGAAGTACAATTACTGCTTTATTTCCAGTTTTCTCTTGTTAAGTCTAGTCATGTTGCCTAGCAATGTAGAGCTTTGGTACCACTCTAAAATACTTCTCAATCACTAACTTAAAAAATAAAAATCACAACTGACATAATAGACCTATACCAGTAACCTTCCATGCTCTTCAATCTGAATTTTTTTCCTACATTTCCAACCTATCGGGTCCTATTTAAACCCAGTAAAAAGATACCCTTAGTTTCTACACCACTAAGTTATAGCCTTGAAGAGTTTTTTGTGTTTTTTTTTTTTTTCCAAATGGGATGCAATTTGGTCTTGGAGTAACAGATAAGTGCTCACTGGGTGTACGTGTACAAGTTGTCTCAGGAAAAACAGTTTAGGGCTTCTTAGTTTTGCTTTGTTTTGTTTTGTTTTTCATTCCTCACACAGATAAAGATGTCATGTGACTACCATTCTCCAGCCACCTGTATCACATAAATTCCAGGTTTATTTATAATAGGCAGTCAAGATATACAAAGAATACCCTGTTAAAAAAATTCATAGATATGAACTTCTTAGATAATCTATCTGTTACTAAATCTCCTTGAAATATTTACAGGATGTCTAGTGGGGGTCAGTACTTGGCCCTGCTGTCCTTGAGAAGGGCAGGAGAAAGCTAGGACCACTGTTAATTCCTTCCTTCCCAACTAGGGCACTACTGGACCCATAACTATGAACTCAGGACCACAGTCAGACATTTGTAGTCATGCTACAATGTATGGAAACCCCATTGGGGCAAGTATCTTAAAAGGGGCAGGTGTAGGGGCCAGACTGATAAGATTCACATCTCTTCTTGGCAAATTGCAAGAATATATGAGTAAACAGGATGATTTACTAAAAGTCGGTTTTACATGGCCAATATTAATTTTGTTGGCATTAACAGAGTGGTATGCATGAGCTTGTCCTAGGCATAATATCTTGATTTCAGGGAGAAAATACAGTACAATCCCCTGATGATTCTTATAAAGAAAAGCAGCAAGTGTAGTGCATAATGTAACTTTGGTGCAGTTTCATGAATTAATTGATGGTTAAACCATGGTAATCAAACATATTTGTTACTGAGACCATTCACCATCTTAAACTAAATAATGAGTTATGTGGTACAGAGCCATTTTTAGGCTTTAGTCTGTTTAAGGTGCCTTTGCTTTGGTTTGAAGAATAAATAGCTAAAAGTATAGAAGGATGTATTAGGTGACACAAAGTGAAAAAGAGTTTAATTTTTTAATTGGATAACCAGAACTGGAATAACTAAAATTTAAGAGGTTCTCAGCTGGTTGGAATGAATGGCTGAAACCAATACAATTATATGAAGAGACATAATAAGAAAGTACTACGTTTGGATTTTCATCAAATTATTCTTTAAGCACAGAACAGGGGTTGACAAACTGTGGCCCGTGAGCCAAATCTAACCCCCTCCTGTTTTTGTAAATAAAGTTTAACTGAAACAAAACCACACCTGGTGAGTTACGTATCATCTCTCTGGCTGCTTTCATGCTACAATGGCTAGTTGAGTGGTTGTAACAGAGACCGAAAGCCCTGCCCGAACCAAAGTATTTTTTCTGAATGTTATCTGTCCAACAGGTATTTGGATATTTTATAAGGTGGTGGCTGTCATGCCTCTAACCTTCCTACCCAAGAACTCTGATGGAGACTCCGTGTTCCTCACTGGGATGCTTTTTACTCATTTAGGCAAGAATTCCTCATTGTGCAGGACTCCCTGTCCATTGAAAGGCGTTCACATCTCCGCCCTTTGATAATCTGTAAGTGCCGGTAGCACCTCACACACGTCACCACCCCCAACGCTGTGACAGCCAAAATGTCCTCACACAACTCCAAATGCCCTACGTAAGCGGAAGGGGGCCACAGTGCCCTGGGTTAAGAACCAAGCTGAGATGATATGTTGTTGAAATCCCAAAGGAAAATTATTGAGGGGTCTGCTTCCACTCCACAAGACTCTCCATTCGCTGCCCCCTTCATTCATTTGTGCAACAAATATTTACGGAGCACCTCTTACAGGGAAGACACTATGATCCCACTACATCTGAGGCTGGCTGGAGGGCAGACTTTTTCCCATAGCTTAACCAACAGTTCCTGCCTCTATCATTAGTCACATCTTTTTATGAATTGCTCAGCTGAACTACGCAAGCAGAGCAACACTTACACCCAGCAATCCTGCCTCGAACCACAGCGGAGAGGCAAATTGCCTCTGGCTCACCACAGATCCTTGCGGACTTTCACTAAGTGTTGTGGAGAATAAAGCTGAAGAACCACAGGATCTCAGCACCCTAGCAGGCCTGCTGAGGAAACATGACAGCTGAAATCAGTTCTGAATCTCAGAAGATAGGGATTATGGTAGATGACCTCTAAAGCATAATTAAAGAAACAAAAAGGAAAAAGATTCTAAGTCCTTTCCAGGGCTAGCATACCAAATGGAACCCTTAGTATCTTAGAAGAATTAAAATATAACTCTAGATACTCTTTACTACATGGAAAATATAGCATTAAGAAAGCATTACGTTAGTGGCCTGAGAAAGTATAATTGAAATTCTTAGCTCACATTACCCTGCAAACTTCCTAATACTACCAGTCCAGACTTGAGGTTAATTTATTATATTTCAGCTCTTAGGCACACCGTGATAGCTCATCACAGACATCAGAACCAAGCTATTCTCAATTCTCTCCCTGAGTCAGTCCCATGTAGAGCTTTCTTTCTAAAATTCCCAATTTCGGGGCCTGCCACAAATCTCAGGCATAAAGAAAATAGTAAGAACAGACAAGCCATAGAGTTTATTGCAATAAAAAAAAAAAAAATCTCATTCGTGGCCCTATCTTGTTGTCATGAGCTATTCTGTCGAAACTTCAGGTCACAGTAAATCTTACTGATGCTGCATTCCAATCCAGGTAGAAAGGGATCCACTTTGATTTATAATTTCAATCTTTGACTTTCTGTATGGTTTTTAGGTAACATTAATGCAGCCTCGTAAGTACTTTGAAATTTTTTTTCTAGAGAGAGAATACTCTAAATGTGTTCCATGTGCAACACTCACTAGGAAACTATGAGGAATATATATTTTCTTATGACATCTGAAAATATTATGTTTTTAATACTAATTTTTCATTATTTCACAAGACACCCTAAATTTCAACATAACCACCCTTCACTATTGCAATTCCAACATTGTAACATGTTTTCAAAGTAAACATTTAATATTTGAGTTATCAAACAATGGAAAAAGCATGTAGACGTCCAGAGCTAAAATAAAATGAATTCATTAATTTTTTTTCATTATTTGTACTTCAACATAAATTATTAACTTTATTTTACTTAACCTAAACTACATGGAAATTTTTAGAAGATAGATGGACTTATTTTACCCCAAGTGCTGTTTTTATCACTTCCCACGAAATGGTGAATCTGATAAGAATGTTTGATTACGCATCATGTACATGCTGGAGTTTTCCATCCAAAGGCAATATCAACAACATTAATGAGCATCATCAGATGCCACGCATGTCAAAGTTGTTGGCCTGAAGTAACTTACAGTTGAGTATAATTGACAATATATGGCTGTGATAGGAAGACAGACCTCAAGGTGGACCCACATAGCTTGATAAATGCTAAAATGTTCACTGATAATAAAATCCACATATTGGGGCAGTAAACACGAATGTTCCAAAGCTTATTTTCACAGCCCTATAAACTTTGCTATGCTGCATGTATTAACTAGAACAGAGTATCACCTGAAGAAAGGAACACGGTCGAAGATAATTAGTTGTATGCCCAGATCAGCAGTAGAATGAAAAAAAAAAAAAAAATGGACTGCTCCAGAGATATATCACCTAACTTACCTCAGAAGCAATTTTCTAGGGAATTGGAATATGAGAAACTATAGGATTGAGAGAAAACTCCACAAACTGAGCAATTTTCAGCTTACCAAAGAGCTCTGTTGTAAAGAACTGTTGAAAGTTGGTTGTTTGGCACACTTTAGGGTTCAAAATGGTTTCTGAAAGCCCATGAAAGCCTAGGTAAGCCAGAGTACTGCTGAGATATTAGTAAATACTGACATATTAGTAAAGTTTCAAGCTATTCTCATCCACCATGCACAAGGGTTTTATTGGCCAACAGTCTTCTAGATTTCAGAATTACAGAGAATACATCTATCTACAGATTAGGTCCAACCCTGTGACAAGAGAGGGGGCCTTTGGCACAGCAAATGACAGTGACAGATGTAGTTATAGGGGGTGCTTTTCAGATAGCAGCAGAGCGGGTTCACATTTTAGTGACCAGAGAAGAAAAAAGTATAGACCCACGTGCCAGAAAGTCAATAATTGTACTTGGAGATGTTAAGATGGTTCACATTACCTATTTAAAAGAGGACATAGCTCAAGTCAGAGTCTCCTGGGTCAGACCTCCCTAGGTTTCTGATATCACGTACACTGTCTGGTCACCCTATGGCACCAAATACTTAACCACATACGGCAAAGATACTTTACCTTTCTCTATTTCATTTCCCCCAGTGTAACACTGGCTATGTGTAGGGTAGTTGTACAAAATATGAAGAATAACATAAAATAGCTAGCATAATAGGCAGTCTATAAACTTGAGCCATATTATACATTCCGACTTACTGAAATATTCTCAGCGGCTATGTCAATTTCTGATAATGTTAGATCTTTAGAGAAATATGCAGGACAGCCATTCTCCAGTCCTTCTTGCTGAGAGAACCCTAGCTCCATTCATGCAGCGAGGTGTCCTGCCTAGAGGTTGAGTGATGCTGGACTTGACCTTGAGAGTTCTGCAGGGATTGACTGAAGGAGGGCAAATGACTCAATTCTCATCAAGTAAATATGGGGAGAAATCTGGAAAAGATTCTCTATTTTTTTTTTTTTTAGTATTTTTTAAGTTTATTTATTTTGAGAGGGAGAGAGAAAGGGAGAGTGTGAGCAGGGGAGTGGCAGAAAGGGAGAGAGAATCCCAAGTAGGTTCCGTGCACAGCATGGAGCCTGATGCAGGGCTCAATCTCACAATCATGAGATCATGACCTGAGCTGAAATTAAGAGTCAGACACTTAACCGACTGAGCCACCCAGGCACCCAAAGATTCTCTTTCTAAATGCAAAGAAAGCTACAAGAGAGAAAGGCTTTTTTCCATCTACCCCTTTCTCGTCTGAGATGAGTATTTTCATGGGAAAACAGAAGACTTGGAACCACTGATGGCATATTGTAAGCAGGGTAGAAGAAAGGGAATTCGAGGAACACCAACATAGAGCCCTAACACT
Organism: Panthera onca; assembly: GCF_046562875.1. Lineage (NCBI taxonomy): Eukaryota > Metazoa > Chordata > Mammalia > Carnivora > Felidae > Panthera > Panthera onca. Next base: position 13,712,392 of record NC_138356.1, on the reverse strand, counting down.
ACTGAACTGGTAATCCAACCCCAGCAACTATTTCCCTCTTGATTTCTTGTTATGTGAGATTTATTAATATGCACACTCGGGGTCTAAATGTGTGCTTTCTCAAACACTCTGTAATAAAGAAACTTTTTTTTTTTTCAATTTTCAATCAGTTGAAGACAAAAACTGTTGTAAAATAAAATAAAAGTAAGTTCTTAGGATAATAGTCAGACACTTGAATGTCATGAAAAATCCAAATTGCTATAAATGTTTCTAAATGCTTAGTTAAGGGGCGGCTAGATGGCTCAGTTGGTTAAGCGTCCGACTTCGGCTCAGGTCATGATCTCACGGTTCGTGGGTTCGAGCCCCACATCTGGCTCTGTGCAGACACGCTCGGTGTCTGGAGCCTGCTTCTGATTCTGTGTCTTTCTCTCTCTCTGCCCTCCCCTGCTCACGCTCTGTCTGTCTCGAAAATAAAATAAAACATTAAAAAAATATGTTAAAAAAATAAATGCTTAGTTAAGTACTTAGCTCCTTACAGATCAGAAATGAAGTCTGTGTGCTGATACCAGTCTAGGGATCACACTTTGAGGAGCACTAACCGAAGCAACTTTTACCCACGTGTTTTGTTTTATGGAACCAAAAGCATCCTGATGTTATAGGAAAAAATAACTCACTTATTCCGAATTCAACAGGTATGTATTGAGGAGCTCCTATGTGGAAATCAGGGTGCAGGCACTGTGGGGAATATAAAAACAAGTAGAACAGGAACCTTCCATCCTTACGACAGGAGAGAAATATATACAAATAATAGAAAATAAAAAAGTGATAATCTGGAACATTGGCACAGAGTCATAATTCAGAGAAGAGAACCACTCATGTTAATGTAGCATATTGTCTGCCAATAGAGGTGTGGCAAATAATTAGGGGGAAATACAAAAAAACTGCCAATACTTGACCTAAAAACACTGAAATCCCATTGAAATTTCACCAGGGTTCACTGAATTGGTAATCTACTGAAAATTAAACAAATGGGTTCCATGTAAGGAGAAATGCTGTGCAAGAAAATTGAGTCATTTGCTGTATTGCTACGATTTTGAATAATCTACACAAGCCAAAATTTCAGTGGTGGAACACAGACAGAGAGTTCTATTTATTATTTGTTCTAACTCAGAAAATAGTGTTATATACTTTTGGAAAAAAACCACAACATAGTAAAAATGTTTGCTGTAAATACAATTATTATACAATGGGCAGTGATGGCTACTTCATCTCTTCAATGGAATATTTATACAATTCTCAAGAGTCCCCTTAGAAAATCACACTATGAGATTAGCTCTTTCATGCAATGTTCCCCTTTGAACATGTCTGAAGTTTTGATAATATGTATTTGAAATAACACATTTTATTTCATATGTGTGTATATTTCTAAATGAATTTGTCATCATTTAGTGTGAAGGTGTGCACATGAAGAGAAAAATCTTAATTTTTTAAATATGGAAACTTCCTAGCAAGAATTTTAATAAGGAACTTTTTAAAATTTTAATAAATAAAAATAAATAATCGACATCTTAATAAATCAACCACTTATACTTTCTAAACTAGTGGCTTTAAGATTCTTTTCAGTGGTAGAACCACTTTCCCAAATAAAGTCTTAGTTAGACTTTAGTGTTTTCTAAAACATAGAGTCTTAACTGCTCTGCTGAAAGTGTTCTTAGCCTTTATGTTCTACAGAAAGAGATCAGGAGTAGAGTCTGGGCCTGTTGACTGGGATCCCCTTATTCCTCCCCTCTGAGGAGCCAAGAGGCACTTTCTGGGACTCTAGGACTCCTTAAGACATTTTAGCATATGTGTGAAAGAGCACATCGGTGCACTAGCATTTTTTTTAATCTTCACACCTGTTATTCTCTCTATCGGAGAAGGTATGGTAGATTATTTTTGTATCAGAAAACTACATTTCTTATTGACATTTCTCACTCTTTTAGATATTACTCATGTCCCATATGGTTTGACCTTCTGCTTTGTTCACAATAATACTGTGCATAAATTATTTACTCGTGACCGTTATCTATCAGTTAATCTTATCCAAATTGGTTGCCACTGAGCCACCGGCCTGCACACTTTGTTCCAGCATAATTTCCTCTTGGAAGCCTCCCTTGAGTGCCGTGTTCTTAGCCTGGGTTAGATGCCTACTCAGAACGCCAAGCTTAGTTCTGTGTCCTAGCACATTACACTGACATTATCTATTTACTTAACTGTCTCCAGTCACAAGACTATAAACTCCTCAGGACAAGGATGATTTTTTTGTAAAGTTTTATTTAGTTAAGTAATCTCTATACCCAACATGGGGCTCGAACTCATGACCCCAAGATCATGGTCTTCCAACCTAACCAGGAGGCACCCCTAATTTTTAAGTCCTCTCATAGACAGTCATGTAGCAGTAGTAATGGTGAAGTAGTAAATAAAAATGATTAAGTAGTAAATAAAAAGTATTTCAAACACTTTGTTAGGTAATGTTAATATTGACCACAATCTTACCACAAACATTAGCCAAAAACACTCAGACATACAGCAATTACTCAAGTTATAATCCTCTGTGCTTCAGACATGTACTGTAACTAAACTCTGTTTATCATTAAACACCACACTCCATGAGGGGAAAGCTATGTGTGCCCTATTCAGCCATTGTCTGGCACTGTGCAGAGCACATGGGTAGCCCTCGGTAATTATACCTGAATAAATTCATGAATAAATCAATAGATGCTTGGAAGGATGAATGAATGTAATGGCGTCTGAGATTCAGTTCATATCTACCTAATCATATTTGCTGTGTGATCCCATACATGAGGCTCCAAAAACTCTCAGAAATAATCTTGTTGGTAGAAATGAGTTAATTTTAAGTACCACAAGTATATCGAATGGGAATAATGGTGTTCAAAAGTAAACTGGCACTCAGGAAAAATATGTACCAGTATAAAATATATTATCAGCCTTTCAAACTCCTTGTCTTCTACATAAAGTTAACAGAAGGTAGAAAAGAAATACAGGATAGGAAAGGCAGAAGGAAGGCCAAGGAGAAAGAAGAATAGAAGAAGAAAGAAGGAGGAGGGGGGTAAAGAAAGAATAAGCTCCTGTTGGAGTAAAGAACTCAATTTAAATCAGTTTTGTGGGACTGATTTATCCTGAGAAATATGTCCCCAGAGTGCTGTTAATTTTCACCGTGGTCCTACATGACAATGCAGGAATTACACTGTGTATTTGAATCCACCGACTTTCAGATACTTAAAATCTCACACCAAACTGATTGGGAAAGAAGTATGCAATATTAAAAGCTTGGAATTGTTTCAAATTCCCTTCTGCCTCCAAATCTGAAACCACCTAATTACAGTTTTGATGCCACATACTGAAAATGTACACTGAAAAAATGCAACCAAAGAAGTTTCACCAATGTAGAGCTTCTCAGAAACTCTAATTTAGAGTGCAAAATTTAAGCGTTAATGAAAAAAGAGGGGAACTGACTCAATGACATCATTAAGATATAAAACATGCTTTATCTCATGTTTAAATGAAGTCACATAATTAAAATTCATAATTTAAAAAATAAAATGTCAAATGTTTGCTTTGCAGGTGGAATGTACCAATTGTATGTCTATAAACATTTACTGAAAACTTCTTATTTTATTTTTCTGCCTCAGTAATGGCTGTATGATGATAATTTTTATGTGTCAACTTGACTGGGCTAAGGGATGCCCAAAGTGTTGATAAAACATGATTTCTACTACAGGCTAATATCCCTGATGACTACAGATGCAAAATACTAGCAAACCAATTCAGCAGCACATTAAAAGGATTATTCACCATGATCAAATAGGATTTATCCCTGAGATGCAAGGATATTTCAAAACATGTAAATTAATCAATATGATAAATCACAGTAATGTAATGAAGGAAAAGAATCCAATGATCATTTCAATAAATGCAGAAAAAGCATTTGACAAAATTCAACATTCATTTATGTTAAAAAACTCTTAACAAATTAGTCAAAGAAGTAATATATCTTAACATAATAAAGCCCATATATGACAAGTCCACTACTAACATACTCAGCTATACAAAACTGAAAGCTTTCCTCTCAAATCAGGAACAAAAAAGGCTGCCCATTCTTACCACTCCTATTCAACACAGTACTGGAAGTCCTAGCTAGAGCAATCAGGCAAGAAAAAGAAATGAAAGGTATCAGAATTCAAATGGGAGTAGTAAAATGATCTCTGTTTGCAGTTGATATGATGTTATATGTAGAAAATCATAAAGGTTCAACCAAACCTTTTGCAGGATACAAAATTAACATAAAAATCAGTAACATTTTAATATACTAACAATAAATTGTCTGAAAAAGAAAGAAATCAATCCCATTTACAATAGCATCAAAAACAATAGAATAATAAAATACTTAAGAATAAATTCAGTGAATATATATAATATATATCATCACACTTCCTGATTTCATGCTATACTATAAAGCTATAGTCATCAAAATAGTATGGTACTGGCATGAAAGCAATCAGATAAATGGAACAGAATCAAGGGCACAGAAATAAACCCAAGCATGTATGGTCAACTAAATTTGACAAGGAAGCCAAGAATAGTCAATGGAGAAAAGAGAGTCTCTTCAATAATTGGATATTCACGTGTAAAATGTGAAACTAGACCCTATCTTATACCACTCACAAAAATTAACTGGAAATAGATTAAAGACCTACATGTAAGACCTGAAGCCATGTAAATCCTAGAAGAAAGCATAGATATAAAGTTCTTTGATATGAGTCTTGGTAATGATTTTGGGGATATGACACCTAAAGCACAAGCAACAAAAGAAAAACTAAACAAATGGGACTCATCAAACTAAAAAGCTTCTATACGTCAAAAAAAAAAGAAAAAAAAGAAAAAGAAAAATCGTTAGCAAAGTGAAAAGACAACCAATAGAATGTGAAAAAATATATTTGCAAGCCATGTATCTGATAAGGGATTAATATCCAAAATATATAAAGAACTCAAACAACTCAATAGCAAAAAAAACCAAAACAAAACACAAAAAACTAATAATCAAATTAGAAATGGACAAAGGAATTGAATACACATTTCTCCAAAGAAGATATAGGAAAGGCTAACAGTACACGAAAAGATGCTCAACATGACTGGTCATTAGGATAATACAAGTTAAAATTGCAATGAGATATCATCTCATGCCTGTTAGAATAGTCATCATCAAAAATAAAAGAGATAACTGGGGCGCCTGGGTGGCTCAGTCAGTTAAGCAACCCACTTCAGCTCAGGTCATGATCTCACGGTTCATGAGTTCGAGCCCTATGTTGGGCTCTGTGCTGCCAGCTCAGAACCTACAGCCTGCTTTGGATTCTGTGTCTCCTCTCTCTTTGTCCCTCCCCCACTCACACTCTGTGTGTGTGTATGTGTGTGTGTGTGTGTGTGTGTGTGTGTGTGTGTCTCTGTGTCAAGAATAAATTAACATTAAAAATTGACAAATAAATAAAGTGATAACAAATGCTGGCATGATGTGGAGAAAAGGGAACCCTTGTGCACTGTTGGAGGATTGTAAATTGGTACAGCCACTATAGAAAACGGTATGGAAGATCCTCAAAAAGTTAATAATGAAACTATCATGTGATCCAGCTATTCCGTTTTGGGGAATATATGCAAAGGAAATGAAAAATAAAAACCCTACATGGAAAAGATACCTGCACCCCCACGTTCACAGCAGCATGTACACAATAACCAAGACATGGAAACAACCTGAATGTTCACTGATGGATGAACGGATAACGAAGTTGTGAGATATATATATGCTATAGTATATACTGTATTATAGTATATACAGTATCATATATATAGTATTATATATAATAATATGGAATGTTATTTCATAAAAAATGAGGAAATTCTACCATTTGCAATAATATGGATGGACCTTGAAGGCATTAGGCTAAGTAAGAAAAGTCAGACATATAACACTGTATGATCTCACTTACATGTGGAACCCTTGAAAAAGAAAGAAGTCACAGAAAAAGAAACCAGACATGTGGTTACTGGAGGTGGGGGGTGGCAGGAGGGGGGATTGGAGGAAGTGGGCCAAAAGGCGCACATTTCCAGTTATAAGTACTAGATATGCAAGTTACAACACGATGGCTTCAGCTTAACCCTGTTATGTGACATAGAAAAAGTTAAGAGAGTAGATCATACATATATATTTTAATTTTCTTTAAATCCAAGTTAATTAACATATAGCATCATAATGCTTTCAGGAGTAGAATTTAGTGGTTCATCACTTATATACAACACCCAGTGCTCATCCCGACAAACGTTCTCCTTAATGCCCCTCACCCATTTAGCCCATCCCCCACACAACACCCAACCAACAACCCTCAGTTGGTTCTCTGTATTTAAGAGTCTCTTCTGGTTTGCCCCCTCTCTGTTTTTATCTTATTTTTCCTCCCCTTCCCCTATGTTCATCAGTTTTGTTTCTTAAAATCCACATATGAGTGAAATCATATGATATTTGTCTTTCTCCGACTTATTTCACTTAGCATAATACATTCTAGTTCCACCATGTTGTTGCAAGAGTATATCCTAAGAGTTCTAATCATAAGGAGAATTTTTTTCTTGTTTTTTTTCTTTTTATTGTATCTATATGATAAGATGGATGTTAGCTGAACCTATAGTGATAATCATTTCATAACACATGTAAATCAAACCATCATGCTATATACCTTAAATTTATATAATGATGTATATCAATTATTTCTCAACAAAACTGGGGGAAAACCCACATTATTTCTAAATGTGCCTGTGAGGATAGTCTTTTTGGGAAAAGATTAGCATTCCAATCAGTAAGCATTTCAATCAATAAAGTAAATCACCTCCCAAATGCCTGTGGGCATTATCAACTCTATTGAGGGCCAAATAAAACAAATGGGCAGAAGAGAGAATGTGGTCTCTTTGCATTTGATATCCGTCTTCTCCTGCCTTTGGACACAGATGTAGATTGATGATAGATAGATAGATAGATAGATAGATAGATAGATAGATATGGAAAAGCAAATGGAGTAGTAGAAAGAAACATGCATCTACTCTCAAAGTCCAGGTTGTAATTTTAAACAATGATTCAAGAAGTAGACAGTTAAGAACTGATTACTTACATACCTAAATTAACATCAAACTCATTTTCTGTAATAGTACCTTTCATGCACCTGTTTTATCCACCATGTGCTGCCATAATGTACGAGTTTCTGATAACACTTTTTCTCTTTTGTCACGGAAGTGGCCATGTTGGAAAATGTCACATGGCTCCTTTCTCAGCCATATGGGTGGAAAAGCCTGATCATAAAACACTGTTCCAGGTGGCCTCTGAGTGTCTCCATAAGAGTGTCACATTTACAAAAATACAACTGAGGAGAGAACTCATGGTGTGACACAAGCAGACGGTGGTCACAGAAGCGGTGGCACAGGCGCGGTTACATTGTAATTTTATCATCACAATGGACAGCTGAACAGATCAAGCTGCAGCTGGGATTTGCAGAGTGAGGGTGGTTTGTAATGACAATTGGTATATAAACCTCAGAGTCTGCATCTTTCACAGTGGTAAGAGACTGATGCAGGAAGCACAAGAAAAAGATGTAACTAAATATGGTGCTAAGTTAACATCGATTGCATCTTATTACATAGACAGGCCCAAGCCAACAATACAGGGTAGAATCGGTTGTCAGACTTAGGAACCACCAAGAAAGCTGAGGAACCAAGTGGGTAAGGAGCAAAGTGGGACACCTTGGGAAAGGTTTGACTGATAAATCATCTTGCTATAGTGTTGTCTTATTCTTTCTGCTTCTAAGAAAAAAAAAGATGTTCAGGTATATGATTTAAAGTCTTATTGGCCACAGACTGAACAGCTAAAGATGACATATGTACTATTCTCACGCTGTCAACATTGGCTCAGTAACTAGGATGGGTCAGAATACACACAGTGGGACAATGATTCCAGGGATGAAGAAAACGGGGCGCTGGGGGTTCATATTTTCCTTTCAAAGTTCCGTGACAGCTCCCTGTTATACTAATAATCCACCGTTAGGCTAAATAATCTGAATTCCTTCATTTTTCCTTCTGAACTGTTTTCAAATTAGCATTCCCTTTACATTTGACTACACATTTCTCAAAGTACTTCACTATGAGGAACATAAAACTATCACATTATTTTGTTTAAATATATCTGATAAATGCCGACAAGAGTGGATTGCTACATATCATGTTTATATTTGTGCATTCCAACATGCGATGCTCACTCATCTTTTGCCTGTACTTTATTACTGTTAAGATCTTTATCTTCAGAACTTTCTTGCATATTGTTATCATTGCATATAATGGAGTTTATACACCAATATGTTCCTTAATCCCACCAAAAGCACCATTTCCCCTATACATGAACGTAATAGAAGTCTGATGATCAGAAACTCCCAGCAATGTGCAATGATTTTATTCCTTACACTTACATAGATGAAGTTTATAAAATTTGCCATGATTTCCTGCACTATCTTTTTTACTCGCATTTAGTTCAATCTGAACAACCTGTTTCTAATGTCATCTGACTCGCTGCTATCTTGGGTTAAGTTATAGCACATTAAATGGTGCTCTTACAGCGCTAATCCTACCACCTAGTTGTGATCCGCCTCCTAGGAGGTCAACCTCCAGTGTCTCAGAGCGCCTTGGAGAGAGTCCTGGCTAGAGAGCAGCTCACCATCCATTACGCAATTCTGATGCCTGTGGGATAAGGGTTCTCCACTGCTTTTCCTTTTGCTTTGAGTCATGGAAAGCACATCGGCACTGCAGTTGTTGCTTGACCCAAATCTAAATTCAGATTACCTCTTAATTAAATATAATGCACAATACACATTGACCAAAGAAGCGTATTTCTTTTTATAAAAAGGGCTTTAACTACCATTCTGCTAAGGGCATTTTAAACCTTTCCTCAAGGAGTAGGATGGCAATTAATCAACCCTTCAAAATCAAATCAGATTTTATAATGAGCAAAATTATAAGACATATAAAGTTCAAATGTCTGAAAATATGTTCACAAATAATTCTCTCTTCGGTTTGGGTATGAAATAATATTATTTCTTCGATATCATAAGACAAAAATATGATCTTGAATTAGACTCCATGCATGTTTTTTCAACTACCGAACAGGTTTGTCATCAATAAGGAAAAATATGTATGAAGAAAATTGGTATCCTGTATTTCGAGTTATCTTAAAAGAAAATCAAGCCACTACTTACATCTTAAATCAGACTCCCCCAAACCTCTGCCCTCTAACAAAAAAATATAATCAGTGGTGAAGAAGTTAAAAAGTATGTGTAAAGATACTTCAGGACTAGTCAAACAAACATATTAATAATAGATGACCAATGCTCCTCTGCATGATGTAGTCTGTGAAATGTTACAGAATGTTAAGTCTCCTACTTGTGAAACGCTTCAACAGAACCATGTGTGTGGAGGACAGATCCCTGAGGACGACTCCATCTGTATTACCAACCACAGCTCTCTGTTCAGATGAAAAGGCTGTTAGGGGATCTTTGCAGGCTTCCTAATTGTTCAGTGGCTTCATCTAATGATTCCTCTAATTGGCCCTGCATTTAAGATGCTCAGTCAATGAATGGTGTGGCTGTAACGTTCAGATCTTTGACAGTCATACACTCCAAGGCCAAAAAAAGATTTCCCATCAGAGAAAGAAAAAAAATGCCTTAAAGTCTCATGGAGAGAAAGGATATTTGTGAGTAGATGTCACGATGGTATTAGTAAGTTACAACTGAACAGTAAAAAGCATTTTTTTTTTATTTTTATTTTTTAATATATGAAATTTACTGTCAAATTGGTTTCCATACAACACCCAGTGCTCATCCCAAAAGGTGCCCTCCTCAATACCCATCGCCCACCCTGCCCTCCCTCCCACCCCCCATCAACCCTCAGTTTGTTCTCAGTAGTAAAAAGCATTTTGCAAGTGGTTTATCTGTTGAAGAAAATAGAGCATGCAAAAATTGCAGACTATCTGGTCTGCAGAACACTTGCATTTTATTCTTTTGTTTTAGGATAAATCGGAGTGTCTCCTGAGGGACTCCAAATATAGGTATCAGTCTTGAGGAAGCCGCCTTGTATTAACAGAAGCAGAAGAGAAATAAAAGCTATTTCAAATAGTTACAGTGTCTCTACTTATTACTTAAGTCACCTGGGTAACATTTGAAAAACGACATCGTATGGAAAGAAAATACTTGCTTAAATAAATACTCTTTCCAACAGGTTTAGCCTGAGCCCAGAGAAACCACTCTTTTAATCCAGTCATAAGGTAATACACAAAATTTTGTTATCCACGTTTCTGCATTTCTCACGGTTTAAGCCATATCGTACCATACCGCTTCATATACTCCTTCATTTCTCCATGTTTCGGTTTTCTCATCTGGAAATGGGAATATATTAACTAGCTGCCTTATGGAGATGTTATAAGAATGAAACAAGGAAACTGAGGCACAAAAGGACTTTGTTCCATATTGTAACAATGATTTCTTTTTAAAAAATAACATTTAGTAAGAAAAATAACAAAAATTTTAAAATACATGTTTTTAGTACGTGCTCAAATAAATCACCTTCCAACAGCCTCCTTCAAGTATGACTACTTAGGATTTCAATGTGCGGAAAACAGAAAACTGAAGCCCATCCCAAGCCTGGAAGAACCTGGTGTGGTTCAAGAAGATATTTTGAACTTTTTGCCATTGATTAGTTGACATCTCTGTGGATAGAGCAAATTAGAACCGATAACATGGCCAGGTGGCCAGGCTGGGGCATTGGAGTGCCATCACTCAGGGGAATCAATTAACGCACATTAGGCAGAAATGACTTTCCCTCATAGTGAAAGATCCTAGAGTACAGTCGGTTACCTGAAATGAAATTTAAGAACCATTACCAATTTTGGATCATTTAGTTACAAATCAGTTATCAACTATAGTGCTTAGGGAGATCTGAAAGCTGTTATATAAAAGGAGTTAATATTGTAACTTTTGAAAATAAAAACTCCATCACGTGTAAACAATCTTACAGATGCACTCAAAGCAATAAATAAAACATTTAGGTTAGGAAATATATTTCTATTCATGCATTAATTAGTTACATCAAGGGCTTATAAATCAGTCCCTCCTTGTACAAGAAAACTGGCTTTCTTCTGAGGAAAGCCCCTACCCAGTAGCATGCTGGTAAATGTTTAATAACTGGCTCTGAGGGGTGGCAGGAGGGCCTGATTTGTGGGTTTTGTGTATCTTCATGATGTAAATACTTCCACCATGATAGATTTTTAGCTACCAGTATGATCTCACTGGATGCAGAGCTTGAAAGAGACGCTCAATAGCATCCTGTTATATGGAATCTCTACCTTACAGTAACAATGGACAGCACAGCTTAACAGTACAATGCAGAATCAGGAAGCGTTGCATTTTTAATTTAATTTAATTTAAAGTTTATGCAATTAATTTTTAATAAAGGCTGGGTTTAACAACCGGCTTGCAGAATTTCTAGAAACATACCAGTGAACTCTCCCCAGCTAGAACAAGTCAGCTCCAGAACGTCACTGTATCTGCTATTCCTCATCCAGATAAAAGGCAAATGTGTAGAAGAGAAGCTAGAAATTGAAGCAAGAGAAATTCTATCTATTTTTGGGGGTGCGGGGGTGCGCATGTGCACACACGGTGGAGGGGCAGAGGCGGAGAGAGAATCTTCAGCAGCCTCCACATCCAGCCTGGAGCCTGACTTGGGGCTCAATCTCAGGACCACGAGATCATGACAGTCTAGAGGTCACATGATCTGAGCAAAATCAAGAGCCAGACACTTAACCGACTAACCCACCCAGGTGCCCCAAGAAATTCGATTTACACATAAGGACGACTTTGCTAACAGTAAAAGTTTCCATTCTCAGAGATATTTGAGAATCACCAGGACAGTCATCAGTATTGAAGAGTCATGCATAGTCCTGCCATGGTGCTAAAGACAGTTCTAGATAATTTCTTGAGGATCCCTCAACTCTAAAATAGGTTACCTTTTATAAACTATCATTTGAAAGACCTCCCTCACCAAGAATTTGTATTTGAAATACAAATTGATAAAGAACTGCCATTAACGAGAATTTTAGGTTTCCCATTTTCTTAATTATGATCAGTTACAGCTAGTTATCAGTACAGGAAACATAACCCGCGTATAGAACATTCTTCTTTGTACCAATTTAATTAACCAATTTAACCAATCAACCTCTATCGCCTGGGGCTTGCCACATGCAAGCACTTATTATACTACATATTAATCAATAGCAAAGTACAGCCACGTCTCTAATTACTGGAATAGAGAGAAACCGTCAGAAATATATTTACGACTTATCATCACATCCATTGAGCTCGTATCTCTTACGAGAATCTGATAGCTAAAATCCTATGCAATACTTCTTGTTAATAAAGGAACTGGGTGTCTGTAGGAAAGCAATCATAATGCAAGTATCCGTGAAGGGAGTGGAGAGAAGAAACTGAAACGTTTAATTCTACTTTATAATTCAGGAGTACAATTAATCAGGAAAACCATTCTAAAGAGCGGCCCTCGATGCAGAAAAGAAAAAAAAAACTGGAAAAAAAGAACAAAATCATTAATACTGCCACGATCTTGCCCTGCTTCCGTTAACAACAGGCCATCTAATTCTGATCCTGAGAACCTCTGTCAGTACCCCCTGCTGCCCACTGGCCTTCCCCCTTATCTCCTGTTCCCAATAGACAAGATGCTCTTCCTCCAAATCAAGGAACTGGGGATTCTCTAACCAGCACGAAACACAACAGCAATGCAGCAGTTCAAAGGCTTCATCTTTCTCACCTTATGGCATCGAGTAAGATGAAATGCTTTCACAAGAACTGTCTATGCCCATCTTAAACTATCTGTTCTCCAATTCTCTACCAACACCAGAAGATCAAAAGGTTCTATTAAAGGGATTTAGGGCCTGTGTCCCATTTTATGTTGGTATCTTTGCAAAATGTACCAAATTAAAAATGTAAATTAGTTTGTGCCATGTGGCATTTGCTTGTACTACCATTAACCGGTGTTTTGAATACTAATCATCGACAAAGTGCTATCTTTTAGTCTAACGTTATACTCTGTGGTAAATGCGTGAAGATTCACACACATTAACACCAGTTAGTGTTCATGGGGATTAAAAGCATGAATATTTGAGTACCTATGAAAGAAGGTCCACTCACCTTATCAAGTATTTGCCACACAGTTTCCCTAAAATTGACATAGAGAACACCTTCAAAATTAGGTTTGAAAATCTCACCTCATGGTGTCAAAATTACTTTCGAGTGTAACATAAAAAGTATTACAAGAAAATCAAAATAAGCAATTAAAAATAGTCATTTGTGGGGCACCTGGTTGGCTCAGTCGGTTTAGCATCCAACTCTTGGTTTCAGCTCAGGTCATGATCTCATGGTTTGTGAGTCTGAGCCCCACACTGGGCTCTGCGCTGACAGGGCAGAACCTGCTTGGGATTCTCTTTCTGTCCCTCTCTCTCTGCCCCTCCCGTGTGTGCGCTCGGTCTCTCTCTCCCTCTCTCTCTCTCTCAAAATAAACTTTAAAGACATAATCATTTGCGGTTTTCTTTTTAATCTCCTCATTGTTGTCTAAACTACTATAAATCCTAACTTATACATCGGTCAACTTTCCTTTCAAAACAATTAATGTACTTATTCTCCTATTCCATATCTTCTCCACAATGGCATGAGGCAGCTAACCCTGAAGACGCAAACCTCAAAGGTTCCCAATGCTCCAGCCCCACTCCAGGGTGCCCCTTGTGATAAGCAGAATAATGTCACATTTCAGCTCTTACAAGAACACCTCTATGCAGTGCACAAAGCACACGGCCTTAGATTAAGGCTCTGTTCTCTCAAATACACTCTGCTTCATATCTTACTGGACTCTGCAATTTTGCTGGTCATCTGTTTGCCCCATCTTTTTCTTCCTAGCATAATTATTGTTTCATTTGAACACTGGGGCCTTGGGAGAAAGGGGAGATACACTCGTCTACTGTTTGTCATCTTATTTTAAAAGCCCTCAGATTTTGTGTTTTCTGTTCTGATTTTTGCTTTTATCTTTAATAAGTAATTGCTAGTAAGTACTTGAAATCCTGCTATTTTAAGCAAGATATACCTCCCCTGATTAAAAAAAATGCTTTTAAGGAAAACAGTCAAAATACACACATATAGATCTATTGCTTCTTCTGCCCACTCATGCAAACTCTTGCAAGGAAACCATGTAAAGTTTATGTTGATGTGCATTTTTGTCTCTAACACCAAAGTCTTAAGCAATATGAAGTCAAAATTTCTTATGAACAAGAGCCAAATTATGGAAAGAGCCCGTATGTCCATCAACTGATAAATGGATAAAGATGTGGTGTGTGTGTGTGTGTGTGTGTGTGTGTGTGCGCACACATACATATACACAATGGGATATTACTCAGCCATCAAAAAGAGTGAAATCTTGCCATTTGCAACAGCATGGATGCAGCTAGAGTGCATTATGCTAAGCGAAATAAGTCAGAGAAAGACAGATACCGTATGATTTCACTCATGTGGAATTTAACAAACCAAAGAGATGAACATAGGGAAGGGGAAAAAAAGAAGGGAAGCAAACCATAAGAGACCCTTAACTATAGAAAAAAAAAAAACTGAGGGTTGCTAGAGGAGAGGAGAGGTGGGCAGAGAGTGGGCTAAATGGGTGATGGGCATTAAGGAGGGTACTTGTGATGAGCACTGGGTGTTGTATATAAGTGATGAATCACCGGATTCCACTCCTGAAACCAGTATTACACTATACGTTAACTAACTAGAGTTTGAATAAAAACTTGAAAAATATTTCTTATGTTGAAAGTATATGAGGGTGCCTTGGTGGCTCATTTGGCTCAGCGTCTGACTCTTGATTTCAGCTCAGGTCATGATCTCATGGGTTTGTGAGTTTGAGCCCTGCATCAGGCTCTGTGTTGGCAGCGCGGAGCCTGCCTGGGATTCTCTCTCTGCCTCTCTCTCTCTCTGCTGCTTCCCTACTCGCATTCTCACTCTCTCTCTCTCAAAATAAATAAACTTAAAAAAAAAGAAAGTCTTTGAAATTCTTCCTTATATACACATATATATGTATATAGATAGATAATTATTCAAATCTTTCCTAGACGCCCAAAATGTACATTGTAAAATTCGTGACAGGATGGTGAAAAATATGAACAAAGAAGTTCATTTTTTTTAAATAGAAAGCACTAATGAAGTTCTAGGGATAGAAAGCAATTTATTTCTCAAAATATTATGATAAGGACTATTCTCTTAGGGGAAAACAAAACAAAACAAACAAAACAAAATACTAGGCAAAAACAAAAATCCACACGAAAGTGACCAGAATTAAAGTGATTTGATCATAACTGGAGAAAATGTCTAAAAAAATCAAGAGCACTTCACATTTTATGAAGAATAAAATAGCAGGTTTATACAAATATTTCCATTTTGGCACACTTGGCTCATTTCCATTTTCTCAGTTTTACAACGTTGAGTCCTGTTTCTGATACTACCCTCATCTAACCTTACACTCTCTCCTCTGGGGTTTTAAATACCAATCTTGCTTACGAGTCTCAAATCTGAGTATTCAGTCTAGTCTTACCGTCTGAGTTCCAGGCTCATAGACCTGACGGTTACTTGGCCTTAGGTATCAGAATCTCAAAGTGTCCAACCCAGAACCCTTATGTCCCCAGACAAACACACCTCCTCCACCTCCATCCCCCACAACACCCAGTTCTCACATTTTTAGTAAAATGTATTCTGTTATATTGTTGCGCAAGATGGGGAGGTAATCCCCACAGCGAGTCCTAGGCTTTCTACCTCCTCCATCGTGTCTCAAGTCTATACTCTCCCCCATCTGTTCTCGTCTGACATGTGTCTGACTTGCATTATCTCTTGCTCAGAATAACAGAAGAGCATCCCGCCTCCCATTTCCTCTCGTTTCCCTCTGATCTGTTCTCCACTCAGCGGTGAGGGTATTTCCAAACATAACTCACATGATAGCCTGGCTCAGTGGATCCACATTGCTCCCTAAAGGAAATCAGGTGTCACGGCGTGTGTCCAATGTCATCTCACTACATGCACGCTCTCATACCGCACCCTAGCCACACCAGACTTCTGTCACAACTGGGGACATACCCTGCTCTTCTCAAACTAGACACTATGCTCATTTGGTTTCCTCCACTGAGAATGGTTCCCTTGTCTTTGCATGACTAACTCCTGGTCATTCTTTCAGACTCCACTTCCAAATTCTGGGAAGTCATCCAGACCACCCCATCTACGAAGGACATTGTTCATCTTAGTGACACTTGACAACATTTGTGATTAGATAATCTTTGTTTACATATTTGTTGACAGCCCTTCAGCCCTTCGACATAATTCACACTGGTACACTCAGTGCTTAGGGACTCTGAACATTGGTTGAACTTTGTTGATCATTTCAATTGCAAGAAGCACTAAAGAGAGTGCAGACTCCAAATCTGAACCCTGGCTCCATCATTTACCAGCTCTATGGTTCTGGGCATGTTACTCAAACTCTTTTTGCCTTAATTTCTGAATCTATATGATTTCGTAGACATAGGTAGAGTACCTAGAACAATGTCTGGCACATTAAAAAATTCAATGAAGTTTAGCTATTCATTTATGCATCATTTTATTCTCCAAATATTTACTGAGTGCTTACCCTTTGTAGGGTATAGTGGAAGATTCTGTGAGTCGATCAGAGTCTTTGCCCTTTGTGGACTTCAAATCCAGTAAAAGAATTAGCACATACACAAAGAGATAAACTCAAAGAAACATGTGATTCGTGTCCTAAGAAAATAAAAAACAAACACCAGTGTTCATTTGTGAGGGCTGCCATGACACAATACCACAGAAATTATACGGTCTCATGGTTCCGGAGGCCAGATGTCTAGAGGTTAGACTAATATGAAGGTTTTGGCAGAGTTCTCTCCTTCTGAAGCCTATAAGAGAGAATCTGTTCCATGCCTCTGTCCTAGCTTCTGGTGGTTCACTGGCAAACTTTGGCTTGTAGAAGCATCACCCTGATCTCTACCTTCTTCGTCATATGGCATGCTTCCTGTGTGCATACCTGTGTCCAAGTTTCCCCTTTATATAAGGACACCCGTCATATGGATTAGGGGTCCACCCTATACTAATATGGCCTCACGTAACTAAGTACATCTGCAATGACCCTTTTTCCAAATACGATCAGATTCTAAATTACCAGAGATGAAGACGTCAACATAAGAATTTGGGGGGTGGGGGGGCACAATGCAACCTGTGACAAAACCATAAGAATACAATATTTCCCCAGCAAATTCAATACTCTGAATGTATACTTAAATAACCAGAAAGCTATAAATGGATCTGGATGTGTTTAAAAAAATCACTAATGCAGAATGTTGTAAGGATTTCAACAATCATGTTATAACTAAAGTCTCATTATTAGCCATAATTTTAATTTCCCTCAATTTTCCTAGGTTTCGCAAGATAAACCAGTGCTTGTCAATATAGAAAAAGAATGGAAACTGAATGATTAACAATGATACTTCACAGGAGAAAAGGGCTATTAAAACGAAAAACATGTTAAAGCAAAAGTGTCATTGTATCTACACAGTAAAATAAATGTATCTCTGTATCCACTGCCAAATATGTAGACCAGCTGAGCGCTACGGTTCATAAAACTTAGTTTAGAACATGTTACCACAACCACACCATCATCATTCAGACACCTCTCAACACATTTTAGTTCAGCCTTACAGAGTCACCGGTGGTGACAAGATAGTTTGAATGTGGGATGGAGAGAAAGTTAACATGGTTTTTCCTGTGAGAAATTAAAAAAAACAAAAACGAGTTTTCTTTAATTTGAGAGGATGTCCTCTAAAATGAAAACATACAGCCTATCTGTGTGTTGAAAGCTGTGTGGTTTCTATAACTCTTCTAAAGGTTTCTGTTACTACAGATATGTAAAGGGAAAGTTGAATTTTGTTCCACTGATTATTAGGCCTAATAGGCATTATGGCTGTCGCCTTTCCATAAAGTGATGCAAGTCAATAAATCTCTGGTAATCCAACAACCAGGGACAGAAATCCTGTTGAATGTGTCTTTGAGTCACCTTTTTGATATATATAAAAAAAAGTGTAAAGCTCTCTGACAACCATGAAGTTCAACACTTCACTGGGGCCACTATAAGAAGATGGCTCTGAAGTGATATGTGGAGCCAATTTTTGGCTTTCAAAAATGCAATTAAGACTTCTTTAAATGTAGCAACTTTAAGTAATTTACTAAAAGCATATAATTGTTTCTTTTTTATTTCTAGATTACACATACGTGATAATAGAATACACATTATTCTAAGCCAAGCAAAATGAAAAGTATTCTTAACAACAACAACAACAAAAAAATGAATTTAAATGTTCTTGGGTGACTCGATGAATCTGTTACGCAGTGGCGAATTGCTTTTTCAGAAAAGATTTACTTTGCATAGTTTTCTATGGACATGCATTCATGCTTCTCAATTTCCCTTTAAATTCGTTCAGCAGAATTTAGAACATGAATGTAAAATCTGGGGCATAGTGCACAAATTTGCTTAGGGGTAGAACTATGGAGACAAAGTAATGACGGGAGATGGGCAGAGCAGCAGAATGAAGAAAGCAGAAAGAAGGACTGAGATTTTGCAAACCAAACCTCACCCAAATACACTAGCCTGTAAGTGAGTTCTCTCCAATTCTTCTTATTCCCAGTCTGATGTTTCACTCTGGAGCTGGGCTTGGAGGAAATGTGAGTGAGATAATAAAAACCTTCCCTTGTTTCTTTAACTTTTAGAAAGAGCTAATGGGCCATCTTTTAATGACCTGCACAGTTACTCCTAGTCATTAGCATGTAGATTCTTTTCAACAAATGTGTTCTCCAAATGCCATTCCCCTCTCAACACCCACTCTTATTTACTGCTTCATAACCTCCAACTTCCAACAGTTGGTGGGAGCAGAAAAAAAAAACATGAAAGAGAAAAAATGACAGCTGGTTTCAGTGGAAAGAACACTAGATCTTTTTCCCTGGTTTTTACCGGTTTTACCCGCTGGTATGCTGGACAAGGCTTATAATGGCTCAGAGAGTCAGTTATATTTTTAGGATTTTGTGACCCTGTTGTTAAATGGAGCCATTATTAACAATTAAATAATATAAACTTAATTTAAATAAATAATATTAAAATAGAGGTAATAAACATTAAAAACACATCCTTTCTTATTTTACTGTATTTTACTTTCACCTGCTTTTGAGGTTATTTATGCCTATTCTAGCTGTATGCTAGCAATACTATGTAATGGTATTTCAAACTGGCCAAGGTGGGAATATTTACACCAAAGAAATTGGCAAATGCTAAACAAATCAGGGTGTAACTCTGTTCTGTTGATTGTCTATGTTTAGGAAAGCCATGGAGAAGGTTTTCTAATAATACATATTAAACCTAAAATGTGCTGTCATTATCCTGTCAATAGCACACAAAAAAACTGAAGTTTCCCAGCATGTGAAAATGATTACCCAATTCAGCAAAGCATCTGCTGGAGGAGGAGGTCACTGAGAGGACATGACTGCCAGCTTCCCCTTACGCTGGGCCAGGGCTATCCAAGGCTCCTTACTTCTCCCATCCTTGGAATATACATCTTGCCCACTGTGGGAGTCACTTCAAGGACACAGTCTTGAGAAAGTAATGTGTTGTTGAGACCTTCGCGATGGTACACATGGATGAACCCAGTTAAGGCCCCATTTAAACTTTTAAGATTCTGGTAAGCAGGGGTGGAGATCTACTCATCTTGTAGCCGCTTCGTACATAAGTCACCTTGCTTAGGAATCTGCCACCTACCAATCCGGAGTGGCCTGCCTCTTTCTTTGGTCTCTCCTTGCCTTCCCTGTATGAGAGCCATTTTGTTTGTTGGTTGGTTGGTTTTTTAATTAATTTTAGTGTTATGTTTGAATTATTTTCTCTATATAGATTGTGTATCTAATCTAGATTTTTGGTTGCCGTGAGGTTCATATATAACAACCTGTATATACAAGTCTATTTTAATTTTTTTTAAATATATGAAATTTATTGTCAAATTGGTTTCCATACAACACCCAGTGCTCATCCCAACAGGTGTCCTCCTCAGTACCCACCACCCACCCTCCCCTCCCTCCCACCCCCCATCAGCCCTCAGTTTGCTATGAGAGCCATTTCGAATTTCACCCAGGGAGGTTCCCTGAGGCTGTGAACCAACATCAGGTCCCAGAAGGATTAAAATTCCAATACTGGCTTCCTTGTGTCACTTTCCTATTACTCCTCAAAGTAAATAAAAACATTAACCAGCATTCATATCAGATCTATATAACCAAGAGTATACCAAATTCAACAAAAAGATTCTTTTTGTTGCCAGAATTAATGGGCTATATAAATTTTACAATAAAGAACATTACATCATCGTCACTATTATTTGTCCAGTGAGCACTACACATCCTTTAAATATATACAATGTATTATATACAATATCATTATGTAATAATAGATGTAATATAATACATACATGCTTTGTTTTGTCTGAGATCCAATTATTAAAAGTTTACTCTCCCCGTCTCTACCATGTAAAAACTATTGATTTGGAAAAGTTGTTTAACTGTGTGAGTATCACCTTTCTTATCTGCAAACTAGTGAAATGGGTGCCTTTCTCAAAAGATAATTTAAGAGTCAAACATTCAGCCAATAACCTTTCAGCTCCTGATATGAGCTCTCTTAAGCACTTGCAAGGTTTGAAAAGATGAATAATGTTTCATCTTTATCTTCAGGTAGCTTACAGTCTAGAGATGAGAGATATATGTAAATAAAATAATTTAAGACGATGGAATGTGATCCAACAGAGGAAAAGGCAAAGTGCTACGCAATTCAAACAAGAGAAGTGATTGATTTTACCTGGAGCACCAGGAAAGCCTTCATAGAGAAGACAGAATTTTGAGGTAAGTTTGAAGAGTACGTTGCATTTTGTATCAATTGAGGAGGTATATGTGGAAAGTGGAGGCATTCCAGGCTGATAGATGAAACACCAAACATATTTTCATCACAAATACTATAATATCAACTAAGGAAATCACAATTGTATTGATAAATCCACTGCATCAAAAACTCCTACACGTAATTTCCATGTACAACAGAAAGAATTATGCTATTATACGATCCAGGGTGCCTGACTACAATCTTGCATATTCAAGAGTTGACTAAATATTTATTCGGTTTTTCCTATTTATAAGCCATGTTCATTTCTAATAACCAAACTGTAAATTATCCTACGACCTTTCTTTAGTGAAAGGAAACATTCACGTCCAAATGAATTTTAAAATTATTTTTTCAAGAAACTATGTACTATGTCCTGTCCTACTTAACAGGACAGAAGGGACTATCCCATGGACTTAAAGAAAAGTCGTCACTGACTGCAACTCTATAAATACATAAACTATGCATGTATTATGTAAAGAAGGAAGAGCACATCTAGAGGGAGGTTTTAATGGGAGAGTGGAACACTGAGGCAAGAGTGAGACCTTTCAATACATTTGCAGGAACAAGGACTATTAAAGAAAGAGCATTATTTCATCTCTCAGTTAATGAATCTTGGAAGGGCTGACATTACTCAGTAAAGTTCACTGGAAGGCTTTTCCCCTTGCTAGGAAAAACATGCTAGTTAATGTACGTAACTTTCAAAAACAAACACTTTGAAGAAGGCTTGGCAGAGCATCTACAGAATTTAAGTGTAAGAGAAGGAGATGTCTATTAATCTCTCACATACAAAAGTCTGACACAATGGGTCTGTAGCCTTGACCTCAAGTGACTGTGGAAGAGAGACCACAGGGCCGTCTGTGTCCCTAATAGACATATGTTAAGAAAAGCAGCCTCCCAACACACACACACACACACACACACACACACACACACACACACACACACCCTGAAATGAAAGCCTTTTTCCTCTTCACTCTGGATCTCTCGCCCCCCAGTACATGCACTCCCCTGGCAAGCCACTGTGCCAAAGGAGCCTTTCACTCGTTCTCTCCCTGACGACAACTGTCAGTGTGTCGCTGTCTGAACGTGCAACACTTCAACAAAATCTAAAGGGAAATTGGAAGCGCGGGGGCTGGAATACTCTGTTTAAAACCACACAGCCAGACCTCCTTCCTGGAGATCCGAGACTCCTCCACCACCACCTTTCAAACTGCGGAAGGTAAGAATCACCCCAGTCTGAGCTAGGAGTTAAAGCCGTTTCTGTGTCCTCAGAACCTGAGCACTCTTACGCGCCTTCTAATTAAACAATGTGAACAAAAATCATCCCGAGAAGAAAGAGCCCACAAGCCCCGGGGAAACTTCAGCAGGAAAGCAGACTGTGCTAAAGCCAGTGGTCCGACAGAGGGGCGGGGAAATCGCTCACTCTCCAGCGCCTCGGCAGCGGCCCCGGGACCTCGGCGCGACGTCCGCTGGGTGCGCGGTGACCCCCAGAGCTCGGGGCCAAGAGGGAGACCGCGCCCTCCCGCTGAGCGCCCGGGGCCGGAGGGCAGTGCGGGTCGGGGCTGCGGGGAGGCGGGGGCCGGCGGGAGCCCCCGGCTGGCACTCACGCGCCCGGCGGGGAGGTGCAGGTCCGCGGCGGGGGCCGTGGAGGCCAGTCCCAGGGCAGGCGCGGATCCCGGGACTGGGGCGCGCGGGGCACTCACCAGCTGCAGCGCGCAGAGGCAGATGAGCGAGCAGCGCCCGGTGCAGCAGCCCATGGTGCCGGCGGCGTCCGAGCGGCGCGCGCGGGGAGCGATCCGCGTCCTCCGGCGCCGCTGCTCCCCGCTCCGGAGCGGCCCCCGCCCGGCTCTCGCCCGGCCCGGCCCAGGCTCGCCCCGCCGCGCGGCCGCCGCTCGCGGCTCTCGGGGTCCGGGCGAGCGCACCGCCTTTGTTAGTTTCCCGGGCGGGCAGAGGTCAGTCCGGCGCGCTCGACCCGAGCGTCTGGAGGGGTCCCTGCCTCCCACAGTGCAGGTCTGCTTCTTGGGGAGGGGGAGCCGGGCGGGCGGGGCGGGGGGCGGAAGGGAGGCTACAGATGGTGAGTGGGTGGAAGTCTGTTTAGGGGAGGGGAGTATGGAGGAGGTGGGCGTCTGAAAAGTGGAGTGGGCTGTCTGGGTTGGGGTGTGTGTGTGTGTGTGTGTGTGTGTGTGCGTGTGCGTGTGCGCGCCTGTGTGTGCGTGTGGTGGGAGGCGATGAATGAAAGGGAGTGCCACCGAGGAGGCCCGGCCTGTCTTGTTAGGAGTCTTTGGAGAGAGAGGCAGAGGAAGACAGAGAATGAGAACGAGGATGAATATGAATGAGCGTGAATTAGGGCGGCTGGTGGTGGTGGAGACCCTCGGCGGCCGGTGTAATGGGGAGACCCGGGCAGCGCTTTCTCTCCGGGGCTCGTGCTAGGGGGTGGGAGGGCGGTCGGAGGCGTGCGCAAAGGAGGGGACTGGGTTTTACTGAGCTGCCCCAGGGGTAGAGAGGGTGGGAGTTGAGAAGGGTCGGTGTCCGGAGACGCGGGTCCCAGAGGCTTGCAGCCAAGGGCGGGCGCGGCGCAGCGCCGGGCGGAGCTTGGAGACCGCGGTGCTGCGAGCTCGGGAGGCCGGGGGTAGCGGGCGCGTCTGCTCGGCCCGAAGCTGGGCGCGCAGCTCTGGGGTCCCGGGGCCAGGGTCGCTCCTGCTCGCCGCAGTCGGTGGCCCAGAGGGCGCCCCTGCTGCAGCCCGGGAGCGGAAAGTTGGAGCGAGTTGGTGTGGTTAGAGGCGAAGCGGCGGCGGAGGGCAGCGCGGGCTCGGAGCGCCGGGGTGAACCCGGGCTCCGCGAGGAGACGCGGCGTAGCTTTTCCCATTAAAGGCTCTTTGCAATTGTCGCCAGGGAGGAGAGAGGACCAGGAGAGAAAGAAGACAATGAGTGGCTTTTTCTAGAAATGGAGACTATTTCCGGGATGGAGACGATTTCTTTTCAGAGAAAATTAAATTGTTTGAGAAGGGCGTGGGAAGAAGACCTCGTCCCGGAGAGTTAAAATCCCGGACTAACTCTCCACGAATCCCAAGGAGCACCGCTCGCTCTGGCTCACCTAATAAGACTAGCGCGGAGGAGGTCTGCGAGGACCAGGTTTCACCGGGGCCCAATGTCAAATTTCATGGGCACATTAGTTGTACCTGGTGTTACTACGCAAATAGCTGGAGCACGCGGGAGAAGCAGACAGCAAGCCTCGGGGCCATTTGTCACAGAAGAGGCTTTCTTCAGAACTTGGCACAGAAACCCCGTTTCTAACCTACCGCTGCCCTCCTGGGCCCTCGGTGCTAGGTTAGCAGGAAAGGGAGAGCTCTTTGCATTTTTAAAACATTCCCCCTACACGTGGAAACTGTGCGCAGGTCATTCTTTCAGGCATTAAAGGGAGTTGTGGGGTTTGGTTTGTTTGCTTGTTGGGCGGGGGTGGGGGGGGTGGGGGGGGTTGTTTGTTTTCTTTTGCAATTAACTGCCTTTTTTCTGAACCGTTCCTCCAGAACCTATGTTTTTAACTGAGTACAGTTACAGCTCCCAGGAAAAATCCTTGCGTGGTAACTTTGAAATTCTAGTAGGGACACGCGAATAACCTCGGGATCTGGGTTAATTAAATGGTCAAAAACATTCATTGTTTAGGTTCCACCTCTGTCCGTTATTTTGGAAAAGGGAAAAATGGGAGTCGGAAGCCTTTGTTGTTGTTGTTGTTGACCCAGTGTTTAAGACATCAAGCGATCCGGGATTATGAGGGCACACTTCTATGCACAATAAACATAACCATCATGATTTATGATGAATGAAAACAATAGGGGAAAAATGGAGCCTGACAAATTAATAATTTAGCATATAGTAGAGGACAATGCAAAAAGTTTCAGGCATCAATGTGTCTGAAATCTGTAGGAAGCAAATGAAGGGGGAGGGGACATGAACAAGTCTACCTACAACTTCCAGAAATAATCATAGCCTCTTCACTACCAGTGACTGTGATGGATGATGATAATAAACATAACGACGCTCCTCCTCTCCACATTACCTGTGTTTGCCCCAATATACATTTTCTCACCATCATTTTTTATTTACTAATTTAGGAAGTAGGAAATTTGCAGCTAACGTGCATTGTGTCCTTGTTAGGCACCAGTCTCAGTGCTTTGTGTATATTCACTTATTTACTCTTCACAATGCCTAAGAGATCAGTGCACCACCTTGAACCTCCCCAGTCAAAAGAGGTGGAGATGGGAACAGGGATCTCATCTCTCAACCGATGAAGAGAAATGCAAAGCCAGGTAATCGGACACAAGATCTCCTTGATTTACACATTCACTGCTGCCTTTGAAACTGAGGACCCAAGTAACACCTGCTCTGGGCCCAATTGCTCTCTGGGAAGTAGGTATAGTAATTTGCATTAACCCTACCTCCATAGTCAGTGCCACCCTTGTGGTGTCATTTCAGGGGACCAGGACAGTCTTCCTGTACCTTTCCCTTTCCCACTGCCCCCTCTACTGATGGACTTAGATTGGAGTTTCTTCCTTGAATCACTTAAGATGTTGAAAATGCATTTGGCTTTCAAAGAGAGAAAGAGGAAAGAAGCAAAGATAAGACAATGCTAGTAACAAGTCTAGAAATTGTGTGACGCCACCTTTATTTGTCTCTGCAGTCTCTTATTCTCATTGTCTAAACTGAACTGCATCATGAACTAAAAATCTTTCTCCTTACCTTCCTGGGTTTCCTTCTTTCCTCAATCCCACCCTCAAATATGTCTTACTTGCTTCATTTCTACATTGCTTTTTATGCCAGGGGCCATACTGGTTGCCAGGTTTGCAAAGGTAAATGCTATACTCCCTCCCCTTAAGGGCTCGGTAGGGGGAGGGAGAGCAGCTGAGTCAATGAAGTAGCAGCCCACTCTGAGAAAGGTCAGCACTGAGTGCTTGCACTGAGTTTTCTTTCTGCCGGGTGAGGGAGGTTTAAAAGAATTACCTGTCGGGATGCCTGGGTGGCTCAGTTGGCTGAGTGTCCGACTTCCGCTCAGGTCATGATCTCACAGTTCATGGGTTCGAGCCCCACATCAGGCTCTGTGCTGACCTCTTGCTCAGAGCCTGGAGCCTGCTTCAGATTCTGTGTCTCCTTCTCTCTCTGCCCCTCCCCTGCTCACGCTTTGTCTCACTCTGTTTCTCAAAAATAAATAAATGTAAAAAAAATTTTTTTAAATAAAATAAAGAAAAATTTAAAAGAATTACCTGTCTCCTGGGGGGGAGGGGGGTGGAGAAGAGAGTAGAAAATGACAACAATGGAAACGGTGGGGCTTAGAGAGGATTTTGGATTTTCCCAAAATCAGCTGACGAGGAAATAATCTAATAGAGCAGCAGATGCAACGTGTGGTTGGTTATGCCACTTCCTGGCTGCGGAATCTCAGAGAAGTCACTTTGCTTCCCTCCGTCTAGCTCGCCTATGTAATGTGGGTATGATGGTATGACTTGCCCCACAGGACTAAGCCTTAGGTTGTTCTTTATCTTCTATCCACATGTGTTTTGCACCCTGGCCTCACGCAGGTCTCAGCCTCGTGTCAGGTCCCAGAGAGGCCTCACTGACTACACTGTCTGAAATAACACTCATGTCACTCCTTCACTGTCTTTTCATTCAAAACAGCGACTCGGGGGTGTTTGAGGGGCTCTGTCAGCTGAGCCACCTACTCTTGATTAGGACTCAGGCCCTGAGAACAAGCCCTGTGTTGGTCTCACACTAAGCATGGAGCATGCTCAGGATTCTCTCCCTCTCCCTCTCCCCTTCTCCCACACACACTAGCTCTTTCTCTCTCTCTCTCTCTAAAACAAAACCAACAAACAAAACCCCAGTGATTGGTTTACTTTATAATTTCCTGTCTCCTCCAGCCAAAAATAATGTTAATTTTTAATAATAACATTTTTAGCATCCTACTTCCCACACAGTGTATATATATATATATATATATATATATATATATATATATGTAGTATATAGCAAGTACTAAACATATGTGTATATACATGCATACAGGACATTCTAGTCTATGTTTTTTTTTCCTTTTTTAATTTCTCAGTTTCTTAGTAAAATTCCTTTTTTTTAAATGTTTTTTTTATTTACTTAAGTAATCTCTACACCCAATGTGGGGCTCAAACAGATGACCCCCTGATCAAGAGTTGCATGCTCTTCTGACTGAGCCAGCCAAGTGCCCCTAGTAAAATTCCTTTTGAAAGACTCTAGTCCCATCTCCCTTAAAGTCCAGAGAAAATCAAACTGTCTATACCAAGAGTAAGAGGACTGGGTGGGAGAGAGCACATCTAGAGACCAGACCCAGAAATGCAGATTTGTAGATTTCATAGGACTGTCAAATACAATTGACCCTCAAACAACATGAGGGTTGGGGCCCTGACCCCTCATGCAGTCAAAAATCCAAGTATAACTTTTTTTAAGCTTATTTATTCATTTTTGAGGGAGACAGAGAGAGAGCATGAGTGGGACAGAAGCAGAGAGAGAGGGAAAGAGAGAATCTCAAGCAGGACTCATGCTGTCAGCACAGAGCCCAATGCAGGGCTCAATCTCATGGAACCATGAGATCATGAACTGAGCTGAAATCAAGAGTCAGATGCTTAACCGACTGAGCCACCCAGGTGCCCCCAGTGTAACTTTTGACTCTTAATAGCCCACTGTTCATCAGAAGCCTTAATGATAACAGAAATAGTTGGTAAACACATATTTTGCATGTGTATTTTATAATATATTCTTTAATATAATTATATATTAATTAAATATTAAATTAAATTAATTTAAATTAAATTATTAATTTAAATTAATTTAAATTAAATTAAATATTATATTATATATTAAATATAATATAATTATATTAATTTATAATTGTATTTTATAATATATTCTTATAATAAAGTAATCTAAATTTTTTTTTTCAACGTTTTTTATTTTATTTTTGGGATAGAGAGAGACAGAGCACGAACGGGGGAGGGGCAGAGAGAGAGGGAGACACAGAATCGGAAACAGGCTCCAGGCTCCCAGCCATCAGCCCAGAGCCTGACGCGGGGCTCGAACTCACGGACCGCGAGATAGTGACCTGGCTGAAGTCGGACGCTTAACCGACTGCGCCACCCAGGCGCCCCATAAAGTAATCTAGAGAAAAGAAAATGTCATTAAGGAAATCATAAGGAGGAGAAAATACATTGACAGTACTGTACTATAAAGAATCCACGTACAAGTGGATCTGCACAGTTGAAACCCATGTTGAGAGTCAACTGTACTAGGAATGGAGACAAGGGCTTGAAGGAATCAAAGTTCCTCCTTAACTACTGCACTTTGTTTTTTGAAGGCTTCTAATTTGGCATTTTTGTTTGAGCGAAATAAAGTACAGTATGTTCAAGCATTTCTCTATATTCACTGAGAAAAGTTCCTAAATGTGCCCCTAGATATGTGCTTTTCCTCTAGCACCTGCTTGATGCTGGGCCCCTCCTTTGGCACCTTCTTGGAGCGAGCAAATTACAATCTTCTATACCCCCTCCTACAACTGGCTGACCTTCATGGTTACCTGATAGACACTGTACTAACAGTATGGCTGCTCAGTTAGAGCAAAGATCAGGTTTACACTGGAGCAAAAGTGGGAAACACACATGTGGAGTGTTTCAAGCATGGCTTGGAGCCTTCAGTACACCTGTGTGCTGCCCGATGCCTGTTGCGTTAGAAGTGGTGATTCATGTTATGCATAGCAATGAATACCCCAGAGTGTTGGGGACAAGGGGAGAGGTGGCAGTCATAATTTCTCTATTCCTTTTCTCCCTAAGGAGACAGATACTCTTGCTATTGTGAGCACTTTACATCATAGCATTTAAAAGTGATCCCCCAAGGGAGGTGAGGTGAGAAAAAAGTGGGAGATGGTTATGTGGTGTGGGAGTTTTAAAGGACACGGGAGAGCCTGGAGGATGCCAGAATTACAAAAGAGAGAGAGTAAGGAAATTCCTTGGTATATTTTGCCTCAAGAAATGTTGGTAATAACTAGTTTTATTGCCAAGCGCCATCTTTTTTATTTCTGTTTGGGTTAAAAATAAGCCTCAATTAATATTTATCTATCGTACTCCTCAGTGTCTAACAACACTGATCCTGTTGTTGCTATTATCATAATTAGTATTGCAGCGATATGCATTTAGAGTTTTTCTAATGTCAAGCACTGAGCAGCCCCGGCTGACACCGACAAGTTCAAGCTTTTTTGACCACTTAATTTACTGCCAAGCGTTGGCAACTATTGTTGATTTCTATGCAACAGACATTACTGCACGGCTATTATGTCAGAGTCCTCATATTGGAGACACAAACACTTTCTTACTACCATTAACATTTGCTCCCCTGCCCTCTGTTTTTCTCAGGATTCCAGAAGATCAGATCAGACTTCTCTGCATAATGGCCTAGCTAGACCCCTAACAATTGGCAGTAACAGAGGAAGAGAAAAGGTAGCATGACTCAAAGTAAAAAGAAAACATTAATCCAAAGTCCTGGTGAATCCTAATGCCACCAACATATTTTTGTATGGATGGATACAAACATCTATCGATCTACTTATCTGTCTATTGGATTGCATTAAGTGTTCCAAAGTAAAGACTTTCTTTTTTTCTCCATTTTTAAACCAAGGACGTTAACAATAACCACAACACAAACACGTTTTTATCCACTGCAGTACCACATATGGAGAGAATATCTCTGTAAGATAATGAATCCTTATGGTTTCCTCACATGTATCTGTTTTAAGGATCAGTCCTGTATTATTGTATAATGCTTGTGTAAGACGATAACATTAAGGAAAACATCTGAGATCTCTCTGATTTTTTGGCACCTTTTTTGTAAGTCTAAGATTATTTAGTTAAATAGTTAAAAATAAGAAACCATTACATAAAATGTGTTAGACATGTGGAGCAGGCACGTGCAGTGCTAAACAGGTCGTCCGTCAGAAACGTAAATCCTAATATAAAGTACATTAGCTCATGCTAATGTGGAACAAATTCTTTTTTAGTAATGTGTGAGCGATGTATTTTTTATTTGTCCATGATAATTTAATATGCATATAAAATCCCTCAAAGTTACACCAGTGGACATAAATACACATTTGTATTATTTTAAAAATCAGTGAAACAAACTTACAATTCACACTGAACAAGCTTTTGCTTTTTTTCCAGGCGTTTTTATTTATGAAATCTAGAAAATTTTAAACAATCAATCATTAAAGATAGTACAATCATATAGTTTCCCTTTATATTTTTGAATGGCAAAATAAGAAAATGTATTTGTTAGTGAGTGAAAATGAGTAGTCATTTGTAAGACCACTGTCACATTCTGAAGGAGTCTTGAATAAGGAGTGGCAAAGCCAGTTAGCATAGATTCCCTTTGCATTCACTAGATCCCAAATGTGCCTTCGGGAAGGCCATGGTCTCATCTGAAAGAGATGCAAATCACCACAGGACAGCACATTTTCTTATAGGTTTTACTGTTATTTCTCTTAGGTTTGCCTAGTATGTTCTCCAGTGTGTATATACTGAGCAGTGATAAGGAACCGACAGATTTTGAGTACAATCGTAAATATAGTATAGTTCAGTTTTTAATATAAGTCACATATAAAAATAAATTGATTAAAATAAAAACTAAAGGACACAGGAGTCCAATTTGCGGTTATAAACAATCCTGAGTACCTGCAAACAGGTCCTTTTGGGGTGTAACCATATCACTGGTGCTGGGATAGAGTGGGAAGTGCCCCAAAGTAATTTTTCCAAGCAGTACATATACAGTCTAGAAAAAGTTTTGTTAAGATGGCACCCAACGGGGTTTGTAATAGATGCTCTGGCTGTCTCACTCACATCCCCTTGCCCTCACCATTTCAGGGCACAAGGCTCCAACTTCCTCCTGACAGCACCAAGATTTCACATACAAGGTAAGCTGCAATTCTGGAGAGACACCACCTCCCAGGAAGAACTCTGGGACTCCAACTGATAGGAGTTGGTATATAAAAACCTTATTACCTTCCTAGACCATTGGAGAAGAATCAGAGGTGCATATATTCTGTACCATTTCCAGAGTTCCTCAGCTTCAGTGGCCCATGGGAATAATTTGTTTCATAGTCCACCTTTTATTGGCCCTTCCCCTTGGTTTCACTTCCACTTGCTCTACTGTGGTTTCCAGGAATTATCTCCCAAACAACCTGCATGCAATTGCATCTGAATTCTGGTCAAAGGGTCTGCTTCCATAAAAGCCCAAACTAAGACCGTGAACTCTGCTAGTCTTCCATTCTTGGCACCAGCATCTGGAGCAAATAATCAGCAGGATTCAATCTCATTTTTTATACATGAGAACAACTTGAGGGATTCTTCAGATTTGATAAAGATAAAAGATTGGCAGATAATGACTTCATCCACAACATAGGATCAGAGGTGCATATAATCCATGATCATTAAACCAAGCATGACAATAAATTACATATAGAGATTTTACACAGTGGGAGTGCTGTCATGAATTTCTTATTTCTTCCTAAGGATTAGGAACACTGTTAGCAAAAGGTGACTATAAAAATTTCTCTGTTTTCGTTGCATCTGTTTTTCTCTTCCAGCATTGATGGGTCATGCCAAGGCTACTTCTAGATATTCTGTATCATGATGATCTCCAATGAGTAATCTTGCCCTTGTGCCAAACATTCTCAGTCTCTGCTTTATGTGTAGTTCAAATTCCATTTTCAGTACAAAGTTATTACTACTTGTATTTAGAAAAAGTGACTTCTGAGAAGAGTTTTCTCATACTCGCCTCTCATCAGTCCCTTGTATCTCCAGTGAGGGCTTCCTTTCTCTCGTTGGCACAGCTCAGTTGTCTGTCTATGAGTTCTAATTTGGAAGAGGACGGGGAGCCTTTATGTCTCTACTCATTTTGGCAGGAAGGATAACTTCCAGATGGTGTCTTACTTTGAAATGGAAGCAGAAACATACACCTGTGATATGTGTTATCATAACAGCTCAGAAGTTTTACTACTTTACTATTTAATTCCAGTCATGTGATGACATACTGATTAATGAGCTGGGTTTTCTTCCTTAAGTCCCTTGGATAACAGACACTTCCAAGGTTGAAAGATGGAGAGAGGCCCATCTCAGCTGCAGTTAAACTTGAACCTCTGGGGACACATGTCAATGCACGTTAGAAATAAAAAAGCTGCCAGAAGAAGAATGTTGCCATGGTTCTTCTGCCATAAATACATACTATAAATGATTGTGCTTGGCTGACCATCTCTGCAGTATAAACTGCCCCTTAAACGGGGCAGGATCATATGTTAACATCAATGTTTGGCCCAGATTTATAGTTCTAAGGTGTTACTGTATCTTTTAAATCACGTGGTTCTCAAAATAACCAGAGGTACCTAGACTAAGTGACAAACACAGCCAGCTAGTGGTGGCCACCTCTTTTACTGCCATTGCCTGCCATCAGCAAAGCACATGTAAACTCTACAAGGTAAGGCAAGGCGTACTAGCTGCTACAATAAACAAAGCCTAAATCTTAGTAGCTTTACACAATGCAACTGTCTCTCTCCCTCACACAAATGTTCCTCGTTGATGGGGAAGGCTGTCCACGTGTCATCCAGTGACTCAGGTCCTTCCACCTTGGGGCACCACCCTCCTCCCATTCAGCTGACTGAGGGCGAAAAGCTGAGCAAATGGGGATTTGTATGGGGAAAGTTTGTAAGGGCCAGACCTGAAAAGGAATACGGGGCTCATTGCTGGGCTCATTCTTTGGTTAATACTCAGCCACAGCCAGGTGCAAGGGAGAACTGGAAAGGTAATCTAACTCTGGGACCAAGAGGAAAAGAAGCAGGATTTGGAGAACACATAGTATTCTTTGTGAAATGTAATACGCTGCTTCTAAACTCCCCATTGTGTCCTGTAATCTCCTCTACCTAGAATATTCCCTTCCCTTCTTGCACTCTCCTTCTCTAGACAACATTCACCCATCACGATAGCTGAGCTCAGATGTTGCCTCCTCTGAGAAGGCTTCCCTGATGCACTCATTTCCATCCTCAGTGTATAATAAGGTGCCTATTTTTTTGTTCCCTTTCTACTCCTAATTATCCTCTATTATTGACTTATATCAGCTCTATTAACATTTTCTACTTTTGGATAGTGCATGTTGGTGAGGACACATATTTGCGGAGCTACTGAAGAAATGAAGCCCATCATTCCTCTTACTATGACATACTTTCTGGTGGCACCAAATGGCAATCCTCTTATAGTAGGGCTGACTTCTTGAGAGTCACCTGTAGAGTTGTTACACCCAGTCCCTCAGTCCTAACCCCCACAGGTGATCATTCCTCCTCTCTTTCCCCTTGAGGAGAGTATATTTTCCAACCTCACTGCCTTGGGCTTGGTCACATGGAATGTGGGCAGCAGTGCGGATGGGTTGGTTCATAATTGAGCTTTAAGGACCATCACATGTTTTTATTCACCTTGCTTCTGACTTCTGCCATGAAAACAGCCGCCCCCGATGGCTGCTGTTCCTTTAGCCTGTGTTCCAGAACGAGAGACATGTGGCGCAGAGCTGAACCGAAGTCCAGCCCAGCCCAGCTGAGCCACAACTAACTTGCACACTGTAACAAAAGATAACTAATAAAGTCTCCCAACTGAATTCTTTTATAATGAGTCAAGCTGGGGCCTAGAATATGCATTTTTAAAATGCCTCCAAGGTTATCTGGATGCTCAGTCAGCCACACGTGGAAAGCGTTGTACACACTAGTCTCCCACTCAATAGGAGAAAAAAACAATACTTAAACCCATGGGACAGGGCATCCATAAAGACTTCACTGCCAGCCATCTTCCCCATCCCATGCCAGGAAACATAACTTCAGATAGAATCCCAGAAGTTCTCAAGTGGCAGCTGAACATGAACCCTGCTGCAGTGGAGGACTTGGGAGGCAGAAGGATCCAGAGGTGTGTGTGCAGCTGTACCCTTCCAACCCTGGTGTGGGCAACAGTGCTATATAAGCCTGTACAGGATGTAGGTTAGTGGGGCTTTTCCTTCAACCTGAATTCACTGCTCCATCACAGTATTTAAATGGGCCAGATTACTAAATCTTATACGATCCCTTTATTCTTTGTAGTCATTAGGTAATATAATTTAAAGGTAAAATAATTATACTCTGCATATAGTCTAGCAATAAGAGATATGGCTTACTGTGACTAACGTAATTCCTATTTCATGTCTACAAGGTTCTTTTTTCCCCATCAGTCTGGCATGTGGGGTGCTATTATTGGCAATTTTTTAAAAGATGTGTAAATGATTTTTTATGCCTCTTTTCTGGCTTATAAGTTCACCATGTTCTATTTATCCAGTTATATGTTCTCTGTCCACGAATTGAGGATTTGCATTAGGCACAAAAGAACCCGATTCCATGACAGCAGTTCTTATGTGCTGTGATCTAATAAGCAGTAGGCATTCGACTTCTGCTATTCCTTGGCAGAGTAGGGAAAGTGTAGGGAGAAGAAACACATTGAGTTCTGTAAATACTAGGTCTTATTTCCTTTATCATGGTAGAAAAGGAAGAGGATGGCAGTCATAAGAACACTCAGAAATTTGTCACATCCATGAATCACATTAGGTAGGGAGATTAAAATACTTTTTAAAGATAGTCGACAGTAACTATCATGTCAAATACAGAGCTACAATCCCAAAGGACAGGCCTATTAGGCCAGGACTCCTTTGGAGTGTCACAGGGAGCAATCCTGGCTCATTCTTTGTGTTTCTAATTTCATAAATGTTTGCTGAATGAGTGGGTGGGCAAGGGGATGGGAGGTTTCTGCTGAGCAGAAATGGGAATCATTGAGGATGCTAATCCAAAAGCTACATGGACGGTTAAACAAACCTTTGCTGCCAGGAACTCTGTGCAAGTGGAAGGTATCGGGCTCACACCCATTGCCTACCTGAACTGCCCAAGCAGGAGAGTCTTCCAAACAGGCCTGTCACTTCCTCAAACAGTGGCTCACCTTATTCCTGACACAAGTGCTTTAGAATATTTTTGTCTGCTGTTATCTTTCGCATGGACAGCGCTGAATGTTTTATAGCATCACTGGTGTTTTTAGCAAATCCTATTTTCAATATATCCTCTAAAAGACAGACATAAAGATGATCTAATTTTCTTTATTTTATTTATTATTATTATTTTTTAAATCTTTATGTATTTTTGAGAGAGAAAGAGAGAAAGAGAGAAAGAGAGAGAGAGTGCGAGCAGGGGAGGAACACAGAGAGAGGGAGACACAGAATCAGAAGCAGGCTCCAGGCTCTGAGCTGTCAGCACACAGCCTGATGTGGGGCTCGAACTCACAAACCGTGAGATCATGACCTCAGCCGAAGTCGGATGCTTAACCGACTGAGCCACCCAGGCGCCCCTAATTTTAAATTCATGCTTATATCTCATGTTGGGAAATAACATTCTTCATTGAAATTAAAGCAGTTTATATAAAATGATGAAGTTACTAAGTATTTGTAAGCAAACTGAGAGGAAGTGTTATCAAAATGCTGTGCAAAGAGATAGTGGAGAAAAAAAGCACAGTCTTCTTATTATAACCAACGTAGGATCCTGCTATGAGTCTATGTAGATTTAACATATTCTGCACAAGACAGGAGTGAATCCTCTGAACTTAACCTAAAGAAGACAGGCAGGTTTTTTCTCACATTATTACTTGTTCAGAGGCACAGGAATTCAGGCAAAATTTCCTCTCATCACCCCTGAGTCTACGTCATAGGATGAGGGGAAAGGTAAATGCAACAAATATTCTAGAGTGCATCACGATCATTTTAAGCATAGGCATCATTAGACAACCGGGGGAAAAAAAAGGAATGGTAGAGGGTAGATGGCTTAGTCCTCATATTAGAATGCACATGACAATACTAATTTTGATATTGAATAAGAAAGGAAAACTCTGGGGACTCCCAGCCAGGTTCTAACTACAAGTTTGGCCTCAATCTCATTCCTTATCTTTTAATGCCTGGAGCAATAGTCTAGCTAAGGATGCTTAGCAACTCTGCCCATAACACAGTCTATTTCTAAGACATTTGG
Source organism: Panthera onca (assembly GCF_046562875.1). Taxonomy (NCBI): domain Eukaryota; kingdom Metazoa; phylum Chordata; class Mammalia; order Carnivora; family Felidae; genus Panthera; species Panthera onca. The sequence goes on along the minus strand of NC_138356.1, from coordinate 13,676,088 downwards.
CTAAAGAGGGTCTGGATTTTTCTCCCTAGTAGAAAGTTGTCACCAAGTTCGCAGCTCAGCAATGCAAGTTTTACCAAGACAGACCATGCTGAATTTTGCTTTCCCAATAGGAAATTAGAAACTACATGCCTTGGGGCGCCTGGGTGGCTCAATCAGTTGAGCTTCCAACTTTGGCTCAGGTCATGATCTCACAGCTCGTGAGTCTGAGCTCCACATCGGCCTCTGTGCTGACAGCTCAGAGCTTGGAGTCCACTTCAGAATCTGTGTCTCCCTCTCTCTCTACCCCTCCATCGCTCACGATCTGTGTCTCTCTCTCTCCCTCTCTCTCTCAAAAATAAATAAATATTTTTTAAAAATAAAAAAAGAAACCACATTGTCTTTGGGACTTCCTTTTGGATCCAAGGACTTTTATAGGCTGAATCTGGGCCACTTATCCAAACATAACTACCACTCCTTCCTAATATAAGACACCAAAAGCTACTGCAAATTGCAAATCTGGTTTCCTGTCCTTTCAGGCTTCTTTCTGAGATGGAGACAATATAACCTGAGGGAAGGAACATGAGCTTTGCAAACAGACATGTCTGAGTTCACCTCCTTTCTTCTACTGCCTGGCTGTGAGGGGGCCCCTTGAATGATAGCTATGATCGCCTCCAAATCCTATTACTTGTCCTTAGTCTGTGTTTCTTCAGAATCTCTCTGTGCCATTGGACACTTCTAACCATGCCCTCCTTCACTGGTTTCTTCCACATGTGAGAGCATTCTTTTCTAGAATGATCCAACGCAGTGTTCCTAAAAATAATGTCATGACAACAGTGTTGGGTCAGATAGTTATTGAGACTGTGCAATGAACCATGCGTGGTAGAAAGTGTTGAGGAATAAAAACTTGCCCCTGCCCTTAAAGAATTTACTGTCTGGAAGGAGAAATCAAATTACAAGGAAATGACTGCAAACCTCATAACTTGTAAGTGGTGGTGGTGGTGGTGGTGGTAAAAGACTAGTAGTAAGAGACAAGTAGTGCCTAGATTATTAAAGTTCTGGAATGCATGAATGAGTAGCTTAAGCTTTATTCTATAGGTCAGTTCTTTTTAAAGTTATTTATCTATTCATTTTGAGAGAGAGAGAGAGAGAGAGAATGAGAACGAGCAGGGAACAAACAGGGGGAGTGGAGAGGGGTTACCCAAGCCAGCTCTGCATCATCAGCACGGAGCCTGACACAGGGCTCGAAATCACTAACCCTGAGATCATGACCTGAGCTGAAACCACAAGTCAGATGCTTAACCAACTGAGCCACCCCGGGGGCCCCTACAGGTCAGTTCTTCTTAGACATGCTTTATTATGTACAGTTATCAGTAAAAAGAAACTGAGAATACACTAATGAATACACACACACACCACACGCACCACACACACTATACAAACTTCATTATTCACACAACTTATATTTGAAAATTCACCTGCTAGCTAAAATTTAATTGTAGCCCCCAAGTCAACACTCAGCACTCGTGTAGTCATTTGTGGACACGGGGAGAGCAGGGGAAAAATCTGAATGCCTGAAAGGCGGGTTTCCAGCTGAAAGCAAGCAACATGATGCTTTGCCTTATTTCATTTCTCCTACTGTAAACAACTGTCCTTTTCATAGTCTGGTTAGTGCCCGAGTTTTTGTTCTTCTGTGCTTCTGCTGGGGCTTTTTCTGTTTTAAATGGCCCCCAAACACAGTGTTGAAGTACTGTCTCGTATTCCTAAGCACAAGAGGGCTGTGTTGGACCTCATGGAGAAAATACAGGTGCTAGATTAGCTTTGTTCAGGTGGCAGTTACAGCACGGTTGACTTGAATTGAAGTCAAGTTTCAACTGGTTGAATTGAAGGTTAACGATTCAACAATTTATATTATGTCAAGTGTCTTTAAAGAGAAACACACATAAAAACTTGTTTTATCAGTGAAATTGTTTTCAGCTGGGCACATAAGGCCAGATTATAATGACTTGATGTAGATAATTCAAGTATTTTTTTCATGTTCAGTTCACTACTAAGCCAAAATAAACATATCTTTGAATAAAAATTTTTGGTGGAGTCTAACCACAGCGGGAGCCTGGAATTTCACCGGTTGTCACTTTCGAAACACATGCTTTACAAAGTCACCATCTTAAGCCAGTTTCCTATTGGCAATTTTATTAGGTGTTTATCCTCTGTTGTGCAATTTCTATTAGTAATTGCATTGTGAAACCCCACGACTGTCTGCTGGAGTTTATATAGGAAATAAGACTCTACTATCCTCAGCAAATAGAAGTCAGAGAGACCAAGGAGGAGACTTTCAGAACGGAGGGATGTGGTGGCAGCATGAAGTGAAACAGAAAGGCCAATATTTCAGTGTGAAGAAGACTAGATAGAGAGCATCCTTAACAAGATCAATTTTTACTGAGTGCTAGAAACAGAAGGTGGCTTAGGCCATAGCAAAGATGAGGGAATTCTGGCTGATATAAAGGTCCAGATCACAATCATGGGAGGGAGGGAGAAAAACTTTGATTGGAATTGGGAACAGTCAGACATCAAGCGGCCAAAGAATTCTGCCTTCCTGAAAATGACAGGAATTGGGATAAACAAACAAACAAACCAACAAACAAACAAAATAAAACAAATCAATGAACCAAGCACTAAATTTCATCCTTTATGTAAGAGAATAACCCAGAGACTGAAGATCATACAGAAGTGGACAGAAAGGTGGTACGAAAACCTGGTGCCATGGACTTCAGTATGATTTTTATTTAAGAATGGAACAAGAGTGGGGCACCTGGGTGGCTCAGTAGGTTAAGCATCCAACTTCAGCTCAGGTCATGATCTCATGGCTCGTGGGTACGAGTCCCACCTTGGGCTCTGTGCTGACAGCTCAGAGCCGAGAGCCTGCTTCGGATTCTGTGTCTCCCTCTTTCTCTGTCCCTCTCCTGCTCTTGCTCTGTCTCTCTCTTTCTCAAAAATAAATAAATAAATGGGACACCTGGGTGGCTCAGTCGGTTAAGTGTCTGACTTTGGCTCAGGACATGATCTTGCAGTTCGTGAGTTTGAGCCCTGCTTCGGGCTCTGTGCTGACAGCTCAGAGCCTGGAACCTGCTTTGGATTCTGTGTCTCCTCTCTCTCTGCCCCTCTTGTGCTCGAGGTCTATCTCTCTCTCTCTCTCAAAAATGAATAAACATTTAAACAAACAAACAAACTTTAAAAAAAAAGAATGGAACAATGGTGCCTGAATGGCTCACTCCGCCAAGGTCCTACTCTTGATTTCAGCTCAGGTCATGATCTTGCAGCCGTGGGATCAAGCCCCCCACATCAGGCTCTGCACTGAGCATAGAACCTGCTTGGTCTTTCTCCCTCTTTCTCTGTCCCTTCTCCTCTCATACCCTCTCTAAATAAAAATAAATAAACATAATAAACGTAATAATAATAATAATAATAATAATAATAAAATAGAACAGTAATTGTTTGAAAAAACTGGGTAGATTGCTCTAGGTTGAGAAATTAGCAGTAATACAAGGGGAGGGAGCAGCTCCCACCTTCCAGGAAACCTTTTTTTTTGCCAACCTACTGATTTCTTTCATTAAGTTTTTAACTTGGGGGTGCCTGGGTGGCTCAGTCAGTTAAGCGTCCGACTTCAGCTCAGGTCACGATCTTGCGGTCCGTGAGTTCAAGCCTCGCGTCGGGCTCTGGGCTGATGGCTCAGAGCCTGGAGCCTGCTTCCGATTCTGTGTCTCCCTCTCTATCTGCCCCTCCCCCATTCATGCTCTGTCTCTGTCTCAAAAATAAATAAACGTTAAAAAAAATTTAAAAAAGTTTTTAATTTGAATTTCAGTATAGTTAACATACAGTGAGTGTTTTATTAGTTTCAGGTGTACAATATAGTTATTTAACAATTCCATACATCACCCAGTGCTCATCATGACAGGTGCACTCCTTAATCCCCATCCCCCTACCCACCTCCCCTCTGGTAACCAACAGTTTGTTCTCAATAGTTAACAGTCTGTTTCTTGGTTTGTCTCTCTCTTTTCTTTGTCCATTTATTTTGTTTCTTAAATTCCACATATGAGTGAAACCATATGGTATTTGTCTTTCTCTGACTTATTTCAGTTAGCATTATACTATCTAGATTCACCCATGTTGTTGCAAATAGCAAGATTTAATTCCTTTTTATGGTTGAATAATATCCCATTGTATATACATACCACATCTTCTTTATCCATTCATCTTTCAGTGGACACTTGGGCTGCTGTCATAATTCGGTTATTGCAAATAATGCTGCAACAGATATCAAGGTGCATGTATCCATTTGAATTAATGTTTTTGTATTTCTTGGGTAAAATACCCAGTAGCGTGATTCCTGGATCCTAGGGTATTTCTATTCTGAACTTTTTGAGGAAACTCCATACTGTTTTCTACAGTGACTGTACCGGTCTGCATTCCCACCAAGAGTGCAAAAAGTTTCCTTTTTCTCCACCTCCTTGCCAACACTTGTTGTTTCTTGTGTTTTTGATTTTAGCCATTCTGATAGGTGTGAAGTAATATCTCATTGTAGTTTTCATTTGTATTTCCCTGATGATGAGTGATGTTGAGCATCTTTTCATGTGTCTATTGGCCATCTGGATGTCTTCTGTAGAAAAATGTCTGTTCATGTCTTCTGCCCATTTTTAACTGGATTATTTGTTTTTGGGGTGTTGAGTTATATCAGTTTTTTAAAATATATTTTGGATACTAACCCTTTATTGGATATGTCATCTCAAAACATTTTCTCCCATTCAGTAGGTTGCCTTTTAAACTACTTGGTTGTTTTCTTCTCTGTACAAAAGCTTTTTATTTTGATGTAGTCCCAAAGGTTTATTTTTGCTTTTATTCCCTTTGTTGGGAGAGACATATCTAGAAAAGTGTTGCTATGGCCAATGTCAGAGACATTACTCCCTGTGCTCTCTTCTAGGTTTTTTATGGTTTCAGGTCTCACATTTAGGTCTTTAATTCATTGTGTGTTTATTTTGTATGTATGGTATAAGAAAGTGGTCCAGTTTCATTTTTTTTTTGCACATAGCTGACCAGTTTTCCCAACACCATTTGTTAAAGGGACTGACTTTTTCCCACTGTAAATCCTTTCCTCTTTTGGTGGAAGTCAATTGACCATATAATTGTGGGTTTATTTCTGAGTTTTCTATTCTGTTCCAGGGATGTATGTGTCTATTTTTGTGCCAGGTCCATACTGTTTTGATTATTACAGCTTTGTAATATAACTTGAAGTCTGAATTGTGATACCCCCAGTTTCTTCTTTTTCAAGATTGCTTTGGCTATTTGGGATATTTTGTGGTCCATACAAATTTTAGGATTATGTGTTCTAGTTCTGTGAAAAACGCTGTTGGTATTTTGACGGGGATTGAATTAAATCTATTGATTGCTTTGGGTAATACAGACATTTTAACAATATTTGTTCTTCGAACCCATAAGCATGGATGTCTTTCCATTTCTTTGTGTTGCCTTCAATTTCTTTCATCAATGTTTTATACTTTTCAGAGTACTGGTTTTTCACCTCTTTGGTTATTATTTTTGGTGCAATTGTAAATGGGATTATGCTCTTAATTTCTCTTTGTGCTGTGTCACTATTAATGTACAGCAATGCAGCAAATTTCTGTACATTGATTATATGTCCTGCGACTCTCCTACGTGTCCACTGCAGTGCTCTGTGAGGTCTTATCTAACTCCTCTTCACCTCCTCACGGGTCACCAAACCCTCCTCTGGCCTCAAATTTCCCAGAGTACTTCAGGCAACCTGAAGGTAACCTGAGGAGGAGGCCACAGAATTGGACAGAACTAGACAGAATTAATGTGCCCTGAGACTCCTAAAGATGTGTTTAATATCCATATCTAATGGAGAAAGCATTAGCAAAGTCTGTAAATAAACATGTAAACATATACATCTGGCAAATGAAAGCCAGCACTGTGTTGTGGTAAAACCTCCAGACTCTGACTTACTGGGCTAAAATCCTGCTCTACCAGCAAGTAACTCCAAGGACTTGAAAAACATAGATTACTTCCATTTCCTTTTCTGTAAAGTGAGAATCATAATAAAGGTATTTAACACAGAAGTGTTATGAGGATTAAATGAGTAAATTAACATAAAGCCATTAGAACTGCCCATGGTGAATGTGCAGTAAAAGGTAGGTATTATTTTGATTAGCACAGTTTTGGTTTTTCTTAAAATTCTCTTGATTTTAAATGAAAATTGATGTTGACTTTAGTTACATACTTGGTTTTCCTTCTTTTGGTGTTCATTGTTTTATACTTATGTTTTTCTTCTTTTGGCAGAATTTAAGCAATGAAAAGTAAATTAAAGAAAATTGTTAGGAAACATTTTAATTATTCCCTAAGTCTAATATAGCTTATGCTTTCATATTTTTACACTTAACACACAAATACACACATGATAATAACTGAAATATAATTTCAATACGTTATCTAAGGACTTCTCTCATTGAATTCTACCAATAATCCTTGAAAAAGAGATTCTATAAAGTATTCTTAAATAGGTAAGGGAAACTAGGAAAATGTTTAGATGGTATATTTAAATTAACATGAAACTCTCCTTCTCTCTCTTTCCAGTTCTTGCTCTTACTAATCTGTAAGTTATTTTAGGCAGGGATTCCTTACTTTCCCTTCTTATTACAATCATGTGGGAATGTAAATACTGGTAGCTTTTCAGATGAAACTGCAGAGTGAAATGTACTCTGCATTTTAGTGGGCCTTTACTCCGCTCCTAAAATGAAATAGCAAGTGGAAGATTTTAAGACTTGAGGTCTATTTATTAACAGGCTGCTTAGGATAGCATTTGTACTGTCCTTTCCTGGAAATCTTCCGAACTCAACACTAGCCAATCTATCATAGCTACACAAAGGAGACGATGAAAAACATGCCTGTTTCCTGCACTTAAAATTGAAATTAGCCTGATTGGATTGCACAAAGAGTCCTCTTGCAGCCAACCCTGGTTGACTTCAAAGGATTCATATACATGGAAGAAACAAAACAAAACAAAACAAAGCTACAAAGAGTAGAGAATCTGGCACAAATAGTGTCATTTTCTCACTCAAAGCTTAAAACAAAGAGCAAGCAAAACAAAACAAAAAACACCAACAACTACAGCAAAAAAACTGCTCTTACCAAACAATTTTAAAACTATGTTGATGTGATTAGTCTAATTACTTGTCATTTAATAGCTACAGGTGGCTCTAAATGTTACAACTCAAGTTTAAGTCAATTATCTTTATATAACTTATAAAAGACATCTTGCTTTGTAAGTGAAGAAAATAAAGAATATTCCTGAAATTCGGCTATGCTTGTTGACCATTTACAGTGGTGTGGCCAACATAAATGCGCGCAGGGCCAGTGAGAGGTGTGATAAAGGAAGCAGTCCGCATGGGGAACTCGGTGAACGGGGAGGGACAGTCTTGTTTAAAGGACAGCCATTCCTCAGCATCATCCCGTTGGTGCTTGGCAGGGAGGCGGATCAGCACTGCCAGCTCTGAAAGACTGTCAAGGGAAGGCTGAAAACTGGAGTTTTGTATGATCTCTCCCAGTTTACCTACAATTGCAATTAATTAAAAATGTAAACACTGTGCAGGCTAACCAAGGAGTCATATTTATCATATTTTGTAGAAAAATCAAGACACAGAGGTGTTTGCAGCAGACGATGAAAAGGTTGGGTTGTTCAAAAATTAATAACTACACGAAATCTCTTCTTCTTCTAAGTTGGAAGAGTGAAAATGTCATCCAGAGGTCAGTGGCAGGTGCCTCAAGGCTTCAGATGTCCAGGTCCAGCTCCTTAAGCTGAAGCCCAGGAAAGCCGCTCTTCCGGGGCTGGGCCATTACTGCTGTCCTTGAAGCTGCAACCGCGAGGACTCACACATCAGCTGCTACACCTGCAGCTAATACTGTTATTGCTTCCTGAATTATTCCCATTGCTGCCCCCATAGCCTCCTTCATGGAGGATCCCTCAGTGCTGCTGCTGCTGCTGAACACAATGTTGTTAGTGCTTCCAGAATGGTTGCCACTGCAGATTATGCCTGCAGCTACCACTGGAGATCGCTTCAGACACTGGGAACAGAAAGAGAGTCGCTTCTCCCCTCCAGCTGTATGGTGTTCAGTCGGTTCCCCCATAGACAGATGACATAAAAATGCTATGCCAACTTCCTTAAGAGTACAGATGCCAAATTCTTCTGCAAATGTTAGAAAACTAAGTGGACCAGTGTGTATGCATGTACATATATACATCAGGCATACAGAGTAATGGCACTGGTTTCATCCAGTAATGCAGGAATGCTCTACCAACAGAAATCCTTTCAATGTCATTTACCACATTAACAGACTGAAGAAGGGAAACCATAGGATCATCACAGAAGATGCAAGAAAAAAATATATGACAATCCAATATCTATGTATATTAAAAGCTTTATAACCAAAGTGGGAATAGAAGACAACTTTTTAAACCTGATATGTTTATCTATAACAAAACCATCAATGCCAACATGTTTAATATTGAAATATAATATTTTCTATAAAAGCGAGGAAAAGGAAAGAGCTGTCTGATGACACTGCCTCTATTTACCACTGTCCTGGAGATCCTGGCCAGTGCAGTAAGACAGAACAAAGAAATGTTATAAAAGTAAAAACAAACAAACAAACAAACAAACAAAAAGACACAAGTTATTATTGTTTGGAAATGTTAAAATTACTCTTAAGAAATCTGAGAACATCTGCAGTTAATACTATGCAAATCAATAAAGCTTTTATATATAAAGTCAAAGCAAAAAAAACACAATAAAATTGTCATAAAACAGTGGGAACCAATTAGAAAAAAAAACTATTTTAAAAATATAACATTTACAATAGTTTCTGCTATGACTCTGCACTGTGTAACATACTTGAGTCCTGACCCAAACTCACAATGCGGCTCCTTATCACAGGACCTTTTTTTTTTTAAACCAAAGTGGTTAAGTAGATGGTTGGAAAACCACAGTCGTGTGGATTCTGGGAAATGCTGCTGCATCAGTACATAACTACCTGCCATGGATGACCATAGTCCACCATAGAAGACGCTACAAGCTCTGAAGCTGAGTGCTCCCTTCCCTCAAATTGATCACCATAAATGCTTGTTAATTAAGTAAATGAACACTGTTTCAGTTATCAAGTCACATACTTTAAAAGGGGGGAGAGAAGACCATTCTTAAAAACAATCTCAAATTTTCCTCCAGATTCATCTTGCATTTTGTTAAGTTCAACCAATGGATAACACCAGCTCATTTTAGTCCCTGCCGGTAACATAACCCATTTAGAAATACTGAATGTCTTTATGAGCACATGAGTAATTAACCAAATAATGGGCAATACATCAGCCAATTATTCCAGAGCATAAGCTGATCCTTGGAAGGAAATCTGATCATTAGAGGGCTTTGGATCACTTCCCCCCTCCCCGCCCCGTTATTTTAGGAGTATCAAACTAATTCCCCAATGAAATCTAATGCACTGAGATAATCTGATTCAATAAAAGGAATAGCACCCCTATGCCATTTCTAATGAAGAAAATTAATTTTCTGGTATACTTGAAATGTCAGAATTCATACCCACAACCTCTATGAACTAAAATAAATCAACTAATAACAAATATTAAGGGAGAAAACTGAAATACTAGTGTTATCAAAGGGGTTATATGATAATGATTTCCATTGAATATATAAAAATTTCTGTATGTTTTCCTAAGAATAAATGTTTTAAGGAAAATAGAATGTATTAACACAGGAGAAACACTCAAAGGGAATACATGAATTTCTTTTCCTCTTTTGAATAAATGTCAGCTATTGGCCCATAATACACCGGGTTAGATACACAGAAAAAAAAGAATGTGATTAAATAGCTTCTCATTTGGGTGCACTGTTTATGTATTCAGTCTTGATGATAATGCACTCAAACACAATCGATCACTGATTTTAATTTCCTTTATTGTGTTACAGACAGATGAAAAGGAAAGAATTAAATGAAGGAGTTGTTTAGCCAGGCTGTGCACCATTTCCCTGTCCAGATGGCACCACACGTCCTGTGTTCTTTGCAGCATGAGTTTGGCAGCAATGCACACCCCACCCCAGTGCATGCGGTTCACACGGTACTTTCCTGGGTGATGCTGTGCGAACGGACTCATTTCCTCACTCTGTGTACGCGAGGGGACCACGAAACAATGAGCGACACTTTCATGAATCATAAAATAATAATAAAAAAACAGTCTCATATTCTGTATGTGTTACATGTTCTAGAAATTACAAGATCAATAATAGACGCCTTTGACACTACTAGGGATTCCATGATCAAGGCTGTCTTTGCTAATACTTTTCACTATAGTAGGGTTGGAAATTCCTGTTGTTTTCTCTCTCTCTCTAACTATACAAACATTAACCAGAATTTATAATATAAAGTAAAAAAAATATTGTGTTGACATGAGAATAACAATTGTTTCTTTATTGAGTATTTTCTACAGGAGTAAAGTAAAACCTAAAGAAAGGATCTGTAATTAAAAACCTGAAATTTCTTAAGCTTTATGACCAGTGAGAATATAGCATTTTTTAAGCCTTTTATTCAGCACTCAGGTTTACTACCCAGCACCATCCGTTCTGAAACCTGTATCTTGAGAAATCGTTTCTTCAAGGAACTTCCTCAAAATGCCTCACTTTTCCTGGAAATTCATACATACAGTCTCTTAACTTGGACATCTGTCAATTCAACTGGTTAAAAAAGTAAAACATATGGTGACTAAAACAAGAGTCTAAACAAGGACCCCCATTCCCAGACAACATTATCTGACGCTCAAAGAGAGCCCTCGCTGCCAGGGCCCCCCACGCTCTCTACCTCTAATATCCAAATATCCAAATAATCGTTCCTATGTATCTTTTCCAGCTAATTGTGCCCTCTTTGAGGGACAGAGTCATGCCTTCTCCATCCCTGTATTCCCCAGGGCCAGGGCCAAGGTACTGGGCTCATTTTCTGAGTTCAATAATGCGAAAAGGATAGTTGAGAAATCCTTACATGAAAATAAAAGCTACTTTTGTATTCCTTGTCATAGAATCTATTGTGGACATTTTTCGATAGTTCAGAATACACTTGAAACATTTCATCCTGTGTTCTTTTATGCGCTGGTCAGTCGAGTGTGGCCCAACACAGGAGGCACAGGAGAAATCTGGGAGAACTAAGTATTTTAGACTCACAGGTCTGGGCAAAACATACAGAAGCACATGGGGAAGATTCGGGGTGGTGAGGAGGCAGAAAGCAAGAGCAGGGGAAGCTAGGGTTAGGCCCTTTCTTGGGAGTTCCGGGGGGAAAGGCAAGGCAGAGCAACAGAAACAGTTCAGGACTGACTATCTGAATGGTTTTGGTAGGGTCCTAGCTTTAGGGGTGGTCCCTAATTGCCTAGGGCCTGGCCCTGGTATGCCCAAGACAGAGCCTATTGCCTCCTGGGTACGCTGACCAGGGAGAGGAGGTGGGGCTCTGGACTGGGGAGTCTGCATATTAAAGGCATGCTTTGGCCTGACCCTTTCACTCCCTTTCCCCAGCCAGAAAGGTTTTTAAGATACCAGAACATCAATAATATACAGAGATACAAAGGATATCTATCCAGAAGCACCTAAAAATATGAATAACACACGCATGCTCACGGAAAGGCTCATGCAAGTCTGTAAGCAGGAAAAAGGCGGGGTCCCAGCCACTTAGAGAAGTGGGCAGTACTGCCCACCTCTCCTTTCCTTTCCCAGTACAAGACCTCCTGGTGTCCTCTCACCTATTCTGTCTCCATTTAAGGCGGCGTGTAGATGACTGAGAACAGCAGGGGCACAGTGGCGCACGTCTGTGCAAGTGGAAGAAGGTGATTTATCAGCGGTGCTGAGATTCAGCACCGGTGCATTCCGTGGAGAGACGGGGCACTGGAGGGGGAAGACTCTCTCTTCCTCTTGTTGAATTCAGAGCTCCTCCTTCCCAGGACCAGCGGCAAAAGTGTCAACATATGGAACCCTGTGAACTGGGCTGACGTCATCCCGAAATCACGGTGGGGTCTCGGGTCCCAGACTGCCGTCAGCAAAGACAATGGAGGTAGTAGACGTGCCTTCTCTATCCTGGCTTCTTTGTAAGCCTCGTCAGTCCAGCCATGATGCTCTGTTCCACCTGCTAGGACTCTCCCCTCTAACACAGGCCACCCAGTGCAGGAACCTACTCCTCCACACATCTAACAGCTTTGTCGACTGCCTCCGAAGCAGTCACAGACCTGTGACTGTTCCACGGGCAGGCACTTCCAGCCCACCCCATGCTCGTTTTCTGTGGTGCTGCTGTTATCGGTGTTCTACCTTGCACTCCCTGAAACCCCTGTTCTCAGACCACACGGGCCTCTGGTGCACAGATACTCTCTGTATGTGATGTGTCAGGTAGGAGAAACCAGTCACGCTGATTTTCCTCTTTTGGGATATTGTGGGACATCAGTTATTATTTCTGGATTGTTACAATTCAGTATGTTAGTCTACTGTAAAGGATTACATCACAGAATGATTGTTTCTCCAAAAGTATTACCATCTTTGTTTTGGACCTGAAAAAGTTACTCTATATCAAACTGAAAGGGAGAGTAAAAAATAAGGACCCATAAATAAATGCTGATTATTTCCTCTTTTCTTCTGGAATGTTTGTATAGAAGCCTCCAGCCTGAAAATGCTTTCCCTGGAGCTCTTTGTCTGAGCCGGTACCGATGATGTCGGAATATGGTATATGCCACTCAAATTTGTTTCCAATTTAAATTCTAGGGCACTGAGAATATAATCTAAAGAAAATTAATCCTAAAAATTATAACTTTTAGGAAGTAAAGCCACCATGAAAAATTAAAATCCACTTCAGTGTTTATAAAAGAGGTAGAACAGACTTCCCACCACTTATACTTCAAGGACAAACGGTAGGAAAACAAACAGCCACATCCAAGGTCACAGGTACCTTCTCCGTCCTCACCATGGACCCTAGATACCAGGTTTAGAATGGGACTGAAACCTATTCAATCAATATTAATAATCATAAAAAGTGTGTCCCTATAACTCCATGGAACTACTTTCCATAAATTTTCACTTAATGGAATTGAACTGCAAGTGGTTCCAAGGCATTCACAGTGTTCTCATTGTCATGTGGGGACACGGCACAAGAAGCCCCCTTAAATATCAGACCTCAAGGTCAAGGAGAAAAGAAACACTGCCTTTGTGTTTCCTCCCATCCTGAAACAGTGTGCTAAGGGGTCGCATTGATGGAAGGCAAGAAACAAAGATATAAAATGGCAGGCATTGTCCCAGGAAGAACAAGGCAGAACATGCAATACAACACATATAAAATGTGTCCAAAGGAAAAAGACAAAAAAGCTCTTTTCTCTTGCCATAAATAAATAGAATAAAAAAGCCAGCAGAAGAAGAGTGGACACACAATGGAAGACAGTCTGTAATGTGTGACTTATTAGCCCTGTATTTTTGCCGATGATACGCTACTCTTTGATTCCGTATGCCAGGCAGTTGGAACATAATTAAAAATAAGGCAGTGTATAAAAAGAAAGGTGACAACAAACATTAAGTAGGATGATCAAACTACTTTCATGGAAATAGAAGGGCATCAGTGATTGCTTTAAATCACCATCTCAGACCTGATAAAGATTATGCCTTTAAGCTTCCATTTCCTTTTCGACCTCACAAATTGATTTGAAAAATAATGAACTGCTGTTTGTGGAGCACTTATTTCTTAAATAATGATTGTAGTAAGAAGGAAGATGATGGTCAAAGGAGGAAGTATTCTTTTCAGAGCTGAACAGGTTTTAACCAGTGACATCATCTCTGAGACTCCGACTGGCTAGGTCCGGATGATATTCTAGTACCTGGACCTCATCTCTCGGGAAGCAGCAAAGAGTTACCTGCAGCGATTCTCAGACCCTGAGTGCTTGATCCTCACATCAGATCAAACGTGCCGCTCTCAGCTCTATTTCAGGAGATAAAATCAAGAGTGATTTGTGCATCCTCACACCCAAAATGGAAAATTAGTTAACTGTGTCACTCCACCTGGAAGAAGAAAATACATGGCATTCAATTTGCCATGGTACAGAATGTTGAAAAGATAAAACCTGTCTGGGCCAAAAAGAAAAAAAAAAAAGAGATAAATTGCAACTAATACTAGAGTGTCAGAAGTCTCAAAAGTGCCAGGTTGTTTATATCTTCTGCAATGCTCTTAACACTAAATTAGGAAAGATACTAAATAGCATTGGAACTGACAGACTGTGGAAAGTGATATCAACAAAACTGCTCAGAGATAGAAGGAAGTCTTAGCTTTAAACGTCAAGTCCAAATTGATCTGTAGATAGAGAAAGATTCCCTCCTGGAAAAAAAAAAAAATTGCAGCCAAATGCTCATCAATAGAGACAAAGATGAGCTCGGCAAACTCATTATAGTGCCAGTGAAGCTGTTTGATAAACCACAGGACAGAGACAAAGCTCTCTGTTAAAGGAGCAGTCTGAGGCTCTCCACTCAACCTGCCAACTGCAGCTAACATGAACATCTCTTAACAAGAAATGTGCAGGGGGTGGAAAAATGAAGGAGCGATTCACTGAATGAGACAGAAAGCTCCAGATCAGTCAAAGGCAGTGCCTGAAATGCCCGGACTTGGTTAGATGCCAAAGCCCAATGATGCAGCGAAAACATCTGCAATCAACTGCTCAGAGGAGATCAACATTCAGCACACCCCAAACTTAGCTAACTATTCATTTACAATTCTACACATCTGGGGCAGGGCAAAACTGAACAACGGGCTGGGCCAAATGTCATCCATGGGAGAAATAATGAGGGCTAAATATCAGAACAGCCATCTCTTCTGCCTGACGCAAAATGTCCTTGCAGATCAAGCTTTGTTCAGATCGTTTGTGACTTTGTACGGGGTCTAGATGTGTAGGCTTACACACTTAGCCCGGAATGAGTCCCGGTCTGCTGGTCTCGACAAATGTTACTCTAAGCTAGTGAGAGAATCCGAGCCAGAAATAATATATGCTCAAAGATTCAAAATGGGATAGTGCTGCTTTGAAAAGAGATAGGGTTGTGACAACCGTGGAGATGCTCAGGCAGTACCTCCCTGGTAGAGAACCTCCCAAGAACCTCCTACGGATGACAGACAGCGTCCAGCTGCCATATTTCTAAGTGCACGGTACACAAGCTGAGGTCCCGCTTCCCCCTGCTGCTCCCGTCAGTGGCTGAGCAGGGCAGGGCCACTAGAGCAGGCCACCTCTGCCTGATGTGGGAGTCCTCTGACAGGCGGTCTTTGCTTGGGGACCTCCTGTCAGCATGGGGAGAGATCTCAGAACCGCACAGTGGTCTGAGACCTGTCCCACCCAGCCCTTCCATGCTCTTCTCTTTTCACAGGTGCCACCCCTAAAGGCTCTTTTCTCCTGCCCCCCCCCCTTTCTCCTTCCTGCCATCTCCTCAGTAAATCACCTGTGTGTCTAAGCCTGCCTGGGCGACTGCTTTTTTTGAGGACCCGAGCTAGCACAAGTTTGCATCTACAAACTATAGGTGGCCATCAGTCTTTGATTCCACAAGCTACAGATTCTACCTATGGAAGAGTCCAGATTGGCCTATCAGAATGTTTGTTTAGAGTTAGACAAGTACAGCATGGGCCTTCTAACTAAGGCATGTAACATGCCTTACAAGATTTAAATGGTTTTCTTTTTACAGTAGGGTTACTAGCATGATACATGGTGGGGGTGGGGGAGCAGAAGACATGTGTATTTCACAAGGCATCTGGCAATGTCCCACGTATGACACCTGGTCTGTGAATGTTGTAAGGGCTGTGGGGTGACTAACCCTGACTAAGCCCATCAAAGGACACTTCGGGGGGAAGGCTGTGAAGGATGCGTGGGAGAGGTGCACGCAGGGAAGATGGAGAAGACTGGGCAGAGACCCAGCAGGCAAAAGCTGCCATCCACGGGGATGCTTCCAGGCCATTTACTACACACCAGGCAGTGTGTAAGACACATTGCATACTTTATGTACATAAACACATAAAACCAAAATGAAATCCTTCAGATAAGCCTCTGAAAGAGAGAATTTCCTCTGGGTAGGGCTGAGGAAGCCAAAGCATGGGCAATTTGTTCAGCCTGACAAAGAATGTACTGGTGGTTAAGGACCAGGATCTGAAACCAGGTCTGTCAAGCCCTGTGCTAACCACACCCCCCCTGCCTCCTGTCTTCGGGGAAGGATTTCAAGTTCAGCGTGGCCAGACTTTGACATGCACTGTGAGGAGTGGGGGCAGACGAGGGTCTCCTCCGTAGGACGCTTCTTGCACAATTTGAAAGCAGACCTGCAAGCCCTTTTTACAAGCAGCCAGTGTCCTCTGCAGGGCAGCACATGGGGGTGCGGGAGAGTATGCGGTGAGCCTTGGGCTGCTCTGCAGACACTAACAGCACGGCCACCCCACCGACGGGGTGGCCTCTGGGCAAAACACCAGCAGGATGAGGTTCAACCTGGGGAGGGTTCGAGCTCGGTCAGGTGACGAGATCGCCCCTCCCCGTAATGCCACAGGTAGCGGATGTGACCCATGCTCCCTTCGCAACAACTTATTTCAGTTTTAACTGTGGCGGGCGGGTCCAGTCGAGCTCAGCCGGCTTTCGTGCCGCCAGCTCAGCAAATCGAGAACCTTGCATCTTCTGCACTTCTCTCGTAAGACCTTACACAACTCGGTGGGATCTCGCTTCGTACCATGCTCATATGCAGCCTAGAAGTACAGAAAGCTTAGCAGCTCCTTCAGGGGAAGGGAGTCACGGGGTCATGCTGGGGGCAGTCTCTCTGCTTCCTAAAGGTCATGGAAAAAAATTGAGCTACTGTTTTTACAGTGGCATTCTAGATAATGTGCCCTTATATTGGCTTTTCATTTTTTTTTTGTCTCAGTTTCCCTGCTTCCTCATTCCCCTGTGATCACCTCTGAAAAGAAAAAAAAAAATACACACACACACACACACACACACACACAGAGAGAGAGAGAGAGAGAGAGAGAGAGAAGGGGGGGGGCAGCGGGCTGGGCTGTAGTCCTTGTGATAGGCTCTCCTATCCGGGTAACTTAAACTAAGCCAGGTATAGGAAATGATTCTAGAACATACTCAGGATGGGATCTGGTACTAAGTCAATCACAGATTATCGCCCCATTTGTGATTAGATGGGGGCAGTCAGTAGTCCCTGGAGCGCCTGAATTACAATGACTCAATCACACGTGAGGTGACTGGGCTGAGGGACAGGGTTGTGCGGTAGCTTTAGCACCTGAGTAGCATGAGGCCACGGTAAATAGGAAGGCGATGGCTGGCAAAAGGCTGACTTTTGCTTAACTGCCTTCAAAGGCTTGAACAGAAGAGACAGTGTAGGTTCAGGTTAGTCAACTATCAACCCAGGGCATGCCGTGCCGGCCAGGACCCGTGCCAACTAACACTGAAATACCTCCTGCAGCCATAGGACAAAAAGTGCCAAAAACACATCCCAGAATTCATTGTTAAGGCTGACGGCTCAGTGGAGACTGAACGTCTCAGCTCAAGAGGTAGCCTCTGCTGACGTCAGGGCCCTCAGAGGAACAGAGGCGGCATGACACAGGAACGTGCTCCTCATCGGAACATGCCAACGGAACCAATGGCACCTTGAAGCCTCGGATGGGGACTCTCAGACGTCTGCATCGAACAAAGGTACAGGCAGAACGGCCCCACTTCCCATAGCGGCCAGCAACACACTTGCGGGACGCGGGCTCTATGAATCTCGGGCCCCACCGGAGCAGAGGTCCAGGGGGAGAAACCAATGGCAAACATTCCACCGAGGGACAGAAAGGGCAGTTTCCCCTGAAACTGGAGCTCCGATTGGTAGTTTTAGACTCCTTAGTTCAGCGTAAAAGAGGAATGGTGTTCTTTTAGTGCCACTGATTCTGGTTACTTTCGGGAGCTAAAGGGGGAGGGGGCATGGCGGCAACTTGGGGATTCCCTGGGGTCCTCTAGTCCTTCCACGCCTGGTGATCACTGAACAGACCACTGTAACAACCATTGCCCACAAAAAGGGCAAAGCAATCAAGAATGCAGATCCCGCTGGGCTGAAGGTCTCTGTCTCTCTACAGGGTGAGCAACGTAGATCTGCAGCAGCGTTGGATGAGGGTGAGGGAGATCGAGAAGGTGTGGCTGCAGAGAGAGCTGATAAATGCCCACCGTGGACTTGATGCCCGCTGCAGCAGGGAGTTTGTCCTCCCAAACCTGCCTGCATGAAGCTCTCTGCTAGAAAGTGTAGCCAGTCTCCACCTTGAAAACACAGTGGCAGAGCAGACCCAGTGAGGGACGTGCCCTGCTCTGAACAGTGCCACGGGCCAGAATGTGGCAGATACCACTGGCGCGTTGCATTCTGAGCCTCACCTGCAGTGACACCCGCATGTGAGCTCAGATGCACCTTGTTGTGCCTCAAAGGAGCATGGCCTGAGTCGATGCTCCAGGGCTTTCTGAGATGCCAATAGAACTCGCTTGCTCTCCTTGTAGGCCCAGCCTGAAGGTAATACCCTTGGGAGTGACCTTCAGCCAATGGGAGATCGGTGTCAGTGAATAACAGCTTCAGTCTCCCGACTTTCATGAGGACGTTTCTGAAAAGTATTCTGTTCATTTCACAGAGACTCTGAACGGATTGCCCAATTGCCTTTGGCAGTGGAAGCAATAATGCACACTTACATCCTTTTCCTCCTCCTGTGTCTGCCTCCTTCACTTGTGCTTCCTGAGATCATCTCTCAGACAAACTACCTGCCTGAAACCCCTTTTCAAGCTCTACTTTCAGAGGAAAGCAAACCAAAACACACAAAATGTCTTGAAAGTCTTCATATTTTCTACCGATAACAAATGTGCTCGTGCCTGCTAGAACGGTAGCTGGATTGAATATTGGATAAGGGGTATTTATTATTTAGAGCCAAGAACAGTATGAGTCTGGGGTATGTGCCAGATTTCAGATTTCTACTGCTCTGCAGAATCTTCACCATAAAACGTGGTGGAGATGCTGAAAACCCACAGTCACAGCCAGACGAGTTATTGCAACTGGAATTTTTAAGTCACTCACATAACATATTTTTGGAAAAAGTCTACCCCAGAGCAAAATTGGAAGCACTGGAAGGAAATATACCTTATGGGCCTATAATTTTTTAGCTTTCAGATTCCCTTACATATCCAGTTCAAGCCATCATTAGTATTGCTTTGGGGCACTCCAAGCTGTCCCCAGTGAGCAGTCTGCTACTGGCTCTAACCACTTTCTAAGAAACATGAAGTTCAAGCAGCGTCTAAAAGCTTAGATCAATGAGTCATGAAGAAGCTAAATGAGATGACTAGCCTTCACAGAGCTCCCAGCCCCAAGTGCAACACGGAGGAGTGCTGACTGATGCTCTCTCGGGCACGGCAGTTAAGACAACACTTAGCACTTCGCAGCTTCCAGGCCCAAATTTACTGAAATCCTGTATACGCCATAGCCGTGCCTTTGAAACATGTCATATGACTTTCGTTTTTCTAAACAGAGGAGAAGAGATTACAAGTGACTTATTTAATATCAGAGTGGTCAAAACTTTAAAAATTGGAATTTAGTGGGCCCTGAGTTCAGGAACATTCCTCCTGTGGCTGTTTAGAATTTAAATCGGACTGACGTATCATCCCAGAAGTTTTGTTTTGTTTTGTTTTGTTTTGTTTTCCTGTACGCTATTTCCGGCAGTATCCTAGATCCAAATGCCATCAAGGAGTTCTTTGAAGAGAAGGCACTGGCTTCAAGCTTTTGAGAGTGAGGAATGTTTTTGTTGCACTCAACAGGCCACAGAGGTCTTGGAGACTCAAAAATCATTGTTGAAGACAATAAAAGAGTATTTCCTCTTCCTCACTTATTGTGAACACACAAAAGAGGAGGAAGGAATATATAAGGAATGGACTGACAGGTGTAGGGTAGAATGGACGTCTTATTGTGTGACCACAAGTAGTCCAAAATTAAGGCACCGTTCCTTTATTATGCTACCTGAGTTGAATAACTTTTCATTTAGAGTGCTTCTTGCAGAAAGTGTGTACACGGACTTCATTTTTTATATTATAAAATTTCCTTTTAAATGCGGCTAAAATGACTCCGTTAATTAAGTGATTTTACATGACCTTTTCACATAGATATAATTCCTGAAGTTCTGGTCATAGTTATACCCCAAAAGCCTAACAATCTTCTCAACATATATAAATCTAATGAAAACTAAAAAGTATAGAAGAGAATCAAACTAATCCAAATTACACCGGTATAAAGTAAATATACAGTAAAAAGCCTGATACCTAAGTGCCATTTTCTTAAAAGCCTCTGGGATGCTTATTCAAAATACAGGTTTCTTGGCCTCACCGAGGACCACTGGATCAGAATGTCCTCGGGTAAATTCCCATTTCTCTTAAGCACACTCCACTCCTACCCCTCCCCCTACCAGCACGGGACTGAACAACTGAATCCTGGGAGGTGTGGACAACCAAAACCCTGAACGTTGTATCCTTACTCCCCATGTGTGGACAGCAAGTTGCATAAGAGTTCTGGTTTATAAAAGCATGTAAGTTGGGATTTATTTTTCTCACACACACTATGTCGGCCTGTGAGTGTCTATTGGCTTTGCTCCAACAGTGCTGTGGTGCCAGGGGCAGTGTCTATAGGTCCCCTGCATCTCGTCCTCAGGACTGTCACCTTCCACTAGGAAACACTACTCAGCTCACGTTCAAAACACCTGCTGTCACCCTCAGAGGGTGCAGCCTAAGGACATGCACAGTCATCAGGGTATTAGCATGGTTCTGTTGGCCTCTTTCTGACGTCTCTGTTAAGCTGTCCACCTCTGACTGTATCACCCGTAGCTGTTAGGCTACACTAATAGCTGATTAATTGCTCTATTCTTTTCTTTAAAATTTTTTTTAACATTTATTTTTGAGAGAGAGAGAGAGAGGAAGATGGAGCACAAGCGGGGAAGGAGGAGAGAGAGAGACAGAGAGAGAGAGAGAGAGACAGCATCTGAAGCAGGCTACAGGCTCCAAGCTGTCAGTACAGAACCCAACAAAGGGTTTGAACCCACAACCCGTGAAATCATGACCCAAGCTAAAGTCAGACACATAATGAACAGAGCCACCCGGGCACCCCAAATTGCTCTATTCTTTTCAATGATGCCGTGGGCATAAATTTCTTTAAGGTCTGTGATCCTCTGTAGGGATATTTTTTGAGGCTAGTATTTGAATTTTTCTTAAGTTTATTTTATTTGGGGGGGGGTGGGTAGAAGAGGAGAGAGAGAGAATCCCAAGCAGGCTCCACGCTCAGCACAGAGCCCAATGTGGTGCTGGATCCCACGACTGTGAGATGATGACCTGAGCTGCTATCAAGAGGCTGATGCTTAACCGAATGAGCCACCCATGCATTCAGAGGCCAATATTTGAATTTTGTTCTCGCTCCGGGAGAACGTTCTTTTTCCTCTTTCTTTTTCTTTTGGGTATCTCTGATAAAGTAGACGGCCTTCAATTTAGCTTGTTGTTCTAGTGCAACTACCGGTGTCCTCTTAGTAACTTTCCATAAAAATCTCCATTGTTTTAGAAGTGCCCTGGTGGCTCAGTCGGGTAAGTGTCAGACTCTTGGTTTAGGCTCAGGTCATGGTTTGTGAGTTTGAGGTGACTCAGGTCTCATGGTTCATGAATTTGAGCCCTACATCGGGCTCTTAACTGTCAGCACGGAGCCTGCTTAGGATTCTCTCTCTCCCTCTCTCTCTCGGCCCCTCCCCAGCTTGTGCATGCTCTTTACCTCTCTAAAAATAAACTTAAAAAATATATCTCCATTGCTTTTTAAAGCAACTTTAGGTTTGAATACCACTCGCTCAACTGCAAACAACGTCTGTTTCTTCGGGTAAAGCTTCAGAGCTCTGACCTGCCTCTCTCTCTTTGCAAAATCTCTGAGCCACTGCTCTTGAGATGGGACACTCCTGGTTTATGAGCAGGATGCTGGGTGGAGGCAGTAAGCTTAGGTTACCTTAGCTTGCCTCTCTCAGCTTTGAACCTCCCGGTACGAATGATCTAGGGGAAAGGTGATTAGGACCTGCCAGGCCTAGAGTAGAAACTTTGCCCTATAAGTGGGGGACAGGTCAAAGAAAGCCCCAACCTTCTAGGCTTGCTTGGAATTTAGTCTCTGAAACATGGATCTGGGAATACAATATGAAATCCTGGCATCCTGTTCCTCCCAAAAGATGTCATCGCCCTTGACTAGGAACTGTGAGGAGTTGTTAACTACATTCTTAACCACATTCACCTGAGGAGTGGAATGTCCCTCTTGCAGAGCTGGATGCGGAGGAAAGAAGCAGGTCAGGTCAAGTGACACAGACTCTGTTCTAACCAAGATATGGTAGATTTTTTTTTTTTTGAAAAGATGTTTCTTCGTTTTCTATAAAGCCTTAACACAATTTCCAGAGACTGTGTGTGTGTGTGTGTGTAACTAATATTCATGAGTTATGGTTGTATTGCTGGGGACACATCTGTGGAGCTACTCACACTGCCATTTTGGAAGTCATCTCTTTTCTTGATTCTTTAGACCTGTTAATTTGTTAAATTACAGAATTTGCATCTCCATCTGTGGTTATTAGTTGCCAGTTTTTCTCATTTGTCTTCTTATAACAGTTGCAGTGTATTATTGTGGCATGAAGGTTTAAAATGAAATTGTTCAATTATTTCCTCTTTATTAGATTTTGAATCTTAGTTGGAAAGATAGTCTCCACTCCCATGTTATAAAATAATTCACTCATTTTCCCCTAGTACTTGTATGATTTAATTTGTACATTTAGATTTCCAAACATTTTTAGTTTCTTGAAGTGGGTCGTGTGAGGTATAATTTCTAAATTACCTTGTTCTAAGTGGCCACTTAGGTGTTCCAAACTAATGACTAAAAATTCCATCTTCTTCTCAGTACTTGAGATTGCACATTTTCCACATAGATTTTAGTTGGTTTTAGATTCCATTCTGTTTTCCTGGTGTATCAGTCTATTTATGAGCTATACTCTTTTTCTTTTTCTTGAATATTTGTTTCTGAGAGAGAGAGAAAAAAACGTGAGTGGGGGAGGGGCAGAGAGTGGGGGACAGAGCATCTAAAGTGGGCTCTGGGCTAAGAGCAGATGCTGGGCTCGAACTTATATAAACCATAAGATCAGGGCTTGAGCCAAAGTCCAATGCTCAACTGACTGAGCCACCCAGGCACCCCTGTGAGCTAAACTCTTAACTCTAAAGGTTTTATGTTTTAAAATGGTTAGCCCTTTCAACTCAATTATTCTAATTTTCCAGGGTTTTCTGGAAGGTTCTTATTTATTTATTTTAAAATTTTATTAATTCTAGAATTAGCTTATATAGCTCCGGGCCAAGAAAATAAAGTTAAACTGTTTGGAATGTGTGACCACATTTACACATTAACTTTAGAACTACATCTTTTGATTGAGTTATTACAGAAACAGCAGCACTAAATATCCAAAAATATTTTAACAATACACATGAAAAGTCTAAATGAGGAAAAATCTAAGATGCCACTGAGAAGCAGGAAAAAATGAGTTCAATCAAATGGGCAGACCTTCTATAATTTTGAATACAGTAAGTGGCGATTTTCTCTTCTAACATACTTTATGCATTGTTGTTTTTGGTCTATAAAAGGGCAATTGACTTTTGTGTTTTAACTTCATAACCTGCTAAATGACTGATTCTTTTGCTGTTTGTATTCATTTTTTCCACTGTCTGTCTTTGGTTTTCAAGGTATACTATTATAAAATCTATAGATGAAAATATTTTTTTCCTTTCTTGTAACTGTTATGCCTCAAATTATTGATCTTGTCTGAAGGACTGGCTAATTCTTCCAAAATAATAATTAGTAGTAATGGATAGTTCAGTATCTCTTGCCTTGTTCATGATGTTAGTGAGAATGTGAATGATGTTTCCATCTTAATTAAGACGCTGGTGCTGATTTGTCTTCGTTTTCCTGGAATAAGTCCCACTTAGCCATGATGCATCTTTTTTATGGTACTGTTGAATTCTATTCACTAATGATTTTTTAGAACCTTCATCAATATCTGTGTGATTAATTGGTGATTTGGTCATGCAACTGTTGTTGCAACCATCGTCAGATTCGGGGACCCCCTTCATAAAATTAATCTGAACGCTTTCCTTATTTCATAAACCCTGGAACAGTGTAAGCAGCAATAGCAATATTTGTTCTTTGAAGGTTTGATAGAAGTCTCTGTGACAGCATGAGTGAGGTCCTTTCTGGGGTATGACACTTGGATATAGTTCTCTACTTCTTCTAAGGACACTGAAATTCAAACTTTCCCTTCTTCCTGGGGTTGGTTTTGGCAATTTTGTTTTCCCAGAAATTCAGCTTTGTGCATCTAAGTTTTCAAACTGATTTACAAAGAATTGTGTAAAGTCTTCTCTTACGAATTTATATTTTCCCCGGCCAGTTTTTATTTTATGTATTTGTGTTTCTTTCCTTTCTTGATTGTGTTAGATACTTATTTGTCTTTTAGGTTGTCTATTAGTTCAAGACACCAGCTTGTGTACTTATGTATGTTACATTTTTCTTGTTTTCTGATTTGTTAATTTCTGCTTGTATCCTTCTTACTTTATTCTTTCTTTGTATTTATTTTTTTTTCTTCTCTATGAAGTGGATCTCTCCACTTATATTTGTATTAAAAGCCACAAATTTGTCTTTGAACATTGTTTTAATTGATTCTACAGATTCTCTTTTGTATAGTTTTAATAATTTCTAAAAGAAATCCCCTCAATTTTAATTTGTACTTCCCTTTGATTCAAGAGATGTTTATGAGGAAGTTTGAAAATTATGCATCTAGGGGCGCCTGGATGTCTCAGTCCGTTAAACATCTGACTTCGGCTCAGGTCATGATCTGATGGTTGGTGAGTTCCAGCCCTGCATCGGGCTCTCTGCTGTCAGCACAAAGCCTGCTTCAGATCCTCTGTCTCCCCTCTCTCTGCACCTAGCCCACTCTCTTTCTCTCTCAAAAATAAATAAACATTAAAAAAATAATAAAATAAAATTCTGGTTATAAAGACTTTCCACCCTCTTTAAAAATTAATTTCTACTTTCATGTATCATGATCAGTGAATATTGCTTGCATTGTTTTTAATGAAACATATTCAGATTTGGTTTATTATTTTTTTTAAGTTTACTTGTTTTTGAGAGAGAATGTACATGCGTGTGTGTGCAGCAGGGAAGGGGAGAGAGAGAGGGAGAGAGAGAATCTCAAGCAGTCTCTGCACTGTCAGCACAGAGCAGATGCGGGGCTCAATCCCATGAACTGTGAGACCATGACCTGAGCTGAGGTCAAGAGCCAGACACTCAACCTTCTGAGCCACCCAGGCACCCCTTGCCTATTTTTATATGTTAAAATTTGCATATCCTTCTTTATTAAGTTTTGTTCCAATTACTTACTCGTCTTAGCTTGCCAATATTTTGCTCAAGTCTCTTCTTATTGGTGGGATTCTGATTTTTTGCTATGTCATTTGTTATTAGTATCTATTGCTGTTATTTTTTTATTAACATTCAGAAATGTTTCATATACTCATTGCAAAATTATGAATTTACTAAACACCGTAATTCTGCAACATGCCAGGCAATTCAAATCTACAGAGAGGAGCACCATTGCCCCTCACATACCCATCACCTAGCTTTAATAGTTCTTCACTCAAGGTAAGTACCGTTCCATTTATACACTTCTACCAGCCCTCCACCTGTTTTCCCTGCATTATTTCGAAGGAAATAATAAAATAAAATTGCCAAATTTTCTTCTTTTTCCATGCTTTCAAACAGGTTAACACTAAGATTATCTAATCTTTAAAAGTTTGTCAGGATTCCCCTCAAAACCATCTGGGTCTAGTGCTTTTTCGTTGTTGTTGTTAGCCATGTCTCCTATTTCTTCTTTGGTAATTGTTCTGAGGTCAGATTTGGTGGGCTGCACTTTTTCTAAAAGACCATGTGTTTCATCTAATTTTTCACACATATACAAACAGTATTATAAAGCATGTTTCTTTTGATTTTAAAAAGTCCTCTATTTTATGGTTAATTCCCTTTATATATTTCAATATTATAAACTTTTGTTCTTCTGCTTCTTAAAAGCCACTATTATGAATGAAAAGATAATAAGCTTTAGACCAGGAGAAACATTTGTAAGCAATATATATGATGCATTCAAATATGCACATAACTATGAAAATAATAATAAAACAAGCAGTCTAGTAAGAAAAAATGAACAAAAATTTTGGACAGGTCCACAAAAAATATATGTGAATATCAAATAAGCACACTAAAAGAGTCTCCATATCATTAGTCACCAAGAATCGGAGTGGTGCATGGATGGCTCAGTCATTTGAGTGTCCAACTCTTGATTTTGGCTTAGGTCATGGTGCCATGACCCTTGCACTCATGTCCTTCAGTTGGTGGATGGATTTTTTTTTAAATGTGGCAAATATAATGAAATAATAAAATGAAATTAATGAAATACTTCTTAGGGATTCAAAACAAATGAACAATTGATACATACCAGAAGGATGAATCTCAGATATGCTTTGATAGGTAAAAGAAGCCAGACTTAAAAAGCTATGTGCTGATAATTCTGTTTGTATGATGATGATCTGGAATAGATACACTAGAAGGAAGGAGATGAGGTCATTGGTGACCAGGTTAGGGGACTGGGAGAAGAGGTGACTATGTGAGGAGCTCATGGGGGGATGATGGAATGTTCTGTATCCTGATTGTCATAGTACTTGCACAACTCGATGCACTTGTCAAGAGTCATAAAACCATGCATCAGTAAGAGATTATATTCACTGTATGCAAATATAAAAATAAAAATAAAGTGGATAGGTATCAGGATGGTATAAAGGTAAAAACAAATTCAAGGAAAACAAAATAAATACATCAGATATCCCATTTTTTGCTACGAAATTGCTCTTACTCCTTCACACCCCTCTGTGTGCCAGCAGGCTGACCTTTTTAGGCAACATCAACATACTCCCTTTCCAACAGTCTTTTGGTGGGCACAGCCACATGGGACCCCCCATCATGAGATCAGAGGAGTGAAGAAGGCAATGTTAGGGTATTGATTCTCCTGGCTCCTTCCCTGTGGGACTGCTTCGGGCTGGCTGTGATCTTCCACAAATCACAAAAATTCTTCTGGTCATCCTAGCAACATGAATCTCCCCTTTCACTTTCCGGCATTCACTTCTTCCTCTGATCCTTTTTGATCTAGCCAAGGTAACAATTCCCACTGATACTAGCCCTAGGGGATTACCTCACAGAGGTAAGAGGTTTCCTTACCTCTGTCCATACTTCTGTAAACATTCTTCTATTAAAACCTTTCAAATCATCCAATTTAAATTTGCCATCCGTTCCATGCAGAGATCCTAACTAATAATATAGTGAATTAAGACTCACGAGAATAAATGTTCTGGGGACAGCAAGGAGGCCAGCTTCACTGCATTAAGAAGCTAAAATTTGAATAACTGAGAAATAAGGTAAAATGCACAGAGTGAGGCCATAATCAGCAAGGTCACAATATCTAAAACTAGGTTACTCTTAATTATGTGGGGAAAAATGAAACCATTGGAAACTTCTGAACAGCAAATGCATATTATTAAAGTAATACTTAATAAAGATCAGCTGTATGCAAGATGGATTGGAGTGGAAAACATGAAGTTTGGGCGAACAATTAAAAGAATGATATATGACACGTAAGGCGAAGGAAGCTACACAATCATTATGCAGTGGAAATGACAAGCATAGAAAATTAGACCTTGGGAAGTAAGTGGATACAGGACAAGAAAGAATAAGAGGAGCCAAAGATGACTTTGCAGTCAAAGTCTGGGTGACTGGAAGAATAATGACGTTATTAAAGGGTGACATTTGTTGGGAGTACAGACTGATTTGCAAAGGAAGATGATGCTTTAGAGGTAAGGAACTCACCCCCTCATACCACCATTTCAGGAATTTGCTCTGGGTGGTGAATTTGATTTCAGCTTTGAATTTTTTTTTTCTGCCTACATTAAAGGAAAATCTCAAGTTGTTAATCCCCACTGAGAACCAGCAAATGGCTCAATGTGAAGAATTTATGGAGTCTGATTCCACAGACCACTGGGAAGAGAGGCTCCAATCCCAGGAACAAGGCAACATACTAATTTCTGTGACTCAACTCAACAGGTCAGACAGATTGATGGTTGGACTCAGGCAAAAGTTACTTTGCATTGAATTGGGAAAATGGAAAAACTGTCCAAACCGAAGGAAACACTGAGAATGGAGCTTATCTAGGAGAAGCTGTACCACACACAGGGGTAAAGGTGAGGGGAATCATTATGCCAGACAATTTACTTACTTAGCAGTTTACCAGGCTAAGGCTAATCACCGCAGTGAAATTACTTAGCCTGGGAGGGGGTGATATTTGGATTCGAAGGCCACAGACGTGCATGGTGTCATTCCTGTTCCAGTTCTTGCTCTGGCTGGCAGTGAGCTATGTTTGGTGCAGTGTGGGGGAACCCAGCCATGCTGATCACACTACTGAATCTGACATCTGAGGAACACAGTTTAATAGTAAGCTTAGGTTCCCTGTGTAGTTACTGATACTCTTGCTGCAGACGTGAAGTCTGGCTTGAGAACTGGGGCCCGGGAGGAGATGCAGACAGAACTCAAGCAAGAGAAAGGAAGCTGCAGACGGAATACACCCCAGACGCAGAGTTGTGCAGACGTCAGCGCTTTTTCTTCCCTTCGGTCTCATATAGAATCTAACGCAATATTGGATTCACAGAAGATGCTCATTAAATAAATGTTGAATAGGAGTGGTACGAACTTGTGAGACCCAACCAAGATACTTAGGTTTTGAACAATCCGATTTGCTTCCAGAATCATGAAGTGGAATTCTCAAATACGTAAGGGTAAATAAATGTCTTCTAGATAAGGGGTAAGAGCTGATATGACAAGACAGTATGTATACAGCTCAACAAAAACTGAAGGAATAAGGAGGGATAGGCAGACTGAAGTCACTACTCTCTATTTTTCAAAGAAATCCCCGTGGGGATGAAGCTTTGAGTTAAGAGGGCATATCAGAGATGTTTCAGCAAATCAGTGGTTTCTCAAATTGAAACTGAAACAAGTATAATGCGGATCTGTTCACACATACCTAACTGATAAATTTCTTCCATCTCAAAAGATTAAGAATAGATATTAAAGAGGCATTTCAATGACTGGTTTAAATTCCACACTGCCAAATGAGTAAGGGCACTGTAACAAAAAGTACATGTGAAGATCATCCTACAAAGAACATTGCAGAATCATCTCTTCCTTGGATACGCTTCTCCAACGGTGTTTGCCAGTGGCCAGAACTTCATGATTCAATGTTGACAGTAAAATCTTGAGTTTACATTTTTATCATTGAGTCAGAAGGCTCAGAAGAATCACTAATAGGTGCTGTAAAAGAAACCTATCCAAAAACCCTACCTGCATTTCCAGAATCCCTTGGTAGTTTATTAGGAAGCATCCATATCTGTGATGCTGGATTTTTCAACTGTAAAAGAGATCTTTGTCTTTAGGTTTTTTTTCATTGTCTCTGTCTAGGAGGATTGAAGTAATAGTACTTAGTTTACTGGGGCTGAGCCCCAGAAAAATTAATAAAAGAATACTCATTAAAACATATTTATTAGTTATCTCTAATATGCCATAAATGGATTTACAAGTATTCCTGACAATAGGTGCTATTCCTGCCATTTCAGTTATGATGGAAAACATTAATGTGCCCAGAATATACTGCATACCTTAAGGGCAAAATCACTCTCACTCGTTCTTAATTTTACTGATACAAACACTGAGGCCTGGCTGTGAAGTGCTCAAAGTCACAGAACAATACTACTGCAAACAATAAACTCACACAAAACTCAACTGTGCAACCTCATTTTCATGAAATATACATCAAGAAATCATTTTTATTTTCACATCACCAATGATAGCAAACAATGTAGCTACATTAAGGTATTTATAAGAATCACTATAAAATGCAATGGAGTAACCCCTCCCAATACCAATATGTTTTAGTAGACGGTGAGGGACATTTTAAGTGGACGGGTAGACAGGTATTTATTAAGTTCTTGGTATTTTATTAAATTATTAAAATCACAAAAGCTCTAACAAGTGCTTCCCAGCAGAGAAAGAATACATAAAGAAACCTAACTGAAGGGGCATTTCATTTAAAAAACAATATGCATTATATGATTTAAAAGTTTATTAATTAAAATCTGAATGGGTTCTTTTCTTCAGGCTTAGAGAAGAGTAGAAGTTCCCTTGGGAAATTTTCTCAGCTTTCCTCAAGGCTAAAGAACTTGGTTTTATATAGATTAATAACCTTAGAATTTTATCCTCAAAGAAATGTTTAATAGCCTGATGGATTATGGTATAGTGCAGATGATTTCTATAAAATGTTATCTTTTACTTGTTTTCAGCACAGCAAAAAGGGACCTCATAAAATCATAGTCTCCCTTCCTCAATGTAGTTTCCATTACTCTCTGAGTTTATCAAGAAGAGTAATGATGCTCTGATTAAAAAAGGAACACCAGTGCTGCTGGAGTCGGGCCTCACCAAGGGCAGGCCTGCACATCATTCTTTTGCTCATTTTCCCAGCAACTGTGACGGAGAACAATGGTGAAACACCTCAGATTATGACAACTGTGTAAGGGCGGCTGTGTGTCTTCAGTTCCTCAGGAAACATTGACAAAATGTTTCTAAACGCTGCCTTGCATATACTTATCAGTCTTCTGTTTTTCCTCTCTGTAAATATGTAGAAATATGCTAAAAGAGGCAAAGTCTATCAGCCTCCTGCCCATCAGCCCAGAGTCACTATCCCATTAGTGTGATTCTAAGATCTAAACAGAAAGGGCAGCATAAGAAATGTGATATATTCTGTATTTCTTCAACTTCCCCATCCTCACTATCACTCCTCTGGTTCAGTTTCTTACCACAGCTAAGCTGCTTTCTTGCAAAGGTCTTCCAGGCGATTTGCTTGCTTCCTAATTCATTCTTCACTTCAGGTCAGCACTCTACTCTCTCACTGCCAGAATTTCTAAACCTTTTAGGTTGTTGACCCTCTCAACCCCATTCCCATACATCCCTCCCAACCGCGTAGAATATCCTCCGCCCCCTTTCAAATCTCTTTAGACTTTATTTTCCCCGTCATCCTATTTTTCTGAACTTTGTGTTATTTCCTGTCCAAGTTATGTCAGGTGATTTGATGAGAGTGCTTCATTGATAAAACCTGGTAAGTTTCCAGTGGGTTCAAGATAATTCATCCTGCAGAAATATTCATGTGAATCAGTTTTAAAACACTGGAATTTCTTATCTGTCTCTTTTTAATCTTTAATGATATTTCTTTCACATTATTCCAATGAGACAATTTCTGGTAGTTTTAAAGGCTAACATCTTATATATTTTTAATCACCTTAAGCATATAAAAGGCAATTTGACTATTCACAATGTATTGTCAGAGTATTTTTGGACACTGGAAACATTTCTTGGCAAAGGCAGTGCACTGTTTCCTGAATTGACATTGATCTTCCTTTTAACACACCATGACTAATGTAAAAGTTTGTGAATATTTTCTACATGTTGGTTCTACATATGACCACAAGAAATTATATAAGTGCAGAATTAGTCACATGGTTCTGTTGTTTAGGATCTACATGTGGAAATGGTCCATATGTGAATGATTGGTCCTGAATGATTTATGGAGAATATGAGGTGATATAAATCCTATTGATATTATTGGTTCCGACTTAAGACACATGAGGTGTACAAAACTGAATCTGAGCAGAAACTGGTTTTTCTACTCTCTTTACCATTTTTTTTTCTCATCAAAGCAAAACTTGGAAAGCCATACATATTCAACACTATACAATTTGGTGTTCAAAGCCACTTTGTCCCAGAGCATGTACTATGCTAAATGGTATCTGTATATAGTCCTTTATTCAAACTCTTAGGACCAGGTGTGCTTCTGAATGCAGAACTATGCATATTTTAGGAAAGCAAAACAGTGCATGCATCTTCCATTAAAAAAGACTCCCAGAGGAACCCTGAGCAATATCCTATAATCAAACACATTAGTGTGTCAGCAGTGAAAATCATGACTATTCACTTAGGAATAATGAACTTTATAAATGGCCTCTTCTCAAGATAGACAAGGTTTTGCAGCCAAATGAGTAATAAAGACAATTTTAATTTTTTCAGCTTTTGTGGATTTCAGAATTGTAGATCGAGGCTTTTGGACCTGTGATGTTTAATGAAAAGTAGAACATAGATTCTGCTCTCAAAGAACCCAACAAGTGTTAATATTTAGCTAGTTCACACTGGTAGACCCAATACTGGTGGTAAAATATTAAAATACTTTTTTTCCAGTGATTAAGTGGCCATTGTCCCAAGCCACTCAAGGACTCTCCCTTCCAACCCATGCATCTCCTGAATGCCTAGTGCTTCTCCTGCACCTACCATGACCCAACTACGGAAAGAATAACTTTGGCTCCATGGCCAACCTCTGTGTGGTTGGTGGGTGTCTGAACCATACCAACTGTTCAAAATTTTGAATATCACTCCTGAAATCACAGGATATTACTGAATTTTGACAGAGCCAGAGAATTCTGACAGAATGAGAAGAGGTTGAGAGAACTAAGGAGTCCTACTTCCTTTTACTTTTAACTTTTATAGATCAGAGGTTTGGGTAACCAAAAAGCCAGTGAAATCATCCACAATCCTGTTTCTACTGTCCAACAAGGACAGCCAGTCCCCAAGAGAGCAAGCAGGGAAGGGGTGACCCCAGGAAAAGATTGTCTTCCATGATCTCTCATCAGTGGCTTTCATAATTATATTCATTATATTTACCTCAGATGTAGGAAATTCCATATATGCTCATTGATATTTTTTTTCAACAGATGTGAATTTTCAGCATGGCGCCATTGAAAGAGAACACGATTTGATGAAAGACCTATTGTTAAGAACCTCTCCTTTACTTTTTAGAAATAATATCCCTGAGCAAATTCCAACCTCGCTGAGTGTTATTTGTATTTTTCATCTATAAAACGAGTATAATAGTTCCTTTCTGATGCCAGGATGTTTGTAAATATTTATGAGATGGTATATATTGCTACACTAATACAAGACATTACCATTTGTTTCTTTATCAGATTGAAAGTGACTCTTTTAGATTCCTGTTGGGTTTTTTTCACTGAATTTGATCAGCCCTGATGGTCATGCTTCAGAATGAGATATATTGATCTGTCCCTACCCTGCCCAACTGGCCAGAGGTCACAGTGTTGAGTGGATACTAATTAAGACTTTCATTAAAAAATGCTGCCACCTCTGATTTAGTGTGACAGGCAGTACAACAGAGTTGCTAAGAGCATGGGAATATGATTGCCTCGGTTTAAATCCCAGCACTGGCACTTACTAGCTTAAGCAAGTTACTTAATCTCTTTGTTTTTCAATTTCCTCATTGCTTAAATGAGGATAATAACTGTTTCTATCTCATAATCTTGATATAACACTGAAGTGATTTAGTGAATGCAAACCACCTACTACTGTGCCGAGCAGAGAGTAAGCTTTAAGTGCTGACCATGGCTGGAAGGACACCTGCCTCCAGGAGGAGCCCTTGCCACAGTTACTGCAGACTTGTTAACTGCTGGCCAGCCTGTAGAGGCTGCTCTCGACTCAGTTTCTCCGGGGCCATGCAATCAAAGCAACTCAACTCCTT
This sequence comes from Panthera onca, assembly GCF_046562875.1. Lineage (NCBI taxonomy): Eukaryota > Metazoa > Chordata > Mammalia > Carnivora > Felidae > Panthera > Panthera onca. The sequence continues at coordinate 13,642,194 of NC_138356.1, read as the reverse complement.
ATCAGACCTTTCTCATGGTCACTGCCATTGCTGCTGCCATCCTTCTCCTTCCTTTTCTCCTCCTCCGCATCATCCTACCCTCCTTCCCCTCCTCTTCCTTTTCCTAAAATTCACCTGTAATGCACGTCTCTTAGTACTGTAAGAGCCAAGGGCACTTGGCTCACGATGGGCTCACGATGGGCCACTCTGACATGAAGATTATTCTGAGCTGAAGGCAATCGAGACCCTACCTATTCAAGAGAAACTCTTGCCACTCCCTTAACTACACAGAAGGATGCAAATTGAGGACTTTCCCAGAATAATTAGCAGAGAGACATTTTGTCTGAGTGACCTATCTATATGGCAGGGCAAACATCTAATTACCAAACATCTTCTCTTTTTCCTATTGCTCTGTGAAGTACATTCCTTTCCCCTGAAGTCCCTTTTCCTGATTTCAGGATGACGTATAGACCTCATTTTGCCTGTCTTGGCAATTTCCATGTCTGCTTGGATTCCCCATACACACTCTATTAAATTTGATTTCCTCCTGTTAATCTAATGTCAATTTGACTCTTAGTCCAGCTAAAAGGATCGTTAGAGGGGACAGGAAGTCTTCCTCCCTGACAGTACAAAAACATGTTATTAGTTTTTGCTCTTCCACCGCTAAACTTCCCATGCCTAAATTATTCTACTGCATCTTGATAATACTGAAATAGTTCATCACACACACACACACACACACACACACACACACACACACACGGTCTCCATTTTGTTATCATTATGTCACATTGTAGCTTATCCTCATTGGGCATTTCTGTTCTTATTCCTTTACACATCCAACATTCTATTTTTTTTATTTTTTTTAATTTTTTGAATGTTTATTTTTGAGAGAGAGAGAGTGAGAGTGGGGGGGAGGGTTCAGAGAGAGAAGGAGGCACAGAATCCAAAGCAGGCTCCAGGCTGCCCAACATGGGGCTTGAACCCACAAACCGTGAGATCATGACCTGAGCCAAAGTTGGACACTTAACCGATTGAGCTACCCAGGTGCCCCTAACACTGTGACCCATTTTAATCCTTATCAGAACTCTGAAGTACACTCCACCAAATCAATGTGTCATCCTTTCCACTGGTTTCTCCACCAGCCAGAAGTTTAGCTATGTTTATTAGCCTGTGTCACAGCTTGCTGACAGTCTTTAATTTTCTATCCTATTTTCTAATGCCTATTCCTAAGTATGCCACTTCAAATAAATATTGTTCAGGTGACAGTATTTAAATGGCAAGCAAGAATCATCTAAGTTCATGGAGTAAAGATTCTTTATATTAAAAATTATATTTTTATGTTAAAAAAGATTAAGTTTGCAGAACATCCCCTACAGAGGTTTTTCCCATATCTACAATTTAAGCCAAAACCTTAGATAACTAACTGCATTTTAGGATAATATACAAACTCAGTAGCAAAATTTATTACGCTTGCTAACTTGACCTTGTATTAGGAACTTGTTTAACTATCTGAACTTTGAGAAAAGAATAACCGTGAGGCATGCAAGAAAGAGTAATTCAATTCTTGTTTCTTCTTTTTTTTGATTTCTCCAGTGGCATCTTAAGTAACAATGCTTCCTTTTGATCAGGTTCCCTAGCAAAGAGAGATTAAAATAAAAGTATATGTGCTAACATTTGACAGATTTAGCCATCATAAGGCAATGTGATGATGGAAGCAGAAAGTAGGGCAAGTCAGCCGAGAGCCAAGGAATGCCATAGCCTCTAGAAACTGGAAGAAGAAGCCAGGAACTGATTCTCCCCTAAAGCCTCCAGGGGGAACTAGATCTGATGAGTCCTTGCTTTTAGCCCAGTAAACCTAAGGTTATTCCTCTGACCTCCACAAACATAAGAGGATAAATAGGTGTTGTTTTAAACCATTAAGTGTGTAGTAATTCGTTACAGCAGCAATAAGAAACTGGTATATATTTTGGTACCAGAAGTGGGATGCTGCCATAACAAATACCTAAATCATCATAAAACAGAATTTTGGTAGGAATGTGAAAATTAAAGGTGCTGCTGGTGAGAATTCAGAGGACATGAGGAGCATGTTACTGGCAACTGGAGGAAAGGAGATCCTTGCTACATAGCAGCAGGAATCTTAGCTGAATTGTGTCACGTAGTTATGCACAAAACAGAACATGATGGATATTACCTGAGCAAAGTTTTGAAGATATGGCCTGATTTCTTCATGTTGACTATAGTTCAAATTTGGGAGAAAGAGAGAAATTGAGGGTAGAACTAACAAGCAAAAAAGAATCTGGATTTGATAATTTGCAAAATTCTCAGCCTAACTGGATTGCAAATGACGCTAAAATTAGGAGACTCACTGTCAGAAAAGAATGGTCTGGGGGCACCTGGGTGGCTCAGTCGGTTAAGCGTCTAACTCTTGGTTCGATTCGGGTCATGATCTCATGTTAGTGAGTTCCAGCCCCACATCGGGCTTTGCACTGATGGTGTGGAGCCTGCCTGGGATTCTCTCTCTCTCCCTCTCTCTGCCCCTCCCATACTCTCTCTTTCTTTCACAATAAATAAATTAACTTTAAAAAATTACAAAAGAAAAGAATGCTCTGGAGAGAAAGCCGGGGATGTGCCTAGACTACCTTTTGCCAGTTCCTGGGAAGAATCAAAAGGTCAAAGTATTCAGTCACACAAAAAATTATTTTAAAAGATAAAGCATATGAATCATGGATCCTCTCAGCCATATCAGCAGAAGCCAGGAATAGACATGAAATTATTCGGTAAAGACCTTTGAATGAACTTTTGTCTAGTGGAGTGAATACCTGTGATATATGTTGGAAATCCACAAGGTTTTTGCAAATGTTGTATCAGCAGAAACATCTCCAGCTTGGATTGACAGGGAAGAGAGGGTGAAATCAAAGAAAGCTGTTGGATTCTATAGATAGGAGCCAGGCTGGTGTAACTACTCAGCTACAAATATGCTCCTCTTCATTAAAAAGGAAGAAGGACTCAGAGGGTTCCTGTGGAGGCCCAGAGGACAGAACCTCAGTCCTAGAGGGTGGATCCAGGGGCCAAGAGCCAGGAGCCACAGAGGATTCTTCTCAGACCTGTAAACTGATGGAGGTTTTCATCTCCCAGCTGGATCCCAAAACTGCTTGAGAATAGTGACTTCTTTATTCCTTCCATTTTCTCCCTTTTGGGAAAGGAACTGGATAATTTATTCTTAAATGTTTGGTATAATTCATCAGTGAATCCATCTGGACCTGGCGCTTTCTGTTTTGCAAGGTTACCAATTACGGATTTAATTTCTCTACTGGATATAGGCCTTTCAGACTGTTCCTTCTTGGGTGAGTTTTGGCAGACTGCGTCTTTCAAAAAACTGGTCAATTTCACCTAGAATTTGCCCTGTGACTTCATTTCTCTTCTGGGTCCATGAAGGTCTAAGAAGGATCTTCACCTTTTCCTTGTTTTTAGAAGGGAGCAGTAACTTCTGCACTCCATGCACACTGGGCTGGAAACAGAAATCTCACAGGCTACTTTTTTAAGCAGCATGGTTGAGGTGTGAAAGAATGTAATGAAGACGAAAAATTAAAGAATTTTATTCAGGCAGTTCTGGAGATCTGAGCCACACAAAATAAGCCAACAGAGGGAAGAGGCTGCAAACAGAAGAGGGGGAGCCACGGGGAGAACCAGACAGGAGGGAACACAATCCTGAGCATGGATGAAGTAGCATTCTTGGACTGAGGGGTGAAACAGTCCTCCCTGGAGATCGAGGGTCTGCTACTCATCTGGAGAGGAGTTTAAACATAGAAAGGCTTGGTGTCCATCTCCTCTTAGGTGGACAGCGAAACCAGCAAAATAAGATATGGAAAAGGGCTAATAATATGTGACGGTCAGTAGACAAATGGGACGAATGACACCTGTTAGTCCAAAAACCACAGACATTTTCAATATTCCTCGTCATCATACTTTTTCTGATCTACATATCTGCAAATTTTCTACTCTTCTCTTCCCCCCTCCAAACTACATGACGTTTCATCTTTATTTTTCTCAGTACCAGTCTCCCTCTATATTGCATTATGATACTTTTCAAAAAAATTTTAAGGTAAGTATTAATTGACAGATATGCATTGAGTGTCTACATTGTGCTAGGTAGGCCTCACATCTCTTCTTAAAATGATTGAGATTGGGAACTTCCTCTAATTCATTCTTGATTCCACCAAAGGGTCTGAACCAGGGTTTTATACTTACATAGATAATAGGCAAATATTTAACGTTTAATGGATTAAAAATAAATGAAATTACATTAGTGTTGACATGTTCATTGTTCCATGCATTAAATGGCAGGGATAACAGCTAAAAGGACTCAGCTTTTCTCATGAATCATGTTGTTTAATCCTCATGCAAACTTGTGATGTATATATGGTTATCTCTATTTTACTGTTGAAGAAACATAACTTTCAAAAAGTTAAACAATTTACTCAAAGCTACATAACTAGTAAGGACTCTGCTCTTTGAATAGCCAACTCCAATAGCTTATTTTTTAACCAGCATCTTCTTCAGTCCACAGAGTATACTGCCTGTTCACATAAAACCTTCACTTTTCACCATCAGAACTTGTCAAAAATGCCAAGGTCAAGCATTAAGAAAAAAAGAACTTAGAGGATAAACAAAAAGGAAGACCTTCACCTGAGAATACTTAAGTTGTATAATCGCAATAATGCAGCATTATGAGAAAATAAAAATCCTGAAAAAAGAGTCTCGGTTGGTGAAGTCCCCTTTTGCTCACAAGATACCAACAGACACAGAACCTTGGCTCAGCCTGTCCTTGTCCGCTCAGACATAGTGTGTTTGCTGAGATCAGCATGGAATGCCTGCCTGTGTGCGTAACTCGTCGCCCATACAGCTTTACCACAATTTGTCATGGCTTATATTTTGCTTTCAGTTTTGGCCCTGGTGCTTAGGCTTCTCACTGGTGCCCTGAAGGGCTTTTCCAGGACCATCTGACAACAATCACCTAGGTTGCTGCAGCACAAACACTTTGTGGAGTTGGAGGCACTTGATTGAAAATCACTTACTCCATCCCTGAGAAGTAATATTTTCAGTTTATTTCACACAGACAACACTTTCTCAAATTCAGAGTGGTTGTCTGTTTCCATAGCACAGGTAATTCATTCCAGTTACTTAAGACTGAACTCTAAATCCATGCGCCGTTGGTAATTTAGGACGGATATAAGGAGGAATTTCCTGAGAGCCTTATGGGTTATTAAACACTAAAATGTGCTACAGAAGAAAATTGAAGGACCCTCTTCCTACAAAGGTGTTTAAAAATGGAATCAATGAACATTATCCAGAGTGGGCTAGGGTGAACCCATATGAAGGCAAGGATGTGGGCTAGATGACTTCTCAAGGTCCTTTAACAGGGCTGGCATTCTATGATTCATTTCCTTTAAAATCAATGATCTGTGTTGAGAAAAATTGTATCTTATCAGTATGTGAAGAAATCAAACATAAAATATTCTGGAGGCGATGATAAGCATTTATGGTGTACTAAACCAATCCTGCTGCCTTAGAAGATACTTACCAAGTTTCACTGATTGCAAATGTGGCAGAGATACTATAATCTTAGGGGGGAAAGCTACCAGTTTTTAATGTAGCATTGAAAATTCATGCAGTGAGAATGGAGAAAGTTTTCCAAAATGCTCACCTTCATTTACTGTCTATAGTCAGTAAACAAGAGAGGAGTTAGGAACCTTCTAAAATGTCCCTGCATTCACATTATACATGAACCTGAAGATGTAAATGAGGTTGTACCATGCTATTTTTAAATGGCATATAACCTCTTTATTCTTCCATTTTCATAGACTGTTTAGGCAGTTTTCCATTTAGCATGGCTGTCCTCCAAAATCTGGGGCTCGGGGAAATGAGAATGCATTTTTGTTGTTGAACAATGTTGATTTACTTGCTTGCTGAGCCTCCAAACAAGTCATTTAGCCTAAAGAATAAACATAATGCTGCTTTAACCTTAACCATAAACAAATGAATGAATTGGCAGTAGGTTTTTTGTATTGCACTTCTTCATCTTAAATACCGGAATTGGAAGAGGTGGAAGGACATTTAGGCAGAAACAGTGCAAACAATGTACGTGCATTTACATAGGCTTTGGTACTTGGTGTGACAGAGTACCTTTGTAATTTCATTTCAACTCTTTTTACTTTTGATCATGTGGATGGGTTTAACATTACTGATAATTTCACTGAACTTTGACAGTATTCGTATTTCCGTTTATTTATTAAACAAGTAATTTTTGAGCACTAAATGTGTTCCAGGCACTGTTCTAGCTGCTGACTTTAGTAGTGATGAAAAAGATGAGCCCCTTGTCTTTGTAGATCTTACAATGCACTAGAAGTTACATACGGACAAGATAATCACAACAAAAAAACGTTTCAAATGTGCACATGTGTTTAAACGGGAAAGGCCTGCAGAGTAAAAATTCAGAGGGAATTTGAGGGAGCAAAGGGAAGGGTGCATGGGATGGGATGGGGCTGGAGTTCAGGCACTGAAAGCAATGAGGACACACTGAAGAGAATGTCTGTTCAGGAGACATAACTGAAGGCTATGTATGAGACTGATGATGGAGGACGACAGAGGAGCATGAGACAGTACGAAACTGTTACTATATATAAAAATGCTTGTATACCGGATGTGCTCAACTCAAGTTGAGAATGCCCGGACCTTGGGGTATAAGCCTTTTGGAAATTCATGTCTGACTCATAGTGTGACTTTAGATTATTCAAATAAACATCAAGGGGAGAATAAGATCGAGGCTTTAAATCCCTTAATACTCCTTCTATCAAGGGGTGGGCTCTGTTTCCTGGGTTTTCTTTTTTTGTTTTTTTTTTTTTTTTTTGATTCTGGGCTGATCTGTGACTGACCAATAGAGTGCAGTGGGAATAATGCGATGCCAGTTTGGGGTCAGTCCTTTAAGCAAACTGGCCATTTAGGCCTTTTACCTTACATTCTTTAAGCCACCATAGTAAGAAAACTCAAAACAAAACAAAACACGTGGAGAGGCTTTGAGGCTACACGAAGAGGAAGAGGGGTTCAAGTGAGCTCAATGTTCCCAACATCCCCACTGAGGTGCCAGTGCATGTGAGTAAGGATGATGTGGACCCTTCAGATAAGCACCCCCACCAGCTAAAAATAATACTGATTGATGGCAACTGATGGCCCATAGAGCAAAAGAATCACATAGCTGAACCTTGTCCAAATCAATGACTCAGAATACTGGGGTATCAGTAAATGGTTGTGGTTTCAGGCCACTAAGTTTTTAGGGTACTTTGGTCCAGAGAAATAGGTAATTGGGATAATTTTTGTTTCCCAGGAGTGAGGTGCTGCCATACTGATATCTAAAACCAGTGGCTTTGGGACCCAACAGAAAGAAGCTAGAATGGCCTCAAGGACACTGGCAGTGAAAGCTGGAAGAGCTTTGGGGAGGTTGTTCATGAATACTTGAAAGACAATGAGGAGAACATACTGGAACTGAAGAAAAGGGAACTCTACTTATGTAGTCCCAGAAAGTTCGGCAACACCTATGGCCTGCAGAAATATAGAAGATAAGAAATGTATCTGTGGAACTCATTGATTTAGCTAAGTGGATTTTCAGACAGAATGCTCAAAGGTTGATGATTCTAGCTATGATAAAATAGTCTATTATGAAACATAAAAAAAGAAGTGGCCATTATTTGCTTTTTGAGAATAATTTAGAGAAGATATAGAGTTCCCAGGAAAGTTTTTTCTAGCCAGCAGAAGATTCTCAAAGTAGGAAATGATCCTCAGGCAAAATTCAAATCCAAGTCAGTAAGACTGGGTCTCTGGGAAAGGCTGAGGTCAGGATGAGGCTCAGACCCCTTGTTTCATGCTTTGCAAAGATATAAGGGCATGCCTCACAGATTCTTTCTGTTGGACAATAGCATTTTTAAGAATTTTAAATGCTGTCATTTTTTCCAAGACCCTCACCAGTTGCCCAAGATAGGCCAGTTGCTATCTGGGGAAGTCATGCAAGTATGGCTTTTGTCTAATAAAGTGAAATACAATCTGACATATTAGACACCTACAGAATGTTAAGAGATTTGTACTAAATTAAAACAGACATAGAAAGTACAAAATCAAAGAAAGAAAACTCTGATATCTGTTCTCTTAGCTGTCTATGGAAAGAAAGCAGCCCGAGAAGACTACACAGCTGTGCACCCGGTGCATTTCTCATGGGAAAGGAAGCATGACTCACGTCCCTGAAGGGTGGATCCAAACAACACTGAGAATATTTCCCAGGGGTCAGAGACTGATGACATGTACCTGGCCAGATTCAGAGTCACTATGAATCAGTTACGTGTCTCGTATTTTCCCCCATTTTGAAGGCGAGTGTCTGTGGTGGTTGCCCTGACGGTCTCGTAGTGTATACTGAGCATATGGAGGGCAGATTACTTATCTCTTTAGTTCACAGGTCTTCAGAGCAAGAGGAACCATACTCAAGGAGCCATTCTTGAGGAACTTCATCTAAACCTGGCCCTAATCGTAGAAAACGAGATCGTGGACTTTGAGATGATGACATAATGGGATGAAACTGTGGGCATCTAGCAAGAGGTAAATGAATTCTGCTTGCAGAAGAAACGTGAAGAATTTGTGCCTACAGGAAAGATGGTAGCAGGGGAACCATGCCTCGAATTACTTGAAATTTCCCTTTTGAGAGGTTTGATTCATTTCCCTTCGCACTGAACCTACACTGAACTAGATTCCCTGGAGCATTATGGCACGATGGGATGCAATGATACTATGCTAACTGCAGGCCTAAACTGTAAAGGGACTATACGTTTCTGTCTTCATAGCTTACATCTCTGAGCTGTCTTTATAAATCTGATTTCCCAGTTGAAGACACCACACGGAGAAGATCTAAGACTACATGGAGAAGACGAAGAGCCCCGCTGAGGTCAGCTTTCCAGACATCCCCCTCCAATTCGCAGGCGTGTGAGTAAAGTCAGTGGCCTTTCTGGAACAGTCCAGCTGAATTCCACTGAGAGATGACAAAGTTATACAGGGAAGAACCACCCAGTTAAGCGTGCCCAAATTCTAATCTATAAAGCCACAAGATATAATGGAATGCTTTTTGTTTCAAGCTACTATATTCTGAGGTAATTCTGAGGTAATAGCTGGTGCAGCCCCTTAAGAACTGACTTGGGAGGAACTGAGGATTATGAATGGAATGTGTGTATTTATATCAGTAGAAGCAGTAACTGAAGTAAAGACAGAAGCTTTGATGACTGAAAATAAGGATAAAGGGGTGCCTGGGTGGCTCAGGTCATGATCTCGCAGTTTGTGAGTTCAAGCTCCGCGTTGGGCTCTCTGCTGTCAGCATAGAGCACACTTCGGATCCTCTGTCTCCCTCTCTCTCGGCACCTCCATCGCTCGTGCTCTCTCTTCCTCTCTCTCTCAAAAATAAATAAATATTTAAAAATAAAATAAAATTAAGTACTTGAAAACATAACATTAAAAAAGAAAAGAAAAGATGGGTAGACGTTTAGTGATAGGGCACAATGACCTCAAGGCAACAGGGAATATTGGCTTACAATCCACATAAGCTAATAGCTGACTACTGACAGATCTTTGGCACGCCATATGAGTAATAAATATTGGTTCATATAATGTATGATTGTGTCCATCATTGTAAGAACTTGGAAGCGGCTATGGTCCCAGATGAATCTGAGGAATGAATTAGGTGGCTCTTTGAGTGTTCAGATCCTAAAGACTCACTGCCCTTTTTCCTCAGATTTAGACTTCTCTCAGAGGTTTTCTGACAGATGAAAGTTCTTACTCCATTATATCCATTCATTCAGCAGTATTTATTGTATCATCTGTATATGTACACTCAGTGCGAGGTTCGGTTAGGGATGCGAAGGAAGAGATGTCGTCCCTACACTTTCAAGGGACTTACTGCAGAGTGAAACGGATCAGACAAGGAACTCAAGGAACTCTAATGCAGGAAAAAAAAAAATACTGATTTCTAGCTTTTGGAGAGGGTTGACTGACAATAGGATTTTGGAGTCCAGTCAAGGAGCTTCCTAAGTTTAAGAGGTAAACAATCCACCCCTGAATAGACTAGGGTACCAGACAGGGACAAAACAAAGCAAGAAGCCACTTACTGGAAAAGGTTTTACCAAGGTCTCCGTACAATTTGAAGAAAGATTGTATGCTGAACCTCAGCTTCTTCATTGAGCTTTTAGAACTAGGAACATATTAGAGTCTACATCTCAGAAGAATTGCAAGTAAGTGCCAAATCACTCCAACTAAGAAAATTAGAGGTCTACCTGAGATTAGAACCAGTAATAGTAGGTGAGATATCAGTAATTCCATGAAAATGTTGCTGCCTGAAATTCCAATATAATTCCTGTTGCAAGGGTGGGATAGTGGCTGAGTTGGACATAATTTGTCCATGACTTTATAATAGATGCTGCTACTTAAATCCCAGAGCCACTGCTTTCCTTATTTTCACTCCTGCTCTCTTGTTTTCACTAAATCCTCCTCTTCCTGCAAATTGTGTCCTGTATCACTCAATCCAAAGGACTCATCCCCTGTCTTCCCACCTTCCCCAGCTTCTATGGTTTTTGGGTTGTTCAGTAATATACACACTTTTTTTTTTTAAGTTTTACTTGTTTTAAATGATAGCCCCTCCTCTGTACTCCCGTTCCTAGATTCTCTTACAGCTGTGGTTGATTAGATAAACTGGTTTATCAGTTTTCTCCAAGGAGACATAAGAAAATCTCCACTAGTTAATTAGGATAATCTGTTTCCTTCAAAAAGACATTTCTTAAGCTGCTTCTTCCCTTCTTTCTACCTTGAAAATAGATGTGATGCCTGTAGATGCAGCAGACATCTTGCAACAATGAAGCAACCAGCATGAAAATAAGAAGCCAACACACCAAGGATGACAAAAAAAAAAAAAAAAAAAAAAAAAAAAGGAAAGAAAGATCTGGGTCATTGATGACGTTGTTGAGTTTTCAAATTGGCTGTCAGACCTCTTGTCAAGGACATAATAAACATCCTTACTTAAGCCGCTGTTGGACAGGCTTTCGGATACTTACAGAGGAATGAAATGCTAACTGATGTAGTTATTTTTCATTTCATTAAATACATAATGTAATTGATTATAAGTTATATCATTATTAAATTATATCATTATTTAATATACTGCTGAGCAAGAAAATAAGCAGCAAGTTGCACAAAATGAAATACCTCCTATCACTTATCATTTTTATTTTATACTTCTGGAAAAAACTCTTTTCTATTTAAAAAGACATGGATTTTTATCATTTATTCCATTTGTGAATACATTAAAGAAAATAAGTGGAGTAAATTTCTTAAAGCGTGCCAAAACTTCCTCACATTCAACATAAAACTCTACTGAATAATTTTGTTACTCATAGGCTTCTATTTCCATGGTTCTTTTTCTACATAATATCATTTTTTGTCATCAAGAGTGTAGATGATGCAGTATTTTTTAAGTGAATTCATAAAACAATGAATTCCAATATTTGGGCTCTTGAGCCTGCTTTGCATGTGTCTAGAGCAAATCAATTTTTGGATTTCCACTTCAAGAATATGCCTAAACACTTAAAATTAACAATTTCCAACACCCTCTCCCCATGCTATTGAGTTCCTAGGAGTAATGAGAGTATGGAGTCAAAGAGGAAAGATAAAAGATCTGAATTATTATTATAATTGTAATGTTAGCCACTGGGGAGTATAGTCTGGGAGTTTTTCTAGTATAAAAATGGGCTTTCACTTCCTTTATAGAAATTTAGGAAGTAGAGGTATGTAACTATGGGTTGGTTGATAGACATATTTGCTCACTGAATATGGCAGGCCTAACAGTGGTTAACACAGCTCATGCTTCACCAATTCTATTTGGTGGAAAAGTCACCCAGCGTCTAGACTAGGTTTTACGTGGAGGTCGTGGCAAACCGAGAAGGCAGCTGAGGAGAATTACCATATGCAGTTTTCACATTTGGGTAAATGATAATGAACAATGAAGATAACTGAGGATCTATAATCCTGCAGGACAGAGGAGATTTGGAGGGTCTAATATATTGTGAGGCAGATGGAAAATATCCTGGAGTGAGGAAGGAAGCTGGGCAGAACAGACTGAGGGAAAGCTATTTCCCTTAGAGTAGAATTCGGAATGAGATGATAATGTGTTCTGTTATCAGTGAGGTAGGTCACTAAGACCTATTTCCCTCATGCTTTCCAGCTAACTTTTCAAAGGCAGATGTCTTGTTAAAAATTTATTCTTTCTAATATTCTTAAAGTTTTATTTATTTATTTAGACAGAGGGACAGCGTGAGTGGGGGAGGGGTAGAGGGAGGGGTAGAGAGAGAGGGAGAGAGAGAGAATCCCAAGCAGGCTCTGTGCTGTCAGTGCAGAGCCCGAGACAGGACTCAAACTCACAAAACAATGAGATCATGACCTGAGCCGAAACTGGGAGTTGGATGCTTAACCAACTGAGCCACCCAGGAGCGCCACCCCCCCCCCCAAATTATTCTTTCTAAAACCATAAACAGAACTATTAGAGTAGTCTACCCTCCTTTTAGGACAGCTAAGAGCTAAAGTAAAAGATGAGCCAGGATTGATTTTGCTCTGAAATATCAGACAAGGTCACGCTGCTTTTTTTGGAGATTGTGTTTTGTTTGCTAGGTGATCACACAAAAAAGAAATTGTCTTTATTTCAAAATTACACAACAAAGAACCTTGGCCCTAGCCAATCTCTGCTTAGCATACAGAAGTATAGAAGACATTCCCCAAATCTCATGAATGCTTATTATTTGACTAAACTAATCTAGGAGGGAGGTGCCTTCCCTGAATAGAATTGTCAGCCAAGGTCTTTCTTCTGTTCAATGGCCACCCAGTATATGATTTGTCTTATAACTCGTGATTACACAAGTAAAGACTATGGATTTTAGATTACACATTTTGCTACCAAAAGCATTGGAAAGGGCTAAATACCCATTGAAAACCAAATGAAGGAACCACAACGTTCAACCTGGGGCATGAATTTTTAAATACCTGCTCCTAGTTCGTTTCTGTATATAGAAATTCTATACATAGTCACATTTTAAAACTTAGCATAAATAATAATATGAAGAAATTAAAGAGAATAATGAAAATAAATGAGGCAAAAGAAAGTTTTTAAATTCAAAAGACAAACTTGCTAAGATAAACACAAAAAATAGAATGTATAAAGAAACAAGAAAATTTCACGTAATTGAAAATACACTTTAGAACATTCAATAAAAGCGCTAAAATTTTAAAAGGGACAACAACGTAGTCAGATACAAATAATGTAAATGAATATTATTTGAAAGACTAAAGAACAGCAAATAGACCAAAAAGAAAAAGTTAAATGATTCAATGATAATGGTCTAAGATTTAAATCCATGCATGGAACAGTGGCATGTGTTCTCATAAGAGAAAGCCAGCGAGCACCACATAAAATGACCCTTTATATATATGCAAAAGGCTTTTATTTTCGTATTTTTTAAATGAAGATTCTCCTTATTCAGAAAGTAAGAGTAATCTAACATATGGGTAATTTTTTTTAATTTTGTTTATCATTTATTCAATTTTTGAGAGACACAGCATGAGCAGGGGTGGGGCAGAGAAAGAGAGGGAGACACAGAAGCCGAAGCAGGCTCCAAGCTCCGAGCTTTCAGTACAGAGCCAGATGCGGGGCTCCAACTCATGAACTGTGAGATCATGACCTGAGCTGAAGTCGGACGCTTAACCGGCCGAGCCACCCAGATGTGCCAGTATATGGATAAAATTTTAATGAATTAAAACATTGATCACATTTACAATAGTAAATTATCAGAAACATTTAACTGTAAACAAAGTATTAAAAAAATTTTTTTTTTTAGACACAGACAGAATGTGAGTGGGGGAGGGGCAGAGAGCGAGGGAGACACAGAATCTGAAGCAGGTTCCAGGCTCTGACTCAAACCCATGAACCATGAGATCATGACCTGAGCTAAAGTCCGGCGCTTAACCTACTAAACCACCCAGGCGTCCCATCAAAGTTTTTGGTTTTTTGGTTTAAAAAAAATTTTTTTAATGTTTATTTATTTTTGAGAGAGAGACACAGAGTGCAAGCAAGAGAAGGACAGAGAGAGAGGGAGACAAAATCTGAAGCAGGCTCCAGGAGGGGTGCCTGGGTGGCTCAGTCGGTTGAGCGTCCAACTTCAGCTCAGGTCATGATCTCACAACTTGTGGGTTTGAGCCCCGCATAGGGCTCTGTGCTGACAGCTTGGAGCCTGAAGCCTGCTTGGGATTCTGTGTCTCCATCTCTCTCTGCCCCTAACTCACTCACATTCTGCCTCTGTCTTTCTCAAAAATAAATAAACATTAAAAAACTGTTTTTTAATGAAATAAAATAAAGCAGGCTCCAGGCTCTGAGCTGTCAGCACAGAGCCCTATGCGGGGTTTAAACTCAAGAGCTCTGAGAGAGATCACGGCCTGAGCTGAAGTCCAGCGCTTAAATGACTGAGCCACCCAGGTGCCCCTCAGGTGCCCCTCAAAGCGGTAAGTTAAATACAATATAGGCATAATGGCCAGCTCCTGCTGCGAGCTGGGTTCTATCCCCTACTGCTTACTCAAGGTTTTCTCTACTGCAATTTTACTTGAGTATTTTGAGTCACTAAATTATTCTTGTCAATATACAAATATACTTTAATATTTCCCATATCTTAAAATAGATATGTATTTATTGGTAAATCATTAGTACCCAGAATATAAAAACCGTATTTATAAATCAATGAGGAAAAGAGAGCTAACCAAAGAGAAAAATGGACAAAAGGCTTGAAATGACACTTCTTGAAGGCAATGTGCAATGGGCCAATAAACATTTGACTTCACCGGTGTTCAGTGAAATGCAAATTAAAATCACATCATAATTGATAAAATGAAAATTTAAAAAGGCAACTACGTCTTGGCAAAATTATTCAACAACTGGAACTCAGTGCTTTAAGAAAAAACAATTTGTAGAATTGTTTGGCTTTAATGATGTATATGTTTTGTGTGACTCAGCAATTCCATTTCTAGATCAATCCATCATGTGTTCACTGAAGGTCATGTACTGGAAAATACATGAGCGTAATCTAGGAGATTATGACTACTGGCGGCATTATTCATAATAGTCCAATAGGTGTAAATAGCAGATTCCCTTCAACATATTAATAAGTGAATAAACTGCGGTGCATTCAAATAAAAGAAAATTAAACAGCAATGAATGAGAATGAAAAAATGAGCCATTCTCACAAATATAGTTCCCAGGAAAGAAAGTCAGACACCCAAAGAATTGCCAACACTAGTGTGAGACATTAGAAAAGAGGTCGATCTTTTGAGGGTAATTAAGGATTACATGGAACACTTTCTAGGAAGGTGGTAGCATTCCGTTCTTTGATCTAAAGGCTGCTGAGGTTCTGAAAATTCATCAAGTATATTTAAGATATATGTAGTTTTTTTCTAAGTATATGCTTAAATTAAAAGTAGAAACAAAAAAAAACCCCAAAAAACCTTGATCTCAGTGCCCTCAATTACTACACATTACATGGCCTATTATAATTAATCTTCTCAACTAAGTGTTCTGAACTTGCTGCATTTAGTGTATCCACTTTCTCATGCTGCTCTGTCTTTTATACCCACTGCTCAACACTAAGACACTTTTTAAGGCCACTGATGACCCTAAACCAATGGTTAGTTTTTAGTCTTTATCTTAACCTCCCAGGAGCACTTGCCACATTGATTACTCCATTGTTCTTGAGAAATTTGTGTCCCTTAGCTTTGTGACACTACATTCTCCCCACTGGCTACTCCTTTGTAGTATCTCTTGCTCAATAGTATGAATAAAACCAGGAAAATGGCATAGCTAGAATTCAGAGAACACCACAAACTTCAAATTACCTGTAAGTACGAAAGTACGTGCTGATTTTCAGCAGAGCCATCTCTCAAGCTTTGCAGACAGCTAGGGAGAGGGAACTGGGAAGAAGGCTTGGAAAAACTGCTGAGGAAGAGAAAATTGGACAAGAAAGGTCCATGATTGATCTAAGATCCCCTTAGAAAGAGAAAGTCCGCTGTAAGTGTGAAATAACTGAAAAATATTTCTGATAAATCAGAGCACAGACAGAAAAGAACAGGCATAATAGTGTGTGGGGCTCAAAGTGACAAGATTGAAAAGCACGGTTTCTGAAGGATGAGGGTAACAAGAAAAGGAGTGTCCTCCTTTGTGGACTGAAAGGCAAAAGACACAAAAAAGGAGCAAAGGGGGGATATTGGGATCCTGCTAGAGAAAAGAGACTAAAAAACAAAATCAAGGGCATACATGCTCTTCTCCCATTAACTAACTAACTAACTAAATAAATAAATAAATAAATAAACGAGAATTTCCTATTCTTGAAACAGAAAACTTGTAACCCATTCCCCCGGCATCCTGTCTGCAAAGTGTGTAGATGTAAGCTGTGATGTCTACACACTGCTGCTGCAGGAGGAAAACAGAAGGAATCAAAAGCTCCATCCAATGAAAATTCTCTCTCGGGAAACCAACCACAAAGCAGAAGAAAACTGCAGCACAATATCCCAAACTGAATTAATCCTCAGGTAAGCTTTTGTGGACCTATAGCCAGAATAACAAATGTACATATTAGGGAAGAAATAAAAGCTGACTGAACTCAGAAAAGAAGAGGAAGAGGAGGAAGAGGAGGGAGGAGTAAAAGGAAGAAGGGAGGAGGGGGAGAAGGAGGAAAAGAAAATTATAATAGCGTTAACTACTAAATTATATGAGGTACCCAGGGAGAATAGACTTAAATACTTAATAAGGGACTTTGGAGAAAAGTAGGAAAATAATCAAAGGAATGACAATGAGTTAAAATAAGAAGTGGAAAGAGTGAGAAGGAAAGTGGTGAAAATGCAAAACAAGCAAATATGTAAAAAATCATAAAATATGGAGTCTCTGACAATGAAAAACAAAATAACAAAACAGGGTTTATATTTAATTGTTTAATATAAAAATTCCTGGAAATAAAATAACTCTTTTTTTTTAATATGGAAAACACCCAGTAGGCGCCTGAAAGCCTTTCTTTCTTTCTTTCTTTCTTTCTTTCTTTCTTTCTTTCTTTCTTTCTTCCTAATATAATTTATTGTCAAGTTGGCTAACATACAGGGTACACAGTGTGCTCTTGGTTTCGGGTTAAATTCCTGTGATTCATTGCTTACATACAACACCCAGTGCTCATCCCAACAGGTGCCCTCCTCAATGCCCATCACCCACTTTCCCCTCTACCCCCCAACCCCCATCCTCCCATCAACCCTCAGTTTGTTCTCTGTATTTAAGAGCCTCTTACGGCTTGCCTCCCTCCCTCTCTGTTTGTAACTATTTTCCCCCTCCCTGCCCCACGGTCTTTGAAACCCTTTCTTGAACTGACTATGGAGAAATAAAGTTGGAAGCAGTAAGTCACTCCTGGCAAAGTGACACACAGTTGAACTGTTAACACTTACTGGGATGGCTGCTGTCTGACACCTCAACCCGAATCACAACAGCTCTGTCCTCCTCATCCATCTTCTCCTACACTAGGACTACTGCTAAAAGTCAGTCCACCCTTGGCATTATTCAAATTCCCTGGTTGGTTCCAGTCATCTCTCTCTCTCTCTCTCTCTCTCTCTCTCTCTCTCTCTCCATATATATATAAATATATAAATATATATAAATATATAAATATATATAAATACATATATATATAAATATATATATATATATATATATATATATATATATATATATATATATTGAGCCAAGACCTCTTGTCTCTCTCTAGGCCTAGACATCAAAGGGTCCTAGCCCAGGGACTCCCCTCACTTTGCATTTGCCTGAGTAATCAGCCTTTGAATTATCTGCACTCACTGGCTGTGGTAAGGTATGTTTTGACATATGATACTTTTAAAGGTGAGAGAGCTGGCCAGATCGGGCCTTAACAAGGGTCAACTCCAAGAGCTATGTTAATAAATCCATAAGACTTTAATGATTCAAAAAAAAATCTTTAGGACTTACAGGCAAATCCTTTTGACTTACAGGCAAAATGATCAATAATTTAAAAGGACAAGAGAATTAGACTGACATCAGATTTCTTAAAAGCAACATAAAAAGCAAATTAAAACTAAAACAATAGAGCAGCACTTTTTAATGAAAAGAAAGTGAACCAAAGATACTCAAAAACACTGTCGTTTTTTTTTTTTTTTTTTGTTTTGTTTTTTTTTTTTTTTTTTTTTTTTTAAATTTTTTTTTCAACGTTTTTTATTTATTTTTGGGACAGAGAGAGACAGAGCATGAACGGGGGAGGGGCAGAGAGAGAGGGAGACACAGAATCGGAAACAGGCTCCAGGCTCCGAGCCATCAGCCCAGAGCCTGACGCGGGGCTCGAACTCACGGACCGCGAGATCGTGACCTGGCTGAAGTCGGACGCTTAACCGACTGCGCCACCCAGGCGCCCCAACACTGTCGTTTTTTGAGTGCCAGAAAAATGGCTTTAAATGTACAAGAACACAGGTTATACTGTACTCTCAAGCTCTCCTTGAAGAACCTTCTTGAGAATAAGCCAAAAAAGAGGTAATGCAGAATCTTCAGCAAAAGTTACTGTGATAAGCATTTACTACTGAAGTGCAGAACTAAAACTGAGGGTAAGGTATGGAAGAAGGTGAAAGAATGGCAAGTAAGCGGTATGTGTTCTCACAAAATAAAAATAATGCAACTAAAATAATGGAAGAAAGGGGCACCTGGGAGGCTAGTTGGTTAAGTGTCTGACTCTTGGTTCTGGCTCAGGTCATGGTCTCACGGTTTGTGAGATCGAGCCCCACTGTGGGCTCTGTGCCAACTGTGCTGAGCCTGCTTGGGATTCTTTCTCTCCCCTTACTCTCTCTGCCCCTACCCCAATAGCACTCCCTCTCTCTCTCTCTCAAAAGAAACTTTAAAAGAAAAATAAAATAATGGAAGAAAGAAAAACAAGAGGAACATGGACTAAGTTCATTGATTGGCATAGGCAAGAGGCAAAGTCAAAAGATACTACTGAAATTCAACAAACCAACTAATACATGTTTGTATAAGAAATCAGGGTACTAAGAGCACTAAAAAGGTACAAGTACAAGATAATTACCAGAAAAAATATCAACTAAGTAGCAAATGAAACATAAAAATGAAAAGAGCAGGGGCGCCTGGGTGGCTCAGTTGGTTGAGCGCCGACTTCGGCTCAGGTCACTATCTCGCGGTCCGTGAGTTCGAGCCCCGCATCGGGCCCCTGTGCTGACAGCTCAGAGCCCGGAGCCTGTTTCAATTCTGTGTCTCCCTCTCTCTGACCCTCCCCCATTCATGCTCTGTCTCTCTCTGTCTCAAAAATAAAATAAAACGTTAAAAAAAAAATTTGAAAAAAAATGAAAAGAGCAAAGTAAACACAACAAATGCAGAAAGAAATATGACATGATACACAGAACAATTATATAATTATATATGTAATTGTGTAAATGCGTAAAAATTATTAAAAATGAGTTATATCACTCGTATCAGTAAATACAGGTGGACTTAAATATTAAAAGAAAACTTTTAACTTTACTAACAAAGAAATGCCAAGCTATAGAATTCTGTACATAAGTGATATACCTAAAATAAAAGGATTCAAAAGGCTAAAATAAAGATCAAGGACACATTGGTCAAGTGTCCAATGATAAGAAAGTAGATTTATGATCTTAATAGACAAAGTAAAGTCGAGCCAAAATTTAAAAAAAAAATTAAGTGTGACAGAGGAAGACACTTTCAATATGAAAGCCGTAATTCCCAATAAACATGTAAAAGTTATGAATGTGAATAACCAAATAAATAATACACTACTATCTTAAAGAACGGAAACTATAGAAAACAAAATGAGATGCAAAGAGGTTTTAAGGAAGAAATAGAAACTCACTACTAAGAGAAGATTTGAATATCTTTTGGAGTGTAAGGTAGATCAAGTGATTAAATAAGTAGGGACCCTGGGTAGTTCAGTTGGTTAAGCGTCCAACTTTGGCTCAAGTCATGATCTTGCAGTTTCTGGGTTCAAGCCCTGCGTCAGGCTCAGTGCTAATAGCTCAGAGCCTGGAGCCTGCTTCAGATTCTGTGTCTTCATCTCTCTCTCCCCCTCCCCTGCTTGTGTGCTCTCTCTCTCTCTCAAAAATAAACATTAAAAATATTTTTTAATATTTAATAAGGAGATAGAAGTCCTAAGTAGTATAATCAATAGGATACAGTACATTGCATGAATATAAAACAAACTTTATACCTACTTAACAGAAAATACACCTTCTTATTAAGTGCATATGGATCATTTACAAAAATTGATCACAAAATCCATTAATAATTTATTGATCCTTAAGAAAGGATCTACAGTACTATAATGTAGAAATGCTGTAATACTCTCTTATTGCAGTGCAATAAAGATAGAAAATACTGACACCCCTCATAAGCAACTTTCACTTAAAAATTTTACTTACAAAAGAAATTTTTCTATTGAAAAACTCTTGAAATACTCTTGAATAATACTACGAACTAAAAATATAAAATATATAAAATGATGATAAACTATATTATATATATATATATAATACATTCATGTATATATATATATATATACATACATTCAAAGTAGTGATCAGAAGAAAACTAACAGCTTAAACCATTATAGCAATAAAAAGCAAAGAATTAAAACAAATAACTTTTTCCAGTTCCTCTTCCTTTTCTTCTTCCTTTTCCTCCTAAATTATCTCCTTCTTCTTTCCTTCTAAATTAATGCATCGAAAGTTCTTTGGCGGGGCAGAACAAGGAGGGTAATGGCTCCAGAAGGGGTAGGCAGCTATGGCAGAGTTGATCAAAATGTTGGGAACATCTATAGCCTCCCCCATTACCAACATCCCCCGCCAGAGTGGTACATGTTTTATAACTGATGAACCTACACTGACACATGATAATCACATGAAGTCCACAGTTTACATTACAGTTAACTCTTGCTACTGTACATTCTATACGTTTAAAGATACATATAATGACATACATCCATGGCATCATAAAGAGTATGTTTACTGCCATAAAATTCTTCTGGGCTCTTACTATTTATCCCTCTCCTCAAACCCTTGAAAATCACTGATTTTTTTTTACTGTCTCCATAGGTTTGCCTCTTATAGAATGTCATATAATTAGAATCATACAGCATACAGCCTTTTCAGATTGGCTTCTTTCACTTAGTAATAGACATTTAAGCTTCCCCTGTCTTTTCATGGCTTGATAGCTTATTTCTCTTTAGCATTGAATACTATTCCGTTGCCTTGATGTACCACAGTTTTATTCATTCACCTACTGAAGGACATTTTGGTGTCTCCAAGTTTTGGCAATTATGAATAATGCTGTTATAAACATCTGTGTACAGGTTTTTGTGTAAACATGAATTTTCAATTCATCTGGGTAAACACCAAGCAGACCAAATGCTGGATCGTATAGTGAGAGCATGCTTAGTTTCGTAAGAAGCAACCAAACTGTCTTCCAAAGTGGCTGTACGATTTTGCATTCCTACCAGAAACGAATGAGAGTTCCTGTTGCTCTATATCCTTGTAAACATTTGGTGTTGTCCGTGTTCCAAATTTTGGACATTCTAATAGAGGTGTAATAGTATTATCGCTGTTTGAATTTCAATTTCCCTGATAACACATGTTTACTATACCTTTTCATATGCTAATTGCCATCCATATTTTCTTTGATGAGATAGCCATTAAGGTCTTCGATCTATTTTTAAGTTAGGTTTTTTGTCTTCTCATTATTGAGTTTTAAGTGTTTGTATATTTTAGGTAGCAGTTTTTTATCTATGATTTGCAAATATTTTCCCAGTCTGTGGCTTGTCTTCCTATTCTCTTGACATTGCCTTTTGCAAGGCAGAAGTTTGTAATTTTAATGAAATTCAGCTTATCAACACTTTCTATCACGGATCATGCCTTTGGTGCATCCAAAAAGTTATTGCTATGTTCAAGGTTATTGAGGCTTTCTCCTCTGCCTATCTTTTAGAATTTTATACTTCTGCATTTTATCATTAGGTCTGTGATCCATTTTGAGTTAATTTCTTTTTTCTTTCTTTTGTTTTTTTTTAGTTAATTTCTGTGAAGGATGCAAGGTCTGTGTCTAGAATCTTTTTCTTTTCTTTTCTTTTTTGCACGTGGGTGTCCAGCTGTACCAGTATCATTTGTTGAAAAGACTACGCTCCATTGTACTGCCTTTACTCTTTTGTCAAAAAACAGTTGACTATATTTATGTGAGTCTATTTCTGGGCTCTCTGTTCTGTTTCCTTGATGTACTTGTCCACCCCTTCACCAACATTACTTTGTCTTGATTCCTGTATCTGTACAGTAAGTCTTAAAGTTGACCAGTGTCAGTCCTCCAACTTCATTCTTCTCCCTAAATATTGAAGTGGCTATTCCTGGTCTTATGCCTTTACATATAAACTTTAGAATCAGTTTGTTGACATCTACAAAATAATTCACTGAGATTTCTAGTGGAATTGTATTGAATCTATAGATTAATTTGGGAAGAACTAACATCTTAACAACATTGAGTCTTCTTACCCGTGAACACGGAAAAATGCAATTTTAAAAACTGTGGTTAGGGTCAACTAGGCGGCTCAGTTGGTTGAGTATCTGACTCCTGACTTCAGCTCAGGTCAAGATCCCAGGATCATGGGATCAAGCCCTGCCTTTGGCTCTGCGCTGAGCATTGAGCCTGCTTGGGATCCTTTCTCTCTCCCTCTGCCCCTCTCCCTGTATGCTCTCTCTCTCTCAAAAACAATAAAAATAAAATAAATTAAATAATCCTAAAAAACTTTTTTTTTAATTAAAAAAATAAAAGCCTGTGGTTACACCTATATTGGAAAGAAGTTAACTTTTCTTTTTAAATTTTTTTTAACATTTATTTATTTTTGAGACAGAGAGAAACAGAGCATGAACAGGGGAGGAGCAGAGAGAGAGGGAGACACAGAATCTGAAACAGGCTCCAGGCTCTGAGCTGTCAGCACAGAGCCCGACGCGGGGCTCGAACTCACGGACCATGAGATCATGACCTGAGCCGAAGTCAGATGCTTAACCGAACAAGCCACCCAGGCGCCCCAGAAGTTAACTTTTAAATAAAGACTGAAAAATAAAGCCTGAAAATATTTTTGATGAATTTTCACCTTCTTCACTAAAATTATTAGAAATTAGTATGTTCTACCTTTCCAATGGGAAAAGAAAATTTCAAAAATAGCCTTAGTGTCCTTTATGTTGTCCACAGTTAGTGTACCACACCGTCCCCTCCTTTTTAAATCATCTTTGGCTTAAATATGTGTACCTAGGACATAAGAAGGGTGAGAGGCTGAGAGTTCTTTTTCTATATGGCAAGAACTGCCATCAGCATTTTGAAAAGGTCTCTCTTCAGACAAGAGAGGAACAGTCACTTCAAGCATGGACTTCTGGGTTCAGATGGAAGCAGTTTCCATGTCCCAGCTCTGCCTAGTGCTCATATGTCGCTGTGAGTGACTTAACTTCTCCAAGCTTCAGTTCCACTGCTTAAGAAGTGAGAAGCATACAAGAACCTTCTTTTTCTTTGTTGTGAAAAGTTAGTGAGATGATATGCTTTGCACGGTGCCTGGTATGTGACAGCAATCAATAAATTGTGTGCCTTTAGTTTTTTACACATCTCTTATGAGCAAAAAGTACTCCATGTATTTAAGTAACTCATGGTCATATAAGAATATCAAACCCCAAATACTGATACAAATACATGGGATAAATAATGAGTAAAGACTATTTACTTCACCAAACAGATCCACGGCAAGATCTTCTTAAATTCTGTCACTATAGTCCATTTACTTTTTATAAATAATTTCTAAGAGACATTTAATGAACCTATAAACATATGTAAAAAGAAACACAAGGAATTAAGATCTATATACATAAAGAATATGC
The DNA here is from genome assembly GCF_046562875.1 of Panthera onca. Lineage (NCBI taxonomy): Eukaryota > Metazoa > Chordata > Mammalia > Carnivora > Felidae > Panthera > Panthera onca. Next base: position 13,618,119 of record NC_138356.1, on the reverse strand, counting down.
ACATCACATTTATATAATGCCAGGCATCCTTGGTCATGCTAAAGCACTTGAACATTTCCTTATCTGCACCAGCTATTCTAGATCATAATCAGCTAGAGGGCAGGCCAGGGTGGTATTTAACCTTCTTTGCCTTGTACTTGTAGAAACTAAAAAATATTAATGTCACCAAGCTGACTTGATACAAAGTTTCACAAATCTAATGCTAGTATTCAAGTGTGAAATGCAGAAAAAAATATACATTGTTTTGTCTGGTATCTGCTTTTCCTCTGGATGACTGTGTCGGGGAGCAATGAAGTTCTCCATCCTAAGGGCTCAATGGCCCAGGCTGCTCAGATTTAGAAAGAGCACGAGCATCCCTGGTATAGAAAGCCGAGTTGGAGGAGCGTCTCAAGGTCAGGGGGACCAGAACAACAGAAAAGTGCGTCACCCGGCTACTGTGTGGTCGGTGAATTTAGGTGAAAGTAGTTCTAAGAAATACACTCTCAACTTTGTAAGAGATTCCTGTCGTATTCTAACCTCACCACGGGGAGAGAAGGTAGAGGGCTTCTACCAAACGCTTGAGGTGAATACAGAGGTGTTCTCTGTTCCACCGGCAGCATGAGGAAGAGGGAGAGGATGTCTGCTCTGTTCTTAGCCCTTCACCTGCAAGCTCCATCTGGGAGGACCCATCATCTTCTGCCCACAAAGAGATAGCCTATGTCTCTGAAAAGATGCTCTGGAGGAAACAGAACACTGAAGGGGAATTTAAAGGGCAGCGGAAACAATAAAAGACATAAAAGGTCAATTGATCCAAACACTCTGGCAGCCAGAGCTCTCCGACCCCTCAGCATTTGGAGAGCAGGAAGGCAGTTACAAAGCGCGCTGGGTCAGGGCATGCATGAAGTGACTAACAGGGAAACTGGTTCTTCCTTGAGCTCAGTGTATTTGCCTCAACCACAAGAACACTTAGGAAAAGCTTGCCTGTCCTCTGCACAGTGTCTTCACTTCTGGATCAAATCGTTCTTCAGGTAAAAACTGTCACATGGAGATGGTCGATTACATTGGCTCTTTGAAAGAAGAATAATTTCTTGGAAAGCCTCCTCTTTCAGGGGGTATAAATGTCTTAAATATCCATGGGCATGATCTTATACTGGCTAAAATAAATAGACAGTTGCTACTATCTAGGCATATGTTAGTTAAATGAATGCCACACACACACACACACACACACACACACACACACACGCGGAAGATGTTTGTTTGTTTTTCCTGGAGGTTCTATTCATGGAATGCACTTTATGTTTTCTTAGAGAACAGTTCTGCTTTTGTAGACCATGAAGCCATCACGTATAACTTTCTGACCTGCTCTTTTGAGCTTTAACCACACCTTCATACCCTTCCCTGCTCTACTCTGGTTACTGATGGAAGGTAAAATAACTTACTAATTCTATGCCAAATCATATTGTGCCTATTTCTCTGTGCCTCTGTGTGTGAGGCTGCTTGTATACGCAGTGCTCCTATGCTCTAAGTCAACACGCATAAATACCTACAGCCTTAGTGATGGTAAAATGCTGGTAAAATTCATTGGAAAATAACTTTAAAGTGGATGCGATTCATTCCGCATCGTTTTAAAAATTTTTTTAACATTTATTTATTTTTGAGAGACAGAAAGACAGAGCACGAGTGGGGGGAGGGGCAGAGAGAGGGGGGTACACAGAATCCAAAGCAGCCTCCAGGCTCTGAGCTGTCAGCACAGAGCCCGATGCGGGGCTCGAACTCACAGACAGCAAGATCATGACCTGAACTGAAGTCAGATGCTTAACCGACTGAGCCACCCAGGTGCCCCCATTCCACATCTTTATGGTTGCACTTATTTGATTTTCAAGATTATTTTGAGTGTGTAGCAAACTGTTGCTCTCGTCATAGTATGTGCAATTCCACAGGGGAGAGAAAAGAAAAGAAGAAATAGGGAAGGTTAGGAAAATGTACACAACAATGATGCATTTAGGTAGAGACAATAGAAATTGCTAACCAGCATGCATTTGGTTGTAAGATTTACTTTCACAACATCTGCTAGACTTTCATTTGTAATATTGGCGTTAGAAACTCTAGCAGTGTATTTTTACTTTTTTTTTTTTTTAGTTTTTAGGGGAAGTCTTTTATTATCTTTATGGTTGAAAACATATGGATGCATAATCTAGCAATATATATTAGAAATTTGGAAGTCATAACTAAAAATATCTAAATATCCAAGATACCTATAATAATGTCTGACCTAGATCAGAACAGCATAAAAAACAACTATTCTTAGCCTGACCCCTAGTGTTAACAGCAAATAAGCATGGAATCTGACAGTGTTAGACCAAGACAAAATTATTTAAAAAGAAATACATAATAATTTTTTTCATTATAAAATAATTCATCCTTAGTGTGTAAATACTGAGCACAGGAACATCAATCCAGAAGGAGCTGAGAGATAAACACCTTCATTTGATAGAAGGGAACATCCAGATCATTTGATAGAAGGGAAACCTTCCTTTGGTAGTCTGACTGGTTCTGGGATGACAGAATTAGTCTGATTAGTTTACAGAGCCTCGTTTCGGTCTTTGCACCCCCTCCACTGGCCATAAATCTATTTTACAACTGCAGGAAGACAATATTCTGACTTTTGAATTTTTTTTTTTTCAACGTTTTTTATTTATTTTTGGGACAGAGAGAGACAGAGCATGAACAGGGGAGGGGCAGAGAGAGAGGGAGACACAGAATCGGAAACAGGCTCCAGGCTCCGAGCCATCAGCCCAGAGCCTGACGCGGGGCTCGAACTCACGGACCGCGAGATCGTGACCTGGCTGAAGTCGGACGCTTAACCGACTGCGCCACCCAGGCGCCCCGACAATATTCTGACTTTTGATCCCTGTCCTCACCACTTCCTGAGCACTGCTATGGCTAAGACATGGATGGGTACACTCAGCACCTGCTCGGAGCTGGCAATTAAGTTCAAGTTACTCAGAAGGCACAGTAGAAAGGGCCAGAGAAAGAATTTATTCTTTATTAATCAAGTCTGAGTTTAGAATTGTCTGACTTTTCTCCAATCAACCGAGGCAATCTTAGTAATTACCCACCCATTTACAAGACATTTCTAAATATAGCTCTAAATTCAACCAACTCAAATGTTTCCCTCTGCTCTCTGGAAGGGAGAAATCTCTTCTTGTGGAGGAAGCCCTCTGAAGCTTTGAACAGGATGTCCCCGAAAATGAAATTATCATCCAGGGACTGACTTTTATTCATGACTTCAGGTGATATTCTTGGCAGATAAAGAAAAGGAGAATTGTGAACTGCTTGCTTATTTTTCTGAAGATCTGGAACATCCTGATCTTCTGATCTCCTTTGCTCTCATATGCTATACTTGTTTTAATACCCCCACATCTTTATTACTTTTTCTTATTTATGACTTTTTCTACTTCTTTTGATCCTAAATTCAGTTCATAAAAGCTTTCCCAATGGAAATTCCTTAGTTTTAGAACTTAGATAATTTCAACTTTGCCTCTTATTACCAAACTAATACGCACATTTACTTCATAAGCCTGGAAATTGTCCCCAACATGTTCTAAGATACTTCTGATAAAACTAACCAAGTTGATTTTTCAGCAGAAATCTGAATAACTAATGTCCCAATTACCACTCGGTTTCTTACCTTGGGAATATTTGAGGGGGTATATTTATAAGCTGATTAAAGAAGGTCATGCTTAGAGGTAGCCTAATTGTTACTGGTTTTAAAATGACACAATTCTCGGGGCACGTAGGTGGCTCAGTCAATTAAGCGTCCGACTTTCAGCTCAGGTCATGATCTCACGGTCTATAAGTTCGAACCCTAGGTCGGGCTCTGTGCTGATAGCTCAGAGCCTGGAGCCTGCTTCAGATTCTGTGTCTCCCTCTCTCTCTCTGCCCCTCCTCCGCTCATGCCTCTGTCTCTCTGTCTCTCTCAAAAGTAAATAAACATTAAAAAGAATTAAAAACAAAAAAAAAATGACACAATCCTCATTGTCTTCCCTGTTTGTTCTCTTGTCTTTTAGTGTATTGATGGAAACCTCTGAATAAAAACATGATTTCAGAGATGTTGTCAAAATAAACTTGCAATAACACTTTGCAAAACTTTTGATAAAGCAATTGCAACGATGCAGTTATATATACACTTGAACTTTTGCTGTGTTTAGAAGTTTGCCCATATTAAAGAAACAACAAACACGATAAAGATAATAATTTGGGGGGGCATACTAATTCTTAGATCATGAACTATGGTGACTCAGCCATCCCTGAATCAGCTTCTCTGCTATCCCTTTTACCCACCCCTTCAGAGATCCTTGATTCCTGTCTGTTTTCCAAACATGGAGCCCAGTAACCTAACCTTTCCGTGAGCTTCTCCAATAGTATTCTGATCAATTTCCTTCATTTTATAATGTTGGTTTCTGTTGCTTGCATCCAAAAACCCTAATTAACCCAGGGTAGCAACATTACGAGTAACAAGCAAAGGCTGGAATTGGTTCCAGGCAAAATAAGGCAGGTGGCAGTGACAATTCCTAGCCATAAACCCAGAGAGGAACGTAACACTCCATGGAATGAAATGGCTGGATTAGTTAATTAAATCACCACCTGTGCTTATCCAAAATCAAATTCCTACTTATGGCAAGACGTTGCACTGCTCTGCTATGGAGAGTAAGAGACGTTCCAGACCCCAGGGTGACAAAATGCCAAGCCGCAGCCCTGTATGAGGCAAGCACGGTTATAAGAAGCAGTAGGGCAGGCGCAGTGAACACATTTTGATCCACAATAATGCCATGGTCAATCGAACATAGTTTTCTGGAAGAAAATAAAAAATAAAAATTCAGGCCTGGGGAACAAAAGTCTGTCGTGAGCCATCATAATAAATGGGTTCAATCGTCCCTCATTTCCCAGTCCTGAAATAGTTCACAGACAAGAGCTTCTTGAATAAAGGAAGGCAAGGTGGACTTCAAAATAAACCCTGAAATATATCCACTATGTATGGCCTATGAGATTTTTTTCCCACCATAACCAAAGGGTCCTAAAGCTACTTACCAGGGTAATTCTTTTTTCTGAAAATTTTTTTAATGTTTATTTATTTTCGAGACAGAGACAGACAGAGTGCAAGTGGAGGAGGGGCAGAGAGAGAGGGAGACACAGAATCTGAAACAGGCTCCAGGCTCCAAGCTGTCAGCACAGAGCCCAACGCGGGGCTTGAACCCACGGACCGCGAGATCATGACCTGAGCCGAAGTTGGATGCCCAACCGACTGAGCCACCCAGGCGCCCCATACCAGGGTAATTCTTTAGTGGAATGAACACACCAAATCTTTCAAAGACTATCAGGCACTGTCTCTGAGCTAATTGTTGGGACCCCAAAACATTGCTTCATACCCCTAGTCTTATTCGAGGCTTATGAGCCACAGGAGAACAGTGAAGTTTTCACATTAGCTTCCTGGAAAAACTAAAAAACTTCAAACTCATTTCATGGTTATGTTTAACGTTCCTGAGTGTGTAGTTTGAATAGACATCTTTAGAAGCAGGCATCATCCCTACATTGGTGCCACTGACTAAAACCAATGATTATATAGGGTCAAGGGTAAGTCCCTGGAGTCCCCTCTTCCTACCACGCAGCACACCATAAATCTCAGCACTCCCCCTTGGTAGGGAAAATAGCAGGGACTAGGAGAACCATCAAAAACTTTTTAAAAAACTAGGTAATTTCACATCCTCGTTTAATTACACAGTTTAACTGATGAAAAAATGAACAGGCTTAAAATAGCAAGCGTTTGGGGGGTTGTTGATCTGAAAAAAAGTGTTCATTTTGGCTTGGTTATAGAAAGATAGTATTTCTGGACGTTGATTCAAGGTCACTAGTCATTTTCTTTTAGGACACCGGAGACATTCTTCTAGGTCTTTATTTTTGCTTTAGAGAAGTCACTTCTCTGCTTCTGTGATTTTTTTTCTTTGATTTTCTATAGTTTCACTATAATTCACTATGTGTTTCTTTTTTATTTAATCTGTTTGGGTTCATTGGGATTTTGAATGGGAATACTGAGATCTTTCATCAGTTCTGGAACACTGTAAGCTATCATCTTATGAAGCATTGCTTCTGTACCATCCGTTCTTTTCTCTCTTTCAGAAACTCATGTTCAGACCTTGCACTCTTCTGTTAGCTTCTTAAACTCTTCTCTATTTTATATCTTTTTGTCTCCTTATCCTCTGTTCTAGATGATATCTTCTGATCTCTCCTGATTTTCTCTTCAGTTATATCGAATTCGTTATTAACATGTTCATTGCATTTTTAATTTAAATTTAGTTAATTCATTAATACAATTTGTTTTCACAAGTTTTTAAGAAGCTAGAACAGTTTCCATATACCCCACACTCCGTTTCTGCTATTATTAACATTTTACATTATTATGATACATGTATTACAATCAATGAAGCAATGTTGATACATTATTATTAACTGAAGACCATAGTGTATTTAGATTTCCTTATTATTTCCCTAATGTCCTTTTTCTGTTCCAGGACTCCATCCAGGATACCACATTAAATTTAGTTGTCCTCTCTCTCTCCAGGTTCCTGTTGGCTGTGACTTTCCATGTCTTGACTTTCCATTTCTTGACTTTCCATGTCTTCAATGACCTTGGCATTAAATGAGTACTGGCCAGGTGTTTTTTACAATGCCCTTCTCTTGGAATTTGTCGGATGTTTTTTCTCATGATTAAGCTGGGATTGTAGGTATTGGGAGGGAGATCACAGAAGTAAAGAGCTATTATCATCACATCATAATAAGCATACATACTATCAATATGACTTATGAGTTGTTGACACTGGCTTTAATCACCTGGCTCATGTAGTGTTTGCCAGGTTTCTCCACTGTAAAGTTGTAGCCCCATTACTGTACGTTTTGGGAGAAAGTCACTACGTGCAACACACGCCTATAGAGCGAGAGTTATGCTCCCCCTCCTTGAGTATTGAGCATTTATTAAAATTATTTGGAATTCTTCTCCATGACAAATTTATCTCCTCAGCATTTATTAGTTTATTCAATCTTTTATTTATATATGTATAAACATGTGATATGCATTTTATTCTACTTTGAACAATAATCCAAGAATATTCATTTTGTTGCTCAAACGGTTTCAGCTTTGGCCATTGGGGGATCTTTCAGTTGTCCCTGTGTTCCTTTGATATTCCTTTCAATGTGTTTGTTTTTAGCTATTTCTTGTTTTCTGGCAAATGCTCCAGGCTCAGCTTGCGTATTTTCTGTCACAGTGTTAGGATCAGCCATTTCTTTGAGGAGCCCTGGTTCCTTTTATTAGAGAACGGTATTAGAAACCAAAATCTGGATGCTATATACGCATGTTGCAACAGGGTGTCATTTCTTTTACGCCCTTTCATCTAAAAAGCAGAACATATATATGATTATACTAACCTGTATATTTAAAGGTATCTATAAATGTTTCTATATGCAAACATCTGTACCTATATTAAGCTAACCATGAATTCACATGATGTCTCCAACTCTAGCTGATTGCCACATGGGTATTTTTAGCTCCCTCTTTTCACTTAATTGTAATCTCCCACTTCAACAGTGATAAATCTGGCTCCCACCATGTGTCATACGTTTATTAATTGTTTCGGGCTGGTATACATGTATAGCAGTGGCAGAATTGGCAACCCGTAATCCCATGGGAAACAACTTTATCAATTAGAGTACAGTGCTTCTGTGCAGTTTCTCACATCTTTAGTCTGACAGATGCCACTCATTTCTAAAAATACTCCGCAATCACCTTTCCTCCAACCCCTGCAGTGAAATTCTTTCAATTGTTTTTAAGAGTTAGCCTCCTTGTCACAGTCTGCATTTCTTCTCAGAATACCCCAATCTCCTCCTAAATTATAATGAAAATTTTGCATCCACTAAGGTTACTTTTTGTGCTGTACAGTTCTCTGAGTTTTGACAAATGCATGATATATTGTATTCACAATCACATTATCATAAAGAATAACTCTATTCCCCTGAAAACCCACTATGCTTCACTTATGTCTTTACAATTTTATCTTTTCTAGAATGTTGCATAACTGGTTTCTTTCACTTAGTAATATGCGTTTGATATTTCTCCATCTGTCTTTGTGGCTTTCTAGCTCATTTCTCTGTATCTCTGAATAATACTGTGATGAATCTCATCTTACCCATTCAGCTTTTAAAGGACATCTTGGTTAAATCTACAATAAGCATTTACATGGAGGTCTTTGTGTGGGCTTGGCTTTCCAAATAGGTTGGGCAAATACCAAGGAGCATGTTTGCTGGATCATATGGTAAGACTGTGTTAACTTTGTAAACGACTGTCAAACTGTCTTCCAAAGGAAACATAGCATTTTATATTCCCACTAGCAATGAATGAGCATTCCTTTTGTTCCTTGTCTTATCATCTTCGAAAAAGTTTTTGTTTATTTTACATTTCACAGTTGTACCCACCCAAAATTGATTTCTGTATATGGAGTATGTATGGATCCATGTGTTCTTTTTTTTCACATGAATTTTTAGATAGAAAATGTGATGTTTTTGCAAATAGAAATGATAAATGTATTTCATTTAAAGCAATTTATTGATAATATGTTGGAACACAATTTTGTATGTTGATATTTTATTCAGTGATGCTTACCTAACTTATGAATTAATTCTAATAAGTTATCTATAGATATATATATAAATTATATCTTTAAAAAATTTTTTTAACATTTATTTATTTTTGAGAGAGTGTGAGCCAGGGAGGGACAGAGAGGGAGGGAGACACAGAATCCGAAGCCAGCTCCAGGCTCTGAGCTGTCAGCACAGAGCCTGACGCGGGGATCAAACTCATGAACCATGAGATCATAACCTGAGCTGAAGTCCAACGCTTAACCTACTGAGCTACCCAGGCACGCCAAATTATTTTTTCTTTCTTCCTTCCTTTCTTTCTTTCTTTCTTTCTTTCTTTCTTTCTTTCTTTTTTATTGAGGTATAGTTGACATACAATGTTACATTAGTTTTAGGTGCACAACATAGTGATTCCACAACTCCATACATTATGCTATGCTCACCACAAGTGAGGCTACCATCTGTAACCATGTAACTATTACAATACCATTGATTATATTCCCTATGCTGTAACTTTCATCCATAACTGAAAGCCTATTCCTCCTACTCCCCTTTACCCATTTTGCCCATCCCATCACCCTTCTCCCTTCTGGCAACCACCAGTTTGTTCTGTATTTACAGGTCTGTTTCTGCTTTTTTTGTTTGTTTGTTTGACTAGTTGATTCATTTTTTAGATTCCACATATTAAGTGAAATCGTATGGTATTTATCTTTCCCTGTCTGTCTTATTTCACTTAGCATTATATCTACTAGGTCCATCCATGTTGTTGCAAATGGCAAGATTTCATTCTCTTTTTATGGCTGAATAATAGTCCATTGTATGTGGATACCACATCTTCTTTATCCAGTCATCTGTTGATGGACTTTTAGGTCGTTTCCATATCTTGGCTATTGAAAATAATGCTGCAATAAACATAGGGGTGCAGACATCTTTTCAAATTACTGTTTTCACTTTCTTTGGTTAAATATCCAGCAGTGGAACTACTAGACCATATGATATTTCTATTTTTAATTTTTTGAGAAACCTCCATGCTGTTTTCCACAGTGGTTACACCAATTTACATTCCCATCAACAGTGCATAAGGGTTCCCTTTTCTCCACATCCTGGCCAATACTTGTTAATTTTCTTGTCTTTTTGATATTAGCCATTCTGATGGGTGTGAAGTGATATCTCATTGTAGTTTTGATTTGTGGTTTCCTAATGATTAGTGATGCTGAGCATCTTTTCATGTGTCTGTTGGCCATCTGGATGTCTTCCTTGTAAAATGTCTATTCAGGTCCTCTGCTTATTTTAATCAGATTATTTTGGGCTTTCACTGTTGGATTGTGTTCTCAAATATATCACTTGCAAATATCTTCCCCCATTCAGTGAGTTGTCTTTTCATTTTGTTGATGGTTTCTATTTGGGTGCAAAAGCTATGTGCAAAAGCTTCCTATATGGGTGTAGTTCCAATAGTTTATTTTTGCGTTTGTTTCTCTTACCTGAGGAGATATACCCACAAAAATGTTGCTAAGGCTGATGTCAAACAGGTTACTGTCTATGTTTTCTTCTAGGAGTTTTATGGTTTCAGGTCTCACATTTAGGTCTTTCTTCCATTTTGAGTTTATTTTTGGGTATGGTATAAGAAAGTGGCCCAGTTTTATTCTTTTGCATGTAGCTGTCTAGTTTTTCTAGCACTATTTATTAAAGAAAGTGTCTTTTTCCCATTGGATGTTCTTGGCTCCTTTGCCATAGATTAATTTAACATACAGATGTGGGCTTATTTCTGGGCTCTTTATCCATTTCCACTCATCTCTATGTATATTTTTGTGCCAGTACCATACTGTTTGATCACAGTAGCTTTGCAGTATATCTTGAAATCTGAAATTGTTAATACCTCTAGCTTTGTTCTTTCTCAAGATTGCTTTGGCTATTCAGGGTCTTTGTGTGGTTCCTCACAAATTTTACGATTATGTGTTCTAGTTCTGTGAAAAATGCTATTGGTATTTTGATAGGGATTGTATTGAATCTGTAGATTGCTTTTGGTAATATGGACATTTTAACAATATTAATTCTTCCAGTCCACAAGCATGGAATATCTTTCCATCTGTTGGTATCATCTTCAGTTTCTTTCATCAGTGTTTTATAGTTTTCAGAGTACAGGTCTTTACCTCTTTTGTCAAGGTTATTCCTCAGTGTTTTAATCATTCAGGGACAATTGTGTAAATTATCCTAATATATAATTAAATCCATCTTTAAATACTGTGAGTGATATTTCTACTTTTCCGATCTTCAAGTATTGTATATATTTTATATATTTTTCTTGTATATGCATTGATTAAGACCATTTGTACTCTGTGGAATAGAAATGGTAATAGTGGACATCCTTATCTCATTCCTAATCTTAATAGAATGTTCAGTATTTCACTAATGAGTATGTTCTTTACTGGCATCTAAAACAATATAAATACCACTATTTACAATAATCACATCACCTAATTATCAGATTATTCTCAGATTAGATACTTGTTTTTAACAGATTAAGGCAGTTTCCTTCTATTCCTAAATGGATAGTTTTTTTTTTTCATTATACAAATAAATAATGAATTTTATCAAAAGTGTTTTCCTGTGTGTACTGCATTACTCATGTAATTATTCTTACATTCTATAGAAGCAAGGTATGGTAGCACTTGATTTTCTCATGTTAAACTAACTTTAAATTCCTGAAATGGGTCTCACTTGTTTAAGATGTATTAACTTCTATAAATATTGCTGAAAGCGGTTTCCTAGATTTTTTTTTTTTTTTTTAGAGAGACAGAGAGAGAGAGACAGCATGAGCAGGGGAGGGGGCAGAGGGAGACAGGGGGAGAAAAGGAAAAAGAGAGGGACAGAGACAGAGAGACAGAGAGAATCTTAAGCAGGCTCCCTGCTCAGCATGGAGTTTGATGTGGGGTATCATGCTACAACCCTGGGATCATTCCCTGAGCTGAAATCAAAAGTTGGGCTCTCAACTGACTGAGCCACCCAGGTCCCCCAACAGTTTCCTAGATTTTTATTTAAAATGTTTACATTTAAGTTACAAGATGTATGAGCCTATAATCTTTACTAATGCCCTTGTCAAATTTCAGTTCAAAGAATTTGGACTCAAAAAATTGGTTTGAATGCGTTCCTTTTTCTATGTCTGAAAGAGTTTATGTGATAAAGGTGTTAAATCTTGCTTAATATTTGGTAGAAAATTTTCACTGATATATTCTGTGTATGGAATTATCCTTGTGGAAAGAATAGTTACAGGACTATTTCAATGTTTCTATGTTGTCTTGAACAGCTTTGGTAAGTAGCATTGCTCTAGAAAGTTGCACTTCTCTTTTGCTGTTAATTAATTGGCTTGAAGGTATACACAGTGATATCCCCTTTTCACTCCAGTATTGGTTATTTGTAGCTATTCTTCTTTTGTTCTCAGTAAGCTTTACAAAAGTTTTATTAGTCATTGTATAGAAACATTCTATTTTCATATCAACATTAGTCCTTTCTGATCTGTGCTTTTCTATACCAACAGCTTCTGCTCTTATTGTATTATTTTTCTTCATCCTTTGGTTTAACCTGCTGTTTTTATAAACCTCTTGAGAGGAATATTTAGTTCATACAGCTAAGCCTTTTTATTATTTCTTAAATACTAATTTACAGCTATAAATCTCTAGGCATGACTTTAGCTACATGCTACATATCTTATAATGTAGAATTTTATTGCTCAATTCAAATTATTTTTCACTTACACTATGATTCTTCTTTGATTCAAGAGTTAGTGATATATTGCTTAATTTTCAAATAATGGCAGTTTTCTGGTTAACTCTGTGGTCAAAAAACAAATTGTTTATATGAGCCCTTTACAAGGTTGCCGAAGGTGTGTCAAACTTTTGTAAATTTTTCACATATATTATGATTGTGAATTTGCCTAGTTTATTTTTTAATGTGAATTCTTGCTTCATGCATTTTGAGACTATGTTATTAGATTTTTCCTGATGCAATATTTAGTACATTAATGGCTTTTTATGTCTAACTTGTTATACATTTACTGATTATGTTTGTACTTTCAGTTACTGTATATTTCCACTGTAGAACGTCTGTTTTGTCCTTTTGTAGTTATTCAGCTAAATTCTAAATCTTGTTTCATTTCTTTGAGCATGCCAATCATAGTTATTTCAATGTAAATAGAAATAATACTTACTTTAGTAACTATTATCTGAATCTCTTTATGATTAGTTTCATTTTTTATTTTTCTTAGTTTTTGATCATGTTTTCCAATATACCACGCCATTTATATTTTTATTTATTTTTACTTAACCGCTAGATATTGAACATGAAGAATTGGAAAGATCACAGGAACCTGTAATGGCACTATCCTTCTCCAGAGAAAATTTGCACGGACTTCTGACAGGAGCTAAAGACAAAATAAATCTCATATAATCTCAATCCAATCAGGAAGGGAGAAGATATGTACCTCGTGTAAATCCTTAAGGAGGTTGATCTGTTTTCAGTTTAGCTTTTCTTTTAGAGTGGAGACTTTGAGAGTCCTGGGCACTTACCAGGGACCTTTACAGCCCTTAAACTCCAGTTTTTGCCCCACAAGCCTGTGAAATGAGTGAAGATTTCTTAGACTTTCAGTATCTAGGAGAAAGTTGGTCCCTCCTAATAGTTAGAATCACCTCTCAGGTATTTTGTTTTCCTAGATATTTGTCCCTTAATTTTCCATAGGTGTGAAAGGTCTTTGATATCATCCAAAAGATTAAAAAAATATCTTGTACATCTTCTCTAGTTCTTCTTATGTGCACTGCTGTCTGAATGTCTGATGCATTCTGCCTTAACTTAAAACAAAACTTCCGTGTTGAGAGTGAAAAATATAAAGGGTTTTGAGAAAGGAGAGACATGGGTGGCTTATTTTTCTCAATTTTGTTTATAAAATATGACAGATATGAGACAATGAAAATATAAAGAGAAATATTCATGGAAATTAGAGGCATATGGAGAGTGCTTTCTTAACTTCAATTTAACATTTCTCATCCTTCATTTCCTGTGACATTTTTAAGCAAATATATTAAGTTTAAGCTTTCACTTAAAATTCTGTTTTTGTCCCAATGCTATGATCATTTCTATTTCTACACACAAACTGGCTGCAAATCCGAAAGAATACACAGCCTATGGTATAATTAAATAATCTTTATGCAGGTCATGTGAAGACAACCCCACATAAGCTGACTGCCCAATCACTTGGAGAGACCTATCCAATTCATCTGCAGTAGAATGAAATAGCAAATATTGCTGTAAGGAATATGTAAGAAAAATTTAAATAGTGACACTGAAATCTCATTTCCCTGAAATTTGAAATGGTTTAGCTACTAATATTTTTCCCTCATCTAGGATTGATCTGATGCCTCCAGGAAGTTCTGAGTCAGTTATGTAGTTTCAATTTTCAGTGTGATGACCCTGTGTTACTTGTGTCTTTTAAGCATAGATTAAGAGTCAGAACCTTTCTGCTGCCTTATTTTCTTTAATTACTGTGATACCGCTGAAGATATATTTAGCTCTTGGGCCAAGAAACTCAGTATGTAAGTGACAGTGATTTCTATGGGGCGAGCAGTGCTTTTCTGAGCTGTCAGATAAACAGTGTTTGATATGTCACATTACACCTTCTTTTGAAACAAGGGTAAAATAATTTGGATGGCTATTGTTCCATTAATTTCACCAGTATTTGAAATATTAGCAAGGGTATCTCTATAGGTTAAAAAACTGCTGTGGCAGAATGCAAATACTGGCAGTTGATACATAAGTTGTCTATATTTAATTTTTCTTTTTACCCCATTCAATTTAAAGAGAATATGAAGTATAAAGGCAGAAGAGGCAGAACACAGAAAGGAGATATTCTGTCATTCTGCACTGATCAGCCATTTATTAAAATGAAGTTATCAAGCAACTTATTTAGAATAGCAAGACAGTTTCTGAAAGCTGCTTCTCTAGATACTGAAATATTTTACAGAAAATTAACAATACAGAAAAATTATATTTTAATGCTGAAGGTTTACAGTATAATAACTTGGTGAATCAGGTATCTTTTATTTTTGTATTGATATCTTGGCTTTTAACTGCTTAAAATCACATAGGAAGTCCAGGGGATGTGGTAATGTTGGAAACTGGTATATCCAGGCTTTTAATAATCTAAAACGTTAAGTGGGATTGAATTTGTATACTACTCTATCTTGAAAGTTGTGTATGTCAGGATAAAATTCAACTTAAATAGTATCTTTTGTCTTTCATTATAGAAAAACCAAAAACCACAGATCAATACATGTTACTCCACCTAATTCTTCATGTTTCTTTTATTCTTTTCCAAATTATACTCAGTTTGCCCTCTATGTTTGAATGCTGCCAGCTAAAAAAAAATCCAGAAAGACCAGTACAAAATAATATTTTAAGCAGTATATCCTATCAAAAAAAAAAAAAAAAAAAGAATTTCTGCAACAAGGAAACCACAACAAATGGTGAACTTTAACAACGCAATGACCTTGATGTCTCAGGTGCGTAATAACATACCAGTCAAGGGCTTTATGTGTGTCATTTAAAAAGTATATAGTAGTGTCCAATGTCACCCTGAGAAAAATCCTTCATAAAGGAAGTTCAAAACCTACTGACTAAAAAGATGTAGACTCCAATGCAGGGGTGCTGAGGCTCTCATATGTTCCTTACTGTCAGGGAGATTGAAGGAGAGAGTACAGAAGACTATTTCCACACACAGTTCCTATGGTGACCCTGATCTGACACTCCTTATGCAGCTGTTAGGTCCCCCAAAACATCACCTGGACCACATGTTACTATCATTCATGTGACAGTATCAAATATTTTGGGGGAAATGCTTGAAATAGGGATAAAGTCTATGTTCTTATAATCAAAACACCACCACATTAAAAGTTATAGTTCGTGAATTAAATAATCTGTGTATTTTCTGACTTAAAACTGTTTTTTTAACAGTGTTTAAAGCCATTATAACTTAAGAAGCCAACAGAGGGCACTTCAAAACTAAAAGTGAAAGTTTAGGAATTAAGATATCAGAGTTATAATTCTGACTTGTCCATTGACTTTCAGTAAGATTACTTATCCAAGGTACTTTATCCTTTTCAGTCTCGATTTTCTCATTTGCAAAATGAAGAAAATTGAACATGAATATTTCTTAGGCTTCTTATACTCCCAATAATGTATCTGAGATGGAGACCACAGAAGAATTTGAGGAAGTCCCATATGCTAGAGAACGAAGGCAGTGGCTGCATAGCGTCAGGATATCTGGAATAGACCAGGGCAGTGGAACTAAGGTCACATCTAGTTATGCCTTCATCAGAAGGAAAAATTGGGCCTACTCATTTGGTATAATATCAGTTCTCTCCAAAATCTGTTTCATCACTGAGGGTGTGACCAAAAACATGTGTATTCCAAGAGCATTTCCTTGTCCCCCAGCAGGCATCAGCAGCATGTTAGGTCTAAACAATGTGGTACCTCCAAAGCTTCTACACCCTTATCAAAGGTGAGACAGAGCCCCAGGAGGCCACACTTTCACTTCTCCCTCACTCTGGGCCTTTCCACCACTGCTGCGTTGAATTGACAAGAACTAACTTTGTTCAGCCTGATTCTCCTTATCTCCAGTCACTAAAGGAAGCCACAGACCATCAGTAAACTTCCAGTATCTTAACTGTCAATGGCTCTGCCCTTCCCTTTTTACTGAACCTTTTTCCACCTCTAGCTCTGAATCCTTTCCAGCATGCCCTCTAGACCTCACCTTCCATCATCAGCAAATCTCCCTGCATGCTTAGCATCTTCTCTAAACATTCCTTGCCTGTTCTTGATGTTGTAAAACCTGGCTCTCCCCCAAGGACCTTACTTCCTCTTACCCTCTCTTACCTTGTATAGTGTGCTGGAAGGTGGGGCAGGTGATTGACTTGCTCTTGATTGCTATTCTCAAACTACTTTCCCTTCCTCCTAAAGACCCCTCAAACTTTCACTCTCCTATGTCAGATAATTCCCTTTATAACTTTTTAAAAATTTCCATTCATTTCTATAGATTTTAGTTCCTAGCTCCTTTTATGAGAAAGACTCTCTACTGCTTTAATTCTTGGCCATTTCAGTATACATGTAGCTATTTTTCTCCATACTCTACCCTCTCAGTCACTGGATCACCTCTCCACAATGGTCTCATTGACGCACTTTCCCCACTCACTCCCATCGCCATACCTAAGATCTTGTCATTACCAATAACTGTAGAACAAAATGACATCCTCTCTTCACATCCAAGTCGGCACCACTAAGTATAAAGGGCAATCCGCTGCCCTGGTCCTAAACAGACACTTGTTCAACAACAGCCAGGGACAAGTGCTCTGAGACACTGAGAATTTAGACTAGCCCAAACTACTCCCACTTTTGGAACATAAAACATGGGGCCACTGGGCATATTTTCCTCTTGATAGAACCAAAGATGTGTATTAAGACTATTTGTACCATTTATATCTGTGCTATTTTAATGTAAAGTATAAAATCCATAAGCTTTCCTTTTTTTTAAGTTTATTTCTTTATTTTGGGGAGAGGGGGGCGGAGAGAGAGAGGGAGAGAGAATCCCAAGCAGGCTCCATGCTGTCAGTGCAGGGAGCCTGATGTGGGGCTCGAACTCATTAACCACGAGATCATGACCTGAGCTGAATTCAAGAGTCAGATACTTAACCGACTGAGCCACCCAGGCACTTGCATAAGCTTTCTAATACACAGATATGTACCCTGCAGCACTGAAAAAAAAAAAAAAAACAGAAAAATAAGAGTTATGGAAGGATTAGGAGATTTTTATGGAACTAAAATGTTTTCAAAGCAAACAAAATAATAGGTCCTAGTAAAATCCACTCAAGAAAATAGGGATTTGGAATTACTTTTTGAAAGCAAATAAAATGAGATTGACCAGGTTAGTTTGTTCACATTAGGGCTATGATCATCTAGGTTATTTAAATTTAAATTTTGAAAGCAAGTTATTGTAAAATTCAAAGGATGTAGTTTACCCTAGCAAAAGAGCTCTATTTGCTAATTACAGGCTTAATGTTAAATTAGGTCCTTTTTCTCTGCAGCAGCAAAGTAATCAAATAAGAATTCCATGCCTCTATTAAACATTTACTTTAGAACCCACTAATTATACCAGATTTGTTTGGGTAGCACTGGCAGATGTCCTGAAAGGCAATGGAAAATGCAGTTACTGTTTCATAGAAGACAGGCCCTCACGTAGGACAATCCTGGTATCAGAGCAAGGTGTGTGAGTGCATGTGTAGGTCAAAACCTGTACTGGGTGAACGACCTGCCAGTATAAAATGATAATTATATAATTTATTACAATGGATTGTCTAAACACCTGTGATGAAGCTATTTGTTCTCCATGTGCCTCAGGAAAATACTGCAAGGATTCACAAAAGAAGCCCAAACATCTTTAAGCTTTTCAAAATTCAGTACTGTGGAAACAATAGTTATTGTAAACAGAATCCTAATGTTGAAAAAAAAAAATCCACATAGGTTTCTTTTCTGGATGACCACACATTTCCTACAGCTGTTTTTATCTCTACAAAGACACGAGATGTATAATGCTATGACATTCTACTGTTAAAAGCTCTCGTGGTTCACAGCTGAGTGGATGATACCTGGTCAATCACTGCCACTCGAAAATGAGTGCAGGTGGCCCTGTTTCCTCTACTGCATTTTATGAAGCCATGCTTAAAGGGCTAATTGTGGGTCAGACAGCCCAAAGAAGGGAGAATTGGGACCATCTAGGTAACACAGCAAATGACAAAGAAATAAGCTCCTTGTCCAGATTTACTCTTCTCCTGCTCCTCTGCCTGAGGCCCAAGATTCTTCTATAAAAGCTCCTTTCTCTGGTTTGGGACGTTCCTCTGGTTTGGGACACTCCCCGGCTCTCTGAATGTCCTGTGCCCAGAATATAGTTGCTCTCACCCATTTTCCTGATGCTGCACCTTTGGCCTCTTTCCTGGATCCTCCCTCTCTATCTAGCTGCCTCTGATAAATGAATTGGTTGGGTGGTCTGCCTGATTTTCATTTGAAATTCTTCCCCATGAATCTACTCGTTGGGTGGCACCGGTTGGAGGGTGTCATCCAAAAAATGTGACTACCAATTGACTCGTGTGGTTCTGCTTGTCTTTCCCGCCCCCAGGGGTGCTTCAAAGACATGGCCTTGAGAAGGTGATGTATCGTGTTGGAAACACCTACATGACGTAAGTAACTGAGCTCAGTTACAGCCTCTTTATAAACTTTTAAGATTCGGATGGTGGGTGTGGGGATCCATTTGTCTGGCTGCCACCCAAGGCGAGACTCATATGTAAGTTCCCTCTGCTTTTTAGCACTGCCACCTACTAAGCTGGAGTGGCCTGCCTCTTTCTTCAGTCTCTTCCTGCCCTCTGAGTACAGGGGCCAGTTTCAGATTACACCACGGAGACTCTCAAGAGGGTTGTGAACCAACAACACTCTGGGTTTTACATCGTGTGGCCCATGCAAGATTGACCCCCTTCACATGTGCCCACTTCTCATTGAACCTGACTAAATTCCTGTAATACACAGTGCCCAAGACCCCCCACATTTTCAGGAAGGGGGTTCAGATAATACCTATATGTAGAAATGTTTTAATGTGGGATTTTGGAGACAATAAGTTAGTTGTTGATAATAATTGGACTAACATTGTGCAGTATTACTTTGAACATCAAGTCCCATCCTCTCATCCCCATTAGCGCTTTCCCTAAAATGTGCACAATTCATCCTTGGCCTTTCCATCTGCAAGTACTCAGAAATGGCATCAAGGGAAATCCTGACCACTGATTTCCGTTATCTTAATTTATCATCCTACGAATGACCTCCTCTGTTGGCTTCATTCTGTTCGCCATCTTTACAATCAGAGCTCTTTGACCATTTTAAAAAAAAAATTCCAGATAGTGTCCTTCTGCTCCTATTAATTTTCAAGATGGTGTGGAATTAACAATCATTTCAAGCTCTTTTTAGCGGGAGTGACTGTTTTCTGTTCGGAGTCCAAGTCCCAGAGTCATCCCAGTCAACTGCTCTCAAGGCAGCTGTGGTCCAGGTAAATTCCTGCTCGATGCATTTCATGACTGCAGTGTCTATGGCTGCACACTGAGCTGCTATGTCTGTGGCAGCACGGCTTTGCGGGTGGCCACTGTGGACACTTGTTCATTCCATCTGCTCTTCTCTGCTCATCTGCATTCCCTCTAGGCTATGGGCTCTCTCCTCAACGTTTGATCATGAAGTGAGATTTTGAGGCAGGTTCTAACCCAACCCCTAGCAGTTTCGTGCAGTGTCAAAGACCGGCTCTACTGAAGAATCACAAAGGCTGAGAACTTTCCCAGAAAAAAATGAATAGTTAGCAGTGACCTACCTATAAGAAACCACACCTTCATGCCAATGACAAGGGAAAGACACAGAAGGGGTGTGGCTTAATTCCCACTATACCTAAGTATATCAAGCACACTTAATTTTTATTTATTTCCCATTTTATTACTAATATATGCAATGATTCTTAGAAAGAAGCCAACAGGGATATACCCTAACAATGGCTTAATATAATATTAACAGCATATTTTCCTGACTCTTGGAATTCTATTTTTAAACTTTTTTTTAATGTTTATTTATTTTTGAGAGAGAGTGTGTGTGTGAGTGGAGGAGGGGAAGAGAGAGGGAGACACAGAATCTGAAGCAGGCTCCAGGCTCTGAGCTGTCAGCACACAGCCCAACATGGGGCTTGAACCCATGAACCGTGAGATCATGACCTGAGCCAAAGTTGGACACTTAACCAACTGAGCCACCCAGGCACCCCCTGACTCCTGGAATTCTATTTTATTCTATGATGACAGGATTTTTGATCAAGTTCTAAACTTGGTCATGACTGCAGATTAAACCATGTTTTAGGAAGTATGGAAAAGAAAAATGAAAGATGCAAGTCTCTCTCTGTTGTGAGTTGAATTGTGTCCCCGAAAAAAAAGAATGCTGATATCCCTAACCCACTGTACTGACTCCAGAATGTACTGACTTATTTAGACATGGGATCATTGCAGATATAATTAGGTAAGCTAACATGAGATCATACTGGAGCAGGATATGACCGATGCTCTTATCAAAAGATGGCCATGTGAAGACAGACACACAGGGAGAACACTTGGTGACAATGAAGGCAGGGACTAGAGAGCTATAGCTGCAAGCCAAGGAAAGCCGAAGTTGCCAACAAACCACTAGGAGCTAGAAGAGGAAGGAAGAGTTGCCCCACAGGTTTCAGAGGCAGTACAGTCCCTCTGACAAATGATGTCAGCCTTCTAGCCTCCAGAACTGTGAGACAAATTGCTGTTGTTTTAATTTTTTTTTTTCAACGTTTTTTATTTTTGGGACAGAGAGAGACAGAGCATGAACGGGGGAGGAGCAGAGAGAGAGGGAGACACAGAATCGGAAACAGGCTCCAGGCTCCGAGCCATCGGCCCAGAGCCTGACGCGGGGCTCGAACTCACGGACCGCGAGATCGTGACCTGGCTGAAGTCGGACGCTTAACCGACTGCGCCACCCAGGCGCCCCATAAATTGCTGTTGTTTTAAACCAAGAGGTTTGGGGTGCTTGTCCTTTCACCCCACTCCCACAGCCACGCTGCAGCAAGTCCTGTTGCAATCTGTGGTCACTGTTGCCACCCTCAGGAACTGATCTCAGGGAAGCAGCAATGAACAGCAGTGCACCCCCCAAAATGCAGTAAATAGCCATGAGAGTGCCTGCCAAACACTGAGGCTGCCTCCCACCCAAGGATTTGCTAGGAATCCAAGGCCAGGGGAGAACAAAACCAGCAGCATGATGGAGTTAGATCTGGGCTCTGCTGATCTGGCTTCTGACCTTCAGTATGTTCCCTAATCATTTTAGTCTTCTGTGTCTTAATGTTTGAAATATGGTCAATAATATATGCCTTACAATATTGTTATAGAATTTGGGGGGAAAAGTGTATACTCAATAATTATTATCACAGTAACCATCAGGAGTTCAAAGTGCTTATAATCCACAATACCAAATGCATCAGTTAACATTGATCAATAGCTTTGTTGAAATTTATTTTCTCAGCCTGCGTGGAACTTTTTCTAAAATATCTCCCAGCCCCCATAATTACTGATAATTCATTTTACAACAATATCTACATGTTGCCTAGGCCTCTACAGGTGGGATCTGGTTTTGTGGCCAGGAATCTATCCCAGATTGGACTCTGCTCTGAGCTAACACTACATACAAGGGTCACGATTAACCCAAGGACACTGAGAGCCATCCCAGCCTTATTCTACAAAGGAACAATGCCAGTAGCAACTGCCATTGGGTGCAGACTGCGGGTCAGGCATTATGGTGAGTTTTAAATCTATCATTCTATTCTGTTCTCACAACAATCCTGTGGAATAGCGCTGTCCTTATTTTGGGATGACTAATTAGAAGCCTAACAGATTGCTCAAGTAACCTCCCATAGCAAGAGGTAGAGCCGGGATCCGAATCCAGTTCACTCTAACGCCAAGTCAGGCTTTTAACCACTATATTAGTCTTTCTAAGATGTCTTTTAGCTAGCATATCCGTTTTCATCAAAGTTATCATCTAGGCTTTTTTTTTTTCTTTTTTCTTTTTTTTTTTTTATCAAAATGATTCACAATCCCATCTTTCATCCTATTATCCAGATCCCTAACAAATATAACAAAGACATCCAGCTGGTGCAGAGTAAGCTGAGAACTCCAGGGCCTGCAGGACAAAGTGAAAAGCCTTTACTTCAGTGGAAGCTGCTTCCCAGAACCCACTTGAGAAGTATCAACAGTCTCCACACTGTCGTGTGATATTTAACGTTAATGGAAACAGCAGCGCTGTCCTGTCAGGCTGCCCGGTCGCTCGGGGGTTTTTGCCACCCCTGTGTTTAGACAGCGGACCCAGCTCATGGTGCCATTCTAGTGGCAGCAGAAGCCCTGGCCACATCCAGCTTCCACAGAGAAAGTGAATGTGGACCACTTGTTCTCCAAATGGGTGAGCCTACAGCAAAGAGATTGGAAAAAGCAGAATGCAGAGAGAGTTTTCAAAGCAAAAAAAAAAAAGATGGGCACCCAGGTGGCTCAGTTCTTGATTTCAGTTCAGGTTGTGACCTCACGGTTCCTGAGTTTGAGCCCCACATTGGGCTCTGCACTGACAGCACGGAGCCTGCTTGGGATTCCCTCTCTCTCCTTCTCTTTGCCCCTCCCCTACTCATGCCCTTGCTCTCTCTCAAAAATAAACTTAAAGTTAAAAAAAAAAAAAAAAAAAGACTGTTCTCTCAATCACATCACTACACCTACAGGTACTGAGAATTCCACGAATAATTCGGGTAATATTGCCACTGCCCGGAGGGAGTTCCATATCCAGGGTCCCAACTCAACACATGCATTCTTGCAGATTGCCAGTTGTCTGTGCTAATGTATGCAGTGTAGCAAAGGCCACAGTTCAATGCTACTCAGAATGACCAGTTTGGACATTTCCAACGTTTTCTACAGTTTTTCCTCACTGTATTGTTTCTAAGGCATCTACTTCAGCCTTTGTTTTCACTCTCACTGCTTTTATTCAACTGCAGCATTGCCAACGTTTGCTGATGAAGTGACCTTTTTTTTTTTGAACCTGGAATTTACTGAATATCCTTCGAGAACCAGTAGTTTACTGACAGCAGCTACACCCAGTGCACTCAGTCCTCTGATTCTCCAAGAGGCCCAAGAGGACGGAGCATGAAGAGGTCCATTTTACTACCTGATGGTTACTGCTGTTTTGGTGATTACTTTCAGAGCTGTCTCAGCACTCGTAGTCCTTAGCTTAGCAAAACTGCTGAAACTCCTCCATCCTAAACATCAGTATTTGGCAAACAGCAGGTCAAATGCGCAAATTCACTTTGTCTTTTACTCTGTAATCTGTTTAACTTAAAGTGGTGTAATTTTTTTAAAGTGATGTAAATAGACCAGAGTTTAAAAGAAAACAACTGTGCAAACCTGACTCAGAAAGTAACTAAGAAGTCAGTTAAAATTATAATCCAAAGGAGACACAGTTTGGAACTTCCTGCCTGAGATCCAACTGGGCAAACATTGTTGACGCTGTCAACAGTCAAATGAAGCCTGGATAAGATGTAGTAAAGCTGGAAGAAGCAGAGGGAAATGTCTGTGCACAACATTTGCAAAGTAAAAACCTCCATGTGGGAGGGAGGGGAGGGTGGGTGATGGGTATTGAAGAGGGCATCTTTTGGGATGAGCACTGGATGTTGTATGGAAACCAATTTGACAATAAACTTCATATATGGAAAAAATAAAAATAAAAAATAAAAAAAAATAAAATAAATCAGGAAAATAAATAAATAAATAAGGATTAAAAAAACACCCAAAAAACAAAAAACCTCTATGTTTTCAACAGCTTTAGAGATGCATTTAATTATTTTTACACTTTTAAGCAAAATCTCCTGAGAAATATCAGGAGTTGCCTTAATATCATTCTCATGTACCCTGAGTGGGAATCACTCCAAAATATTTTGCTCTACTTACCTATAATCCATATCTGCTCTGTAAACAATCACAGTTGCTTACTTGAAAAATACGCACCAACTTGATATCTAAAGTAACTAAGTGATTTTCTATGAGAAAACGTTATAACATGAAGGGCCAACCTGGTTAAAGTGATCTAAGGCCTTTCTAAATATTCTTTTACTCATAGGGAAGAAAAATATTTTTGCCTCTAGAAGATTGATTTTAGTGGAAATTAAACATACTTGCTTTTTCTGAAAAAAAATTACTAAACTCAAATTCCCAAAGATTAATTCAGAAGGAATTATTAACACCAGAAAAATATAATGGATTTACTTGAGGTTTATGGTATATTTTTTACACAACCTTTTGTGATAGATAAAACATTTTCAGTTTATAAAAATGAAGGAGACACTTTTGAGGACTATACTTACTTTTTAGGCCAACAATATTCTATGTAAAATATGATATATGGTACTTATCACATTCCATTTATATTTATTAATATATTTGTGTTACTGGATATCAGCATTCTCATATGATCCACCCTCTTGAAACAGTTGTCAGAGTGACAAGAAGGATCAGGAAAATTGCAGCATGAGGATGACCAAGCTCCTCAGGATGGAGGTCTTCTATGGTGCATACCAGCGGCCATTTTTCATTAACATATGCGGAAAACAATCTACTCACTTTGGTAGATGGCCCACTGACATCATTCTCCACTGCCTTAACAGCCGGAACTTTTAATTTAACTTAAAAAAATACATATCTTTTACTGTCAAAAACAACTTTGGTTCTAAAACAATTGCCAATTAAGGTGCTGCTTTTTAATAACCTCAAGTGTTTGATACCTGGTGACTTAAAAATTGCCACTTGAAAACATTTATGCATGCTTATGTTCTGATTGTTAGGAACTTGAAATTACTTAGACCCTTTATCAATCTTTTCTCTGCAAATAGGCAAAGTCCACAGAACAAAGTATAAGGGGGATATTCAATTGTAAGTGGGTTATCTCCTGCTTTTAGAACCTTGATATATACATGACTTCAAAATTTGATTCCTATATCTCATATTATATGCTTAGGTATGCCATTAAGTGTTTCAATAGCTTTCTGAGTAGGTTTCTCTAATTACTAGGAATATAAAAATCCGTAAGATTACTTTAGAAAGATTTCCAAAGACTAGGTATTTTGAGTGCATTTTTATGTATTCTTCCTTTTTATTGGATACACATAATTATTCTCACTGGCCTTCACAGAAATCTACGGTTATGATCAGGATTTTTTTAAATACACAAATGAAAAGCAGAACTTTGAAAATCTGGTCTTTTATTTGAATATTTTTAATTTTATATAATTTTGAAGAGTAGCAAATAGTTGGTAACATGTAAGATATTCAGGAGACAATATATTTTTATTTTGTATATAATACTCCTATGTGCTATGTAAACCTGATTGGCTCAACAGGCCTCCAGACAAGCCAATAGATGGCGGGGATGACTTTCATTTTTCCCTTCCTGGGAAGCAGGGCCCAGAAAATATACTGAGCTAGGAAAGGTGCAACCCCTCAATCCAAACCCCAGTGCTCTGCCTTCTTAAATCAGGCACTGCTTCTCCAATTCTGTTCTATGAATGGTACCTTGGTCAGTTCTTCTGGGGAGAGAACATTCTATAATCAAATATGTTTTGCTAACAATGAATACTATAGTCCCCCTTTGAAGTTTCACAATGCCCATTAGTTTAGTATAAGCACTGAAAAGTTCTGCGTAAAGAAACCTGTGACACCTTGTTTACCTCAGCCTTTCTATTATCACAGAATTGTTTTTAGAATGAATTCCTGTTAATATTCCATGTAAATTTCTTCAAAAATTGTTATTCTAGAGAAACTAGGCTTATGTACAAGGTTATGCTCATATTAGTATGTATTTTCTTTCCTTCTCCTTCTCCTTCTCCTGGTATATCATATCCCAAGAACTTATTCATCTTATAAATAGAAGTTTGTACCCTTTGACCAACTTTTCCTCGTTCCCCCACCCTCTGAGTTCAGCTCTTCTAGATTCCATATATAAATGTATAACCATATATACAGTGTTTTATATGTATTCCACATATAAATACAACATTTGTCTTTCTCTGTCTGAATTATTTCACCAAGCATTATGTATATCTATGTCTACACCTGTCTCTACATCTACATCTATCTATATATTTATATCTATATCTGTACCTCTCACATCTCTCTTTTCCACTCATCCATAAACAGGCATTTAGCTTGTTTCCAAGTCTTGGCTACTATAAATAATGCTGCAATGAACATGAAGACGTGGGTATCTTCTGGAGATAGTGTTTTCATTTTACTTGGATCCATACCCAGCAGTGGAATTGCTGGATAATATTCTAGTCCTATCTTTAATTTTTTGAGGAGCCTCTATCCTGTTTCCATAGTGACTGCACCAGTTTACAATCCCACCAACAGTGAACAAGGGTTTACTTTTCTCCACACCCATGTCAACACTTGTAATCTGTCTTTCGGATGGCAGCCATTCTAAAAGGTTGATGTATTCTTGTGGTTTTGATATGCATTTTCCTGATTATTAGTGATGCTGAACATATTCTCATGTACTTACTGGCCATTTGTATGTCTTCTTTAGAAAAATGTCTACTAAGTCCTCTGCCCACTTTTTAATCAGATTCTTTGCTTTATAAAGCTTTTGAGTTGTACAAGTTCCTTACATATTTTGGTTATTGACCTCTTATCAGATAGAAGGTTTGTAAATATTTTCTTCCATTCCACATATTGCCTTTTCAGTTCGTAATTGCAGATCTTTATGTGTTTGGATTCAGTTACTGGTAAATTATTGAATTCCTTTAGATGGTTCATGTTTCTTTGATTTTGTGTGTTCCTTACGATATTATGTTGCTATTTTTACATTTGAAGTAGCAGTTGCCTCTCTAGTCTTTGCTGTCTAACTTCTGGAAAGAAGTATCTTCCACCAGCCCTGCTAGAGATCCTGAGGCTTTCTCAGATCTTCTGTAGATATGTTTGCTCCATACTTCTCACTTTCTCTAGTGGCAGAATTCTTAAGCAAGTATGCATTTTCTCTACGCTGCAAAGTCAGGCCACGTGTTGACAGTCTCCTTTTTGCTTTCTGTAGGATAGTGTTGTGTGCTCAAGTTTCATTCTGTTTTGTTTTGTTTCCCTAGACTTGCAGATTTAGGCCAGGTTTTTGCACACATTCACCAACCATCTGCATAAGTTCACTCTTGCTGTCATTGGGAGCATGCGCAGGGAGTCTGTCACATGGTAGGAGTTTGTGTGGATGTGGTACACAGAGGGCTGGGGGGTATCCAGGGGCCAGCTGTGAGAATTCACAGGTGAAGTATCCTCAGAAATTCATGGGCGGGCCTCCCAGTGGAGGCCAGTGATGTAATTAGTGGGAAACAAGTCCCTTTGAGACATACCATTCTGTGCCCTGATAAGAATGGGCCTGTTCAGCAGCATCTTGAATAGCCAGGGAAGGTGGGCACTCACTCACATGCTCTCACTTTCCCTTGCAAAATAAATGATGAACCAAGAAGGGCCCCCTTTGTACTGAGCTGTGCTGCCTTTCTGAGACCGGTAATGCACATAGTCAAACTGTTCCTTTTATCCTCTTTGAAATAGCCAATCTCAGATATTTTTCCTCCAGTGGTGTGCTGGAACTTCTCTGCCACTCTCCTGGACTTCCACAGAGTTTCCCGGTCTTTGGGTGACTGTCTAAATCTGTGTTCTTCAGGGGCTCCTGAACCATGCCTGAGAGGGTTTGGACCTGTCCATGAGCCAATCAGGGTCCACAGCTGGAACAAGGTCTTTATGCCTATTACCCCATACACAGATGGGTGAGACTCTTCTGGAGTCCCATGGCTATGGTGTTGATGACAGAACTAAAGCCAAATGGGTCTGTGGCCAAGTCCTCAAGGGTACAGTGCTGTTTATAGGTCAATAGCTGGGACACAGTTAGGTATCAGCTACCTGGGTGTGGCCTGCCTTCTCAAAATGGCTCTCCTCAATCTTAGACTACACCAAGGTTTCATAATCACCTACTTGGATCCCAAAGCTCTTACAAAGCATTTTTGTCCATGGATGGATACAAAATTATTGCTTCTGACGGGGAAATATGAGTGATGCACATCTTATTTGGCCATCTTGCTGACATCACACTCTCTTAATATCTGCTGAACATTTTCTCTAATGCTGAACGCCAAGACATATGTGTGTGTTTTATTTTTACTCTTGATAACTAAGTAGAAAGTATTACAGAATGGAGGTGTCTAGGACCCAGAAATTTATTTTAGGTCATCTTCCAAATGATGAGCTAACAAGTATGATTTGCAACCAGGAAGTACATAAACATTGATTCTAAGAATTTTAGTACCCTCATTAAATTTTAGTCCTAATTATATTCCTACTAAAAAGAGCAAAAGAAGGAGAAAATGCTCTTTCCTACAGGATCTTCCTGATCAATACAATAGGAGTAACAAAGAGCCACTGCCTGACAGCACATGTAGTCATACTGATGGACTGACACAGCTGTTAGAGCAGGTGGCTGAGGGGAACTCCTATTCAGAGTTGCCTTAGATGGCCTAAAAGCCACCGAATGACCCAGGGCAGCAAGGGACAGAGGCAGCATCCTTTCAATTAAATATGCAACTAAAGTTCAAGTTTTCCCATTTCAGCATGACCATCAACTCTGACAGAAGCTGGAAATGAGGAGAGGATCGTGAGGACTATGTGTATGTGTGAGACACTAAATCCAACAATACTAGTTTACTTTGACTCTTTGTTCCTTTGACCTCCACTTTACACCTCACTTATAAAACTGACCTCAGTGAAATATGAATAAAAGGATGATCAGAGCTTTAAAAAAAGAACATTTACTCATGAACAATTAGTTGAATAAAGTATCCAACATGTCAATGTGCCCTTGAAGTGAGCATCCTTCATGGAATTGATATGGTTTTCAAACTGAATTATCTGTTCTTCTCCAAACAGATCCTAAGTTTTCCAAAATCTTTGCACTGACTCATGCTACTTCTGCCACAGCTGAAATTCATTCCTTCACTGAGTATAACCAAAGCTTTCCTAAAGTTAAGACTTCAGATGAACTGTCATTCTTTTCTCTGATGCCTTCCTTACTTTCCTTGTCCAGAAGGAATTTTGTCATCCTTTGCATTATGATAATATTTTTACTGTACTTTGTTCATGGCATTTGATACTTTCTACCATGAATTGTATTTACTCGTCTACATGGCTTACTTCGTTTATAAGCAGTAAATTTGGATCACCTTTGTTTGTTGTTTGCCCTTGAAACCAGCCCTTGAATTTTCTAAGTATATATGCTCAATCAATATATGATGACTTATGAAATAATACCTTTAAACTGGGCGCTCTATTTATCTTCTCTTTGCACTCTCTTTCACCTGAATAAGGCCCAGCTTTCCCCACAGTTGCATAACTCACTAGTAAGATGGTTATATCCTGCATTTACATTCACTCCTTCAGATTCCCCAATCCTCTTTTGATTTTTAACCTTACTTAGTCACCTTTTTCTTCACAAATATCCTTTATATGTAAATTATATAAATAAGTCTTAGTATGGAATCAAAGGGTGTCTGTAAAATATCTTTGGTCCAATGATTTATCTTCAATAGCCGGAGACCGCACCTTCTGCTATAAATACAAAGGACTCCTTAACACCCCTCTTGAGGACCTTAACCTTCGCTACCTCTTGCATTTTCTCCTACCTTTGTCTGTCAGTCATCTCAACCCCTATTTTTCTGAGAAACTCTTTCTGGCTGCTTCAAACATGATGGAGCTTTTTTACCTTGAGTTCTGACAGCATTTTATACTGTTTTTCACCCCTGAAATAGTTGAATAATGCAAAAGAATAAAGACTACAATTCAACGTTTAATAGAATAAAACGTTGGCATTATTTATAACAAAACTGTTCAACTTATGCAAAGCAGGACCTATTGAAAGAGTAGGCGAGGAAATAAGATTTTTCTAGACATTGTGAAGCACTAATTGCCACCTGGTCTTTTCTAAACAATCTAAACTTTTATACAGGCAGCAGGGTTTGTCAGCATGGTGGTTAATATGTGAAAAAAGTTTAGTAAATGAAGAGAAAAGGGCATCATCAAATTAACTACTAAAAGGTTAGAACAAGTAAAGGAGGCACTGTGTTTCCAAATGTCAGAGAAGTGTCTGTCTTAGAAGAAGCAAGTCAAATGATGGCAGTTTCATGCAAAAGGTGTAAGAAATAAGGACCAGAGACGCCATTCTAGAAGGGAGAGAGAAGAAGGGAAGTGGCTTTTTTTAAAAGGTTTGAAAAATAAATAAATAAAATACTATGTGTGTGACTTCAGGAGCAATTTTAGGGAATGGCTGGGTAAGGTATGTAGGCAGGTGCACCTATAGTTGTAAAGCTAAGGAAGGGACTGGGTGCAAATGGCCAGTTCCATTCAGGACGTGGTCTGGTCAGGACCTGGGAGGGCAGGGAAGGGCTAGCCATGTTGTCACTGTGGTCAGTGTTTCTTCAAATGTGGTGAATAGACCACTGTGTGCGTGTGTATGTGTGTGTGTGGGGGGGGGAGGGATCAGCTAATTTTAAATCATATCAGAAAGAGACTTTTAAAACTTATCTATTTCATGCTTCCTATATTATAACTAGTATCTAATACCCGATTTCATTGATACTGTTGTTTAGAGGATGGCTAAAGGGAGCTGTACTATGTTTATCTATCTAACAGAGACAGCATAAATCACACATGTACCCCTGGTGTGGCTGGGCCTATGGATAAAATCAGGAAGAGAGCATGTGAAGGAATGAAATTTGGGAAACAATGTCTCAAACTGGCAATTCCCCAAAGAAGTACTCTAGGTTTACTAAAACTAAACATCTGTTTTGTTTTGTTTTTTTACTATTTTCTGGTCACATGATGCTTAATATTTGAGGGAAAGGTGCATATCTTGGTGTATACCAGATTGCACTGGAAAAGTGTGAGTTGAAATAGTCATCTACTCAGGCAAATATGGAGCCAATTTCCCTGCCCATATATGAAAGGAAAAAACATTCTAAATTATATAGATATTTTACATATATTTTGTGGCACTAAGTTGGAACCAAAGAATTTCTTTAATAAAAAATACTGTATAATTTTATATTTCTTTTCCCTTTACTATACAAAAGAGAGTTGTTTGCATTTATTAGTACATTTTTACTGTTCCACAGGAATAGTGTGACGGAACATTATTAAAAATTCAATTTGGGAGACTTTTAGTATTCATTTTAGCATCTAAGCAATGTCTTCAGAACAAACATAAAAATAGTATTATTTTGTAATGTTTATAATTTTCTCCTAGTGATTTTCAGCAATTTACTACATCTTTCCTCTTTCTGCCTCTATAATTTACTTATTACTTCCTTAGAAATAAAATTTAAAAAGGATCAAAGAATATTTCCTGGTAAATGATTTGTAATTATTTCAGGGTTTTGGCAGGGGGGGCAATAGAGGAAAGGGGTAATAGAAAACATCCCTGACATCATAATTGGTTATAATGAAAATGCAATAGTAGGATCAAAAGGGATGCAACTTATTTTATATGGAATTCACTGAAATGCTTTTCTGAAGCAAAGAATCAAAATGGAACTGAGTCTTATGAAATATGGAACATTAAAAACAAGCCCGTATTTGTGTGCGCGTGCATATGCGTGTGTATAAAAAGACACAAGGAAAGAAATATAACTAGTGAATATAAGAAATGTGAATTGTCTTTTATAAGTACAAAGCATTATTATTTCAAATATTGTATTTTGCCAATAAATCATTGTCCTCATGTAGGACGATGAAATACTACAACATTTGTTTGTATAATAAATTATTGAATTAATAAACAACAAAGGAACCCCAGGCCTCTAAAAATGCAAGTATGATGAAATAAACACAAAGCAACCATCAAAATATCCCAATCCCAAATACAAATGTGCCTGAAAGTAAAAGTAGTCATTTCTTTCAACTCTTACACACTAACTTCAGAATTTGCTCAACAAGTGGGCTGGAATATAGATGAAAGTGAACAGGATACCAAAGTTCAGGTCACCAAATCTCATCTGTGTGGAGGGACGAGGGCTCCTCCCACACCACCAAGAGATGCTCTGGACATCAGCTAGGTGTCCTATAATTCAACTCAGTCCTGACACTATCCACCTGCAGAGTATCAGGCCCCACAGACTGAGGGCTCTGTCCCAAACAGTGCCCCCCTTATACAGCTTCTCTTTGGACACCAGTCACAAGCCCGGTTGTCATCTGTCTTCCTGACCAACGAGCTCTAGATACTGGCGGTTTCAACAACCACCTCCTTGGATTTGAATAATTTGCTAAAGGGGCTTACAGAACTCAGAGAAACATTTTACTTGCTAGATTATCAGTTTATTATAAAAGGACGCACAGGGCAGGAAGGTATGGAGGAAGCATACAGAGCTTCTGGGCCCTAAGCACCCCACTCTCCCAAAATTCCAATGAGTTTATCAACGTGGAAAATCTCTGGACCTTCTCTTTTTGGATTTTTATGTAGGCTTCATTAATAGGCATGACTAATGACATCACTGGCCACTGGTGACTGAACTCAATCTGCAGACTATCTCCCTACCCCGGAGGTATGGGATGGGACTGAAAGTTCCAACCCTTTATTTATTTATTTTTTAATGTTTTATTTATTTTCGAGAGAGAGAAAGTACACCATGCATGCACATGTACGAGTAGGAGAAGGGCAGAGAGGGAGACCGAGGATCTGAAGTGGGTTCCACACTGATAGCAGAGAGCTTGACGTGTGGCTCAAACTCACAAACTTTAAGATCATGACTTGAGCCAAAGTTGGATGCTCAACCAACTGTGCCACCCAGATGCCCTAGTACCAACCATTTAATTCAGAATTGGCTCCATGGGCAATCAGCCTTCCTTAGGTTCCCCAAGGCTTTCCAAAAGTCACCTCACAAATATAACAAAAGACATAGGGGCACCTGGGTGGTTCAGTCAGTTGAGCATCTGACTCTTGATTTCTGCTCAGGTCATGATCTCCCAGTTGGGAAGATTGAGCCCCTCGGGATATTCTCTCTCCTCGTCTCTCTGCTCCTCTCCAAATCGTGCTTTCTCTCTTGAAATAAACTCTAAAATATACACCAAAAACATATCACTTAGACTCTCTCATCACTTAGGATATCCCAAGGTTATAGTTATAGTTTATAACATATATTGTATTATTATAACATTATATTTATTAATTATAGCATTATATAACATATTTATTATAACATTATAACATTATTGTGACATTTATAGCATTTCTGTGCCAGAAATGTGGGTAAAGACCAAATATGTATTTCTTATTATAAGTCACAACATCACAGATACTAACCTTTCTAGTGTGGGGAACTGGGGAATATACGGGTATAATTCAAATACAAGGTTGAAAGTGATTTGGCCACAGTGTAGGTAATAGATAAGTCTACAGAGGTTGAGAAGTGAGAAATTGGTGTGACTGAAGGCTATCAGAGAAGTCTGCATGGAAAAAGTGTCTTTGATTAGGACCTACCTCTAATAAGCAGGATTCACACATGTAGAAAAAGATGAAAATGGGGACATGAAATTAGACATTAAGCACAAATGCAAGCAAATCAACAAAGACAGGAAACATGGGGTGAATGCTCTGTAGATAATAATAAAACAGGTTTGTGAAGGAAAAGCAAATGTTTATAAAGGGAAGCAATATATGGGGTGCCTGGGAGGTTCGGTTGATTGAGCGTCTGACTTCGGCTCAGGTCATGATCTCACTGCTGGTGAGTTCAAGCCCCGCATCAGGTTCTGTGCTGACAGTTCACAGCTCAGAGCCTGGAGCCTGCTTCGGATTCTGTCTCTCTCTGCCCCTCCTTCTCATGCTCTGTCTCTGTCTCTCTCTCTCTCTGTCTCTCTCAAATATAAATAAACATTAAAAAATTTTAAATAATAAAATAAAGGGGAACAATATAGCTAAAATTAAGCATTTACTGTATGAACATGTTTTTGTCATTTAAAAATGAGAAAGCAATAGAATTTTGAAAATAGCTATATTTGCAATACATAATAGGGTATTTAAACTTTTGTGTAACTAATTATGAGAGGAAAAATACATTATGTGTCAATCTGTATTTCACCAAATAAGTAGTCATTAAAGGATTTAGAATTCTAAAGAGAGTGAATACAGTGTTACCTTCTCAGTAAATCAAAAAAGATATCTTTTTAGTATTCTTGACAGTTATTATTGACATTTTTAATTCTTTAAAATGTAGGAATGTAGGGACTTACATATGATTGCTACAATCAAATCAAATCAATAATGGCTTCCAGCATTTGCTCCTATCAGGCTAACTCTACACAAAATAGAAACTATAAATTATAGACCATATGTATGCTGCATATACTATAACTTTTATGACAATGAATGCAGTAAGTTTGATGAAATGGACAAATTCATTTCAAAATAAGACCAAATAATAAACAAGATGAAATGAAAATAATAATATGAATATATTCTCATGAATATAAACTGAAATCATGATCAAACCATATTCACAATGAAAACCCCAGACTCAGAGGCTATTGCCAATGATTTCTATCAAATATTTTAAACAGAAATGACAAACTGTAGACAAACTCCTTCAGAATTAGAAAAAGAGTGAACCCTTGTCTAATCATTTTATGAAGTTAGCTTATCCCTAATAACCAAACTTGAGAAAAAAATTTCAAAGTAAGAAAATTACAGACAAACATCCCTCATGAACATGGGCACATATACCTTTAACAGAATATTAGAAATAAATTATGTATATAAGTACATACACACATATATGAAGGATAATGCCACAAAATCAAATATGATTATGCCAAGGATGAAGACTGTTTTAACAGGTAAACAATATAAACCCTACTAACAAAGTGAAAGGGAAGAAATCTTACCATTTTTTCTTACTTTATGGGTTTATCATTTCAATAGATTCAGCAAAATCATTTATCAAAATTCAACACCCATTCATGATAAGATATCTCAGAAGACTAGGAATAAATAGTTTTAAAATCTGATAAAGGACATCCAAGAAAAACTATAGCTCACATCATCTTTTTTGTTGAAATACTAAACTTTTTCCTCCTAAATTTAGTACAGGGAAAGGATGTCCAGTGTTATTTCTATTTTCGGCAAAAGAGCCTAGTCAGTGAAATAAGGAGAGAAAAATAAATAAAATACATAAAGATAAGAAATGAAAAATAAAATTCCATCTATTTGCAAAATTCAGATTCTTTTAAATATTGAAAGCCTTCAGGAATGTATAGTACAATGATGAGAACTAACAAGTGAATATAGCAAGGTCCCAGATTATTAGGAAAATATAAATCAATTACATTTTCTATATACCAGCAGTATTAAGGAAAAAATACTCATTCTAACTGGTAAAGAAGAAGCTATCCAGTGACACTTGTTAAAGCACTGTAAGAAAGACTTTATTCAAGGGACGCCCTGCAACAGGTACAGGGACCATTGCAATAGGGCCCTGCAGGGGGACAGAATGGACTCAACTCTGTATACAGCACAGGCAAATGGGAATTTATAGCCAAGGAGAGGGGTGGGGGTCAGTGGATGGGAAATTACTAAGAGGAACATCAGAGGTAAGGGGGGGGTGGGGGGAGGGTTGGGTGAAACTGACCTCACAGGATGCTTGCAGAAGGCAAGCCAGGAGATCAGACATCACCCGGGGGATGGTGGAGGATGAGGAACTTGAGCAGATACCAAGGGAGACCAGAAAGGAAGGGTGGGGGATTGGAGCTGAACTAACTTAGGATTCCTGCTAAATTTGGGCAATGCAGACAAGAACACAGAAGTCTAAAAGTGAAGGCCTACTTGAAAAGTTCAGGGGAGGCTGAACAGCGTTTGGTCAAGGACAGAATCTTTGTCAGTAGCCAAGTTTTAGAAAATGAAGTTTAAGAAAAATGACTCACAACCACATCAGCGGCGTAAAAACACTTAAAAAATTAACACAAATCATATAAGCCTATATATAGAAAAGTACCAAATATTGCTGTAAGAAATTAAGGAAGACCTAAATACAGAGAAAGAAACATATTTGTGGATTAAAAGGCTCAGCATGACTATGTTTTCTTCAAACGGCTTTGTAAATTCAATAAAATCCCAGGGAATTTTTGCTTCTTTACTTTCCCCTCATCCTCTTCCTCCTTCCGCTAAGAATCAATAAACTGCATTTAAAATTTATAAGGAAATGCAAACAACCTAGAATATTCCAAATAATTTTTACTTTAGAAACAAAAATGGTTGAGGGCTACAGTATCAGATTTCAAGCCTACTATAAATATAAACAAGAATATGTGGTACCAGGATAAAGATAAAGCATGGATCAATGACACCCAACCGAGTTTCCAGAAATAGAGCCACACATATACACCTCCCCCACTTTCTACAAGATAATCTAACGAAGGAGAGGACTTTCAAAACAGACTTTTTGAGCAATTGGATGTGCATTCAGAAAATTATTAAATATTTTAAATTGGAAATGAAAATACACTTCAGAATTTGTGGGATGGAATAAGCACTTACAGGGGAAAATATCACAGTAAAAGTTATATTAGAAAAAATAAACTTACCAGATCAGTGATCCAAACTTCCACTCTAAATATGGTCATGCAAACTGCTGTTCAACCTCTTGTCAAGAAGTTGAGGGCAGTCATTCTGTTAGAGCAGAAGGCAGTGTTCAAGTGACCCAAGGTTCTCAGTGATGGAGACAGCACGTGTCCAGGTGGCCAAGACTGTGTGGATGCTCAGGGGACAGACTGATCTGCATCTGTATCCCAGCCCTGTTACATCAATCCCTCTCCTTGGGCAGGTGAGTTAACCTCTTTAAGCTCCAAGCCTCTCAGTTTGGAATGGGACAACAATGTAACAAAAATCCAAATGTGTATATGATATCACATACCATAAAATGTGTTGATCTGCGACCTTGGGAGCTTCCCTAGGTGATACTCAAAACCAGCACACGGAGGGCAAGGAGAGCCAGAAGAAAGAGGCAGGCCAGATTGGTGGGCGGCAGGCTTCACAAGCAAAGGCACTTACAAGGCTTGTCTTGCACGAGTCCAGAGATCTCCATCTAGAGATCTCCATCCCTTTCCACCTGAATCTGAAGTTTATACACAGGCTGCAGGCTGTCACGGGCTTAACATGGAAGAAGCGCATAAAGTTCAGATGGCCTCAACAACACTTTCCTCTCTCGAGGCTGCCTCCCTGAGCGGATCCTGGCGAGAAGACTTTCCAAGGCCAGGGAAGAGTGGGAGGAGCCTGTGACCGCCTGGGTCAGTGGCGCTCCCGGCCGCCGGAGGTCACGTGGCAGTTACGCGCGCTGGACGACCTCCTCCAACCTCGCGAGAAGAGCTTAGCCGCTTAGCCGGGGCCCTTAACCCAGCTGGGGAGCTCACATGGGCACGTGTTGGATGCTGTCCTCATTCTGGAAGGACCGGAAGAGGCTGGCTGGTTCTCCCGAGGTCCGGGGTGTTCAGGAAACGCCCATGCTGGCGGCATCCCGAGGTCGCCTGGAATTCCAGGTGAGCCTGAGCCCGTTGGGGACGCTTTCTGAACCCGCCTGAAAGTATTTTGCTTGAGGAAAAAGTAAATCACTCCACTTAAGCTTTCTGTTGTCTAGAGAAATCGCTGGTTAAAATTATGCTTTCCTTTTTTTATAGAAACAAAAATCACTTTTCAAAAACCCTTTCAAAGGCCATACTGTTCATCGGTATATTTAACGCATGTACCCTATTATTAATGGAAGAAATTATAACCTGTTAAACCAGAATGTGAAAATTAATTTTTCGTGCACGGTTTGTACTAGCTATATAGACATTTTGTACTGGTTTGGTACAGGAAAAAAATGTAATGCCTGTTTGCTGGAATATTTTTTACGAACGGAATGCTGGTGTTTTGCCTGTGAGTTAGTTTGGAACATTCCAAGTACCTTTTCACAGTAATAATTTTATCTTTTTATCTTTGATGTGTAAAATGTGTAATTTTGATTTTTAGAGGTAGACTATTCCCATCTTTAATAGTCGGAGATTTCACTTGGAACCAGGATTTATTTCATGGTTTGGAAATTTTATTTTCTTTTTCCAAGTAAATTTTTGTTTATAACTCCTCTTCCCTGACTATTCAGGTCCTAATGAATATGGTAAATTCATTTGATGAACGTCGTAAATTAGCACAAGCCAACAAGAAGACTAATTTTTATTCACACCTAATCAGCTCTCTTATCAAATTATCAATCTATATATTTTTATAAGATGTTACTCTGGGCACTTTACACTTATTATCTGTAATTTTCAAACACTTGTTACAATTCAGTTATCCTAACTTAAAATTAAGAAGCCAGGGCTCAGTGAACTTAAATAAACAACCCAGTTTCTCACAGTTAAGTAGTCTCTGATTGGGATTCAACCCAGTTCTGTCTGTACCTAAAGCACATGTAAGGAATGCTCTCTGATAAAGCCAGGAAAAAGCTACAGTAGGCCTCCCAAGACAAGCCTGAATTGAATTTACCCACTTGAGTGTAGGTGGAGAAGCTGCAGGAATAGTTGACCTGTTCTGAGAGGGTCCCAGCGAGGGAAAGAGATGTTTCTCTGGAAAAGTTATGAAAGTTTCCTCTATCTGGAACCAACTTTGTGAACTTAAGTACAATATGAGAAAAGCATGGCCATGGTTTCCCATAACCTTTCCAAGGTACTCTAAAAAACATCATAACTTGGACAGTCTCTGTCAAACGAAATGGAGAAATCATGCTTTAAGGCATTATTCATTTTAGGATTCAGGAAGGGCTCAGTATTCCTGAATAGTCAACCCCTTTCTTTGCTTAAAATTTCTTGAGTAGACAGTTTCATAAACAGGGCAATTACAAGTCCTGTTCTATGTTGGCATTCCTTAAATGGATGCATGGATGCATGTGAGTAACAAAGGAAAATTATTCAATGTCTTTGCTCTTCCAAAGAGCAAACTATCTTGTTTATTAAGTGGCTTCCTGACATAATTTCATAACTGCAGGGAATCCAGTTAAATTTTCAGACCCCTTGGGGATCGTTTAAAGCAATGTCATAATGCACTATCTTAGAGAATATATATATTTTATATATAGTTTTCAAATGTTTTTTTTTCTATAAGTAAAATGTATATTCGGTTTAATCTAAGAAGAGTATTTTCTTTTTTAGCTCCTGTAAGGGTAAACAATGTGGGAGCAAGAGTTATCTTCCTGGTTCCATAACTTTTTCACTTTTGGGGGTAGACAAGGATAATAGTTGCTGCCTGTAGGAATGCCACGGAGAATCCTGGCGTCTTGATTACTTTCCTGGGGTATTGGGGGAGGCCGCTCAGATGTTCTGTACATTGAGTGTTGAGAGTATTAGTAGACAAAGGGGTGGTTCATTTACATATCCTTCAAAAAAGGAGTTAAATGAGGTCACTAACTTGGTGATGGAAATAAGGATATAATCCAGACTGAAATAAGGTGGAAGTCCCAGAAACAAGGTAAAATTAAGAAGATACATGGAATTGGAAATAGGTGAAAATGAGAACAAAGAAATAGGCACAGAAAGAAGGAATTTAAATGTGAGAAAAATGTTATTCTACTATCATGAAGAAAAGATTGAGCATGGAGTAAAAGGAAAAGTTATAAAATCCTATGGATGAGAAAGAAAAATACACGTGAAAACAGTATTTCTAAATAGACATGGAAAAATAATGTCTTAGAGAGAAATGCCAACTTTGAGATACAGTTCCCTGCTTTAGAATAGAGAGTATAAAATATGACATAGTCTCTAATTCCAGAGTTAAGTGCCACTACAAATATGAGCCTGTGTGTCATTAGGGTATGTGTGTGCTACTCAAGCTGGTTTTCTTCCATTTCTCTATTTTCCACTCCACTGCTATTTTCTTTTCCCCCCAAACAGACCACACACATACACACACATTCACACACAAACTGACTAGCATTTACTATGATTCTTAAAGGTAATCCACTTCTTGGAGTTTCTTCATTATTGAGAATGATCAGTATTTGAGAATGACAGGAAAGCATTTTCCTAATTTGGGGAGTGGAAGTAGGAAAAGCCAAAACAGAGTGGATAAGTTGGCTATCTGCACAAATAATTTAAAAGCTTCGCCTTGACAACACAAGCCATTGTGAGGTCTTCCAATATATTTTCATGTTTCAGATTCTTTACAGTGTTTTGCTACACTTGGGTATCAAGAAGATAGAAATGCTGGGAATCCTTTGTTCTTTTTAATTCTAATTATAAATGTAAGTAATTAGGCATCCTGATTCTGACGTCAGCATCTTATTCTTTACTGGGAGTTCTCCTACTGCCTTGGAAATCTTAGGAGTACCAAGAAGATCCAGTTTCTGAACCAAAAGCTACAAACTTCTGCAGCCTTGCTTTGCTTGTGCTGCCAGCTGGTCCCGCTGATGTCTTCTTTGGCTTGTCACTCTGGTGGGAACAACAATCTCTCTACTCATGTCTTTAAGGCATCTATGCCAGTGTGTCTACACA
Source organism: Panthera onca (assembly GCF_046562875.1). Taxonomy (NCBI): domain Eukaryota; kingdom Metazoa; phylum Chordata; class Mammalia; order Carnivora; family Felidae; genus Panthera; species Panthera onca. The sequence continues at coordinate 13,577,200 of NC_138356.1, read as the reverse complement.
AACCTTGTAGTTTCAAACACTTTCACTTCCATTGTCATTACCTTTGACCTTCACATCATTCTAGGATGGAGGCACAGTAGTACCAGTCCTTAATTTGATCGTTCTCCTCTTTGGAAATGAATGTAAAAAGAAAGTGCATGGGGAAAACAATTGGGTACTAAAATAAAGGCAGCAGATGTTTATTGAACACTCTGGAACACATATTTCATGTAGTGTTTCTAATTAACATAATAGCCTTGCAAAGTGATTGTTATCTCTACTTAAAAACTTGAAACTAGAATGAAAGAAAATGTTAGATTCAATTGGGAAATGTGTCTAGTGATAAAAAGATTTCTTTCAAATATGTTTTCAATAAATTTTCTATTATGGTATCATTGTACCTGGCATATTCTGGCCAACTTCTGTATCTCCAGATCATGAATTTATGACCTTTTCTTTGTATTTAAAGAAAGCAATTACTAGCCATTTCAAGAAAGTCTTAATAACTGAAAATCTACAAAATTATTTTTAAGAAACAAAATATATTAACTTTGATAATCATGACCTGACCTATTTCAAGTTTTTACATAAGGCTTTGAGAAGCTCTGTGGAACACCAATAATTTTAATAATTATTTTTTGCCGAATATTTTAAATCTGAGTTGAATTTTTTGCCAGCTATATAATCTTTTAAAGACTTTTTAAGCAGTTTTATTGAGATATAATTGGCAAATAAAATTGTAAGATATTCAATGTGATGATTTGTTATATGGATACATCACAAAAGGATTCCCCTGTGAGTTAATTAATACATTCATCACTTTTCATAGTTACTTTTCTTGTGTGAGAACATTTAAGTTCTACTCTCTTAGCATTAGTATTTCTACTCTCCTATCAGTTATATGATATATTGTTATTCATTATAATCACCATGTTATACTTTCTATCCTCAGACCTTATGCATATTATATCTGAAAGTTTGTACTCTTAAAAAGTTCACGTGTTACCAGGAGATTCATTCAGTTGGTTAAAGCTCATTTGAGGACTAGACTACAAGTTTACAGGGAGAGTTTACAGTGTAATTTTTTATTAATAGTATTAGTGGAAATGTGAGATATTTGAGTTGTTTGGGAGCCCGTGAGTATATTAACCTCAAAAAAGTTATTTTACTTACTGGATCACTTCATTATGCAACAAAAACACATGTGTATTATATTTATTGAACCATTAAATAGGAGTCCAGTATGCTATAAAAATTAATGGGTCAATGAGGAACAGGGTAGATAAAGGAGTGGGAAACAAGCAAACAAAAAACCCTAATGAGATTAACCATCAACTTCTACATGTTTGTCAAAGTGAGTGGAGATGCAGCATTTTTTTTCCACAGTTGCCTTTCCTTTTTCATCCATTATAATTTATGTGTGGTTGTATTCTTTAAAGGATGCTGATTAGAATTAAATGAAAATTTCATAACCACCTTCTTCAACAATACCGCTAATAAATTCTAGGACTTGAAGTATGAAAATTGATTTCCTATTCAGCACCATGGTCTCCTGAACTACAACACCAGAGGATACAATGAGTTACGAATATCTTCACCCTGACAGCGAGTGCACAGGCCCTGGTGTACCAGCATGACAGGCTAAGTGAGCAGACAGGATGGAAACAGACCTCTTAAGTAGAGGATCATATATGCGGCTTCATAGAGGTCGTGCTTAAGGACAATGTAGGGTAAAGAGTATTAGCAAATAAGGGACATCTCAGTAATGCACACTCTGTTTTTTGAGGGACCAAAGTGTCTGAAATACAATTCAGTTCCACAGATAGAATATAAAGAAAATTGTTTACTTCACTGTGAACTATTTGAATTTGAGATCCCTTTCCTTCCTTCCTTCTTTCCTCCCTCCCTCCCTCCCTTCTCAGTGCCTCTCCCTCCCTCCCTTCTCATTGCCTATCTCCCTCTCCCCTCCCTCTCCCCTCCCTCTTCCCTCCCAATCCCTCCCTCCCTCCCTCCCTCTCCTTCTCTCCTCCCTCTCCCTCCCCTCTCCCCTCCTCCCTCTCCCCTCCTTCTCCCCTCCCAGTCCCCTCCCTCCCTCCCTTCCCTAGGGTGTGTGTGTGTGTGTGTGTGTGTGTGTGTTTTATTTTTGGCTAGGAAAAAATTTCCTTCCTAATGTCATTTTATTATTTAAATAATAGTTATATAATTCTCATATGCATCATGGAAGTTTGTAAAGAAAGTGTTGGGGAGAAAAAACTAACTTTCACTCTATTCTTTTAGGTTCTTGGCTAAGACACCCCCCCCCCCATCTGTAATACCAGACAAATTAGCAGGAGCAAAAAAACAGCTTTAATTATGCATGTTTGTTTATACAGGAGCCCCACAAAGATATGATATTCAAAAAGTATCTAGAGAATTGAGACTGCTGAGGATATATACCATCCTGAGCTAAGAAAAGGGATGGGGGTTTGGGGTTTCTGAGGTCAGTGTGGGGGCTTGCTGTGTTATGCAGATAACTTCCTTAGGTAAAAAGTTTTCTCTGGTAGTCACTCTCTTTCTGGTTCGGCCCGCTTTCTTATGTCACAAAAGAGCTTTTCCTGTGTTTGAACTCTCTCAAAATAAACAGCTTGAAATACTTTTCATGCCCAAAAGGCATATTTTGGGATGACATACTCTGCTACTCTTCTACGCCTCAAAAGTATGTACAAAAATTAATGATTACAGAAGGTTATAAATGACCAGTGGCTGTGCTCTCCCTAACTAAAGTATGCCACAGTAATTAGACAAAGCACTAAACAGAAAAGTCTTTGTGTATTCAAGAAAGCACACACATGAACATACTCACGTACCCACAGACAGAACTGGACATACACACACACGTGAATCAGTTGGGTCGGTAATTATTTATTATTTACACAACAGGCTTATATAACTTTTAAAAGTGTTTAGAGACTTGGGAAAGGAAAGGAAGAAATAAAGAGAGGGAAAGAGGGAGAGATTGAAAGAAGGGAGGAAGGAAATGTAAATAGACATTACCTAGATAGATATTACATATATATAACCTAGAGAGAGAGAGAGAGAGAGATTACCTATACCTATATATAGGTGTTATATAGACAACGGTATAAAGTTCAAATGCATGTGTGTGTGTGTAGAACCCTATATATCAAGTATATATTATAGTTTTTATTACATGATATCTATGTATTACATATATACATTTTGTATAGACAGTAATAAAGAATTCAAAATCTTGAGATAAACATAGGGATTTCCAGTGTTACCCATAAGGTATACAAGAAATACAAAATTTTAAATCTTTTTATTTAGAGATCTAAGTCCCTGTTTTTCTTTTTTCTTTTCGTTTTTAAATTTAGTTATTTTGAGGGAGAGAATGAGAGAGAACAAGTAGGGGAAGGACAGAGGGAGAGAGAGAATCCCAAGCAGGCCCAGCACCGCCAGCACAGAGCCCAATGCAGGGCTCAAACTCAGGAGCCATGAGATCATGACCTGAGCCGAAATCAAGAGTTGGACGCTAAACCGACTGAGCCACCCAAGTGCCCCTAAGTCTCTGTTCTTCTGATGCAGAAAAAAATCAATCAACCGCAGATTGATTTTTCTCAAATTCAGTAATTCCACAGATAATTCAGTTTTAGACTCAACCAAGTTAGAATTCTGGCAACCCATCCTGCCTAAGTTCCAATTGCACCGCTCCTGGAAATCCTCTGTTGTCTGCAGGCATCCGTTAGCAGTGGTCCTCAAACTTGTACCCAAATCTGGAGGGCTTGCTAGAATACAGACTTCCACTCTTGCTGCCAGAGTTCCTGATTCTAAGTAGGTCTGGAGTGGTACCAGCCTGTGCTGATTCTGCTGCTCTAGGGACCACACTTTGAGAACTACTGCACTAAGACGTCCTTTCCATGTGCTGATCTTTTCTCTGTCGAATCTGTTTCTGAAGACGGTTCCCTAGGTCAGTGCCGTACCTAAATCCCTGCACAGTCGTGGGAGATACTCGTAGGCTCTTTCTTGATGTCCCGTGGACCCACTGGATTGAGGACACTGGCATCTGCTCTTTCTGGCTGGCCATGTCTGGCCGCCATTGCTGTTTGTCTGCTACTCTACCGTTCCACTGAGACTTCAGACTTCTATCATTAGACAGCCCCTCTACCTCGAAAATGTATCGAAGGGCTCTTTTTTTTCTCACATCCACCCATCGGGGCTTTGCCCAGAGAAGGGGAAAGACGCACCAAGTCTTGCTCTATCCTTCACTGAAGCTTCATCTTCTCCGTGAAAACATTCATTCTTATATCACTGTGCGGACTTCTCAAATGTGTGTTCTCATTCCTTCATGCCCTTACCATTTTGGGGTTTCAGAAATGTTTCTCCCAATAAAAGCCTGATTTTAAGCTATTCAAGTGGATGTTTTAAATATGAGCTAATAACGGTTTTTAAGTCCTATGTTATAGGTTGAAAACCAAATCTTTGTGTTTTATACTTTCAGCTCCTCTTTGATAATGAGGCTCAATTTAAGATTTAATTTTGATTATGTTAAGTCCGTAAGAGGAGAGGGACCACTAAAAACAATAGTAAAAAAAAATCAGTTAAATTTCAAAATGTTACCCAGCTTAAATATATTTGGTTCGTTTTCTTGAATAATGGCATACTTGCTGTCTTTGTGCTTTTGGTGAAAATGTTACTTTTGGTGAAACTGGTGTTTCTTATTATTTTAAGGAAAAAAATACCTCCATGGGCCATTGTTAGAATTTACTTTATCATTTTAAGGGTAATACTCAGATTTGATCACAAGAATATCGAAGGTGTAATGATCAGTGATCTGGGTGAGATCATTGAAATGCTCATACCTGTCCTACCTGAACAAAAGGCTCATGTGCAGATTCTCTGAGTTTTGCCTCCAGAAACCTCTCTCTGTGGACCCTAAATGAAGAGCCTGAGGAAGCCAGATGCTGTAAAGAGTTGTGTCTCAATGAAATTACCCTGAATCTAATTTGGCTTCACTCTGTGTGTTTAGAATAGAAGCATTGCTAGTTGAACATGGAATGTCATGTTAATTAGCATACATGCATAAATAATGTGCAGTAAACAGGCTCACAGACTGATTAAAAATGACAAGTACAGACAGAAATATAAGCTAAACTTTCTGTGGCCTACAATTTGCCTAGTATAGAAAGATGGCAGACTGAAATTGTAAGTGGGCAGAGAATTAAGTGAATAGGGAGCTAAGGAATGCTCATATCGAAAGAGAGTCCCATAACTTACATTTTAGTTATAGACTCCTAGTTTAAAACCTTTTAGGGGAGTAATCTCCCCTAGTTAGTAACTAAAAGTCAAATGGCATAGGGGCACCTGGGTGGCTCTGTCAGTTAAGTGTCCAACTCTGATTTCAGCTCAGGTCATGATCTCATGCTTTGTGAGTTTGAGCTCTGCTTCAGGCTCTGCAATGGCAGTACAGAGCCTGCTTGGGATTCTCTCTCCCCTTGTCTCTCTCTGCCCCTTCCCCTCTCATGATATCTATCCCTCTCTCAAAATAACTAAATAAACTTCAAAACAAAACAAAAAGTTCAAATGGCATATATTTGAATGAAAATAATCATTTCATATATGTGTGTGTATTTGTATGTGTGTGTATATGTATATATAATCACACTTATTCTTTTGTTCCTCTTTATTACATTACTAGCTACCACTAATTAAGTGCCTACTATGTGTTAAAACTTCAATAATGTGTCTTTAAGATAATATGCCCGTGAAGCCAAGATTATCATCCAGATTTACAATGAGGAAGCTGAAACTAAGAAGGTTTAAGGACAGACAGTTTTAGTCCAAAAACTGTCTGCATGGACTTAAACCTAGATTTAAGTCCAGATATTCTATATTTTTTTCTTAATTCAGATTACTTGATTGTTTTTCATTTTTAAATTAAAATATAGTATTTATTCAACTGTTCTGATTGTTGGGGTGATTAGTGGGATACCATGGGCTGATCTGAAAGAGTTACTTACTCACCAAACAAGAGAAGCCTATGGTTAAATGAGCCTCATGTGTTAGAAGAACAGAAAGAGGTAAGTATTCTCACCAAAAAAAACAAAGAAAATAAGAAAGAAAGAAAATGGTAGCAGTATGGTGATGTATATGTTCATTCCTTTGATTATGGTGATCATTTAACAGTGTATACATATACCAAAATATCAAGTTGTATGTCTTAAGTAGATACACTTACTCAATCATGTGATGTATGTCTACATTATGTCTTTTTATATAATTGAATCATGTTGCCCATATTCTTTGGTTGCTGAGAAAAATCAGACTTGACAATTCATTATTTTTGTAAATCTCTTTATGAAATGCAACATTAATTCTAAATAGTAATATACTGCATTATATAATTTTATCTTCTACATATTATAATAAATCAATCTTAAGTAGGTATCATGGCTGTTATCTTGTTAAAATCCCCATGATGTTATTCTTTAAATACAGTTTCAAATAAGTAATTTCTTATTCATTTATTTGGAGAGGTAAATGAAAAAAATACATACACATTTTGCTGAGTTTGAAATTTTGGAAGTTTTCATTTTATTTTGTTCTCTTTCAGTTTATTTCTTACATCTGCTTAATTTAAAATCTAAACTTTTTTCAGGGTTTAAAACTTTGTTAAATATATAGTTTTAGCAGAAGTTTTTTTTTTAATCATCTGTTAAAATCCTAATGTCACCATGAAGGATATTTACATTTCCACATTACCAATTTGACAGTGGAAAAATAGTTTTTATAAGGGCTTCATTAATATAAAACAAACTCCTATCTTAGTTTCACATTATTTTAATATTAATAATGATATACCTTAAATTGTTCATAATCCAATGACAGTAAAATTGATAGGTGGAACAGTATGTGAATATAAATTATTTATGTACAAACAAAGCATTCATGTTTTTACAAAAGCTAATCATTGGGGAATCACAAGTGTCCATGTAATAAAAACGACTGAATAGCATACATATGAAAGGGGGAAAATGACAGTAAGCTTGATTCTGTAAGTACGAAATGTTGCTAACTAGAGTGAGAACATAATCAAAGTGGAGTCAATTTTCAATATGAAATTTCATAGACTTTAAATAAATTGCCCAATGGTCAAATTTAACAACCAAATTATTTGTGGTGGGTTATAGTTATTTGTAACTGTTAGCTTATAGCTGAACTGTTACAGCTACAGGAACTCCTGGATTCAGTATAAGCCATTTTTTTAAAATGTATTCACACATAAATAATTTTTCACTAATTTTGGTTTATAAATTACAAATTGAAAATAAAATTATTTATTAATATTTCTGTGAAGGTGGTTCAGTCTGATTATACATTCCCCCCTCTGCAAAATCACACTGGGTCCTGAATTATCTGGATTATTTTTTTCATAGACCTCCAAATTACTGTTTAGATTTGTGCTTTGCAAACAATAATGATCTTTCTGTTTAATGTGACTATACCAAGATCACCCTGCCCATAGTAAAATATATATAAATATTGTTAAATGAAACAAACACAATATTGATATTTTAAAATATTCCTCCTGAACTCTTGGTAGAGTGATACAAAATGATTTCATTATGTAAATGGAAGGCAAATTAAAATTATCTCAGATAAATGTAATTACTGAGAGCCCTGGCTGGTATGAATGAATGGTCTGATTGAATCTGACCACTTTACTTTTTTGTGAACCATAATTTAGCAGATCTGCACATGAATAGAACAGAAAAATAAAATCAATTTATTAAAAATGGAAAATTCTGAAAGGGTTCACAACTGAAGTGATTTCACTAGTCAAAAAGCATGTCTTCTGCCATTTGTGAAATGTTTAATATGTTGCAGAAGAGTGTCATTTGATTCAGGGTTTGACTGGCACTGAGATGTTGGATTGACAGTCCTGAATGTTGGATTATAAACATTAGCAGGAACCCTCCGTTCATCACCCACTCTCTATTTACCCAAATTATGATCTCACTGCTTATGCAAATGTGGTTTAGTTGCAGCCTTGATTAATTCAGGTTCCGTGCTTTGATCACTGTGTAATATGATAGCATTACCTACTGATGTAAAGAAAGCCTTTCTGCAGCCCTCCATTCACTCCTGATAAAGTCCACATTCTTAATATCTGTAAGGTCTTTGTGATGTGCCTTTCTACCCTCCAGCCCCAAGCCTGGTTCTTCTGTGCCTGTTTCCAGAACAGCCATGCTACTCCTACAACAGGCTTAGCTCCCTCTTAACCCTGAGCCTCAGTGTTTCATAGTTTATTTACCCTGGAAGCTCTTTTCCTCACTCTCCACCTAGATAGCTCATTCCTGTTCTTTGAGTTTCATTTTATCCTTTACTTCCTTCAAGAGAAAGTGACTATACTCCAAGACTGGAGGATAGATACAGTGTTTACCTTGTTGAATCCATAGCATTAAGCAAATCCCTAGCCTTTAGATTTTATTTCTTCTTTCAATAATTCACTCATTATTCAATAAATATTTATTAATCATCTATTACATGTCAGGCATTGTTCTAAGCATGAGCAATGCAAGAGACTTTGTAGGACAGAGCCCCTTCTTCATGAGGCTTACACTTTTGTAATTAATATAGAACACTGAGACATAAAGACAGAAGATCATTTCAGAAAATGATAAAAACTAATAGGAAAATCAGTCATGGGTCAGGGATAAGGCCTCTTAGAGAAACTTTCATTTGAGCTGGATCCTAAAAAACAAAGAAGAAAAATTATGTCAAACTCAAGAGAAAGAACATTCTAGTCAGAGGAAATGCAAGTACAGAGCTATGAGATGGGGATGAGCTTGGCATATGGAAAGCCAAGTGCCTGGAAAAAAGTGAAAAATAAAGCACTTTGAGTAATAAGAACTGAGCTTAGGCAGCAGCCGAATCCTGTGGCATATTGCAGGCCTTAGTTTGCAGTTTAGGTATGATTTTATATCATAAGGGAAACCACTGGAGGATGCATAGCAGAGGGTCATGGTTTTCTATAGGCTTTAGAGAAGTTATACTGCTACTAATGAAATGTAGGAGGAACAAGAATGGAGGCAGAAATGATGGCTTGACCTAAAGTTTAGTGATAAATGTCAGGATTCAGGATATAATTTGATAGATGGAGTCCTGAAGGCATGCGATAATCTAAATGTAGAAGGTGAAAGACATCAGTAAGTACTTACTGAAATTAATTCTCTTATTTTAACAGTAATGCAAAGAGAACAGTTATAGATTACATCATGAATTCTCAACCTCAGCACTATTGACATTTCAATCGGGATAATTCTTTTTTGTGGGGATTGTCTGGTCCTTTGTAGAATGGTTAGTAGCATCCTTGGCCTTAACTCATTACATGCTAGCAGCAACCCTTGATTTTGACAACCAACAATGTCTCCACATGTCGTTAAATGTCCCCAGGGGATAAAATCTTTCCTGGTGAAGGGCCACTGGATTTGATATATGAGACTTCATTTGTAACAGTGTTGCAAATATTAGGGTGCACTTATAAAGGGGAGTAAAAATATTTTCTATTCTTAAAACTTTTGGGCGCCTGGGTGGTTAAGCATCCAACTTCAGCTTGAGTCATGATCTCGTGGTTCATGGGTTCAAGCCCTGCTTCGGGCTCTGTGCTGATGGCTCAGAGCCTGGAGTCTGCTTCAAATTCTGTGTCTCCCTCTCTGCCCATCCCACACTCACACTTTGTATCTCTCCCTCAAATAAGTAAGTAAGTAAATAAATAAATAAATAAGTGCTTTTGAGTAGAAAATAATGACCATCTTTTCTGGATGACTTATTTGCAGCTATTTTGTGAGGAATCTTTTCAGATATATCATTCATCAATTAAAATGTATTTTAATATTTAGAACAAGGACTCTGCAGTAGATGACCTGATGGTCAATCTGCCTATACCATTCACTAGCTGGGATTAGTGATGATAATATTAGAACCCTTCCCCTGAGGATCATTTTACATGTAAAACCTGCAAAGCACTTAGAATAGCTCCTGGCACGTAGTATAAACATTAGTTCTTGTTGTTATTATTATAGTTATTTACTCGGAAAACTACTGGTGACTTGTGGATGATCCCATAAAGAAAATTATTTATCTCCTCTCAAAGAACCACAAATGTACTTTCTACAAAAATAATAGTAATATCAGTGGTGATTAGAGTTACTGTGATTTATTTCAGGGTCCCTGTCTGGATGACATGACTCATTATAGCGGGCTTATCTAGAGGCTGTTCTAGATTTGTCTCAAATGGATCAGGGACAGTTATGCCCATCATCATTCCCTCTCCCTTCTCAGTATAGAGACAGTTCTAGGGCAGAGTGGTTGGGAAAGCAGTGGGTGGCTCTTTGGAAGTCATGGAGACTGTGGTCCTCTTCAGACATTAGAGGTATGAACAAGCCGAAGAGCAACATTGCTTAGTGTTTTAACTCATGATGTACTTTTTTAAAAAGTTTATTCATTTTGAGAGAGGATGCACACATGCATGAATGCAGGGGGGAGAGAGAGAGAGAGAGAGAGAGAGAGAGAGAGAGAGAGAGAATATGAATAAGAGAGAATCCAAAGAGCAGGCTTGGCATTGCCAGCATGAAGTCTGACACGGGGCTCCAACTCACAGACTGAGAGATCATGACCTGAGCCTAAACCAACAGTCATATTTTCAACTGACTGAGCCACCCAGGTGCCCCTAACTCATGATGTACTTAAGAGATGCATTTCTTTTGTAGCAAATACTATAGTGTAAGCTTGATGCTCACTGTAACTAAGTTGATATCATGGGTCATATGATCCAATCTCAGAGCAAAGAATACCCAAGCCAGTAAGTGTAAGCAACTATGAAATAACTCAACTATTCTTTATAGTTTTCCCATACAGTGAGTAGTATACATAGGCCATGGCAATACTTAGCTTTCTCTTTTCTTTTTCATTTAAATCCCTTATACCTCATGGCTTATATCCACCATTCCTGAAATTTCTTCCCCAGTCCATTTCTTCCCATGTCTTGTCTTTTATAACCCCCTTCTCCTTTCAGTCTGCAACATAAAATTCAAAAGGACCAATATGGTAGGTAAGGGGAGCCCACTCTTTGATGGACAAATGACAAAGGGTATGGGATGATAATGCATTGATTCATTTTGTCTGGTCCCAGCAGTATATGATTTTGCCACACTGTTTTCTTCTCTCCTAAAGCTATTCTCATGTTTTAGATACACCTCTTGTTGGTCAAATCAAGAATCAAATGGTATGTTTCTTCACTATGCCCCCATACTTTCTCTTCTTGTTCCACTTTCCTGACTAGACTTAACTGCCCTTCACTAGCCTCAGGTAAAATAGCATACGTCCATTCATTTCAGGTCACATTTTCAAATCTTCTAGAGGTATGGGGTATACAGTGTTAAAAGAGGTTAAATTGCTAATATAAATATGCCTCAATTATATTAATATTTAATATAAAAACATGTGTAATTAAACTATTTCTTCAACTACTCTAAATACCTATCTTGTTGCCTTGCCCATATGCTCATTTCCACCTTTTTGCCATTATACTTATATGCTCTTCCATAACTAAACCCTCAATACTATCCTTTCTGTCTAACAAAATTTTGTTCATGGGTAAGCCTCATTTCACATGTTTCCAATGAAGGCTTCCTATTCTTTTAACTCACAATAATTCCTCTATTCTAACAAATGAAGCATTCATGATTTATACTATACAAGATGTCACTTGACTAGAAATTATTTTGTACTAATTACTAATTGTTTCTACTTTATAAGCCTCATTTCCTTAATAAGATTGTGAGATCTTTAATCAATGGAGCTTGCTAGAGTAAAACTAAAGAAGATTTATCTTAATCACCACAAATGATAAATGGAATGTCATCTTGATGTCTTTCTCAGGGAAGATACATTCTTATTCTGTCCCATAGTGCCTAGGACTTGAGTGAGTACATACAATATATCTCATAAACACTTACTCACTTGATATGGCAAACATATAAATATATAAATTCTATTACATATATATATTTTAATGTTTTTAACGTTTATTTATTTTTGAGACAGAGAGAGACAGAGCATGAACAGGGGGAGGGTCAGAGAGAGAGGGAGACACAGAATCTGAAATAGACTCCAGGCTCTGAGCTGTCAGCACAGAACCCGATGCGGGCTCGAACTCACGGACCGCGAGATCATGACCTCAGCTGGTCGGATGCTTAACCGACTGAGCCACCCAGGCGCCCGCATTACATGTATTTTTATAAAATAAAAGGGAGAATGATACCCCTCACTAAATATTGCATTTGCCTATAATATATGAAATGTATACGTGAGGTTTTAGAAGAACAAAACATAACTTTTTTAAAACATAATTTTACCGATGCTTAAGTTTCCCCCCTAATCTAGGAAATAAAGTTGTGAGCTGCTCCGTGTAGAATTTAAGCAGTGGTTTTGAAACTTGAGCATGAATCAAAATTTCCCGGATGGCTTTTTAAACAAATTGCTGAGCCTGTCCCCAGAGTTTCTGATTCAATAAGCCTAGAGTAGGACCCAATAATTTGCATTTCTAACAAGTTTTCTGGTGATACAGATGCAACTGTTCCTAGAAACATGCTTTAAGAACCAGTGTGTAAAAGTGTTCTTTCTCCTAAGGAAAAAAAAATCAGCTACTTGAGTCACAGCACCACCATGTTCCAAGAAGCATGATGGAGGAAGGCAAAAGGTCCAAGGTGATAATATTCATGACTATTTTATTTAAGACAAGATATTCAAACAAGAGGGGACTAATTTTCTCAGAAACAGGAGGACAGGTTGTTCTCACTTGCAAGGGAGTATTAGTGTGACCTAATTTCTACCAGTCTACACAGATATTCCTGTTCCAAGCCTCAGGGTCCCACATTTTCCCAATGATAATCCTCATTTTCACATTAAAAACGAATTTGAGAAAACTGTGCAGAACTGTACCTTCATGACTAAAGTCTATGTTAGTTTTTCAGAAGAATTTTCCCTGTGGCTTCATAAACAAGAGATTCTTAAAAGTCTGCTATAGAACTCTGATCATAACTTGGCCTAAGAGTTTACAAACTTGAGTTTACAAACAATTGATTGTTTTTTGTAAGAATTCCAGTGCAGTGAGAAAAATCCACACCATGGATACCAGCTAGCAGAAGATGACATGTGCTTCTCTTCCCAACTTCGTGTTCAGTGACACCACATTCATAGCTTGATATTGACCATGGTGGGAATATTTTCACCAAGGAGATTGACCATGACTACAGACAAGATTGTTTTTGAGAATCAGTTGTTAAACATTTACCAGCCCGACATTAATCCCACGTCACCTTTTTTTTTAGTCAACATTATTGAGAAGCTTCAGTGCAGAAACCTCATGGTCCCCAAGATACTTGCCTGAGAAGGCACTTCATTAAAATTGGCCACAAACAATTATTCCTGTTTCTGAGGCATCCTATAACTAAGTAGAATCCCATTTCCCATTAGCAAGCAACATAGGATGTGTTCAAGCTTCCAGGCCGATTCTCAAATCCCATTGTTGAGGGACCGTTTCCTGGGGCTACTCCTAATAAAAATTTCTGTATCAGCCAGTGTCTACTCAGAAAACAGGACTTGCAGCAGTTATTTTAACAGAGAATTTAACATAAAGAATTGTTAGCTTGGTATACAGAAGCATAGACTAGATAACAATATTTAAAAAAATAATTAAGATATGGCAACATTAACAGAGAATTTAACATAAAGAATTGTTAGCTTGGTATACAGAACTGTAAACTAGATAATATGAAAAAAATAAGATATGACAATACATCTATTAGATGGAGGTATGTATTATCACAGGGAAAGGGAAACCAGGGGGTAAGTTGGAATTATTAAAATTTAGAAGCTTGGAAAATGGGCCCCACCAAACTGAAACTCAGACCTCAGAGAAGGGAGTTAATTCTGTTTGGCTAGCTCTAGCTCCTGAGAAAGGGACCTATATCCTGGACCTAATGACTAAGGGGAGGGTCATCCTGGGCTGGCACTGATGTCTATTTCAGCATGCCTAGGAAAATAGGAAATCAGGAAAAAACAGCACAATGAAAGCATTGCAAAGACATAGAGAAATATGCCTGGGGCTTGATTCCAGGGTATTAGACAAAAGAGAGTACAATTTAACAGTGAGTCGGACCAAAATGATTGACGTTGAGTGTACTTACTAGGAATTAGTAAGTTAGTGAGTATTAGTGAATGCATTTCAAAGTTTACATGATTATGTGACTTAAAACTTGGACTCAGACGTGGTCTACCTTTAAAAATGTTGAGATGCAAAGACTTTGCTAGCACAATGGAGAGGAAGGAATGCAAAGGAATGGGTAATAGGAATATTAGAAACAATAATGCTGTTCCTCCACGTTCTTGAAAAACTGAACACTGTAATCAAAGAACAGGCTTTGTATCTGAGTAGAATCTAATCTTTTTCTTTGCAGATCCAGTTCTCAGGGAATGATTCTAAAAGCATCAGTAACTCCCAGTGTGGATATCAATGCAGAATTGGGCCCAAAGCTAGGATTTCTATTACCTAAATGAGTATTTTTCCTGTAAAAGTATAACATTAGCAGCCAACTTCCAGGACTTTATTTTTGTCAGAATTTTTATTTTCTAGTATTAGACTCTACCAACAGAAAGCAGCCAGAAGTATAGGATGACACCCTGAGAATGTAATACTGTACTAACAGAAGAGTCACGTACCAGGGGGTGCAGATGAACTCTCATGAAAATTTCACACATTCTCTGCCAATTTTCCAAAAAGTACATCTGCCTCTTTTGTATTCTGGAGAAATTTTTGGATGGTGACTGAGAATGCCATTTTATTGGTATTAGCTAGTTTTAGTAATACTGACGAAGATGACATTACCACAGTGAAAGTATGACCAGAAACATAACCTGATCCTACACTTATAGACAAGCATTGGTTATGTTTTTTGGAGTCTTTCTTTGATGCAAAATATATTGAAATGAATTTTTTAGTCACATTTTAATGTTTTATCAGTAACCAGTATGATGAAACTTTGGACTGGGGCGCCTGTGGGTGGCTCACTCGGTTAAGCGTCTGACTTTGGCTCAGGTCATGATCTCACAGTTTGTGAGTTCGAGCCCCATGTCAGGCTCTGTGCTGACAGCTCAGAGCCTGGAGCCTACTTCAGATGCTGTATCTCTCTCTCTCTGCCTCTCCCCCACTTGTGTTCTCTCTCTCTCTCTCTCTCTCTCTCTCAAAAATAAATAAAATGTAAAAAAAATGATATCTGAATAAAACTTTTGTATTTTCCACTTAAGACTATTTGCCTTACATATCTCAATAAAATAGGAGATATATCTGCCTGGTTATTGAAAGTGGGCTATAAAATTTAGGGCCTGTTTAAATCTTTTGAAATACTTCTTGTTTCTGATGATGTAATTACCCTAAACTGACATCCAAAGATGTATCTTTTGGATTAATTAATTTAAATGTTAATAAAGCATTAGAATTATCCTGATTTTCACATAAGAAGTAAATCAGAAGTCAATACAAGCAAACCCTCATACATTAAAAAAAAAATAGTACTGGAGCAGCAACTGAGTGAACAAACAAAATAAGATCAAATCAACCAGTTATAAAATAATTTCAAAAGGTGGATTCTGATGCCAGGTAGATCTGGCTCCAAATTTGGGCTCTTACATTTGCCTATTATGGGACCTAGGCATTTACTTAAATCTCCAAGTTTCCAGGTATCTGTTTTGCTCTGTAAAATGGAAATAATACCTGACTTTCAGGGTACCACATGCCATACTCTTTACTTGGAATGTCTCTCTGTCCCTCATCACCACTTCAGGGCATCCTGAAGTGCATCACTTCAGGGCATCACTACAGGGCATCCTGTAGCTCACAGTTTTAATATCACTTCAGCAAAGTATCCCCTTATCATCTGATTTATCCTTTATGGTTTTGACCACAATGGAAATTGATTAATGGTGATTATTGTTTAATGCCTCTCCCCTTCATTAGTCTGTTTATGAGAGCAGAAGTCATTTCTATATTGTTAATGGCATCTCCTCAGTAGATATTCAATATACACCGTAGGATGGATGAATGGATATCATATAAAGCATCTGACACAAGTAGATAAGCAATAAATGATAGTTAATATATATTCATCATTTATATTTTATATAATTGCTATAATTTACTGTGTAGTCTTTAATAAAAATCTGCCATGGCATTATTTTGTGCAGTGACCTTTTTTTGTCCTATAGAGATTAGACACCATAGCATAAAAATCAAAGGGCAAATTTTATCACTTCATCAGATGACTATGTTGGCTCTTATTTACCTGCAGAGTTTTATAGATGTAAGACTTCTTAGAGTAGAAAGTTATTCTTTTGTTCCTACTAGAAAAAATGCTGATCCTCTCTTTAATTTTTACTCAGAGGTAAATACTTTTTTAAATGGTTCACTTTTGATTATAGGTACAAGCATTGAAATAAGCTAAAACATTTATTTATAGGCTACATTATTTATAGGCCAGCAAATTTACCACAGAGTTAGAGGGCACAACCCAAAGGAGCCATTGGCCAACATTATCTTTCTTCCAAACTGGACCTTTTCTCCCAGATCCCTGGTCCCAGGCAGGCCATTTTTAATTTATTTGTGCCTATGGAAAGTCACCTGGCATCCACCTAGCCAGATTAATATTTGCAAAAGGAGACAGAACTATTCTTAAAAGATTCACTCCCTCATGATCCTTTACTCCTGTTCCACAAAGGACTCCTACAAAGAAAGTTCCACTGAAAGATTCACACCCCTAATAAGGACTGAGGAATAAATTATGTGAGCCTTTTAAAAAGTTTTAGGATCCTGACTTAAGCAGCATTACCAAAGAGAAAGGAAGCACAGGTCAAATTCCAGGTGTTAATTGTTTTCTTCACAAAGGTCATAGAAATTGTACAAAACTTAGAAAATAGAGATAAGCATGACACTCCCTACTGATAATCATTGTCAGTAGTGGTTTTGGCACAGATCTGTCCAGACCCCTTTGAGATGTGTGTGTGTGTGTGTGTGTGTGTGTGTGTGTGTATTTAATTTATGAACTAGACATATAGATAAATCTTTAATTCTTTTCTACTTCGTATGTATACAATATATGACTGTAGCATAATACTTTATGAACATCCTTTATGTTACATATTCTACAATGTAATTTTATTGATTATGTACTATGGAAACAAAGTAACCCTATTGTTGGAAAATTTTAATATTAACCTTATTATTTGACATTGTATACTTTTATTTCTTTATACATATGAAACTCTAGTATTATTTCATATGCATTTGTATACATGACTGATGATTTTATCAGGATATATTTCTAAAAGTGCAACTTCTTGGTAACGCATATGCACATCTTCAAGGATGTTGACAAACCATCATCCAGAATTTTGTACCAATTTAAACTCATGTATCTGTGTGTCTATGAAGGGATCTGATTCCTGGTGCCCTCCCAAATACCAATTACTTAATTAAACATAAATGTGTGGTGCTGCATTGCTGCCAGAAAATAATCTGATGCCTCATGGCTTTGTTCTTTCAAAAAGTAGCCTATTTAGGTAACATTGCCCCAACTGCTCTTAGGATGAGTTAATTTTCTGGAGCAACCAGAAGAGTTCTCAAAGGACTCTCCATGGGTGTCTTTTCCTCTCTCTGAATTTGTCTGTGGATGTGGATATGCAGAATTTCTTTACTCGATAGCTGATGCATATTGAATGCTTACAATGTGCTTTGTACATATTTAATTTAATGTTTCAGTTACCTCATAGCATAGCTGCTGTTATCCCCAATCTCTAAATGGGAAAACGGAGGCACAGTCAAGTTAAATAAATTATAAGTTGTGTGTTCTACAACAGTAAATGATTAAGTTGAAATTTGAACAAAATTGGTCCAACTCAGAACATCTACTCTTCAGCACTACATAACATGACTACAGAAAAGAGTGCTGATGAGTGGAAGTTTACATTTCTGATGTGTGTATTTGTGTAAATAAAAATACATGAATTTATTTGACAAGGCAAAGACATATGCCATGCCCTTACTGTGCAGACAAAAAAAAAAAAAGAAAAAAAGAACAACAAACAATAGAATTGCCAATTGGACTGAGATTAGGAAATGTTCAGCGAGGACTTAATAAATGAGGTGAGCTTGGACTCAATCTTGAACAATGACTGCGCTTACCAGGCAGATGTGATGTGATGCAGATTGACAAAGGCCTGCCTAGTGAAGGGAGCAGTTGGGCAAAAGCACCAAGGTGTGAAGCCGCATGATGTATCCACCATAACAGCATGTGCTGGGACATTGACTTTGTGAGGAGTGGTTCTCAAGCTGTTCACATCACCTTTCTTCAGGTTGGAAAGCATACCTTCTGCTTCCTATGCCTAGATTTTAAAGTGTGGGGCAGACGTTTCCTCGAACATGTGTTACTTTCTGTATCAAAATTTCCCAGGGAGAGGCAGACTACTCTAGTGTCTGTTAAATGAATGAATGAAAGAATGTTTGCATTCAAAGAGAGGGACTGCCAGATTAAATAAGAAAAAAAAAAAAAATGGGGAATTAGGAAGTCTGTTCTTGATTTGGCTTGGAAAGAGCTAAAGGGGCACTTTGACTTTCTTTAAATGTTCTTGTGGTTCCTAATTACAAAAATTTCTTCTAAGTGAGCTGACATTTTTATTCAGTCATTTAGAATGTTCATTAGAGACAGGATCATGAATAATATAAATGTATTACAAATTCCACTCCACAATTAAATGCTGCCTCTATGTAATTCAAAATAAAAATACTAACTTTTTTTTTTCCTGTGGCCACCATTTTCTCTCCTATGCCTGGAGCTCAAGCTGAACCGATGTGTGTTGAAAACTTATAGTAACCAGTATTGAATTTGAAGTTCTGAATTCTGAAATGTGAATGGTAGGGAAACACTCTGAATTTCATGTATTTAAGCCTATTGATAGATAGACCAAATATAACAAAGTGAAACAAATGACATCCTGTGTTTGCTGTAACTCCAGCTTGTGTCTAAAAAGCACGGTTGTTATAGTAATTGATTTTATCATACTCAAAACTAACAAAGACTTTTTAAAAATATTCTAATTACCTGGGGGAGCCTGGGTGGCTCAGTCAGTTAAGCATCTGTCTCTTGATTTCGACTGAGGTCATGATCTCACAGTTGGTGGGTTCAAGCCCCATGTCAGGCTCTGTGCTCACAGCTCAGAGCCTGGAGCCTGCTTCGGATTCTGTGTCTCCCTCTCTCTCTGTCCCTCCCCTGCTCATGCTCTGTCTCTCTCTGTCTCAAAAATAAATAAACATTCAAAAAAAATTTTTTTTAATTCTAATTACTTGGAAAAAATGAATTTCTGCTGTCTAAGTAGCAATCAGTGGTAATAAAGACTGTGAAAGTGCCTTAGAGAATGCTTAATTATCTTTTTGACATCCTCTGAGAACAATTGACAGAGGTTTATAAAAAAAAGGAAAGTTAATTAACTTGCACTAAAGATTATACCCATATAATGAAATACAAATAAAATGTTGTTAACATAGGTTGTTTGATATATGATAGGTAATTTATGCTAAATGAAATAAGCAATAGAAACATTTTATTTTTTTATTCTTTATAAATTTTAATTCCAGTATACTTAACATACAGTGTTATATTAGTTTCAGGTGTATAATATATTTATTCAACAATCCCATACATCACCCAGTGCTCCTCAGGACAAGAGTACTCCTTAATCCCCATCACCTATTTCACCCATCCCTCCACCTGCCTCCCTTCTGGTAACCACCAGCTTGTTCTCCATAGTTAAGAGTCTGTTTCTTGGATTCTCTCTCTTTTTTTTTCCTATACTCTTTTGTTTTATTTCTTGAATTCCATTTATGAATGGAATCATGGTATCTGTCTTTCTGACTGACTTATTTTGCTTAGCATTATACTCTCTAGCACCATCCATGTTGTTACAAATGGCAAGATTTGATTTGTTATGGCTGAGTAATATTCCATTTGTGTGTGTGTGTGTGTGTGTGTGTGTGTGTGTGTGTGTGTGTGTGTATTCCACATCTTTATCCTTTCATCTATCAGTGGACCCTTGGATTGCTTCCATAGTTTGGCTATTGTAAATAATGATGCTGTAAACATAGAGGTGCATATTTCCCTCTGAATTAGTGTTTTGGTATTTTTTTTAGTGTTTGGTAATTTTTAGGTTAATACCCAGTTATGTGACTCCTGAATTATAGGGTAATTCTATTTTTAATTTTTAAAGAAACCTCCATACTCTTTTCCAGAGTGGCTGTACCAGTTTGCATTCCCGCCAACAGTGCAGGAGGGTTCCTTTTTCTCCATATCCTCACCAACACTTGTTATTTCTTATGATTTTGATTTCAGCCTGTCTGACAGGTGTGAGGTGGTATTTCATTCTAGTTTTGATTTGCATTTCACTCATGATGAGTGATGTTGATCATCTTTTCATCAGTCTGTTGGCCATCTGGATGTCTTCTTTAGAGAAATGTGTGTTCATGTCTTCTGCCCATTTTTAATTGGATTATTTAGTTTTGGGGAGTTGAATTGTATAAGTTCTTCATATATTTTGAATACCAACACTTTATTGGATATGTCATTTTAAAAAAAATTTTTAGTGTTTATTTTTGAGAGAGAGAGAGAGAGACAGAGTGTGAGCAGGAGAGGGACAGAGAGAGAGGGAGACACAGAATCTGAAGCAGGCTCCAGACTTTTAGCTGTCAGCACAGAGTCCAATGCAGGGCTCAAATCCACAAACCATGAGATCATGACCTGAGCCAAAGTCAGACACTTAACCAACTAAGCCACCCAGGCACCCCTTGGATATGTCGTTTAAAGTTTATGTATTCATTTTTGAGAAACAGAGAGAGGGAGAGAGAATGGGGAAGGAGTAGAGAGAGAGGGAGAGAGAGAGAATCTCAAGAAGCTTCCTCACTGTCAGTGCAGACCCCGACAGGGAGCTCAAACTCACAAACCATGACATCATGACCTTAGCTGAAATCAAGAGTCCGACGCCTAACCACCTTAGCCACCCAGGTGCCCCATTTGGATGTGTCATTTGCAAATATCTTCTCCCATTCAGTAGATTGCCTTTTAGTTTTGTTGATTGTTTCCTTCTCTGTACAGAAGCTTTTTATTTTAATGTAGTCTCAATAGTTTATTTTTACTTTTATTCCCTTGTCTCAGAAGACCTATCTAGAAAAATGTTGCTATGGCTGATATAAGAAACATTACTGCCTATTCTCTCTTCTAGGATTTTTATGGTTTCAGATCTCACATTTAGGTCTTTAATCCATTTTGAATTTATTTTTGTGTGAAATAAGAAAGTGGTCCAGTTTCATTCTTTTGCATGTAGCTAAGTTTTCCGAACACCATTTGTTGAAGGGATTATCTTTTTCCCATTGGATATTCTTTCCTGCTTTGTCAAAGATTAATTAACCATATAATTATGAGTTTATTTCTGGGTTTTCTATTTTGTTCCATTGATCTATGTGCCTGTTTTTGTGCCAGTATCGTACTGTTTTTATTACCACAGCTTTGTAATATAACTTGAAGTTGGGAGTTGTGATACCTCCACTTGGCTTTGCTTTTCCAAAATTGCTTTGCTATTTGAGGTCTTCTGTGGTTCTGTGTAAGTTTTAGGATTGGTCTAGTTCTGTGAAAAATGCTGTTGGCATTTTGATAGGGATTGCATTAAATCTGTAGATTGCTTTGGGTAGCATGGCCATTTTAGCAGTGTTTGTTTTTCTAATCCATGAGCATAGAATGTCTTTCTATTCTTTGTGTCATCTTAAATTTCTTTCATCAGTGTTTTGTACTTTTCAGAGTACATGTCTTTCACCTGTTTAGTTAGTTTTATTCCTAGGTATATTATTATTTTTGGTGCAAGTATAATTTCTCTTTCTGCTGCTTTATTATTAATGTATAGAAACACAACAGTTTTCTGCATATTGATTTTTGTATCCTGCACCTTTACTGAATTCATTTATCAGTTCTGATAGTTTTTTGGTGGAGTCTTTTGGGTTTTCTCTGTAAGTAGGTCATCCACAAATAGTGAAAGAATTTTACTTCTTCCTTATTTATTTCTTTTTGTTGTCTTATTGCTGAAGCTAGGACCTCCAGTACTATGTTGAATAAAAGTTGTGAGAGTGGATATCCCTATCTTGTTCCTGACCTTAGAGATAAAGCTCTCAGTTTTTCTCCATTGAGGATGATATTAGCTGTGGGTCTTTCATATATGGCCTGTATTATGTTGAGGGATGTTCCCTCTAAACCTACTTTGTTGAGGGCTTTTTTAATGAATGGTTGCTGTATTTTGTCAAATGCTTTTTCTGTGTCTATTGAGAGGATCATTTGGTTCTTATCCTTTCTTTTATTAATGGGTTATATCATGTTGATTGATTTGCAAATATTGAACCACCCTTGCATCCCAGGAATAAATCCCACTTGATCATGGTGAATGATTTTTTTAATGTCTTATTGGATTCGGTTAGCTAGTATTTTGTTGTAGATTTTTACATCTATGTTCATCAGAGATACTGGCCTGTAGTTCTCTTTTTTTGTGGTGTTTATCTGGTTTGGGTACCAGGGTGATACTGGCCTTATACAATGAAATTTTCTTTCTTCTATTTTTTGGAATAGTTTGAGGAGAACAGGTGTTAACTTATCTTTAAATGTTTGGTAGAATTCACCTGTGAAGCTTTCTGGTCCTGGACTTCTGTTTGTTTGGAGTTTTGTGATTACTGATTCAATCTCCTTGCTGGTAATTGGCCTGTTCAAACTTTGTGTTTCTTTTTGGTTCAGTTTTGGTATGTTATATGTTTCTAGGAATTTATCCATTTGTCCTAGGTTGTCCAATTTGTTGGTATATAGTTTTTCATAATATTCTTTTATAATTGTTTGTATTTCTGTGGTGTTTGTTATTTCTCTTCTTTCATATGTGATTTTATTTGATTTCTTCCTTCCTTCTTTCCTTCCTTCTTTCCTTCCTTCCTTCCTTCCGTCATGAGTCTGGCTAGAGGTTTATCAATTTTGTTGATGTTTTGAAAGACCCAGCTCCTGGTTTCATTAACCCGTTGTATTGTTTTTTTAGTTTTTATACCATTTATTTCTGCTCTAATCTTTATTATTTCCTTCTTTCTGCTGGTTTTGGGGTTTTGTATGTTGTTCTTTTTCCAGCTCCTTTAGGTGTAAGATTAGGTTGTTTATTTGTGATTTTTCTTGCTTCTTGATTTAGGCCTATATTGCTATTAACTTGCCTTTTAACACCAGTTTTACTGTGTCCCAAAGGTTTTGGAACATTGTGTTTTCATTTTTGTTTGTTTCCATGCACCAAAACATTTTATAACCAGAGTCTTCCTTTACCTAACATGGTTCCCTTAAAAAGTATGTCCCTAGTTTGATCATTTCTCTTTATTTTCCCCTTAAATTATTTCTTCTTAGAAGTTGGCCAGACCTGCAGAGTAATCCATTGGAATGCACACCATAGGTCTCTGACCTTTCAGACATGCTCAGGGAAAACAGAATCATTATGAATGGTATTTGCAAGTCTGAAATCACCACAGGCTACTGTATAACTGTGCCTGTAGACATTGTATTGAATTTCCCAACTCAATCTTCCCTTCCTTAGTAGAGGAAAAACTCATCCTACTCTTCTTTAATCATTTTGAGGTCCTTAAACAAGAAATATTGGAGTATTTTTTAAATTACCCATTGTTACAGAATTACTTAATGAACTACTATGTAAGAAGAAAAGGCCTCTGTGATACTAATGTGAATCAAGGGCATATGTTTCAATTACCTGAGAAAGACATGGTATATTAGCATGCTTTTCTATGCCTTATAATATTATACATTATATTTTGTCATGTTATCTCTGATTTTTTCATGGGGAATAACCTAAGTGAAGGGTATTGCACCTTAAAAATTACCACTTATTCTAGACCATGCGATTTGAATATGGATTTTATGCCACCAAAGAGTAGATTATGTCTCAACATGAGCATGCAGCAGTGAATCCAAAAATTAATGAGTATCCATGCCCCTTAATATTACTATCTAGAAGACTACAATGCATTTTGGACTTGCTCGGCACTGGTCTTCACAGTGTTTTTGTGCTTGATCAAGGGTCAGTACTAACCACTACTCTATGCCCTAAGTCTCATCTGATGACTTGGTGCATGCACTTTGAACTTAGAAATTAAATCTCCCTCACTCAGAGACATGCAAGAGACCACCCACAGCTCTTATAGAAGAATGGTACAACTACCAGTGGAATAATACTTATAATTTCATGGAACCTTTTATATTTGCAAGGGTTTAACATCTAGCTAGAAGGCAAAAAGACTCTAGAGACAGCTCTTCTGATTATAATAAGGAGAATGAGCCAGAAAAGCTGCAATATCACAAGTAATCATGTTGGAGTAGCCAGTATCAGATTTTGCCTCCTGGCATAAACAACTAAACAATAATTGGACAGGTGATTTTACACATTGAACAACAGCTACTGCAGGATTGTGACCCCTGAGAGAATTAAAATAAACCAAGAAGCTTATAAGTCATCCTGAGATTTTTCATGGAGGCACCTTCAGAATCAGAGTATAAGAGCAAATCATGTAGATTTTGCTGAATTGGAGGGATAGAAGTTGCATTTTGATGAGGCCTTAGTAGCTGAAATTTTAAAGACATAGTGTTGAAGAGAAGAGAGGTATGCAGAAGAAGAGCGCCAGAAATCTTCAGAGAGTGCCCACTTGAGTTTGTTGCTGAACATTAATTTGTTCATGTATAGGATGAATACCTTAAAGCCAGGCCAAGGTATATTGTGAGTTATAAGATAAGCAATTCCCAGATATCACCCAGCCTTGTAAGATGTTTGAGTTACAACCTGCCATAATGGAGGTGCCTCACTGAACAATCAAGGTATTCAGTAGAGAAATCTGGAGAATCACGTCTCAGCAATAAGGCCAATTTATGCGTATAGTAAACCTAGTGTGGACTCACCTTAAACAGCTCTAAAAATTAGCCTTAAAATGAGCAAGCTGTTCAATAAATAATTTAACTCTGAAGATAATTTTTTTAAAGGAAGACAAAACACTCCAGACAAAAATGCAACAAACAAAATGAACAGCACTCAATTAAAATTTACTAGACTATGAAAAACAAGAAAAATCTTAGCCACAACCAGAAGAAAAATTAGACTATTGAAAGAACCAAATTTGACAGACATGATGGAGTCAGTAGAGAAGGACTCTAAAGCAGCAATTATAAACATAATTAAGGTTTTAAAGGAAATGTAAACCTGAAATCAAAAGAGAGAATTCATAAAAATGAACCAAAGATTATATCTGGACAAGAAGAATACAATATGGGAGTTGAAAAGTCCTTTATAAGTATAACATGTTATAAGATACTTATAAAAACGCTCAATAAACTTGAAGACATAGTGAAAATTAGATGACAGGTTAGCACAGAGAAAAAAAATTAAAACTTTAAAAATTAATGCCTCAACAACACGTAGGAAAATATAAAGTAGTTTAACATATTTTTTTAAGTTTATTTATTTTGAGAGAGAGAGAGAGAGAGAGCGAGCAGGGGAAGGGCAGAGAGAAAGGGAGAGAGAATCCCAAGCAGGCCAACATGGAGCTCAATCTTATGACCACAAGATCATGACCTGAGCCGACATCAGGAGTTGGTTGCTTAACTGACTGAGCCACCCAGGTGTCCCCAACATATGTTTGAGTTCCCAAAATGGAGAAAAGCCACAAAACATTTGAAGAAATAATATTGCTATATGTGCTATTAGAGCTAGGAATTTTATTTTGTTGATTCTTTGGGTTTTATACATAAAGAATCATGTCATCAGTGGGCAAAGATAGTTTTATTCCTTCTATCCCAAACTGAATTCTTTTCCTGTCTCATCTTATTATAGTTATTTGGAATTGTAATAAAATGTTAAATAGAAGTGGTGAGAGAGAACATCCTTATTTTGTCTATGAGCACAAGGGGGAAATGTTCAATTCCTCATCATTAAGTGTGACGTTAGCTATAGCTTTTTGAGATACCGCTTATCAAACTGAGGGAGTTCCCCTGAAATACTAGGTTTCTGAGACCTTTTATCGTGAAAGGGTGTTCAACTTTGTCATATCTTTTTTTCTTTATCGAATGATACAGTCATATGATTGTCTTAAGCCTGTTGATAGGGAGATTCCATTTATTAATTTTCAAATGTCGAATCAATCTCATAACTGTAATAAATCCCAACTGGTTATAATATGTAGTTCTTTTCGTATATTGGTGGATACAGTTTGCTAATATTTTGTTGAAGATTTTTGCATCTGTATTCATGACAGATACTGGTTTGCAGTTTTTCTTTCTTTTAGTGTCACTATTAACATTAGAATATTAGTATGTGTTTGCTTCTATTTTCTAGTTGAGATTGTGGAGAATTGGTATCAGTTCTTTCTTAAATATTTGGTAGAATTTACTACTAAAACCATCTGGGTTTAGTGCTTTTTGTTTTTTGAAGATTTTAAATTAATTCTTTGATTTCTTTACCAGATATAAATCTGTTCAGATGATCCATTTTTCCTTGTGTGAGCTTTGGTAGTTTGTGTTTTCCAAGCAATTGGCAATTGCAATTCCAAGCGATTCATCTGAGTTATCAAATTTGTGGACATAAATTTCTTTACACTAGATCTTTATTATTCTTCTAATGTCCATGGGATTCATAGTGATAAACTCTTTTATATTTTTCGTTTTGGTTATTTGCATGTTCTTTTTTATTTTTCTTGGCAATCTAGATAGAGACTTAATAATTGTGTGTGTGTGTTTTCAAAGAGCCAGCTTTGAGGTTCAATGATATATCTCTGTTGTTTTCTTATTTTCATTTTCATTGATTTCTGCTCTAATTTTTAACATGTCTTTTCTTCTGCTTGCTTTAGGCATAAATTAATCTTCCTTCTCCAGTTTCCTAAGGCACAAATATAAATTATTGATTTTAGCACCTTCTTAAATGAATAAATTCATTCAGTGCTATAAATTTCCCTGAAAACACTGCTTTCAGTGCATCACACAAATTTTGACAAGTTGTATTCTCATTTAGTTCAAAATATTTTTAAATTTCTCTTGAGAATTCTTTGACTCTTGTCTTAAGTATGTCGCTTAATTTCTAAATAATTGGGGCTATTCCAGCTATCTTTCAGTTATTGATTTCTGGTTTAATTCCATTGTGGTCTGAAGCACATTTTGTATGACTTCTGTTTTTTAATATGTGTAAGGTGGTTTTTATGGTCTAGAATGAAGTCTGTCTTGATAAATGTTCCATGCAAGCTTGAGAAAAATGTTTATTCTGCTGTTGTTCCAGGTAGTAGTGTATAAATGTCAGTTAGATACAGTTGATTGATAGTATTGTTCAAGTCAATTATATCCTTAAGTATTTCCTGTCTGTCTTATCTATCAGTACTGAAAATGTGGCACTGATATCTGCAGCTGGAATGGTGGAATTGTCTATCCACCTGCAGTCCTATTAATTTTCGATTCATGTATTTTGACAATCTGATGTTGGGTACATATACATTTAAGATTATTGTCTTCCTGGAGAACTGACATCTTAACACTATATAATACTCTTTATTTATGAAAATCATTTTATTTTTGAAATAAAATTGTCTGAAATTAACTGCTCAATCTTTCTTTATATTCGTGTTATCCCAGTATATTTTTTTCCATCCCTTTGCTTTGAAACTAATTGAGTATTTATATTTAGTAAGGTCCTTGTAGTCAACATATAGTTAGGTCTTATTTTTTATTATCCACCTTGAAAATCTATCTTTTAGTTGGTATAGTGGAGTATTCACATTTAAAGGATTTCTTATGGGGAACCTGGGTGGCTCAGTCAGTAGAGTGATTGAGCGTCTGATTTTGGCT
The DNA here is from genome assembly GCF_046562875.1 of Panthera onca. Classification (NCBI taxonomy): domain Eukaryota; kingdom Metazoa; phylum Chordata; class Mammalia; order Carnivora; family Felidae; genus Panthera; species Panthera onca. Next base: position 13,549,169 of record NC_138356.1, on the reverse strand, counting down.
CAGGTCATGATCTCATGGTTTGTGAGTTCAAGCCCCACATCGGGTTCTGTGCTGACAACTCGAAGCTTGGGGCCTGCCTCTGATTCTGTGTCTCTCTGCCTCTCTCTCTGCCCCTCCCCTGCTCATACTCTGTCTCTCTCTCTCAAAGATAAATAATGAACATTAAAAAATAAATCAGTTACCTTAAATAAAGGGTGTTTTTAAGTAATTTAATACTTATGTTTGTAACCTTCTGTTTAGTGTACATGTCCTTTGCTTCCCCTATGTTCTTTTTTACCTTCTCTGACTTTATTTATTTTTTTTTAAATTTTTTTTTCAACGTTTTTTTATTTATTTTTGGGACAGAGAGAGACAGAGCATGAACGGGGGAGGGGCAGAGAGAGAGGGAGACACAGAATCGGAAACAGGCTCCAGGCTCCGAGCCATCAGCCCAGAGCCTGACGCGGGGCTCGAACTCACGGACCGCGAGATCGTGACCTGGCTGAAGTCGGACGCTTAACCGACTGCGCCACCCAGGCGCCCCTACCTTCTCTGACTTTAACTGAGCATTTTACATGATTGATTTTATCTCTTCTCTTAGCTCAGTTTTATTTCTGTTAAAATTTTTAGTAGTTTCCCTAGAATTTGCAGTCTATATTTATGCTAATCTTAATGCACCACAAACAATACGAGGCCACTTTACATCTAGTTCAGGTAATTTATGAGAGTGTACCCTATTCCTTCATCCTACATCCTGTCCTTTATTACAGAGCTGTCTTTTGTGTCATTTAGCTAGTTGCGATAATCAGCCAATATCTGTTGCTGGTATCACTCTAAACAAACATCTTTTAGATGAGTCGAGGATTGGAAAAATAAAAGATGTTATTTTGCCTCATTTATTCCTTCTCCAATGCTCTTCCTTTGTTATAAAATTGAGTTTCTAACCTACGTCATTTTTCTTCTTGGATGCCGCCTTTTATTCACTTCTTTCAAAACAGGTCTATTGGTAATAAATATCCTCAGTTTTTGTCTGAGAAGGTCTTTCTCTCTCCAGTGTTAAAGGACAGTTTCATTGAACATAGAATTCTAGACGGTAGGTTGTTTCTCTTTTTACACTTTAAATATTTCTGAAATATTCATTACTTGTCTTACTGAGTGAATTCTGATGAGAAATCTGTATTTCTTATTTATTTACTGAGATAAATAGGCCTTCAGCATGATGTTTTATGTAAATCTGACTAGGAGCCAGGCTGTGTTTAATGTTTACCTTGCTCTGTGGTGCCAGAGCCTTCATTTCTTCTGGTTTTTGTCTTTCTTGTTGACTTTGGGCCTTGCTATGAACTCCTTTTAGGTAGAATTTGTATTTTGCAGCTCTTTCAGGTGTAATCCCCTGTTAATGTACTGAAGCCCTGTTGGTGTGGTGGTAAACTAGGGGAAGGGAAGCATTCTGTAATCTTAAGATTAAATGTCAGTCTTTTAGTTGGATGGTGTTTCCGTGATGTGACCTTCACAAATGTTTCTTAGATTTTTCTCCCCTTGTAGGTGAGCCTGGAGAGCTAGAGGGAACCGGAATCAGAGAAATGCCTTTCTCTCGGGTAAGGTAATGACCTGGTAAGGGCTTCCCCTGGAGAGTTGGTGTTAGTTTTTGAGAATGTTCTGATCATGTTTTATAATGGTTACTCTTCTCTCGCCACCGCCAGGGCCAGGAGGAAATCTGCCTTGGCAGTTCACCTTGAAAACTTGGGTTTCCTGAAACTAAAATCCACGAAAATACCGGGATGCCCCTCAGAATAGGGGTACCAGAACTTTCTCACTTAAGCTTATTCTCATTGAGCTGCCATCAATTCACCAAAGTTACCATTTAATTGCACCTACCAGTTTATGGCTCCAGCAGTGTCTGCTGCATGTGGGCACATGTTGGTTGTGACTGTGTAAGTCACCTTTCTTTCTTGGATTTGGGGGTGCTGAATTGCCCGGCAACCTAAGTCTTTCAGTGGCTCCCACTAGAGTCATTGACTTTCAGTTCTGTGTTTTCTTGTGTAAAGACGGGAGTGATGACATCCAAGATCTTGACACATAAGAGCAGAAACCAGTGGTCTGTTATACCTTAACTTTTAATAATCCTTTCATACTTGGAACCTAAGTGTTCATTAACTCTTTCCTGTGATCTCAAACAAGGTAACATTAATATTTATTTCAAATGACAATTCTGTGAGCTTATCCTTCCATCCCTTCCATGTGCATAAGCACATAAGTGATTTGAAATTCTCGGAGCTCTTAGATTGCTGTGTCAGAATCACCTGAAGACATCTATTATATTCTCCCTCTCCTCCATGTCTCACACTAATTAAGTTTACTATAAAGCCAGCGTCAGGAATCTCTCTTCGGCCAAGGGTGACTGTAGCCATCGGAGGCCAGTGTTTGTGCAACAACGAGTGTTTGTTCTCCAAATGTTGCCGCCTGACATTTCCACGGTATCCCATCCTTAGAATGCTAGGGGAGAGCTGAGGTTCGGGGAACTGAAATAAGACTAGTATGGCTTGGCTATAAGAATTAAACTTATAGTGTAGTGTGTAGTCCAAGCTAGACTGGAGAGGTTGGTACAGTCTTGTAGAGTATGTTATCTCATTAGGAAGCTTCAGAAAGGTTTTGAGTTTAAAAAGGGTGATAATCTTTCAATGTGCATCTGGTCAGAAGTCACCCAGCTGGCAATGAATATGCTTGGATATATCCAGGTCCCACTGTTTTCCAAAATGTATTCTCTTTCCTTGAGGAAGGCTTATTTATGTGTACTATACTATTTATAAACCTAGTAATAACAGAGATGGTACATTTTGGAAGGACAGTTACCATGAGGCTCCAACCTCTCTGTTCATATTATTTTGACTGCATTCAGCCCACTTCTTCAATTCAGAGAAAGAGCAAACTTTGCAGGGTTTGAGCGTAAAATAGAAAGTCTAAATTAAAGCACGAACACCGGTGCATGGCTAACACATTTCCCTCAAAGGTCTCTTTATGCAGCATTCATCCTTAGGGAAAGAATATTCCAGAGTGTATCTCCCTCACATTCTGCCTGCCCTGTCAGACTTGGCAGTCTCCATACGCTTTCAGTATAATTCAGAAACATTTACACTTGCTCTGTTCCACATAGATTCAAGTGTTGAATGCTCTGAACGTTTTCAGACAGATGTTATCAGACATTTTCTTGACACAGCTTCCTTAGTATATTTGCATAGAACAACCATTGCCACTGAAAATGAGGTGCAATCAACAAAAAAAGAATTTGTGTGTGTTGTTGAGATCTGGCAATATACCTGTATTGAAGAAGGGTTTTTCCTTCACTGTACTGAAAATACTTCTGTTCCCGCCACATTACTGCATGTAATCTGGTGTGTGTGTGTGCATGCCTACGGTTGCACATGTACAGTTGACACTTGAGCAACATGGGTTTGAGCTGTGCAGGCCCACTTACAAGTGGATTTTTTCAATAAATACTATATAGTACTATAAATGTATTGTATTTTTCTCATCATTTTCTTAAGAACACTTTCTTTTCTCTAGCTTATTTTCTTGTAAGAATACAGTATGTAATACATATAACACACAAAATGCGTCAACCGTTTATGTTATTGGTATGGCTTCCTATCAACAGCAGGCTATTATTAGTTAGGTTTAGGCCAATCGAAAGTTATACATGGATTTTTGACTGCATTGTTTAAGGGTCAGTATATATGTATTTCATTTTATCAGATTAAATATATATATATACACATACGTTTCCCTCTCTGTTGCCATCCCCAGTTTTTCTCTAAATGGCATATTAACTCTTTCTTGATTCCTAACAAGGGAACTGGGGTTAAACTTCTACTTTTGCTTAGTATTTAAAGAGTCACAAGAGGCTATAACTCTCACTGTAACAATAAAAAAATTTTAGATGGGTTTTAAAAAGTTGTTTTTTAAAGTCATTAAAATCTGAAGATGCAAAGAATTTTAAGAGAACTAAACTTGAAGAAAATGAATACTTCTTGTAAAAAGAGAAACTACTGGTTACTTTTATGCCTGGGTAGAGTGGACAGAGGATAAAATATTCTACAGACAAGGGATAATCCATAGGTCAGAAGAAACCACCTGGATTTGTAAAGGAGCATGTGGTATGGCAAGATAGATTCTATTTCAAAAATCCCCAGAAGCAAAACGCATCTTCAGCTATCAACCGTTCTCTCCCATAATGGCTCCAAATATATGGAAACATACTCGATGCTGAGGCCAAAACAAGCAGTCAGGTAAAAGTTTCCTCAAGTGCCTAATGCTAGACAGGGTATATAGTTGGGGAACTTACCAGCAGCCCAAAGAGCTGCCTGTAAAGCATAAAAAGCCTAAAAAGGAGTTCACAGTCCTTAGACCACAAGTCCTTCTGAAAAGTAGAGTTTTGATCTTACCCTCAAAACATTTGAAGCCAGGAGTGGATTAAATGAACAAAAGCCCCAACCTTTATCAGATCCAGGTCAACATGAACTTAGATCAGGTCTTGCAGAGAAAGAGGTATTCTCTGTTCTGAAGTTAAATATCATTGATTTCTTGCCTGCTGCATTTTTTAATGCAGAATATTCAACATGCAATAAGACATTATATGACATGCAAAACAAAATAAAACACAAATTCAGAAAACTATGACAAAAAATGAAAGAAAAATTTGTTACAAAGAATAGAACCACAGCAGAACCGAGGATTTGTCTTAACAGATAATGACATTAAAATGACTAAAGTATGTTAAAGAACTTAAGAAAAATATTGTGCTAACAGTATAAAATTAATGGGATTTTCAGCAGAGAACTTACAGAATAGAAAAAGACAGTATTTGAAATAGAAAGTTTATTCAGTAGCTTAACAGAATGAACACACACACACACACACACACACACACACACATACATATACACACACACACACACAATCAGTAAACTTGAAGACAAATTATCCAAAGAAGTTATAAAAACAAAAGCAAAAAACAAAAAACAAAAAACAAAAAACAAACAAAAAAAAAAAAAAAAAAAAAAAAGGAAAATGTAATGACTGCAAAAAATACAAAAAAAAATATAGTGGAACAATAGAGATTTGTGATACAATATAATATGATCTATCACACTTGAAATTTAAGTCCCAAAGGAAGGGAATTTAGAAAAGAGGGCAGAAGAATTATCCAAAAATGTAGTGGCCAAGAATTTTACAAAGTTGATGAAGGATGTTAATATGCATATCAAAAAGCTCAGCAAAACCTGAGCAAAATGAATGAAAATTGTGCCTTAGCACACTAGAGCCAAACTGTTGAAAGCCAAGGCTAATGGGAAGCTTTTAAAGAACTCACAGAAGCAGGGTTTCTGGAATATCAGAATGAGGATCTTGAAAATTCTGTCCCCACAATGCAATAATTAAATTGAGAAATAATTAAAAAGTACGGTAAAGTAGCTCAACAGCAGATATGAACTAGCAAAAGGAAAAATAAACACTAAACTTGAAGACAGATGAATAGACTATCCACTCTGAAGAACAGAAAGGGGAAAAAAATCACAAAAATAAAGAGAGCTGTGGAGACCAGTTGGAAACCATTGAGCGTGTCAGTGGGATACAATGTGTGTCCCAGTAAGAGAAGAGAGAGAAATGGGCAGAAAAACTGTCTAAGGAAATAATAGCTGAAAAGTTCCTCAATTTGAAGAAAAAACAAGAAGTACACAGTATGTTACACCATACTCAGAAATTAACTCAAAATGGATTAAAAACTTGAACATAAGTCCTTTAACCATAAAACTCCTAGAAGAAAACCTAAGTGGTAAGTTCCTTGACATAAGTCTTGGTGATGATTTTTTGAACCAGATATCAAAAGTGAGGGCAGCAAAAGCAAACATAAACAATTGGGACTACATCAAACTAAAAAGCTTCTTTACAGAAAAGGAAACCACCAACAAAATGAAATGCCAACCTACTGAATGAGAGAATATTTTTACAAATCATATATCCGATAAGGGGCTCAAATCCAAAATAAAGAACTCTTACAACTTAATAGCATAAAAACTTCAAACACTTTGACTAAAAAATGGCCAGAATATGTGACCAGACACTTTTCTAAGATCTATAGGTGCCAACAGATACATGAAAATATGCTCAACAGTATTAGTCATCAGGGAAATGCAAATCAAAACCATAATGAGGTATCACTTCACATCTGTTAGAATGACCATCATCAAAAAGACTAGAAATAACAAGTGTTGGTGGAGATGTGGAGAAAAGGGAACCCTTGTGTGCTGTTGGTAGGAATGTAAATTGGTACAACCACTATGCAAAATAGTATAGAGGTTTCTCAAAAAACTAAAAATAGAAATACCATATGATCCAGCAGTTCTTCTTCTGGATACCACTTCTGGGTATTTATCAGACAAAAGCAAAAACACTAATTTGAAAAGCTCTATTCACCCCCTGTCTTCTATGTGGAGTAAAAAAAATGTATACAAATATAAATATATAAATGTAAATGTATATAGAGATTGGTGGTTGCCAGAGTGAAGGAATGGGGGTGGGAGAAGTGGGTGAACTGTTTTTTATTTTGTTTAAATAAATTGAACTAAAATAAATCCATAAAAGGGAGCAGAAGGAAACTTGCAATTGATAAGTAAGCTTATGATTTTGATTATGATAGTGTAATGGGTGTATACTTATCTCCAGAGGTATCAAGTTGCATGCAGTAAATATGTTCAGTGATTTGTATGTCAAGAAAACAAATGAACAAACAGAAGTCAATTTTATTCCTACACACCAACTTAAAAAAATGGAATTTTACTTAAAATTTTGTACTTAAAAATAAATCTTACTTAAAAATGAAATTTACTTAAAAATACTTTTTAAACTAGTACCAAAATATAGCAAAGTACTTATTTATGACAAAATATGTGCAGGATCTCTACACTCAAAACTGTGAAATATCGATGAAAACATGTAAAAATCTAAACAAATGGAAAGACAGTCCGTGTTCATGGACTGGAAGACTCAATATTGTTAAGATGTCAGATTAGTCACTCATTGCTGGTGGGAATATAAAATAGTACAGCCACTTTGGAAGATGCTTTAGCGATTTTTGAAAAAATTCAGCATATAACTTACCATATAATCCAGCAAACCTACTTCTAGTTATTTACCCAAATGAATTGAAAATTTCAGTTCACACAAAAGCCTCTACCCCAATATTTATATAGCACCTTTATTTGTAGTCAGTAAAAACTGGAAAAAAACCAGTGTCTTTCAACAGATGAATGGATAAATAAAATGTAGTATACTTACTCAGTGGAACACTTCAGCAATAAAAAGAGGTAAACTGTTGATTTATGTAACAATATTGATTAATCTCAAATGCCTTTTGCTTAGTGAAAGAAGTCAGATCCAAAAAGCTACATGTTATATGATTCCATTTATATGACACTCTGGAAAAGATAGACTATGGGTATAGAAAACAAGGTTGTGGAGAGGAAGTAGTTGACTAAAAGAAGCTTTGTTACCCTTCATGTAAGAGAAAGGGATATATAAGAAAATATTCATCTATGTGCTCATCTGTCCAAGGAAATACTGGAGTATAAAGCAGAAACTAAAGAGAAATTGGTTACCTAAGGGGTTGGGTAGGAAAGAGAGGAGAATGAAAATTGATTAGTAGAAATGAAAAGGGAGAAACACTTCTCAGAACTCACTTTTTTTATAGTTTTACCATTAGAAACATAATAACGTTTCACATACCTCCAAACATAGGTACGTTCATAAATAACTGGATTAACTGATTAAATCAAATAGTATATGAAGGAATCCAAAATGAAGTACAAAGAGCAATAATTTAATTCACATGCATTACAAACAAATATCATAATCACATTGAAGAGCACGAAAGAAAATAACCTACTTAACTTTGGAAAACAGTATTTTGACGGGGTTCTGTGAGACTAAAGTCAAAAAGAAAACTTGTACAGAAATACTGTATTTTAGTCAGTATATCTGTTTCTTGCAAGGATATATTCTATAAGCTTTATATGTTTACCAGCAAGAAATAAATAAGTGAATATATATAGCAGATAATAAAAGCCAGATTTCTTACTAACAAATTAGTCAGAAATAAGGAAAAGAAAAGAATCTAGAAGGTTTAGATTTAAAAAGATTTAAATCACAGGTATCAATATTAACTCATGGCTATACACACACCTAGAGTCATGACTTAATATTGATACCTCTGATTCAAATACATACACACACGTGCACATATATATGTATGCATATGTGTATAAGTGTCTGTATATGTACATATACATATATATGTATATGCACATGAAAATTACTATATCCGCATATTCCTTTGTTCCTTGAGAGGATCTATGAGCAATCCCTTTTGAAGAGTATATTATTGTCTACATCTTGGTTTCTAAATGCAATTTTCCATTAAAAGGAACCTGGACTCCTTGGAGATCTGTTTGATTCCAGGACTGGGGCAAGGAAAATACAAGATAGGCCTGGAACATCTTGTGATGCCAAAAAATAATTACTTGAAGCCCAGGAACAGGTCAAAAGTACATAGAAGCCAACTAGAAGGGCCCAGCATTGGCCAAAGCTGGAGCAACTGATCAGCAAAATAAGTAATGATAGTCATGGGTTATAACCCATAGAATCAAATAAATATCCATGAGTCCATAGATGTACATAGATGCATGGATGGATGGCTGGAAGGAAGAATAAGTTGCAGAGAAGGGATAAGTTGCAAAGTTCTTCTTTACTAAAGAATTCCAGTGTGTCAGTGTAGGTTCATCAGTTGCAACAAGTATTATCACTCTGGTGGGTGATACTGATAATGGGAGAGGCATATATGTGAAGTCTCTTCCTTCTGCTCAGTTTTGTGAACTAAGACTTCCCTAAAAAAATAATGTCTGTTATTTTAAAAAATATAGGTATGCATTTCTTTACATAGTATACATATATATTTCTGTTTATATTTATATTAGTATATGTATATAAAAACAAATTAACAGTTTTTCTGGTTGAGAGAAAGGGGTAAAGGGATTGTACACTTTCTACTTTATGTATTTCCTATTTTTCTGTCATGTTTCAATTTCCATAATGAGGATATATTCCTTTTGAACAAAACAATAAAAGCATTCAAATTTTTTAAGAAAGATTATCTGAAAAATAGGCGCATGAAAACCAAGTTTAGAAATTAAATTTATTTTATCCATCATCCATTAAATACATACCTGATTTCCGGAACCAGTGCCCCAGTCAACTTGCTGTATTCCAATTTATAACTGTGTTTGACTGGAAACATTAACAAATAAGGAAGGTATAAAATATTTAAAGCCCATAGAGCACTTAAGACCGTCAAAATGATCTATTTTGCACATACAGCCTTATGCTATGGCTTTTTGGTCAGAATGGCCCATTTATGTTAGCTGTAGCTTACAGTGCTGCTTTCTTATATACATGTAGTTACATCATAAAAGTAACAATAAACTTTGATATGTATTAAAGTTCCTTTTATTTTCCATCCTTCAGGTCATGTGCAAATGATTTGCAGTAGCAGATTATGTTCTCTGCAGGAGTAATTTTTAAGTATTAAGCACACCTAGAAAATACATTTATAGTTTAAGAGAAAAAATTACTTCACATTACCCCCCACATCTAAGCCCATTTAATTCTTGCTGATGATGTGTCTTGCTGTGTTGTCAGAATAAACTAAACTTGTGTTTATCCAAATGTCTAATGAGCCATATTAAAATTACTTGTTTTCTGCATGGACCAGGGGTAAAGTTATCATCATTGACAATGCAGTCCTTCCACGCTGGGACTGCCACATGTCAGTAATGCATTCACATGACTTTGATTGAGTACATCTGAAAAAGGAAATTAATGGGTATCAGATTCGCTTAAAACAGGATCTCTAGGATATAAAAATAACACAATTTTAATTTCAGTATTTATTGCATTTGTATTTCTGATGAGTGTTATTTGGCTATGTGTTATTTGCATATATAGTAATTATAATCTGTTTTGGGTATCTATATTTTTCAGGCCTTTACTTAAAGTTATCTTTCACCCTTCTTCCCCCTCCAGTACAATTTGGTAGCTCTTAAAGAACATCATGATCTTTCAAATAAAAAACTAAAGCTTTGAAATATTAGGATAACATAGTAATGTGTACTCTATAGTCACTTTCTCAGTGAATCAAATTAATCCAAGTAAAATATAGTATCAAGGTCCTAATTTGAACAAAGTTCTTTTGTTTGTTTTTGTTTTTGTTACTGTTATTGGTGGTCATTGGAAGCCCTAGATCATTTTCACTACTTATGAAAAAGTAATATATGGATTAGCAGGGGCATAAAGAAAATGATGTGATAAAGATAAGTTGCCTGGGTAATGTCATTAAGTCACCAGAAAGTGTGATTTTAGTTAGGGACAAACTTAATCTGCATCCCATGGCACCATACTCCTTCCCATTACTATGACATACTTTACAAATATCTACTGATTTAAATTTAAAGTGCTTTTTATTTTGGGAACTGCTTAAGGATTTGGGTATCCTCTTGTAGTACCTACATTCCAAACCAGAGGTATTTCAAATTAAGGATGAGAATTTATGCATATTTTTACTTTCATTTTTGGGTTTCACTTCCTTTGTCCTAAAGACTAGCAAATGGTTTTGGAAAAGGGCCACAAAGAGTAAATAGTTTAGGTTTTGTAGTGCTATAGTTTTTGTTTCCACCACTCATCTCTGCCATTTGTTGCACAATAACAGCCCTGGACAATACATAAACAAATGGTTGTAGTTGCATTCCAATAAAGCTTTATTGACAAAAACAGGAAGTGGGCTGGATTTAGCCCATAGATCACCAGTTTGTATATTAATACATTCCTGATAAAGTACAGCTAAATCAAAATTTGTGTCAATCAGAGCAAAAGTTATATTTTTATGGACACTCATGGAAAAAAGTGAAAACTGAAGTCTGTTTGCAGACTACACACACATACACACACACACACACACACACACACACACACACACGTTTTGAAGTCTTTGAAGTCACATAAAATTCAAACTGACTGATGATATTACTAAAACAATTAAGGTATTCGGAAGTTTGACATTAGGAATGCACACATTAGAAATGATCTGGTCTGACATATGTATATTGCATGTAAGTAATTAGGGGCTCAGAGAGATGGTGTGACCTGCCCAGAGCTACTAGGCGCCAAGCTAAAATACAAGAATTCTGTCCTCTGCTCTTGTTCTCTTTATATATCATCATATTACCATTTAAATATTAAACTAATAGCTTCAGCATCTCACAGGATCTATACTATCTGGCCTATATCTAGGAAAATGTAAATTGTATTGGGAAGTGCACACAAATTAACAAAGCCCCTTTGTAACTTAAGTAATTCTGGCACTTTCCCTTTCACATGTCTTTTCTCCAAGGACATGAAAAATACAGCTCTTTGAACATCAAATATAATTATTAAAGGGAACTGTCACTGAAGGTTAAGTATAATGATTAAAGAGAACAAATGCCAATCCCAGTGCAAGCAAGGAATCTTGCCTTTTAGATAGTGATTGTGTCCAAAGGCAAAGATATACAGAAGAAAATTTAATCCTATTGAATAAAGTAAAGCCAACTTCATGACAGAAAATAATGTGTGTGTGTGTGTATGTGTGTATATCTCATAATAATGAGTGATTATAAAATAAGGAAAGGCCTACTAAGGTGGTACAGAAGTAAGCAACAACGTTGGCTACATCCAGTTTCATCTTGAAACATAGGAGTCTAAGCAGCTGCTGGAATGTGAGGAGAGCAAAGGCTACACTTGGGAATTTAGATGAAAACCCATAGCCTCTCCAATGTGTGGAGTGTGCACCGTTGGCCCTACTCATGTAGGGCACCCTGGACTGGAGAAGAGAAGTTCTGTTCTTTCTCTTATTTTCTGCCTGTGTCCACGAACTCCATGAATTCTAAAGGGGAAATCAGTGTTCCAAATACAGCAAATGCTTACTAAGTGTTCCTTGATTTTTATATAAAATTTCCTGGGAACTAGACCTAAGACAAAATGCTTAATCCATTTCTATGTAATTACTAATATCATTGCCACAACAAGCTTCCGCATCTTCAAGTCCTTCCTAAGATGCGTCATTAACATTTCTCCCACTAAGAGAGGGGTCCTAGGTTCCCTTCCCTAGGATATGAGTGGGCCTCTGACTATGGCAGAAATGACACCAGTGACTCCTGGGCTAGGTCATTAAAAAAATACAACTCCTTCCTCCTCCTACCCAATATCTATATTATAAAACTCGAATCTCTGTCCCACCAGGTTGGTGGGACCATTTTTCTCCGTTTTCTGTCTTCCTATACTGGGATCTGCATAAGCACTCCCAGGCAGAGAGTCAATACAGTGCTTACCTCCTGTTTCTTTTTTTACGAATCATAGTCCTGTGCTGCCTTCTGTCTAATGCTGAAAATAGTTGCTTCATATATTAAGCAGAGTTTGATAGTTGTTTAGGGTAGGAAGGTAGGTCTGATCCCATCTACTCTGTCATCCAAAACGGAAGCTTGCTTTTCTAGTGTATATATACAAATACTGTTATGTTGATTCTTATTAAAAAGTAGAGCTTGTTATATTGTTGGTGAACTTATTACTAAGTTAGCAGTGTACTTCAGTTGCATTTTTGTAGAAACTGACCAGTTTCTTCCTCTAATTAATATACCATTGCTTATCTCTGCCTGGATTTCATGCATATCAGGCTGAACTGAAAAAACAAAAAACAACAACAACAAAAAAACCACCTCTCCTTCTGGGGCTCAGCTCCTTCTCACTATCGAATGTAAAAGAGAAGAAAATTGGGTTCTAACTGATTCCCATTCTTGGAAAGATAGTCTTTTTGAATCTTAATCTCCTCTGTCATCATTGGTCTCTACTGCGGGAAACCAGGGGTTCAGTATGGGCCTGAAGGTTGCACTGATTCTGATCCTTGAGACTAGGCATGATTTCAAGCCAGGTCAGTTTTTCCCTTCCAGGCATTATGTCATTGGTTCAATAAATATTTATTACTTGCCATGCACCAGGGATTTGGCAGTGAAAATCAGCTTACATTCTTTTGGAGGCCCCCAAACATTAAATAAATATATATTTGATTAAGTATGTAAGCTGTAAAGCAACCATAAGTACTATGGAGGAAATTAACAGAATAGATTCTAAGGTTGAGCATTCCAAAAACCAGGAAGCAGAAGTTGGCCAGTAAGGAAAGGTCAGTACTCTTTCTTTGATGCACAGCACGGCTTACTCCATTTTCTTTTGGTCCAAGCAGTCACAGGCCTGACCAGATTCAAGAGGAAAGAGGAATAGATTCTACCTCTTGATGGGGAGTGGCCAGGCCACAGACAGAAGAGCACATGGCATGAAGCCACGATTGGAAAATGCATTTGACTACAGTTTATATGCCTAAATATACAAATCAATTCTTGCCACAAAGTAACAGATTTGTGAATTATCTATCATAAGACTTTCGAACAGTGAAAACAAAATTTGAAAAAATATCTGAGGCTGTCATTCATATTTGGAATGCACGAGAATATTTTAACACTGATTTCATTTAAAGAGTTTTTGGCTTTTAAAGCATCTCTTAAATTATGTTGTACCAATATGGAAAACATTTAAGCAGATAAAATACAGTAGATTCAGAGTTAAATGAGAAGTTATTACTCTGAAGCTTTTATTTATTTTTTTAAATAAGTTTCTATTTATTTATTTTGAGACAGAGACAGCACAGGTGGGGAGGGGCAGAGAGAGGGAGAGAGAATCCCAAGCAGGCCCCACACTGTGAGCACAGATTCCAGTGTGGGGCTTAAACTCACAAACGATGAGATTGTGACCTAAGCCAAAGTCAAGAGTCAGATGCTTAGCTGACTGAGCCACCCAGGCACCCCCCCTTTTATATTTGATCATATTTGAGTTCAAGTCAATAGCATTAATATTTCAAGTTTATAATATTTTACTAAATTGCCATTACCCTTTTGTTGAATGATCATATTTATTTCATAATTCTCTGTCACAGTATATAATTACAATAATTTAAACTCTCTATATAGATGTAATTTAACAAATTATCCTGGATATTTAAATGCATGCTAATCACCAAGCAATTAGTTAAGTAAAACAAGAAAATTAAAGCAAGGATTAGAAAATAAACTTCTGGAAAAGGATAATTTCAGGGACTAATTACGTCTCCAACAATAAATCTTAAGTGCATACTAGTGTAAAGACCTATTCATTTGCATTCAGATTTTACAGGTGGCCAGAATTGGTCCAATATGCATTTTAATCCTATTTGTATTAATATTTCTGTTTTTATGTTCAATTGTTTATTCAGTAATCCATTCATTTTTTCATACATTCAGTATTTATGCTCGGTCATAATCCTGTTATGAGTAGTGTATTAGGATTCTCCAGAGAAACAGAACAAATAGATTTATAGTATATATTATATATATTATTATATAATATATTTGATATATTGTAATATTTAATTGTATAATATATAATATTGTATAATTCCATAAAATATATTATTATATAATTACGCTATTAATGTGATGTGTAGTATATTTTATATAACATTGTAACTTAATGCATAAATATAAATATAAATTAATATATATTTAATAATATACAACATATGTTTTATGTGATATATAATATATGTAATTATATGGTACATAATTATATATTATGTATAAAATGTATAAATTAATTATAATGAATTGGCTCATGCAGTTATGGAAAATAAGAAATCCATACTCAGGAGATCCAATGGTGAGTGCTCCAGTCCTAGTTCAAGTCCAAAGGCAAGAGCAAATCAATGTCCCAGCTCAAAGAGAGAAAGAAGTCTTCCTTACTCATTCTTTTAGCCTATCCAGGTCACCCATGGATTGGATGAGGTCCACCCACAGGGAGCAATCCATTTTACTCAGTCCACAGAATCAAATGTTAATCTCAACCAGAAACACCCTCAACCAGAAACACCCTCACAGGCACACCCAGAAATACTATTCAGCCAAATTTCTGGTCTCCCTGTGGCCCAGTCAAACTGACACCTAAAATTGACCACTACAAGAAGTTATGAGTAGAGTCAGAGATTCGCTGAAACTCTTTTCTGACCTTGAGATGCTTATTAGCTAGTTTCCAAAGAAGTTATTTACCAAAATAACAATGATTCAGAGTTAAAAGGAATATGATCATTTTTAAAAGATAAGTCGGGGCACCTGGGTGGCTCAGTTGGTTAAGCATCAGAATTTTGGTTTCAGCTCAGGACAAGATCTCATGGTTTCATGAGTTTGAGCCCTGCATTGGGCTCTGTGCTTACAGTGTGGAGCCTGCTTGGGATTCTCTGTCTCCCTCTCTCTCTCTCTCTGTCCCTCTCCTGCTCATGCTATCTTTGTCCTTCTCAAAAATAAATAAATAAAAACTTAAAAAAAAAAGATAAGTCAGTTCATGTCACTTCACTACTTAAAACTTAACTGTGGCTTTCCAATAGATTTACATTAAAATCTAAATTCCTAACCTCAGCCTAGACAACCTTCCATAGCTTTCTGACTGTACCACCTTTCTTGTATCCACTATAGCCAAGGAAAAATTATTTATTCCCAAAGATGCTAGACTCCTCCTTCTTGGGACCTTTGTGCTTTCTTCCCTCTGCCTGGAGGGCTTGTTCTTGCTTCCCTATCCCCAAACCCCACATGGGTCAGAGATTGAGTCAGTATACACACACACACACACACACACACACACCTGAATATCACAAGTATACATCAAAAATCATATTTTTTATAGTATAATTGAGGCAGTTATAGCCAAGAATTTCACAGCAAATAAATCATTGTCATGACAAAAAAATGTTATGAAAACGATCTATCCACTATAAATGCCTATAAACATTTTAATATATGCTGAAATACTACAAAGTTGTCAACTCCTTGTTGTAACAATGTATAAATTAAGTACATCATGTAAAAATACAATTTTTTTCTGTAATAAATTTGATCCAGATTCAAATAGGAAGCTAAAATCAGCCTTTAGACGTTAATAACCTGTTTTCATTGCTTTGTAAGAGTTTGGAAAAAATGATTTGGGATGTCCAGATCTCTGTAAAAAGCTGCTGATGGTGGCTTATACTTAGGTGTTCATTTTCAGTATCTTTCTTGGCATCAATAAAAGTGAAGATTTTCAAATTTTGTGTTTGTCCCATTGAAATGTGGTTTTAAGAACAGAACTAATCATAGATTTTCCTTTTCATACTGTTTACATAATCAGTTTATTCAGAATCACAAGTACAACTACTTAGTATTTGACTAGAGTATTTATTTACTAATACTAGTTATGTGACTTCAGAAAAATTCTTATATTTGTACATTATTATACACTGACATTTTTCTTACCATTTGAGATAGCTTTTAACAATGAAACTAATTGAATAAACACAGAGTATAAATGAAGATCATTTTTAAAAAGGTCATATCCTAACTGAAGAGGTGAGGGAGCTGGCTCAGATTTAGGAAGAAAGGGGTTTTGCTTAAGGCCTTGCTTTTCTTGTTTAAACAGAGTGGTTGATTTAGATGGCAAATAGGTCCTCTCTCATGTGCCAAACCTCACTGGGTGAAGAGGTCACTGCACTGGGATGAGATGTTCTTGAGGCTATCTGTGGGCTCACCCAGGCAGAATGCCCAGATCCCTGGGTGAGGTCTGCCAAAGTTGAGGTACCAGGAAGTCACAGGAGGCATGCCATGCATGGGCCATTTCTGGAAAAGATTATGGTTGTCAGTAACTCTTTTAAGTGTCCTCACTGTTTTTGCATAATTTCTCACTGTGCAGCAACAAACTCTTTGCAAATAATGAAAAATGATCTGTTATGCCTATTCATTGCCATCATTGCTTTGAATTTGTTTGGTAAATGGATTCACCTCAATTCCTTTTTATGACATCTTGGGAATTCCGAGCATGGTTCCTGACCTCTTTAAGTTGAGTGTCTGGTAGGCGAGAAGAGCCTTAATCATGTCATTATACAAATAACCTTGTAATTGCTATTGTGAGGAGTTCTACCAAGGAAAAGCATTGTGCTCAGTGAGGCATACCTGGACTGTGCTGGCAAGTCTGTGAATGGCTGCTGAGCAGCATCCCCCTAATTGGAGGGCACATGACTTGCATTCTTATGTGTGTTTTTACAGAATATTTATTCATTAACAGATTAACCCCCCCCCCCATTATCTTACCAGACCTCTACTCTACTGAAATACTGTGTAATAATCCTATTTTATTGATTGCATACCTACCGGCAGAAGCAATGTGCACACATGCATTATTCTCATAACACTACAGCTTTAATACTCTGAAGCTAGTAGTGAAAATAATGTACTGTTGCCTACCTCTGGCAGTTTAGACCTTTAACAGTTGGAGCCTCCAATTTGGAAATGTACCCTGAGTTACATAACACTTGCAGAACTAAGTTGATAGATCAGTCAAGGTGCTGAGAGAGACTAAGTTTCTAAAAAACATCACTGATCTTCCTGTTGTTCACAAGGATAGCATATGCGAATGGTTCTTAGAAATTGAAAAGAAAAGTTCTTCTCTCTTTGCTGGATGAGGTTTTGCTAACATGCTGCTTTATCACAGTATCGAAATCCTGCATCCTTCGGCTGACTTTAATACAGGATTCCACACATGAACTGAAAGATTTGTGTATATAGAGAAGCAGTGTGTGATAGAGAAAATAGTGATAGCTCCAATGTTTTTTTAAAGAAGTTATTCAGTATTTTATATTATCAAGGAAGTAATCTTTTTACAAATAGAAATTCTTTTTTAAGTTTATTTATTTTGAGAGAGAGAGAGAGAAAGCACGAGCAGGGGAGGGGTAGAGAGGGGGGAAGAGAGAGAATCCCAAGCAGGCTCTGCAGCGTGAACACAGAGCCTGATGCAGGGCTTGATCTCACAAACCATGAGATCATGACCTGAGCCGAAATTAAGAGCTGTGCTGAGCCACCCAGGTGCCCCTACAAAATAGAGACTTTTAAGAAATCATTTTACATACCTTGTTCTGTTGTGTTAAATTTTTCTTAAAAAAAAAAAAAAAACTTTAAATTCTGTACGTCTTATACAATTACTTTAGCTGCCAGATAGTATTCCATTTAATTGTTAAAACATTTTTTATTTACATTAGCCTTACTGTGTGATGATTAGCTTGTTTACAAGTTATCTACTCTTACATACAATGCTGTGGTAAAAATTCTTATGCAGATACTGTATACAACTAGTTTCTCTAAGCAGACACCAAGAAAGAACCAGAAAAAAAAAGTTGCAAAAGAATGGGCCTGATAGGATAAAATTGGCATAAATTTTTGTAACACAAAGCTTTTATGGATACAATTTTCATTGAAGAGAGGCTTAGAAACTGTAAACAAATGATTATTCTAGCTTCAGGATGGTAGTCACCTTTGGGTGACTTTTGGAGGGACAGAGGTAAGGCCTAGCAGTATCTTTACCATTTCTTCTTTAAAAATAATCAAAAACAAAAAAATGTATAACACCTAGTGAGTATATAGGTGTCTTTTTTATTGTTTCCCATACTTTTCTTGAAATGTTTCATAATTTAGAAAATAATCTTAAATTCTATGAACAGTTTTAGGATACTGTTTAAATCAGAAAGTCCAAATGTATTCAAAATGCATTAGAATCACAGATGAAAGGATGTATTACATACACATATCTAATTGCCTCACTTGAAAGAAGCTAGCTATAAATAGTTTTTTAAAAATAGCCATGAAAAAAATGACATATAACATTAGGGTTCACATGATTAAGAAACTAAACAGTGTTGTGTTAATGAGTGTCCCTCCCCGCCAAAATTTTTTTTTGCCCATCTAGAATCTCAGAATGTGACCTCATTTGGAAATAGGATCTCTGCAGATGTAACCAGTGTCCCTATAAGAGGAGAGGACATGAATACACACACACACACACACACACACACACACACACAGAGGAAAAATGACCATGAGAAGATAGAGGCAGAAACAAGAGGACGTCAAAGAATGCCACAGGTTGCTAGGAACCAACAGAAAGTAAGAAGAGGGAAAGAAAGATCCTTCTGTAGTGCCTCTGGAGGGATTATGGCCTTGCCCCCACCTTTATTTTGGATTGCTAGCCTCTAGAACTGTGGAGAGCAAGTTTTCCTTGTTTGGAGCCACCTGTTTTGTGGTACTCTGTTACAGCAGACACAGGCAACCAATGAAAATACTTTTTATTTCAATTCTCTGGTGGTTGGAGCTAGGACTGGAGCAGCACACAGGAATCCCCATGATCAAGAAACAGCCCCACAGGTCAACGATAATCTATGTCATTTCCAGGACTAGCTGGACTCAACTCGGGTGAGGAGGAAGCTGTAGGTGTCTTTAATGCCACAGAAAATCCGAAATGAGCCAGAGGTAAGATACAAAGAAAATCAGAGCAGATCTGGCAAGAAACATGTGGCCATTCTAGAAGATGTGTCATTGAGTGGGACACTGATGCAGTTAGGTTGGAGTTGGCTGACATGGGTTTGAAATTTGGGGGGCTCAGTTTCTTCACCTAGAATATATCCTCATGAACATTAAATGAAATAACAAAGATTTAAAGATCTTGGCACCATTGCAAAAGTTAGATTCCTCCTCAACTGTAGGGTGAATAAAATTGGAGAGGAGATGGACCAGTACAGAGACCATTTGAAGCTCTGTCTCAGAAGGTGGGATGGCTAATTTAGCCAAGTGTCAACTTGGTTAGGCCACAATATGCAGGTCAAACGTTAATGTAGATGTTTCTGTAAAGGTATTTTTTTAGATGAGCTTAGCATTTAAATTAGTAGACTTTGAGTATAGCAGATTACTCTTCATACTGTGGTGGGCCTCATCCAATCAGTTCACTGATTGAATGACTCCTCCGGAAGAGAGAATTCTACCTCCAGATGTCCTTCAGACTCGAGCCACATCAGCTCTTGCCTGGGTCTCCAGCCTGCTGGTCTACATTGCAGATTTTAGACTTGCTGGGCATTACAATTGCATGATCCAATTCCTTAAAAATAAATCTCTCGTCTCCGTCTCTGTGTTTCTGTGTCCTGTGTCTGTTCTGTGTGTATCTGTGTCTATGGATATGGATGTAGACATAAATCTCGTTGTTGTTTCTGTTGCTCTGGAGTACTCTAATACAGAAGGGATTCAAGAAAAACTTAAAGTGAAATGCTTCTTCTAAGACCAGGGTGGTGTGCAAAACCACTAAGTGGTATGAGTACTTGATAGATAATGGATCGGGAAGGTAGCCCTCCTGTATTCGAAGTTAATTGTTTGCAGGTGTGCTGGTATCATTTGCTTCGGTTGTACAGGTTTAGTGAAAGCCTGGCTGTTCAGCCCCTGATGTCCTAAACCATTAATCCTCATCCACATGTTGCTGCTGACTAGAAACACTACGTTAGTTTTTCCAGTGCATCACTAGCGAGTGATGGCTTCCCTTGTTGGTATTTACAATGTAAGTCTCTCTTAAGGTTAAAGAAAAAAAATAATCCCAGAATAAGTCTTCAGGCAATTCATTTTTGAAATTGAATAAGAGCCATTTGGGCAGCATACTCCATCTGGTGATACACTTGCTAACTGCTGCCCTCTAATTCTTCTGTTGTTCATATTAAATACCTTGCAGCCATTCAGAAAAATAGAATTGTGTTGCCACATCTTCCTGTGGCCACAGCAACTAATTAGTTCCTGGCAGGTCTGAGTATCTGAGGAGATTACAGGGAGGACCTCTAATTACATACTCAAGCACAGCAAGTTGCTTCGGTGTTTTTTGCTCAGCATTTACAATTTCTACGCCATTTAGATTTGGAGTTTATTGACAGAAAATGGAAAACTTTTATGTTCCACATTCCTGATGGTGGCATCATCATCATTCTTTCAGCTGAATAAAAAGGAAACAAAACTTGGATTTTACTGAAGCAAACAGCTTTACAAAATCTGAAAAGGACCTTCTTTAAGGAAGGTCTGTAGCACAAAATGTATTCTTATTGTTACTGATATCTTCCAAAGGGTCAAATCTGAAGAATTTACTGAAAAAGCTTTTTATTGCCCTTTGACAGTAAAAGAAAGTTTATTATTTTTATACTTATACTGGAATTCAAGAATCTCAATACTGTTTGAACTTTGCAGGTAGATTTCTCGGATCATTTCCCCCTCCCCACCCAGCTTTCCTATATATACATTAGAAGACATTTAAATAGGACATTTGGGATTTTTTTCCAAATTATTTTCATCCTTCACAGCTGGACTCCATTTTTCTTTCTTTTCTGAACCCTTTCTGGACTTGCCACTATTGTTTGTTTTCCCAGCTTTTTTGAAACCCTGTGAGATATAGCATCTGTACTAATCACTTGTCACCTCTTATTTTCAAACAAGTTTAGTGTTATATCCTCAGTCAGCCTTATCAGCTTACTAAGAATAGAAATCATGTCTTCTTGTCTTCTCTTTGGAATATGCTGTTTAATTTTTCATAGATAAGTAAAACAATCCTATTGTTCTAAAATCCATCTTTCTCCCTGGCGTCAGAAAACCTTTTCTAGAAGGCAGTGTCTTTAAAACCTGTTTTCCCCCCAAATCCTTTAATAATATTTCCCTGGATTCTACATCTACTCATAGATAGTTCAACTCCGTTGTCCCTAGAAAAAAAAGATGACAAATGAGGGTTTAAAATAAAATCCTATTTCATGTCTCTGTGTTACTTAAATCTTTTCTAGGCTCATTGGATGGTTGAGATACTAGCTCCAGGGGACAGCCACTTTCTAGAGAAATGAGATCAGGACATAGTGACCAGAGGGGAGAGTTCGTGTCCAGAAGGGATGGTGAGCCTGCTAGAGTGGGCAAAGCATAAAAGCCAGAGAATCAGTAGGAACCGTCTTGGTTGAGGAGGGTCTCCTACAGTAGACAGGAAGGAGGGTAACAGGGAACGAGAGCCTCGGCCACGTAAGCCACTAGTCAGGGTACCACACACACTGGAATTCAAGTCATGGCCCCAAAGTAGTAGTTAGTGAACAGTCTAAAAGAATATTGCCTCTTACGAGGGGACTAACACCACGACCCAGTTTTGTGATGTGGACCAACCCAAAACATCAAGGCAACAGTAAACCGTGGAGCCCACGCAAGCACACGAATAGGAAGGCTGGTTGACAGCCAGGCAGATAGGGATAAGTGAATATGGGAGAGCAAGGTTGGAAATGGAGCACATCCTTAAGCTTCGTAATGCTGGAGTAGACAAAGATGGAGGAGGTCGTGCCAGAGGTGACAGTGCAGCTGCTGCTCACTGCCCCCCGCCACTGCCCCCTCCCTGGCAAACCCCAGCATTCCCTGTACCTTCAGGGCACTGCGTGTCAGTGCTGCTGTAAATCCTCGTTAGCCTTCCTCTGGACACCGGATGCTGGAGGGTGGGCCCAAATATCTGCACGTCTGACTGGAGTTGGAGAAGCATGACACCAATACTCCTGATCATTTTTTTTTCTTTTTACCCGTTTACTAGACTTTAGAAGTTCAGAAGTATTATGAGGATGAGAACATCCCACGAAATTTCATGGTGCTGAAGGCCCTATTGTCGCCCTTCTCTCCAAGGCACACAATTCACTTTGTACTTATGTGTGTGATGCCCCCTGGAGTTCTACATGTTTGCCTGGGTAAACTCAGGTTGATTTAAATAGAAAATGTCATGCTAGCAACCTGGGTTGCTCAGTCGGTTGAGTGTCGGACTTCAGCTCAGGTCATGATCTCACAGTTGGTGAGTTTGAGCCCCACGTCGGGCTCACTGCTATCAGTGTGGAATCTTCTTTGGATCCTCAGTCCCCCACATCTCTCTCTGCCCCTCCCCTGCTCATGCTGTCTCTCTCAAAAATAAATAAAATGTTAACAAAGGAAGAAAGAAAGAAAGAAAGAAAGAAAGAAAGAAAGAAAGAAAGAAAGAAAAAAAATGTCATGCTACAGAGCAGTGTATCCTATTAAAGAGTTGCATAGAGGTGTGGTGGAGACCAATAGCTTTATGGTTTGATTGCAGTCAAATCACGGTTCTGCCTTGTGTCTTACTGCAGAGCTTGGGCAAATTACTGTGCCTTAATTTACTGAACTCTGACAACACGTACTCACAAGGCTTAAATGAGATTTAAGTAAAACAAAATAAGTAAAGTGCTCTGAAGTGTTCCTGGCAGGTGATCAGCACTCCATAAACATTTGTTACCATCAACAGTGTGGTTTATAGTTATAACGTTGCCAATTAGACTTGTGCTAGCACCAGCCTAAACCATTTTGCTGCTCTGTTCCAGGATCAAATGAAAAGGCCTAAATTTTTAGAACCAGTACAATGATACTTATTTCATGTGACTCTTGGGCCACTGAGAAATAGATTTATGAAAATATAGGCAAGTATCAAGAGAGTAACTTTTTCTTTCAGGTGGGTTTTAAAACAGAGCAGTTGGCACATTTGAAGACTTATGCGGTAGAGGAAGTGAATGACTCCTGTGTTTTCATTGTTTAGACATTGTTATGAGTAGTACACATTTGTGTAGTAGGTGTGTGTGTGTCCAGTAGCTCTAAAAAAATACATGAAATGGATCCTTCACCTGTCTTTTTTTTTTTCTTTTTGGTAATTTATATCTTATTTTCCTCTCTTTGTCCCTGTCTCCTTTCACCTCTTTCATAAATAATATATAGCTTTTCTCTGCCATTCTAAAGGGGTCATGGGGACTTTAAACTAAATTGATACAGCTATAAAGGAGGAAAGGAGAGACAAGGGAATACAATGTAACTTTAGGATGGAAAGCTATGTGGTCTGACTGCAAATGCAGAAGCAGCTTTGATTGGGGGTAACACAGTAAAGATCCAAGAACAATCAGAGCAAACTATTACAGATCTCCTGGGCAAAGGGAAAGCTCGGTGGGAGAAATTTTCCTGCATAAGGGTGGGGTAGGGAAATAGCTAGTTAAAATGTTAACAGTATCAATCATGTGGGGAATGCACAGAGGCTGAGTCAGGTAAGAGCACAGACTCCTTGCCAGGGCTGGAATGAGGACAAGAGTGGGTGGAGAGCTTTGTGCTCACCCACACCTATGCACACGTGTGTTCACACACGGGCACAAGCACACATATCTTTCAAAAATTTTTTTAAATGTTTGTTTATTTTTAAGAAAGAGAGGAGAGACAGAGCATGAGGGAGGGGCAGAGAGAAAGGGAGACACAGAATCCGAAGCAGGCTCCAGGCTCCGAGCTGTCAGCACAGAGCCCGACGTGGGGCTCAAACTCACGAACTGTGAGATCATGACCTAAGCTGAAATCAGATGCTCAACCAACTGAGCCACCCAGGCACCCCAAGCACACACATATCTTAAGGGTCCTCTGGAGAGGTGTGGGCTTTCTTTTTGTGGGCCACCGCAGAGGCAACACAGCACATGCAGCACAGACCAATTTTCACAGTTCCCATAAATTAGGCCCATAAATAAATCCAAAAAATTAGGATTTGCTCTGAGCTCTCCATTTTGCCCCACCCCATCATGTACTGCTTTCCTGTTCATGGCTTCTGAAGGTGACGAACTGTAGGCCAGCTCCTCCCATCAGTACTTGAACTGATTTCTTTGCCCTGCAAGGCCCTGTCGCTCAGGTACTGGCCATGAGCCAAGAAAACAATTCCATGTGGATGGTGGATGGTATTGTTGAACAATGAAAGGCAAAACTGCAAGCCGCAAGACCAAATGTGTGTGCTTATTTGGGATCTTCGGGATTGCAGTCTGGGGGACCCAGACTTGACCAAAATAAAAAATGGGCTCTGGAGAGACAAAAGAAGTCAGGGTTCTTAAAGAAGAAAGACGGGATTTACAGAAGTTGTTTTGAAGAACAGGTGACTGGTGTGGTTTATCCACATTTACATTAATCTATGTGTGATTGGTTGCTAGGGCTAGTGTTAGGCAGAAAGTTCATCTCTGTCCATTATAACGTAAGTAAATGTCTTGGATTTTAGCTGAGCTCAGCAGAAATCTCTGAGAATTTGGGACAGATGTGCACAAGCTCTACCTCAGCATCCTCATAGTTCCATGTTAAATTATCTCTTAGCAGTGGTTATTCCATTTTACTCTCTCCCTTGTCAGTATTTTAAGCCTATCATTTTTATACTCTCAACACTCTAGTATTTTGGGTTTTAGAAGCAGCATAATGTGTAGATAAGGATTTAGGATTTGTATGCAACCCTGCAGAAGGGCATCTTGAGGTGTTGTGTTTTTTTTTTTTTTTTTGAAGGTTCCAGGAATCACTACAGAGAAGCAGAAGAGAATAGGGGAATTAAAGATGAATGAATGGAATGCAGAAACTTGGTGGAGAAACATGGAGAATAGTTGTGACACCTGATACAAACTATATAGAGGAGGGAAATTATAAAACAAATTGAAGGTAGTCCAAATATTGGGGAATACGAGACATGGCACATGAGAATAAGGGAAGGAGGATACCTTTCTAGTAAATCAGAAATACAGCAACTACCAAAGAAAAGTTGTTAGCTTTGTTTGCCTAACATGAATCCAATCTGGGGGAATGAAGTAGCATTCATGAGTAAAAAGAAAAACATGATTTTTTAAAAAATTTTAATTGAAAGGTCTAAAGAGGAAAACTATAAAATATACCAGCACTACACCACACTGAAGGAATATGAACACTGACAGGAAGAAATGATAAAAAGAGAGAGTCTATGTTTCATTCTAGTTTATTTGTAATACAGTAGGACAAAAGATGGAAAATAATCTGGATTTTGTGGACATTAGATACTATTTTATCTGAGATTTTCCCCTGACCTGCAAGAGACATTGCCACACAGGCAACAAGATTGGGGAAGGAATATCTCACAAAATATGTGTACATTCTGTGTGCCTTTTGGGGGGAGAAAACTATGCAAAAATGAAATTATATTAGAGGTAGTAAGTGAAAAGCAGTTTAAGACCAGGGTAATGACACTAATGGAAAAAAAAAAAAAGACCACAGAATAGACTATTATCCAAGGAAGATATAAAAATGGCCAATAGGCATATGAAAAGAGTGTCAACATCATGGGTATTTGGGAACTTTAAATAAAAGCCACAATGAGACACTGCTTCATACCCTCCTGAATAGCAGAATCAAATATTCACATAATAACAAGTGCTGGCAAGACTGTGGAGAAATTTGAACCCTGGTCCATTGCTGGTGGAAGAAGAAAGTGGTGCAGCCATTTAAGAAAACAGTTTGGCCTTTTCTCAAAAGACTAAACACACAGTTATAATTTAATCAAACAGTCCTACTAAGTCTATATACCCGAGAGCAATTTAAACATGCTCACACAAGACCTTATATAGAACTATTTCCAGCAGCATTACTCGTTTGAATCAAAATATGGAAACAACCCAAATGTCCATCAACAGACACTGGATAAAAAAATTGTGGTATATCCATACAATGGAATCCTATTTGGCCATAAAAAAGCATGAAGAACTAATACACACTCCACTACAGATGAACCTTGAAAACATGCTAAGTGAAAAAAGCCAATTACAAAAGCCACATACTGTATACTTCCATGCAAATCAAAGTCCAGAATAGGAAAATGTATGGAGATGAAAAGCAGATGATGGGTGCTTAAAGCTGAAAGAAGAAGTGGGGAGCTAGGAGTGTGATAGCTAGAGAGTATGGGGCTGTTTTTGAGGGGATGCAAATGTTCTAAAATTGACTGTCATAATCTGAATATACTAAAAACCATTGAGTTGAACACATTAAATGCGTAAGTTGTATGATATATGAATAATATCTCAATCAAACTGTAAATAGCGAAGTAAGTAAACTAATGAATACAAAAATTAGAGAAGAGATTAAGATGCTTGTAAAAATAAGCTAATCAAATTTTCACATTTCTTTTCAACAGATAATACAATTAAAGGTGTAGATATCTCAGTGACAGTATTTATTTATAAATTATCAGAATAGATGCGCTGAAAGGAAAGCATAACACCTAAAAATCTCCAGGCCAGGATGGTTGCCCTAGATCATTTTTCCAAACATTTAAAAAAGAATTAACACCAATTTTTCACAATCTTAATTTTTTTTAAAAAAGGGAAAGAACATTTTACAGTTTATTTATAAGGCCAGGATTAACCTGATCTCAAACAAGACAAAGATAGTTAATAAATAAATAAATAAATAAATAAACACCAATATCTTTTATTTAAAAAAAATTTTTTTACATTTATTTTTGAGAAACAGAGTGAGAAAAAGCGTGAACGGGGGAGGGGCAGAGAGAGTAGGAGACACAGAATCTGAAGCAGGCCCCAGGCTCTGAACAAGCGGTCAGCACAGAGCCTGATGCGGGGCTCGAACCCACGAACTGTGAGATCATGACCTGAGCCGAAGTCGGACGCTCAACCGACTGAGCCACCCAGGCGCCCCAACACCAGTATCTTCGTAAGACACAGAAATTGTCACCAAAATATCAGTAAGCTGAATCCAACAATGTATACAAAGAACTGTACACCATGACCAAATGGGACTTATTCCAGGTCTGCCAGGCTAGTCCAACATTTGAGGACCAATCATATGAAAAGGACAAAGAAAAAAAAACATGCAATGATATCACTTGTTACAGAAGAAGCATTTCACAAAATCTAACCCATTCATGATAAAAAGACAAACCTCTCAGCAAACTAGAAATAGATAGGAATTTCCATATTTTGATAAAGCACATTTACCAAAAATCTACAGCTAAATTCATATGAATATTTCCTCCTGAGATAGAGAACATGTCCCAGTCAGCTCATGTTGCCATGACAAAATACCATAGACTGGGTGGCTCAGACAACAGAAATTTGTTTTCTCGTGGTTCTGGAGACTGGAAGTGTGAGGTCAGAATCCCAGCATAATTGGGGTCTAGTGGGAGCTTCCTTCATGATTTGCAGATGGCCACCTTCTCATGTGTTCTTACAAGTTCTTATTTTAGTGCAATGGCTTGAACTTCCAGTACTATATGGGGTAAGAATGGTGAGAATGGAGATCCTTGCCTTGTTCCGCTATGGACTGAATTGTGTACTTTCCCCAGTTCATATGTTGAAATCCCTGCCCTCAATGGGATTGTATCTGGAGATGGGGTCTTTAGGAGGAATTAAGGTTAAAGGCCACAATCCTGTCAGATCGGGTCCCCTTGCTTCTATACTCTTTAGCCTTAATTCTTCCTAAAGACCCCATCTCCAGATACAATCCCATTGATGGATAAGTATTTGAAAGCCACAGGTATCCAGAATACATAAGAACCTTCCAAACTTGACAGCAGAAAATCTCATGCAATCCAGTTTTGAAATAGGCAAATGACATGAATAGATATTTCGCTGAAGAAGACATACACCTGTATTGAGACTAAGCACATGAAAAGTTGCTCAACATAATTAGCCATCAGGAAAAAGCAAACTGAAACCACAATGAAGTAGCTGTGTACATCTGTCTAAATGGCTAAAATAAAAAGTAATGACAACACCAAATGCTTACAAGGATGCAGATAAACTGGATCAGTTACACATTGCTGGTAGGAATGTAAAAACTGTAGAGCCACCTTCAAAAATGCTTGGCCCTTTCTCATAAAATTAATATGGAATTGTCATACGACCTAGAATATGCAATCTTGGGCATTTGTTTCACAGGAATGAAGCACAGAAATGTCCACACAAAAACCTCTACCCCAATATTCACAACAGCTTACTGTTAATAGAACGAAACAGGAAAGAGCCCTGATGTCCTTCAAAGGGTGAATAGTTAAACAATAATACATTGAAACCAAGGAATTTTACCCTGCAATAAAAAAGCAGCTGTCCTCACTGTACGTAAGACATGGGAGAATCCTCTGGCTAGGAGGGCCTCTTTCTCTTGCACTGTGCTGAGCGTTCACCCTTGAAAAGGAGTTGAAACTCCTCTCTTCCCCTTTCTGTGTTCCACCAGGGTGATGTAATCTCTCACCTGGATTCCAGAGCTTTGATAAAGCTGTTTTCACCCATGAAGGACTTGTTAAATTGGCACTGCTGTGGTGGTGGTGGTGGGAAGGGTGGTGAATGAAGCTCGGGACCTCCTGTTCTGCCATCTTGCTGATATTATTTCCCAGTAATGTTTTAAATAAATTATAGAAAACAGGAAAACTAGGACATTAAAAACAGACCTTTTATACTTAGCAAACTATTTTCCCCCTTCGCTGTACCTCATTCCTTCCTTTAGATATGGGGTTCCATATGACATCATTTCTCTTCAGCCTACAGATGCCCTTTAAGCATCCCTTACATGGCAGATCTGTGGGCTGTCACTTATCTCAGCTTTTGCCAATCCGAAAGTGTCTTTACTTCACCAGCATCTCTGAAGGATACTTTCATTGGATATAAAATTCCAGGAGGAGGTGAGTAAAGTCATGACTAGTTCTGGATTGGATCCTTTGTCTGTGGGGTGTGTGCAGCCTAGGTACCTCCTCATTGCTCTTTTGTCATCACAAAGTTTGGTGACAAAGACCCCAAAGAGAGGTCTTGGCAGTGGTGGTAGTGAGAACTCAAGAATTAACTCCATGGGTTACGTTCTTGTAGTCTGTTTTTACTGTGGGAGAAAGAAAGATTAGGTGTGTAGAAAAGACTCAAATTTTTGGACTTTTCATATTGGTCATTATTCAGTGAAAGTGGGGAAGCAGTATCTCTGAAGACAGGCAAAATAATACTTTATATCATAAAAGTTACCCTGCATGGATTATTAGGATGGATAGGAAAGAGAACAGACAGGAGCCTGGGAGATTAGTTTACACTTTAGCTTTTAGCTTTTAGCATAAACTCAGGGTGCAGAAACCAAAACATGAGCTAGTGCAATAATGTTCATTGGAAAGCAAGAGAGGAAAGGGGTTCAAAATCATGTTGGAGGATGTTCTGACAAGACACAAGTAACAAATCAGTTTTGAAGTACATGGGGATGTAAATGACCAGGTACTTGGCAATGCATTAATTGATTTATTACATATTAAGTGGAGGGGCAGGGTTGAGGGGTGGCATTAACTCCATGTTCTAGGCTATTTAGCGAAAGCATGTGACTGCATTTGGGACACTTGCTGAGAAGAGATTTCAGAAATGGAGATCAGATTAGATAAAAGGAAATTTTTGGTGTATATTGAAGGAGCATGTCACGTAAGTAGAGAACAGAATAGAAACTAGAAACAAGAAAGAGCTGAGGACCAAGTCCTAGGGACAACAATATTTAAAAGTCAAGGTGAAGAAAATGAGGGGGCAAGGGAGGTCGCAAAAGCTAGGCAGGTGGACAGGAGGTGAGGGTGAAGGGTACAGTGGAGATTATGGGAGAAGTCTCAGGAAATGGAGATAGTCAACAGGTTCCAGAGGAAAGCAGGCTCCTCTCAGTTGGCACTGTGCTCAGTGAGGTAGTAACGTAAGGATGGCAACTCATTGTACTCTTGTCTCAGGGTGGCAGTATTTCTTCAACTACATTTAAAAGAAACTTTTGTAGATGCTTCAAAAACAGTGGCGCTCAAACAGTACATTACATATTTGGAACAGGATAGAGAGGGAAGTTGAAATGTTGTTTACCTCTTGCATTATTAACCAGAATGTGGCATTCTGATCAGTTCCATTTGATTTTTGACGTGGAATCCTTGACCTGGACCAATGAGAAAAAGCAACATCCTTTAGTATAGCTTGACAGATACACATACAGAAACCTTCCTATGCCACATGAATGGAAAAGTGAGGAAGACATTGTTACTCTCCCCATGGTGGTTCTGCTGCTGTTCCTATCACTGCTTCCCATTGTCCTAAGCCTCAGTGAATGGTGACTGTCAACGAGTTCATTCCCACATCCTTTGTCTGAGAAAAGTGTATACACTGGAAGAGGGAAAGATTGAGGGAGATCATTCAAACCAGGGTTAATAACAATTCTAAAACTTGCTGCTATTTAGATATCTGATGGTAAAATGTCATGGTCTTCTAGATGAGGCAAAATCCAGTCATCTCACACAGGCCCAGACTGATTCTCTGGAACACTAAGATCTTTTATTTTCTCTTTTCTTTCAATTGAACCAAAACCAGGATACCCCCGTTCCCTAGCCCTGCCAGATAGGAAAATTCTCCGTAATTAATTATAATAAGAGGTTAACCATTTAAAATATCTTAAAAGGTAATAATTATCTTCATAACGCTGAGGAGTCATCTACACTGCAGACAAGCACTTGGCAGTGGGTGCTGTAATTGGGGCAGGGGCTGTAGCATTTGATGAGCTTGAGCTTGGAAAGTGGGACTTCTGATACACACATTTAGTTTCCAAGATGACACAGAATGTGCTAAGGAATTGAAAGAGCCTGTTCTTTTTTTTTTTTTTTTAAACAAATTCAGAACTGGGTATGGGGAGTGGTCAGTCCAGGGAGTGAGGGACAGCAGTGGGTCATTTAGGGAAGGCAAGGTAGGAAAATGCTTCCTAAAGTGTCCCACACCAAGGCAACATAGCTGATGTCCAGTGGTTCTCTTAATTTCTTTAAGAAACATTATTATAAGGTAAATTCGTCTTTAAAAAAAAAAAAGATGATATGTACTTATAGACGCTACAACAACATTTTTTGTTGTAATTAAAAATAATGTGGCAAATATGAAGAATCATAGTAAGATTTCCACGTGGCTTTACATCATTACTTTAATGTTTTGCTGCCGGCGTCATTGAAGTTGACTTTTTCCCAAGAAGATGGAATATCTGCATTTTCAAATGTGACGACAAACAGATACATATATACCTCACTAATTTACAGCAAGCTAGGGAGGTATGGCATATTCTAAAGCTATTAATGTGTTGTCATTCTCAAACTTACTATTACCATATGTCTCGTAAGCCAATCACATTCTCTTGATAAAAGTTGCACTTAATGCATGTATAGCTCACTTACTGAATACATAGTTCTTTGTCACCTAGTTCACTTAATGCATACATAGTTCTTTATCATTAGCTACAGACTATCCCTGGGAATAGAGGTGGGGAGTAAACCTGGAAAATGACAGTAAAAAAAAAACAAAAACAAAAACAGAAAAGCACCAGTAACAGTAAATCTCTTGAGGAGGTCTTAGTAATATTAATAAATGTGAGAATTTTACTTTTGTAACTTATAAGATTTCTAGGAAGACAACTGGATCACTGCGAGATTTATTGGTCCATTTCATTGTATGCAATGTTTTTTATTATTTTTATGACTAAGCATTGCATCTTTAAATTGGAACTTCATAAAATGTAAAGCATTTTACCTGGAAGTGATACAATGATGTCATTAATTGGCGATAACCTATCCATGTGTAAGTCTAACCTCTCCAGAGTCCAAAGACATCATCTCTAAGTAATCCAAGACCTCATCATGTACTGTTCCCTTCCTTGTGTTAAAACACAGAGAGCATCTATGGTTCAGAACACACACTTTTTAAGATGCTATAACAAAATATCATACAATGAATGGCTTCTATACAACACACATTAATTTCTCATGGTTCCGGAGGCTGGAAGTCTGCCATCAGGGTGCCAGCATTGTTGGGTGAGAGCCATCTTCCAAACGCAGACTTCTCATTCTGTCCTCCTGTGTCAGAAAGAGTTATTAGGGAGCTCCATGGAATCTCTTTTATAAGAGCATTTACCCCATACATGAGGACTCCACCCTCACGACCAATCACTTCCCAAAGGCCCCACCTTCCAACACTATCACATGGGGTGTTGCAATTCCAACACAATTTGGGGAGTGGGAGACACAAACATACGGACCATAGCAGGGGATGTAAATTTGGGGAGTGGGAGACACAAACATACGGACCATAGCAGGGGATGATTAATAAGATTAATATCCTATAAAGTGCCTGGCACATGCTAAGTGCTAGATTGTAGCTATTATACTTATCCCTTTTATGTATGATTTTACCTTTATCCCTCTTTTGGGTTTTCAAACGTGCATATCTGAGGCTAAAATAAATATGGCTATCTATGTGTAGAGATTTATTTAAAAATATGTTCTAAAATATTTTGAGTATTGAAAGCCTTTAGATTCTAGCGATATGTCAACACCATCTCTTCTCTGTGACACTGGGCTCTCCCAGTGTCCTCCCTATGAGCAGGAGAGGTGAGTGACACCAAAACTCTCAATGGTCTGTCATGGTTTTGTAACTGTAGGCACACTTTACCTTGTTTTTGTTGTCTGAAAAATAGAGACAAAAAAATTGAAACCTGACTTCAGATGGATTGTAAGGAATAGCAAGTAGGAAAAATAATAATGAAGCAGTTAGCTTTCTTTAAAGTGTTGTAAGGTGGTATCATATTTTAATTATGTTCTCTTCACAAAACAAATAGCAAAAAGCAATCAATCAACTTAAGGGCATAATTCACCTAGTTTAAAATTGGCCCAAAAGTATGGTCTGAGACAAATTGCAAATTGTAGCTTTAGCTTCAATGCCCCTTTGTGAATATTTCCCAGTGCCTTTGTGGTAGAGTCCCCACCCTAAGAAATGTGGTAAGGGGGGAAAAAAAACAACAACAAGAAAAGGGAAGGCAACCTGGCTATGTGCACTTATGTGACATTCCTCATGACCCTGTAACGTGAGACCACCCAATCAGACCATACATATGTCTGTATATTACCATGTAAGGGAGACAAAGAAGTAAAAAATTTATAAAAGGCTACACCTCACTGTGCTGGGGGCTCAGTTTTTCCAGTCCCAACCTACTGAACCTGTGCCTGCATAAATAAAGCTGCTTCCTGGATAGAAAGGCCTCAGTGTCCCCTCCCTCTATTTGAGAATTGTGCTACACCTTGAGTGAATAATTGTTAGAGTTATTACTGAGGATGACGAGATTATACCCAACGCTTGGCTAGCTAAAATGTAACACAGAGATTTCTGCTGGGTTGCAGTTAAGCTTGGAAGGGGCACGGGTCTCTTGGAATGCAGGAGGCCTGCAGCCTACAGAACCGCCCTGACTGCTGAATGCCCCGGGGGCTTGCCCTCCTGGTTGTTTCTGCAGTTCTTGGGGGAACTCCTACCTATACCTCGTATACAAAGTTTAGCAGAACGAGAGGACACATAGACCCTTGCTGCAGATCTCTGATTTGATTGTGCTCTTGTGATTGTTCCCCTTTAAGTCCTGCACTCCTTGTTTCTGCATGCCTGGAATGTTGTACGCCCTCTGCACACAACAGGCCAACTGAGATTTGTGATTGGCCTGACACTGCAATAGATGAGAGTAAGAGTGAGGCGAACCGGGTCTTCGTCTGCAAACGTTGACCCCCCCCACCCCCCGCCTTCTCCTGTCTTTCTTAGCAAAGTGTGGAGTGATCTTTGACCCCTTGGCACAGGGTTTGCTGGCCATGCCCCGCAAATAATTAATGCAGTGACCTCCATCAGGAGGTGGCGGCAAAAGCAGATATGGGGTCAAGTAGGAACTACATTGTTTTCTAACTCAGCGGTGCTGGATCTCTACACCGTCAGATTGTCATGTCTTCAGTATATTGGGGATAATCAACCTTCCAGTCACCTCAGAATTATTTTAAAGATTAATAATAAAAATAATTGTTCACTTCTTTTTCTTCTTTGAACGGAAAGCAGTGATGGAAGCAGAGTAAGAAAAAGGGTTAGGATTAGCCAAGAGAAACCTGCCTGAGAAGCTGCAGTGGGAGGGACCGTGATGGACGATGATACAAACAACCAGTTTAGTTACAGGACTCGGGGATCCATCACTAGGAAGCAGACATTCCGAAGTGTTTATGAGGGAGTCCTAGAAACCCAAGAAAGGCTCAATCTTCCCCTCAAGCCACAGTGCTAGTGTCATGGTAGGGGCGGCATGTTGTTGGGGAAAGAAGAAGGGCTTGAAGGCAAGTGGGCCTGGGTAGGAATCCTCCTCTGGTGAATTACTGGGTGCTGTTCCTTGCTGAGTCTCAACATCTAAGTAAACTGGGGATAATAATATTTATCTTCAGGGAGGCTGTGAGAATCAAAAGCGTTAATGCATATCACCTACAGTAAGCATTTAACTAACCTACAGTAAGCACGCTGTAAATACAGAGCGTTGTTAATCCCCTGGGACTCGGTGTTCTCACTGCACTGCCCTTCTCTTCATTGACTGTACTTCTTACTAGGAAACCACAGATCACCAAGTTTCTAGCGGAGCTTATGGTTTCCTGTTATCAGTCACACGCTCCTGAGCAAAGGAGATATGTTAAATGTCCAAGGAATATTATTTCAGATTAAATTCTTCAAGTTGGTAGAAAAACTAATTATAAATCTATTGACCTAATCCCTGACCGTGTTGACTTCATCATTATTTATTGCTTGTATCTTCCGTTACTTTCCAGTTACGGTCTCCTATTAGTGAAGCATATTGTAAATAATGGAAGGAAGAGGACCTCACCTCCCCATTTCTCTCAAACAAGCCACTTTAAATCAGAAAGCTTTGCTGTTGTGTTTTTAGCAGGGTACCTTGTGGGCTTACTTTAATTGGAGTGTATTTATGATAGTATTACCAGTGCCATTCAGGAACACGTGCTAGGGGCACTGGGTGGCTCAGTCAGTTAAGCGCCCATCTCTTGGTTTGGGCTCAGGTTGTTACTTCAGAGTCCCGAGATCGAGCCCCATGTGGGGCTTCACTCTAAGCATGGAGCCTTCTTAAGAAAGATTCTCTCTTGGGGCGCCTGACTGGTTCAGTTCGTGAAGTGTCTGACTTCAGCTCAGGTCATGATCTCACGGTTTGTGGGTTTGAGCCCCGTGTCGGGCTCTGTGCTGACAGCTCAGAGCCTGGAGCCTGCCGCAGATTCTGTGTCTCCCTCCCTCTCTGCCCCTTCCCCACTAGCACTGTGTCTCTCTCAAAAATGAATGAACATTAAAAAAATTTTTTAAGTAAAAAAAAAGATTCTCTCTCTGTCCCTCCCCTGCTCATGTGCACGTGTGCACATGTTCTCTCTCTCTCTCTCTCTCTCTAGCTCGCTCCAAACAAACAAAAATACACCCTCTAACTTGGATGGTAGAATTTTATTCAGTTCTTATAACTTGTGAAAAATGCACTCATTTTCAAATTGCGATGTGTATGAAGATAATCATGTATGTTAAATCTATGTGGAACCTAAGTAATTTTCAGGGCATACTATTTTCCATACCTAAAATCCTTCATAAAAATGTAATTTTGATTTAATTAAAATGCAGTTTGTGGGGCGCCTGGGTGGCGCAGTCGGTTAAGCGTCCGACTTCAGCCAGGTCACGATCTCACGATCCGTGAGTTCGAGCCCCGCATCAGGCTCTGGGTTGATGGCTCAGAGCCTGGAGCCTGTTTCAGATTCTGTGTCTCCCTCTCTCTCTGCCCCTCCCCCGTTCATGCTCTGTCTCTCTCTGTCCCAAAAATAAATAAACGTTGAAAAAAAAAAAAATTAAAAAAAATAAAATAAAATAAAATGCAGTTTGTAAAGACATGCATATGCTTGGGGGGAAAAACAAACCTTTCTCTTCACATAGTAAACACTGGGTTTTGTGACTCTTAAGCATCTATACTCCTGTCTTGTGTTAATGCATCCCCGTTGCCATATTCTTTTTGAGAAATTGCTTTTTGTAAAGACAGAAAGAAAACAATGTGATGTGGTGGTAACATCAATCGAAATGGCCTGACTTCCCTGAGCCAAGGCGGGAACATGTGGCCCAAGGCAAACCAATTGGATTCCGTCTCCTGTGATTTTGAAACATGAATAAAATAATGCCAATGTGGGGGGAAAAACAATTGGAGCCAATTTATCTAGCTGTCAGTACGCTGGTTAGGTAATTCCACTGACTCCATCATGTTGTTAAGGACCAGAATCTCTCTCCTTGATTTCCACATTCACAAGGTATAGACTCATCTTGTTCAGCCGCCTCCTGTGTGGTCTCAAGATGGCTGCTCACGTCCCAGTTTCACAAGGCAAGATGATTCTGTGGACTGGCGGTCTGATCAGGGCTCAGCGGGACAGCTAAGCTCAGTAATGTGGCTAAACAAATAAATACACACCAACTGTAATTATATGGCTCTAGAGTTGCAAATATTTTGATTATTTCATAAATCTGTGAAAATATCCTGAGTATAATAGTCTACGAATGTTGAAGTTGTACTTTAGTACCAGAGCATACTTTCAGTGACTTTTTCGGTAGCAATTTTGGAGGGAAGAGAAAAACATCTTATTTCTGTTACTCAGGAATCCCTTACTGTTTCTTATTTTACATTTCTTTCTGTACAGAATCTCCTCTAGCCATAACAGCTAGAGCTAAAATTGTGCGTTTGATGATGCACTGGGATTTTGCCTTTTCACTCTCCTGTGCCCACTTATGTCTATGATCAGGGAGTCTTCATTAAATGTTTGTTGAATTCATAATTAAAAATAGATTAAGTGAGGAAAGGCAATTGCTATGATACAAGCACTAGAAAATGGTTATTAGAAACAACAACAATGGCATAGACATGATTCCTGCAAAAGAAAAGGAAATGTATAGTTGAGGTTTAGAAAAATGAGAGCAGAATATGAGCTGCACATTAAAAGTCCACCGTCTTGGAAAAAAAATAACCACTGTCTTGGGATTCATAAGACTTGGCTCTGAGAGTTATGTGGATCACTCAGGCACATAATGTTGACAGTGAACAATCAACATTTTTTTGTTGTATTTTTTTATATGTTATAAAATTCATTCAGGTAACACTATCTTTGGTAAGAACACAAAAGTAGAAACTGTTCTTTAGATTTATAGACCTGTAGCATTAGAAGGACCTAAACTTATCTTTCCATCTAACTTGTTCATTTTATTTTTTTTTTTTTTTCAACGTTTTTTATTTATTTTTGGGACAGAGAGAGACAGAGCATGAACGGGGGAGGGGCAGAGAGAGAGGGAGACACAGAATCGGAAACAGGCTCCAGGCTCCGAGCCATCAGCCCAGAGCCTGACGCGGGGCTCGAACTCACGGACCGCGAGATCGTGACCTGGCTGAAGTCGGACGCTCAACCGACTGCGCCACCCAGGCGCCCCGCTAACTTGTTCATTTTAAATGAAAAGATTAAAGTGTGGACAGGTTCATGTAACCCATACCATTTTAATAGCATATACTAATCACTTGTTCTGTGTTGTCTTAAATCATTTACTTACACATATTCTCTCATTTAATGCTCTCATGCAATTCAACAAAAGAAATCCCAACTTATGTATCGGCTAACTAAAATTCAGCAAGGTTAAGTAACTGGTCCAAGGTCACACTGCTGTGCTTCTCATCAGCAACAGGCCCAGCTCTGTTGACTCCCAGCCTAGCATTCACCAGTAGTCAGACCTCTGAAACAGCCTACATGGGAATCTGGATCCCAGGAATTGGGCAGAAAGGTTTAGGTGGTCTCTCTGTGCAGTTATAACATATGAGCATATGCTTTTATGAAGATTATCTTGAGGCGCCTGGGTGGCTCAGTCGGTTAAGCGTCCGACTTCAGCTCGGGTCATGATCTCACAGTTCATGGGTTCGAGCCCCACATCGGGCTCTGTGCTGACCGCTCAGAGCCTGGAGCCTGTTTCAGATTCTCTGCCCCTCCCTGCTCGTGCTCTCCCTCTATCTCAAAATAAATAAACATTAAAAAAAAATAATAATAAAGATTGTCTTGTCCTAGGGGGTGCCTGGGTGGCTCAGTTGATTAAGCATCTGACTTCAGCTCAGGTCATGATTTTGTGGTTCATCAGTTTGAGCCTGATGTCAGGCTGTGCTGACAGCTAAAGCCTGGAGCCTGCTTCACATTCTGTGTGTGTGTCTCTCTCTCTGCCCCTACCCCCTCACACTCTGTCTCTTTCAAAAATAAATAAACATTAACAAAATTGAAAAAAAAAAAAAAGAAGCGGGGGGCACCTGGGTGGCTCAGTCAGTTGAGCGTGCGACTTCGGCTCAGGTCATGATCTCGCAGTTCATGAGCTCGAACCCAGCTTCGGGCTCTGTGCTGACAGCTCAGAGCCTGGAGCCTGCTTTGGATTCTGTGTCTCCCTCTCTCTCTGCCCCTTCCCCACTCATGCTCTGTCTCTCTCCGTCTCTCAAAAATGAATAAACTTTAAAAAAAGTTTTTAAAAAAAGATTATCATGTCCTATTAACAGCTTTTAATAATATGCTTAATGTTTACAAATGTCAAAATAAATGGAAAGAGAGAAGATCATGAAACTGTACCTGCCGAAATAGCTATTTTAAGCTAGATCACTGATTGCATTCTAATCAGGATGAAAAAACAGCTGACTTCCTAATGTAGAATAACCAGGTTGGTGGGGGGGCAGGGAATATCAGGATTAAATACTCCAGTGATACCCTTTTCTGTTTCTATTTAAATAATATTGAGAGCACAGGGTATAAAAGTATGGGCAGGGTGTCCCTATGAGGTGATAAGAGACTGGCAAGGTTCCTACAAAAAGAGCCAGAAACGCATGGCAAAGAGTGCCACTCATTGTCATCTTATCCGCTGATTCTGGTTAATACATAATGTCTTCAATGAGTTCAGCAGGAAGCCTCTCCGTAGTTCTGTGTTCAAAGCTAGGGTTATTCATTAATTCATTTGTGCAGGCATTCATTCAATTTGTTATCCTCATGGAGCTCATGTGATTGGTAAGTTGCAGTTATGGGAAAGAAGTATGGGAAATGTTCTGAAAGACTATCAGAGATGTGCTTTCAAAGAACAGAGTTGATATATGTTGGGTAATATAATTAGAGTAGATTAGTCTAACTTTAGTGCCTCCTCTTTATAGAGATAGAAGCTTCCCTTCTCTACATTGTTTTATGTAATTAGTTTCTAGCCAGAAATGTTTTATTTTTGTTAATGGTCCCTAATTTACCAGCCTCTTTTCCAGGACAGCATTTCCTACTACCCTAATAACTACAGTGGAATGGCTATGCTCTGCTTAATGGGCATGAGTTTTAAACAATAATGTCATTTCTGAACACTTAACGAGATTCACAATTAAGAAGGCATTGAAGTTCAAGGTCTTATGAAAAAAAAAGACAGTTTTGTAATCATAATGTAGCCATCTAAGTTAGTAATCCAAGTAGTCTTTTTCTTCTAATTTAAGGCTTAAAGACATGAATGTATTCCTATTTATTCCTGACCTTGAAATAATCCCAAATGTGAAAAGCTGTTTGATTCCCATCACAGAACTACATATGTGTGTGTATTCATAGGTATGTAGATATCCATGTAAAATACTATAGTATAACAAGCACGATACAGATGAAGTATATCTGTGTGTAGGTACAGTAAACTATAATCTGTATCTAGACTAAACTGTGTCTGTATCTATAGTGTATGAAACCAGTATATACATATTATAATATATATACTAATAAATATTTATATATACTATATATTGTTATATATACTATATATGTGCCATATAATAAATGTATTAATAATTATATAATAAATATATATACTATATATATGTATAGCAGTTTGTGTGATAGTTGTCTTAACAGCCATTTCACATATTGAATTATATATAGTATTTATATCTATATTATGATATATAGTAGATACATATTAATGTGTATAATTACTTTTGATTCTTAAGATACAATTTGAGAAGAAAAAGTCACAATTTTTAAGGAACGAACCAACACACATAGGACTTCTGTTTTCAGTGTAGACTAGATTAGTAACAGTGAAAGGCATATTATATTTATTTTCTGTTTGGGAAATAAAACTTAAACAGTCCTTTCATAATTATGCTCAGTGGAATGTGTGGTACTTGGGCAGTTACCATAAACATACTGTGAATTTTCTTCTCAAGCAGCTCACAGAGGGTCTCCTGTCCTTCAAGAAGCCTGATTAGAATAGACTCTCGTTGTGGGGAAAAGATCCTTTTTACTCATCCTAAATTTAGTTCCTACCTCCAACACCCGGCAAAGATCCCAACTTATTTTCAGTGGAGAGCCAGGCCAAATACCATTCCTATCAAAATATCTAAGAGATAAATTTGAATTTGAGCTAAAGTCTAGCTTTCTT
Organism: Panthera onca; assembly: GCF_046562875.1. NCBI lineage: Eukaryota > Metazoa > Chordata > Mammalia > Carnivora > Felidae > Panthera > Panthera onca. The sequence continues at coordinate 13,508,023 of NC_138356.1, read as the reverse complement.
CAACAGTGGACTCAGGACTTTACTCTCGTGTTTTGGGGCTTCTGTTTTCTTTGGTTTCTCATCCAGTTTGGGCTTATGATCTATGAAAGATTTAGTATTAACCCTGGTAGCACTTTTGGCATGGACTGCTTAGAGCATTTGATTGTATGATTAACATTATAAATAGTTAATACCTGTTACTTGGTACAGTCAATTCAAATTCTGCATTGTTGCTTGGTTACTTTTATTTGGGTTTTAGAATCATGCCAGAAACTTACTGTGCTATTAACAAATATGTATTAATGATTATTGTAACTACCATCCCTATAAAGGAATAGGCAGCCATTAGGCTTTAGGATTCAATTGAATGAGAGTAACATTTAGACAGGGTCATTTCTAGACTAATACATGAAATACATGCCATAATGTAGGATCTCTGGGTTTTGTCAAAGAAATATAGTGAGTATAATCCTTTTTCTTGAATATTGTAATGTTCCTTAAAAAAAATATTTCTGCATCCTGAGTTTCTGCCCTCATCTAATTCAACTTCATTTTAAACCCAATGTTTCTATTATTTCATTCTTTTCCCCCACAGATTCCTCCAATGAAATATAAACATTTCAGATTATCCCCAATAGCTCTACCCTTGCTCCCCATTCCAAGTTTGCTCTCTCTCTCTCTCTGTCTCTCTCTCTCTCTGTCTCTCTCTCTCTCTCTCTCTCTCACACACACACACACACACACACACACACACACACACACACGTCACCAGAACTCTTTTACTTTATATTCCTTCTCCTAAACCTCTTATTTAGTTTTCATAATCAATCTGTTCTTCATTAATCATGTTCAGTTCCTTCTGCATAAATAATAACCTCAAAACTTCGGTGGCTTACAACAATCAGCATTGGTTTTCTCTCCTAAGGTGGTGGGTTAGCAGGAACTTCAGGCTGCAGTCACTGAAGTAGATCATTCCCACATATCTGTCCCCATGGTCCTGAGATTATCAGGCTAGCTAGCATCTTTTTCTCATAAAATGACAAAAGTACAAAAAAAAAAACCAAGCCCCACTGTGTAAGGTCATTTCAAGCCTCTGTTTGTGTCACAACTGCAATCAACACATTGCCTGGTTAGGTTCCCTTGTCAAAGTTTAGTGATACCAAAACACATCAAAACAAACAAAAAGGGCAACAGGATAAGAAACAAGGAACAATAGATTACAAAACAACCAGAAAACAGTTAACAAAATGACAATGGTAAGTCCTTACCTACTAATAATTATTTTAATGTAAACAGATTAAATTCCCCAATTAAGAGACATTAGAATGGCTGAATGGATTTACAAAACAAAACAAAAAATAAGTTCCAACAATATGCTGCCTATAAGAGACTCACTTTAGCCTTAGGGACACTTGTAGACTGAGAGGGAAGGGATGGAAAAATAGACATTTCAAGCAAATGGTAATTGATAACAAAAAAAAAAAAAAAGCAAGGAATGCTATACTTATATGAGACAAAATAGTCTTTAAACTAAAAATGTTAAAAATAGACAAAGAAGGTCATTATACACTGGTAAAGGAGTTAATACTCAAGAATATATAACAATTACAAATACACTCAACATTAGAGCACCTAAATGAATAAACAAAAACTAATACAGCTAAAAAGAGAAATAAACTATATAATACAATAATAGCTGGGGACTTTAATACCACAACTTCCAGCAATAAATAGATCATCCAGACAGAGAATCAATAAAGAAACAGTGGATTTGAACAATACTGAGACAAAATGGACCTAACAGGCATATACAGAACGTTTTACCCATCAACAGCAGAATGCACATTCTTCTCAAGCACACTTCTAACATTTTATAGATTAGAGCAAATGTTAGCCTCTGAAACAAGTCTTAGCAAATTGAAGAAGGTTGAAATTATACCAAGACTCTTCTCTGACCACAGTGGCAAGAAACTAGAAATCGATAATGAGAGGAAAAATGGAAAATTCACAAACACCTAAAAATTAAACAACACTCTTCCAAATAGCCAATGGATCAAAGAAGAAATTAAAGGAGAAAGAAGAACAGTTCCTTGAGACAAAGGAAAATGAAAATACAACTTTCCAGAACTAATGCAGTGCAGCAAAAGCAGTTCCTAAGAGGGAGGTCCATAACAATAAACACCTATGTTAAAAATCAAGAAAGACCCCAAATAACCTAACACTACACGTTTAGGAACTAGAAAAAAAGATCAAACTAAGCCTAAAGTTAACAGAAGAAAGGAAATAATAAAGATTATAGCAGAAATAATGACATAGAGACCAGGAAAATAATAGAAAAGATTAACCAAACCAAGACTTTCCTTTGAAAAGACAAAACTGACAAACTCTTAGCTAGACTAACCAAAGGGAAGAGAGAAAGGACCATATCAACAAATTATAAATGTAAAAAGAGACATTACAAATAACAGAAATTCAAAGGATCATAAGAGGCTACTATAAATATCTGTATTATTTAACCTAGAAAAATGGGAAAATTCTTAGAAATATACAGTGTACCAAGACTGATCAAGAAGCAATAGGAAATCTTGGGACACCAGGATGGCTCAGTTGGTTAAGTGTCCAACTTCAGCTCAGGTCATGATCCCACAGTTCATGGGTTCAAGCACCACTTCGGGCTCTGTGCTGACAGCTGAGAGCCTGAAGCCTGCTTCAGATTCTTTGTCTCCTCCCTCTCTCTGCCCCTCCCCCACTCATTCCCTCTCTCTCTCTTTCTCAAAAATAAATAAATACTTAATTTTTTTTTAAAGAAGATAGGAAATATGGACAGACCAATTATTAGTAAGGAGGCTAAATCAGTATCAAAAATCCTCCAGTGAAGAAAAGCCCAGGATCAGATGACTTCACTGGTGAGTTTTGCCAAACGTTAAAGAATTAACACCAATCATTTTCAAACACTTCCAAAAAATCAAAGAGGAGGGCACTTATTTTATGACACCAGCATTATCTTGATACCAAAATCAGAAAAGAAAACTACAGGCCGATATCCCTGATGAATCTAGATGCAAAAGTTCAGTGAAATACTAGCAAACCAAATTCAGCAATGTATTTAAAGTATCCTTCACCACGATCCCACCAAGTGGGATTTATACTTGGGATACAAGGATGGTTCAACATATGCAAATCAATCAATGTGATTTACATTAAGAGAATGAAAGCAAGAATCATATGATCATCTCAATAGATGCAGAAAGAGCACTTGACAAAATTTAACATACGTTCATAATAAAAACTCTTAACAAATTAGACAAAGAAGGAACATATCCCAACATAATAAAGACCATATAAAACAAGCCCACAGCTAGCATCATACTCCATGGTGAAAGGTTGGAAGCTTTTGCTCTCAGATCAGGAACAAGAAGAGGCTGCCACTGTCACCACTCCTATTCAACATGGTACTGAAAGTCCTAGCTAGTGAAATCAGGCAAGAAAAAGAAATAAAAAGTATCAAAATTAGAAAGCAAGAAGTAAAATTAGCTCTATTTGCAGACATGATTGTATATATAGAAAATCCTAAAGACTCAACCAGAAAACTGTTATATCTTATCAATGGATTCAGTAAAGCTTAGGGTACAAAATTAGCATTCAAAAGTTAGTAGAATTTCTTTTTTTTTTTTTTAATTTTTTTTTCAACGTTTTTTATTTATTTTTGGGACAGAGAGAGACAGAGCATGAACGGGGGAGGGGCAGAGAGAGAGGGAGACACAGAATCGGAAACAGGCTCCAGGCTCCGAGCCATCAGCCCAGAGCCTGACGCGGGGCTCGAACTCACAGACCGCGAGATCGTGACCTGGCTGAAGTCGGACACTTAACCGACTGCGCCACCCAGGCGCCCCAGAATTTCTATGCACTGATGGCAAAATTGTGGGGAAAAAAAAAAAAAGAAAAAGATCCCATTTAGAATAGTATCAAAACAATAAAATACTTAGTAATACATTTAAGGAATTAAAGATCTCTGTGCTGAAAACTGCAAAACCCTGATTAAAGAAATCATAGAAGATACAAATAAATGGGAATGTATTCTGTATTCTTGGACTGGAATAATGACTATTGTTAATATGTCGGTACTACCAAAGGCCATCTATAGATTTAATGCAATCTCTATAAAAATTCCAATGGAAGTTTTTACAGAAGTTAAAAAAACAAACAAGAAAACTAATATTTATATGAAACTATGAAAGACCATGAATACCCAAAGAAATCCCGAGAAATCAGGACAGAAAGGACAGGAAAGAAGAACAAAGCAGAAGGTACCCCCTACTTTCTGATTTCAAGCTATACCATAAAGCTATAATCCTCAAAATAGTATGGTACTGGTATAAAAACAGAACAATGGAGCAGAATCAAGAGTCCCCCCCAAAAAACAAAAAAAACAAGTATTTACAGTCAAATAAATTTGACAGGGGAGCCAAGAATACCCAGCAGAGAAAAGACCATCTCTTCAATCAATGGTGCTGAGATAATCGGATATTCACATGTAAAAGAATGAAGGTGGACCCATATCTTATTCCACTCACACAAACTCAGAATGGATTAAAGACTTAAATGTAGGATCTGAAACCATTAAACTCCCAGAAGAAAACAGAGGAGCAACTCTCCTTGACATGGGTCTTAATAATGATTTTTTGGATATGACAAATAAAGTATAAGCAACAAAATAAAAATAAACAAGTGGGATTACATCAAACTAAAAATCTGCTAAACAGCAAAGGAGACCACAAACAAAGTGAAAAGACAACCTACAGAATGGGTATTTGCAAACTATGTATCTGATATCTAAGACATTGCAACTCTCTCTTTTTACTGTAGAACACCAAATAACCCAGCTAAAAAATGGGCAAAGGACACAACTAGACATTTCCCCAAAGAAGACATTAAAAATGCCAACAGACCAAATGAAAGGTGCTGAATTTCATATTAGGGAAATGCAATTGAAACTACAATGAGATATCACCTCATGCCTCTTGTATGTCCATCATCAAAAAGACAAGAGATTACCAGGATGGTATCCTCTATAGGATATCCTCTATAGTATATCCTCTATCCTCTATGGCGAGGATGTGGAGAAAAGGGAATCCTTGTGCACTTTTGGTGGCATGTAAATTGGCACAGCCATTATGAAAAACAGGAGGATTCTTAAAAGATTAAAACTCGAACTACCAAATGATCCATCAATTCCACTTCTGGAAATATATCCAAAGGTAACAAAAACATCAAGTGGAAGATACATCTGCACCCCATGTTCATAGCAGCAGGTATATATACGTGTAGTACACACACGCACAGACACACGCGCATACAGATGCATACGTATATGTGTATATCCATATAATGAAATACCATTCAGCCATAAAATAAACAAGGAAATCCTACTATTTGTGACAACACGGTTGGGCCTTGAAGGCATTATGCTAAGTGAAATAAGTCAGACGGAAAGACAAATACCAAATACTACATGGTCTCATTTTGATGTGGAATCTAAAAACAACAACTCATAGAAAAAGATATTAGCCATGTGGTTGCCAGAGGTGGAGGGTGGGGGCAGGGGAAATTGGAGAAAGGCCATAAGTACTAGAGATGTAATGTACAACACGATGAATATAGCCAACACTGCCGTTTGATATATAGGAAGGTTGTTATGAGAGTAAATCCTAAGAGTTCTCATCACAAGGGGAATTTTTTCCTTCTTTTTTTTATTGTATCTATCTGAGAAATGGATGTTAACTAAATATTTTATGTCAATAAATTCACAATATATGTAAATCAAACCATAATACTATATGCCTAGAACTTATACAGTGTGTATGTCACTTCTCAAACTGGAAAAAAATGTTGAATACACTTAATACATACTAGAATGGCTAAAAAATCCTAAATATACCAAGTCTGGTGAGGGTTCAGAGTGAGTGGAGCTCTTTTATATTGCTGGTGGGATCACACAGTTCAGTCACTCTGGGGAACAGTTTGCATTTTCTTGTGAAGTGAAATACATACCATAAGAAACAGCATTCCCGTTCCTAAGAATCCTTTGCTTTTATCTAGGATGCAAAAGCAGTTTTTTTCCTTTGGGGCTTCTCTTTGGGGTTGACATGTTTGTTTTGCTATCTTTTATTTGTTTTTCAATCCCTCCCCCCATTCCTAACTTTCTGTTCACTCATGTCTTTTTCTGTTCTCATTTCTCATGATTTCAAAGCTGCTTTTTGCAAAGCTTTACATTGTAGCTCTCTTTCATAGTCAAACTATATTCTACTCTCTCTGTTATGTCTGCTCATTATGCCGACATGCATGTTAATGCTACGGTGTGCACTGTTTGCCATCAACTAGACCAAAAGCCTGTGATCTTACGGATAGTCTTCTTATGTCATAGTCCGTAATTCTTTTTGACCACTAGAGGTGTATTTTATGATTGCTTATTTGAAAGATGAAATGTCAAGATTTCTCTGGCAGATATAATCTGCTGGTTTCCACTTTTGGATGTCTAAATAAGCTCTGCTAAATGTGTGTGTAGAACAGTCATCTGTTTGAGGAAACATCTTTAATATTTTCTCATGGTATAGATATGCTAAATGGTGAGTCATGTCTGAGATACATCACTTTTCACAGCAGGTGCATTTTATATGCTAGAAAAACTTAATTAGATATGACATTTAAGTTAAAGGGGGTTAATGTCGTTCCAGTTTGTGGAATTCATTGTTTAGTTGCCACGTAGCTCAGCCTGCAGCCTGCCACGTAAGGGGTTATGTAGTTAGTGCATAGGGTAATGTATCCTCCCTCACTTCCTCTTTCTTTCTCTCTTTTTGTTTTATATCTTTTTCACCACTGCCTTCTTACACTTCAATAAGTCTTCATCATAGTGACTAAAAAAGGAAAACAAGGGGCACCTGGGTGGCTCGGTCGGTTAAGCGTCTGACTTCAGCTCAGGTCATGATCTCACGGTTCGTGGGTTCAAGCCCTGCGTCAGGCTCTGTGCTGACAGCTCAGAGCCTGGAGCCTGCTCCCGATTCTGTGTCTCCCTCTCTCTCTCTGCCCCTCCCCTGCTCGTACTCACTCTCTCTCTCTCTCTCTCTCTCTCTCTCTCAAAAATAAATAAACATCAAAAAAATTTAAAAAAAATAAAATTAAATTAAAAAGGAAAACAAAAATCAAAACAATCCACAATGAAAAAGTCCATGATGCACTTCTTTTCCATCTCTGTTCTTTGCTCCTTTACGGAAATCACAAATGAAAAGTCTTCAGTTCTTTACTACATCTTCATCACCCAACACTCTGAAGAACTATTATGGGCTTTAACAATCTCTGATACCTGAATAATGCTGTTCTTTTGGAGTCTCCAATAAATTCCTACTTGCAAAATCCAAGTGCCTCTTCCCAGATCTCATGCTCAGGTAACTTTCTGTATTACTTGGCATTGGTGACCACTCCTTTCTTCTTCACATGCTACTTCTTGGCCTCTGTGTAAATCTCCTCACTCTTGTTCTACTAGTTATCAGCTTCTCCATCACATCTCTTTCTTCACGTACCTTTTAGGTGTAACTTTCTCAAAGTTACATGCTGGTCTTCTCTCACATGCTCTCCCTAGTGAAACGCTGGCTACCACTGTTTCAACATTCACTTCCCTTCAGATAACTCCACCTCCATATTTCTGGCCTGCTTCTTGTCTTAGACAACACACCTACATTTGGAACCCCTTGCCGTACAGGGATATTGCAATTATCCCTAAATTCAACGTGTTCAGAATGAAAGTGGGCAATGAGTAAGAGTGTATGGAACACGACCTTCTTACTCAGACAAATCTGGTTTAAAGTTTTGCCTTGACCACTTATCCTCTTGTGTGCCTATGGAGAAGACACTTAAATGGTAAATACAGCTGTAATTTGGGGAAAGCACACTACAGAGTTACTGTGAGAATTAAGTATCTAATTCACTGCCTGAGATATGGTGGCGCTCAATATCTCAGAGATATGCTGTGTTATTATCCTCTCTTTAGTGTCTCTTTGTCTTACTGAAACTCTATATCCATTAGTAACATTATTACAACCCTATAGCAATTTCTTCTCGCTCTATCTTCACATCCCATCAGTGGTCAAGTCATGTTAACTGTATTTTTTTTTCTTTTTATTTTTTACATCTGTCCTTGTCTTTCCGTGCATTGGTTCTTATTATCCACAACTCACATTATTGCAAATTTTTCCAATGGTTTCTTCTTTCAGTCTTTTATTGCTCCAAATCATCCTTTATACTGTCATTTACATTATTTTCCTAAGGAACAGCAATAATGCCTTTACATTTCCCTCAGATTGCTTCAGTGGATCCCAATTGCCTGAAGCATAATGACCAAATATCTTAAATTAGCATTCACAGTCCTTCTCAGTCTGATTTTTAGTTATCTTTTTTGTTTCATTTCCCACTACTACTCTTTATAAACTCTCTGCTCTAGCCAGATTGGATAAGTAACTGACCTCCAAAAAAAAAAAAAAAAAAAAAAAAGCTCAATAAAGCATGCTCAATGCATTTCCTCCCCTTGCAAGGTCTCTCTTCCCTTAATAAATTCCAGTTAGATGCAACTGCTTCTTCCTCAGGGTTCATGTAACATGTTGCTTGTATCTCTGTTAAGTGTTTTATTTTTACCTTTCTCTCTTATATTGTTGTTAGGCATATGAGTATCTTTTTTCAGTATAAGCTGAGTCCATTGGAAGCAAGAATGACAATACAGTAAAGCTAGTAAAATAGAAATGGATGTAGAAAATCATGACTGAGAAAAAGAACTACATGCACATTATGGCCCAATATGATAGCTGTGATTATTGCCAAGCATTGCTCTGAACTACTTTTTTTTAATTGAGGCAATTTTTTAATTAACATATAATATTATATTAATTTCAGGTATACAACATATCAATTCAGCAATTCTATTACCCTGTGCTCCCCACAATAAGCATGATCACCATATAATATTATTATAGTACCATTGACAATATTCCCTATGCTGTACTTTTCATCTCTGTGATTTATTTATTTTACAACTAGAATTTTGTACCTCTAATCCCTTCTATCTATTTCACCCATCCCCCCATGATTCCCCTTTTAGAAATTGCCAGTGTGTTTTCTGTTCTTTTGTTTTTGTCTTCATTTTATTTATTTTAGAGAGAGAGAAAGTGCGCACAGGAGGTGGAGAAGGGCAGAGAGGAAGAGAGAGAGAGAATCTTAAGCAGGCTCCACACCCAGCATGAGCCTGAAGTGGGGCTCAATCCCACGATCCTGGGATCACAACCTGAGCTGGAATCAAGAGTCTGACATTCAACAGACTGAGCCACTCAGGCGCCCCTGCGTTCTCTGTTGTCTATTTGTTTTATTTTGTAGATTCTGCATGTAAGTGAAATTATATGTCTTCTGTCTTTCTCTGTCTGCAGCAAAAGCAGTTCTAAGAGGGAAGTTTATAGCAATACAGGACTACATCAAGAAATAAGAATTCTAAAATTAATATGGAATCACAAAACATTCCAAAGTGCCAAAGCAATCTCGAGAAAGAAGAACAAAGCTGGAGGTATCACAATTCTAGATTTCAAGATCTACTACAAAGCTGTAATAATCAAAACAGTATGGTACTGGCACAAAAATAGAGCTATAGATCAATGGAAAATAATAGCCCAGAACTAAATGCACATTTGTATGGTCAATTAATCTATGACAAAGGACTCAAGAAAATACAATAGGGAAAAGACAGTCTCTTCAAGAAATGGTGCTGGGAAAACTGGACAGCTATATGCAACTGAATGAAACTGGACCACTTTCTTACACCATACACAAAAATAAACTCAAAATTGATTAAAGACCTAAATGGGAGACATGAAACCATAAAAATCCTAGAAGAAAACATAGGCAGTAATCTCTTTGACATGGGTCTTAGTAACATTTTTCTAGATGTCTTCTCAAGCAAAGGAAACAAAATTTAAAAAAAAATAAATTTTGGGGACTACACCCAAATAAAAATCTCTGAACTTCTAGCTGAACAAAATCCAATCATTCATTTCACAAATGTATTTTGAATGTCTTCCCTAAGTTTTGCATTGTGCTAGATCCTTGGGATACAAATGCATGCAGTTCATAGGAAATTTAAAATGGCAAGTTATATACCTCAAATTTTCTAAGAGAAAGAAACACCATTCTTCATAAGAAGCAAAATGTCTCATAGTACTAATATTTGAGAGAGACTTCTTATTTGGGACCTTATGAAGGGGTCATGGGAAAAAAATGAACAGGAGCCTCAACAATTCTCTTTACAAAAATATGGAAGCAACAATCCATATAAAAAAAGCAATTTGTAATCACTGTATTATATGTAATATTCAGAAGTATTAGTGTCTTAGTTCCTCACTATTTTTATTAAATGTGGCCAAACCGTTGGCAACAGCAGCCTTGACACATTAGTCACATTGGTTCTATGAATTAGTTTACATTTAGTACTAAGTAATCCTTCACTGAGAACCATATTAAAAGGCATTTCCCAGTATTGTGTGGATTAGTGACTATAACTACTAACTAGCTATTCAAACGCCCAAACTCTATGAAAAGTCTGTACCCACACCTCTTGAAACAAATATGTCTTACTTTTCCTTAATCCATAGTAATGTTTGTCTAATTTAGAACATGTGCATTTTTCTCTGACTTTCATTGTTGGTCTTTGGGAACAGAGGAAGCTGGTATTTTCTGACATGTTTCTCCCCTGAATGTCTGCCAAGATTCTATTTCCTTCTCAGGGATTATCTTCATTACCTTGTCCCCTTTTGCTTCCTAGTTTTCTGCATTTTCTCACCTAATGTATAATAGGTAATGGGTTGAAACAATCTATTCTGTTTCTACTACTAACAATGGTTAGCTCTTAACTGATTTTCATTCTTATGCTAAGATGTGTTTAGTTTTGAATAAGCTGCTTATGTGATCTGCCCATAATTTTGCACTATGTGAATGATTTTCCATTGTTTGCCAAAGCATATGAGTGATTAGGAGATATACTGCTATAGAGTCTATCGGCTTCATTTGACAAAATTTTAACAATCTTGGATACTGTAGATAAAAATCCAGATGCATGAAGATTTTTGATTGGAGTCTTGAATGTGAACAAAGCATAACTTGCTTCTTCTAGACTATGAGTTACTCACTGGGACTTATTTAAAATCCACACAGGCACTGCCTCAGCAACTGTTTAGTTCTGTGCACACAGCAAGAATTCATAAATGCTGAATACGTAAATAATAGAAGTATTTTCCACTCTTCCCTAGACACCTTTATATTCTTACCAAGTAACATGGAATCTGAAATCAGGTAGAAATAATCGACACTCATGATTAGATAACACTTATCACTGTAGTCATACATGCCATCTTTGGAGCTAATGCACATACTAAGGTATTCATTATTGTTCTAAAGAATACAACAAGCTAGACCTTTTTCTGAATGCCATATCAGAGTTAGCACCCTTTTTGGTAATATTAAAATTATACTCCACCAGGTGAGAACAATAAGCCTAACGATGGATTTCTTTTTTGTTTGCTTTTTGATAGAAGAGGGATTGCCCACTAATTAGATGAAGGACACAACATTAATGAAATTTTTCTTCCTTTAACTACCTCTTGTTTACAGTTATATCTACAGTTAAAACAGTCTGCAGATTAAAAGCCTGATGGAATTTTCAAAAGTCGTGATGCCTATATCAGGCTGCCCGTTGCAAGTGTCAGAAAGGGTGTAACTTGCAAGAAGACCCATGAAAGAGAAGGGAGGTGGGGTGGTGGTAAGAGTAAAGAGATTCTTCTGTCTCATGTATTGTTGCCAGAAAATGCCAAGGTCCAGTTCCCTGGCACAAAAAGTACTAAAAAGACATCTTGATGTACACAAGACCTGCTAAGTTGAGAAAAAATAGCTCAGTTACTGTTATGTTAATCGGGCTTACTAAAGGAAACTGATAAGTCATTACTTCCAGGGAATAATTCCTCAAATGCCCTATTCCCTAAGAAGCTTCTCTTCAAAGAAGTCATATGATATTAAAGAACACACTTGAGTCAGGAGCCATAAATTCCAATTCTGACTCTACCAGTTATGGTGTGATTTTAGGCAAGTCACTTTATTTCATTTTTTGGCAAAATGGGAATCCTCTCAGCCCTTCCAACTGAACTCTGTTTTTGTTGTTTTATTTTTTTATTTTCTCTTTTAGAGAGTAAGAGAGCAAGCTGGGGAGAAGGGCAGAGGGAGAGAGGGAGACGGAGAGGGAGGGGGGGAGAGAGAGAGAGAGAGAGAGAGAGAGAGACAGAGAATGAATCCCAAGTGGGCTCCACGCTGGTCATGGAGCCCAACTTGGGGACAGAAAAGCAAGACCCATCCATATCTTGCTACAGGAGACTCATTTCAGACCTGCAGTTTGAAAGTGAGGAAAAGGAGAAATATTTATCATGCAAATTAATGTAAAAGGAAACCTTGGAGTAGTACCACTTATATTGGAACAAATAGACGTTAAAACAGAGATTGTAGAAAGAGACAAAGTCACTATATGACAGTAATAAAGGGGAAAATCCAACAAGAAGATCAAACATTTGTAAATATTTATGGACCCAACATGAAACACCCAAATACACAAAACAGTTAATAACAAACATAAAGGAACCAATTGATAATAATACAATAATACTAGAAGACTTTAACACCTCACTTACATCAGTGGACAGATCATCCAAAGAGAAAATCAACAAAGAGTGACTTAAATGACACAGTGGACCAAATGGACTTAACAGTTATGTTCAGAACATCGCATCCTAAAGCAGTAGAATACACCTTCTTTTCAAGTGCACATGAAACATTCTGCAGAATAAATCACATATTGGCCCACAAAGCAAGCCTCGATAAATTCAAGATCAAAGTCCTACCATGCATAGTTTCTGACCACAGTGCTTTGAAACTAGAAATCAATCACAAGAAAAAATCTGAAAACACCACAAATACAAGGAGGTTAAATAACATGCTACTATACAATGAATGAGTCAATCAAGAAATCACAGAAGCAATCAAAAAGTACATGGAAACAAACAAAAATGTAAACACAATGGTCCAAAACCTTTGAGATGCAGCAAAAGCTGGACTAGAGGGAAACTTTATAGCAATATGAGCCTACCTTAAGAAGCAAGAAAAATCTCAACCTAACCTTACACCTAAAAGAGCTAAGAAAAGAACAACAAACAAAACCTAAAACCAGCAGAAAGAAAGAAATAATAAATATTAGAGCCGAAATAATGATATAGAAACTACAAGAAACAATAGAACAGATCAATGAAACTGGGAGCTGGTTCTTTCAAAAGATCAACAAAATTGATATACGACTCATAAAAAGAGGAAAGACTCAAATAAAATCACAATTGAGAGAGGGAAAATAACAACCAACACCACAGAAATACAAACAATTGTAAGAGAATATTATGAAAATCTATGTCAGCAGATTAGACAACCTAGAATAAATGGATAAATTCCCAGAAACATACAGCGTACCAGAACCGACAGAAGAATAGAAAGTTGGAATAGACAGATTACCAGCAAGGAGATTGAATCAGTAATCGAAAAGCTCCAAACAAACAAAAGTCCAGGACCAGATGACTCCACAGGTGAATTCTACCAAACCCATAAAGAAGACTTAACACCCATTCTTCTCAAACTACTCTAAAAAATAGCAGAAAACTTCCAAATTCGCTGTATGAGATTAGTATCATCCTGATACCAAAACCAGATATAAAGACACTAGAGAGAGAGAGAGAGAGAGAACTACAGACCAATATCTCTGATAAACATAGATGCAAAAATCCTCAACAGAATACTAGCAAATAAAATCTAACAATACATTACAAAATCATTCACCACAGCCAAGTGGGATTTAGTTCCAAGATGCAAGGGTGGTTTAGTATTCACAAATCAATCAATGTGATATATCACATCAATAAAAGAAAGGATAAAAACCATATGATCATTTCAGTAGATACAGGAAAAGCATTTGACAAAGTACAACATCCATTCATGAAAAAAGCCCTCAGAAGAATAGGTTTAGAGGGAACATACCTCAACATAATAAAAGCCATATATGAAAAAACCACAGTGAACATCATTCTCAATGAGGAAAAACTGAGAGCTTTCCCCACTAAGGTCAGGAGTGAGACAAAGATGTCCACTGTTACCCCTTATATTCCACATAGTACTGGAAGTCCTAGTCACAGCAAGCAGACAACAAAAAGAAATAAAAGTCATCCAAACTGGTAAGGAAGAAGTAAAACCTTCACCATTTGAAGACAATATTATACTATATAGACAAACCAAACCAAAACAAAACAAAACAAAAACAAACAAACAAAAAAACAACCCACCAAAGAACTGCTAGAACTGATAAATAAATTCAGTAAAGTTGTAGGATACAAAGTCAATGTGCAGAAATCTGTCGTGTTTCTATACACTAATAATGAAGCAGCAGAAATGGAAATTAAGAAAATAATCCCATTTGCAGTTGCACCAAAAATGATAAGATACCAAGGAATAAACCCAACAAAAAGGTGAAAGACCAGTACACTGAAAACCATAAAACATTAATAAAAGAAATTGAAGATGACACAAAGAAAGACCTTCCACGCTCATGGATTGGAAGAACAAATACTGTTAAAATGGCCACACTACCCAAAGCAATCTAAAGATTTAGTGCAATACCTATCAAAATACCAACAGCATTTTTCACAGAACTAGAGCAAACAATCCTAAAATGTATATGGAACCACAAAAGATGTCGGATAGCCAAAGCAGTTTTGAAAAAGAAAAGCAAAACTGGAGGTATCACAATTCCAGACTTCAAGTTACCTTACAAAGCTATAGTAATTCAAAACAGTATGATAATGGCACAAAAATAGACACATAGATCAGTGGAAGAGAACAGAAAACCCAGAAATAAACCCACAAGTGTATGATCATTTTAATGTTCGACAAAGCAGGAAAGAAGTCTAATAGGAAGAAGACAGTCTCTTCAGTAAATGGTATTAGGAAAACTACGAGACCATTTTTTTACACCATACACAAAAAGAAAGTCAAAATGGATTAAACACCTAAATGTGAGACCTGAAACCATAAAAATCCTAAAAGAGAACACAGTCGGTAATGTTTTTGACATCAGCCATAGCAAAATTTTTCTAGATATGTCTCCTGAGGCAAGGGAAATAAAAGCAAAAAATAAACTATATAATTATACAATTCAAACCCCGCAAAAATAAATAGTCCAATTAAAAATGGGCAAAATACATGAACAGACATTCTCCAAAGAAGATATCCAGATGTCCAAAAGACATTTAACTTCACTCATCATCAGGCAAATGCAAATCAAACTACAATGAGATACCACCTCACACCTGTCAGAATGGCTAAAATTAAAAACACAAGACACTACAAGTGTTAGTGAGGATGTGGAAAAAAAGGAACCCTCTTGCACTGTAGGTGGGAATGCAAATTGGTGCAGCCAGTCTGGGAAACAGTATGGAGTTTCCTCAAAAAGTTAAAAATAGGACAACCTTACAATCAAGTGATCGCACCAGTGGGTATTTATCCAAAAAACACAAAAACACGAAGTCAGAAGGATACATGCACCACGATGTTTATAGCGACATCATTTACAATAGCCAAACTATTGAAGCAGCCCAAGTTTCCATTGATAGATGAATGGATAAAGATGTGGTGGTACACACACACACACACACACACACACACACACACACACACACACGAATATCATTCAGCCATAAAGAAGAATAGAACCTTTCCATTTGCAACAATGTGGATAGAGTTATACAGTATAATGCTAAGTGAAATAAGTCAGAGAAAGACAAATACCATATGATTTCACCCGTGGAACTTAAGAAACAAATGAGCAAAGGAAATAGAGAGGGACAAACCAAGATATAGACTCTTAACTATAGAGAACAAGCTGGTGGTTATCCGGAGGCAGGTGGGTGGAGGGATGGGTGAAATAGGTGATGGGGATTAAGGAGTACTCTTGTCCTGAGGAGCACTGGGTGATGTATGGGATTGTTGAATCAATATATTATACACCTGGAACTAATATAACTCTGTATGTTAACTATACTGGAATCAAAATTTTAAGGAAAAGAAAGTAAAAAATAGATAGTTGAAAGAGGTTATTTATTGTTTAATTGTACCTTTTAGTCATCTCAGCATCATCCATTATTCTGAATTTCCACTATTACACATGCTAAGATGTCTGAAAACCACAGGAAAAAAGGCACTTTTTAGTAATACTATGGATTTAGATACTAAATTGCAAGAGTATACCAGAGTTGTTTCCACTGGAAAATCTGCTTTACTTTGCAGTGAACACCCAGTCTCACTTATTGTTACAATTATATTATTTGTATTAGTTAAGTCACAATTTTTATATTTGAGCTGCTGCTTCAATTTTAAATGTGGCTCTCACCTGTGGAGTCTATTTGTGTAACGACATGTTGAAGTTTAGGTGAATTCTTGGTTGTAAACTTATCCTAACTTTATTTTTCTCATCAGAAAAACTTTTATCTACCATCATTTTCATTTTCACTTTCTCTGAACACAGAGTACATTACCAACAATTTTTCAGACATAAGTAAATGTTTAGAAAGTTGTGGCAGCAAGGTATCTAAAACATCATTATGAAAAGACTATCACAGCATTGGTTCCAATTGACATCATGAAAGCCATTATGGAAAAATACAAAATGTTAAATGAAACTGATTTGGATAGCATATCTTCCTTCCAAGGCAATTAATGGGAGAAATAACTTTTCTTGTCAAAGCATCAGTGCCCATGGACAAAAGCACTGCTGTTTATAATGCATTATGATAAATAGATGCATAATACCTCCCTAAAAGAAAAAAGTCTAATTTATTGCAACCAATTGTAATGCAGAATCCTTTAACACTTATGCAAAATTACATTCTGTCGCATCAGCTAACTGCATCAAACCCACCAGAGGGAGGAAACAAGAATATTTACATGTAAAGTGAATGATCTTTAGTGCACTTGTGGCTAGGAGACATGGTATACTTTCATTTGAATTTCTCTATTTTGTGTTTTAAGACACTGTCTTTTCTCTATTAAAATGTGGTGTAGCTATGGGCACCTGTGTGGCTCAGCAGGTTAAGTCTTGGAATTCAGCTCAGGTCATGATCCCGCAGTTTGTGAATTTGAGCCCCACATCCAGCTCTGTGCTAACAGCTCAGAGCCTGTAGCCTGCTTTGGACTCTGTGTCCCCCCCTCTCTCTGCCCCTCCCCTGGCACACTCTCTCTCTCTCTCAAAAATAAACATTTAAATAAATAAATAAATAAATAAATAAATAAATAAATAAACCATCAAAACCCTAGAGGAGAAAACAGGCAACAACCTGTTTGACCTCGGCGGCAGCAATTTCTTGCTAGACATGTCTCCAAAGGCAAGGGAAATAAAAGCAAAAATGAACTATCGAGACCTCATCAAGATAAAAAGGCTTCTGCACTGCAAAGGAAACAATCAACAAAACTAAAAGGCAATCTATGGAATGGGAGAAGATATTTGCCAATGACATACTGGATAAAGGGTTAGTATCCAAAATCTATAAAGAACTCACCAAACTCAACACTCAAAAAACAAATAATCCATCAAAGAAATGGGCAGAAGACATGAATAGACCCTTTTCCAAAGAAGACATTCAGATGGCCAACAGACACATGAAAAGATGCTCAAAGTCACTCATCATCAGGGAAATACACATCAAAACCACATTGAGATACCACCTCACACCTATCAGATTGGCTAAAATTAACAACTCAGGAAACAACAGATGTTGGCGAGGATGTGGAGAAACGGGAACCCTCTTGCACAGTTGGGGGGAATGCAAACTGATGCAGCCACTCTGGAAAACAGTGTGGAGGTTCCTCAAAAAATTAAAAATAGAACTACCCTACGACCCAGCAATAACACTACTAGAAATTTATCTAAAGGATACAGGAGTGCTGTTTCATAGGGGCACATGTACCCCAATGTTTATAGCAGCACTTTCAACAATAGCCAAATTATGGAAAGAGCCTAAATGCCCATCAACTGATGAATAGACAAAGAAAATGTGGTTTATATATACAATGGAATACTACTTGGCAATGAGAAAGAATGAAATCCTGCCATTTGCAACAACGTGAATGGAACTGGAGGGTATTATGCTAAGTGAAATTAGTCAGAGAAAGACAAATATCATGTTTTCACTCATATGTGGAATTTCAGAAACTTAAGAGAAGACCATGGGGGATGGGAAGGGGAAAAATAGTTTCAAGCAGAGAAGGAGGCAAACCATAGGAGACTTCTTAAATACAGAGAACAAACTGAGGATTGGTGGGGGGACGGGGGAGAGGGGAAAATGGGTGATGGGCATTGAGGAGGGCACCTATTGGGATGAGCACTGGGTGTTGTATGGAAACCAATTTGACAAATTATATTTAAAAAAAGAATTGATATTATATTTTTAAAAAATGGTGTTATATTAAGGATATATTTGTTTAAAAAAGACAAACATGGTATTTTCTTGATTTATAAATATTCCCCACTGACATCTCCAAGGTTTTTCATTATGATTTATGCTGCCACTTGGTCTAATTATGAATTAATGATTAGATTCATTTAAAGATGAATTTGACAAAGTGAACATTCATTCGTGAAGAGAAATTGTCAGTGATAACTGTACTGATGATCAGAAAACAGGAATATAAGAAAAAATATTGCTTGCCTTCAGTTGACCATTAACTTTATCCCACTGATACTAACAACTTTTAATGGCATTCTTTAATTAATCATGGTCCCACACTTACATAGTTTTCCAGAACTTTTGTTTCAAGTTTGTTTTCTTTGCAAAGGTTTTAATCAGAACTGTGATATTTAAGCCCCTTTACATTCAAATGCTTTATTTTTAAGAGCACTCTGTCCAATT
Organism: Panthera onca; assembly: GCF_046562875.1. Taxonomy (NCBI): domain Eukaryota; kingdom Metazoa; phylum Chordata; class Mammalia; order Carnivora; family Felidae; genus Panthera; species Panthera onca. The sequence continues at coordinate 13,488,977 of NC_138356.1, read as the reverse complement.
CATTTGAAGTGTAGTTACTCTTCTCACAATTGAGTGCATCTTGACATTTGAGAATTAATATAGGCCTCAAGAGAAAGTGCAATTTACTCAGGTTTCATAGCTGTTCTGATGTATATGGTCATATTAAAGATGTATTAATTACACTTCAAGATTAATTCTAACTGAAGGGTCTGTGAAAAAGAGCCCACACACAATTATGTATTTCTCTGTCTCCTTATCCTTTGTAAATGCTCCTTTTGGAAGGTTGGAAGGGAAATCAGCCAATAAAAGGTAAATAAACCCAAATGCATTTTTTAAAGTATGTATGTATATATGTTTGTTTGTTTGTTTGTTTATTTATTTATTATGAGAGAGAGAGAGCGCGCACACATGCACCAGCAGGGGGAGGGCAGAGAGAGAGAGAGGGAGAGAGAGAATCCCAACCAGCCTCCGTGCTGTGAGCTCAGAGCCCAACCCAGGGCTCCACCTCACAAACCATGAGATCATGACCTGAGCGGAAATCAAGAGTGGACGCTTAACCAACTGAGACACGCTGGCACCCCCAAATGCATTTTTTAAAGTTACCAACATTGGGCTCCTGGGTGGCGCAGTCGGTTAAACATTCAGTTTTGACTCATGATCTCACAGTTCGTGGGTTCGAGCCCCACATGTTGGGCTCTGTGCTGACAACTCAGAGCCTGGAGCCTGCTTCCGTGTTTCTCTCTCTCTCTGCCCCTACCCAGCTCGCACTCTGCCCCTCTCCCTCTCTCTCTCTCTCTCTCTCTCTCTCAAAACTAAATAAACATTAAAAAAAATAAAGTCACCAGCTACTTTATCATTCCTGCCAGGAGCCATCAGCTGTACTCAGATTAGCTTTAATGGCGAGTTGTGTACTAAGAATCCTGCCGCAGAACTTCCTAATTAGAGCACATTGCTTTTTTTTTCAAATGTTTACTCAGAGAATTAATAGTGAATTGTAACCTTTCAAAAATTGAAATTACAAAGCAACTGAATAGGAGGAGGTAGAAAAGGATGCAGAGTAGAGGCAGTTTCGTAACTGGAGGACAGGGTACCATCAGAAGGAGCCCCTGTTTCTGGTAATCCTGTGAAGCCATTCCACGGGTGAACATCTCTCTCTTGTGTTTTGTACACCATTTTCTTGGTCTACTTGTGAGTGCAAAAGACTCTGGAATTAGTCTGAGTTATTTACATCAGAAGTTTTTAAGAGTTCTCCCATAGCTATTTGGCATATAAATCATTGCAAAAGTGTATTGTCTCATTTATTTGCTCAGCCCATATCTTCTCTATTAATAATTTAGCCTTGTTTATCATTCAGCTTAACCTGAAAGAATAGCCAGTTTCAAAATCCTTCAGGTAAATTGATCTTTTGTAAGGTCAGTTCCCTATATTATCTCTATAGCAATACACAGGGAAGATGACTTTTATATGCAGTACAGTTCTAGTATCAGATATGCACAGAGCAATTAACCCCTAGCATGTCAACTGCAATTCCGCCCATTTCCTTTGCAACTTGAAAGAAGAGTACGTAGAAACACAAGTGATAATGATGTTATCATAGATACAGTCTTGAATTTGGTCTATTAGAGTTTCCAGCTTTCACAATTACAGCTTTAATAATAGAAGTAAAATACATCTTAGAACTGATGAGTATGTCACAATTAACAGAATAGGATATGAGATTAAAAATTATGGAGCCATCAGGAGCGCCTGAGTGGCTCAGTCAGTTGGGTGTCCGACTTCAGCTCAGGCCATGATCTCACAGCTCATGGGTTCGAGCACCATGTCGGGCTCTAAGCTGCAGCCCAGAGCCTGAAACCTGCTTTGGATTCTGTGTCTCCCTCTCTCTCTGCCCCTCCCTCACTTATGCGCGCTCTCTCTCTCTTTCTCTCTCCTTCTCTCTCTCTCTTTCTCTCAAAAATGAATAAAAGTTTAAAAAACACTTTAAAAAAATAAATAAATAATAAAAATTACAGAACCATCAAATGAGTAGCATTTGTATTACATGGGAATGGAAAACCTTAACTTCAAAGGGCATTTTTGACAACCCAGAGAAGTTGCTACATAATGACTTCTGATTGAAGGAGTTCTCTACCTTTGTGAGAGTCAAATGATAACTACCAATCATCTGTGTCTCCTTTCTACATGGAAATCTGGACTGTTGTCCTGAAAGAATGTGATTCTTTACAATCTGCTTACCTGATTGCAGTGTTCCTTAACATTTGCCAGGACTGCAGACACAGACTTGCCAAGTCACATTTGCCAGCACTGCAGACACAGACTTGCCAAGTCACACTGGGGACTCCGACAGACGTTACTTAACTTTCATGACATTGACACTTAAAAAGATAAAGGATATTTATTTTGTAGACTCTCCCTCAGTTGGAGTTTTGCTGATTCATTTTTGCTGGTTACTTACTTTTAGTTTATTCTTTAACAGGAACATCCCAAAATGCTATGAAGTATTTGGATTCTATCAGGTGTCACACATTTTCTATGTGCACCATGGTTGGTGATGTTCACCTTGATTACTTTGTTGAGGTGCTGTCTGCTAAATTTACCGTCAAGTTACTCCCTTTATTTGTATTTAGTAAGCCTTTTGTAGTGAGAGAGTTTTATGTGTCAGTTTGGCTAGGCTATAATACCCGGGTATTTAATCAAATGCTAATCTAGGTATTGCTGTGAAGGTATTTTGTAGATGTATATATATATGATATATATGATCTATATCTAATCCTTTTGGTTCTATTTCTCTGAAAAATCCTGACTGATCTGACTGATAGGGATTTGGGGACTGGAAATGGTTTAGGAGGAACAGGATCTTAAGGATGAGATTTCTGAATTGATTCTGCGGAGGTGCTTTGAGATTATGAAATGTCCTATTCCTTATCAAAATGTCCATTTATCCATTTCTTTAGTATGAACTCATGATTTCCTAATTTATTCAGTGGTTTGCAGTCTACGCTTTCTAGTAATTTTATTGAAACTTAATTCACAGAGTATACAATCTAGGCATTTAAAGTATGGAATTCAGTGATTTTTAGTATATTCAGAATGTTGAGAAATCATCACCACAATTAATTTTTTAATACTTCCCCACCTAAAAATGAAGACTTACACACTTCAGCTTTTATCCCCCAAACCTCTCATCTCATCCAGGCTTGGCAACCATTGATCTACCTTCTATCTCTATAGGCTGTTCTAGACGTTTCATATAAATGCAAAACTATAACATGTACTCTTGTGACTGGCTTATTTCACTTAGCATAATATTTTCAAGATTCCTCATGTTGTAGTATGTATCAGTACATCGTTCCTTTTTATGGTCAAATAATATTGCATTGGGTAGAACACCACATTTTGCTTATCCATTCATCATTGACGGAAATTTAGATTGTTTTCATCTTTTGGCTGCTACCGTTTAAGTCCACTAAAATCATTTGTGTACAAGCTTCTTCATGGATATGCTTTTGATTCTCTTGGGTATATACCTATGAGTAGAATTGGTAGGTGAAATAGTAAATGTATATTTAGCTTTTTAAGGAACTTCCAGACTGTTTTCCAAAGTGGCTCTGTCATTTTACATTCCACCAACAATGTATGGGGGTTTCAGTTTCTCCACATGCCTGCCAACATTTGCTATTTTGTGTTTGATTCTAGTCATTTTAGGGGGTGTGACGTGGTATCTCATTGGGGTTCTGATTTGCATTCCCCTAATGACTAATAATTGGAGCATCTTTTATGTGCTTGTTGGTCACTTATGTATTTTCTTTGGAGGACTGTTTATTCATATTCTTGTTTATTTTTTGTGTTATTTGTTTTTTATGACTAAGGTGTAAGAGTTCTTTGTGAATTCTACATACAAATCCCTCATCAGATTTATAACTTGCAAATAACCTCTCCTGTTATGTGGGTTGTCTTTCCCTTTTGTAATAGTATCTGTGTAAACACAAATGTGTCATTTTATGAAGCCACATTTATCTACTTTTTCTTTTGTCGCTTGTACTTTTCATATCATATCTAAGAATCCATTGCCTAATCCAAGGTCACAAAGATTTACTCCTATTTCTCTTCTTCTAAGATTTTACTGTTTCTAGCTATTACATTAGATCTTTGTTGAATTTTTAGCTATACGTGGTATGAGATAAGGGTCCAACTTCATGCTTTTTCATATAGACAACCAGTTTCACAACACCATTTATTGGAAAGTCTATTCTCTGTCCATTGAATTGAACTGTGATGTCATGGAAAAATGAAAAAGTTGGAAGCTACAATAATCAGTACCTCAAATAAACCAATCATTGAGCTAGCAAAACAGATATTATCAACTTTTTTGGAATCCTGCAACCTAAACAAAAGCTCACAGCAATGAAGCAGGTGCTGAATGAAGGAAAAAAATACTGTAAATTTCATTATGAAAGCATTATAGTTATTTTGCTTGCCTTCCTGCCATCCTTCATTCTCCAGCTCAGTAGTGGCTGTCTGGACGGTGGCCCGCGTAACTGGGAAGACATGCTGGTCCAAAGGGACAATATAAACCTTGTTCTCAAAAAACTGGTTGTGAGTTTTGGCATGTCTGATAGTTCCCTGACGGACTGGCACAGGGGCTCCACTTTCTTTTGACCCCTCTAGGGCGGGAGCAGCTCTCTGGCAGTGATAACTTCTGTCAAAAACATGTGAAGACGTGTGCTATCGGCATCTAGCTGGAGCAAGCAATGCTAAATAGGGGCCAGTAGCAGATAGATTCAAAAGCCTGAGAAGGAGGCTTAGGAGGAAAATTCTTGGGGGAATAAGGGCTATGAAGAGTTACTACATATACCAATGAAGCCAGAGTGCAATTCTCGGGGCCAGAGGCGTGCTTAGAACATGACCGAGAGGTTGATAGGCGTGCACCTCTACCAATCTGTGGGCTCAGTGGTTGGCGGTCTGCATTAGTCTGAAAGGGAGTGCCACCTATTCTCTGACTGGATCATTGAAGGTGTGGCTCTGTGGAGAAACATGAGAATGCCACCAGGCCAGCGTACCTGGAAGTGCTGGCCTCTGGCCTGTGTGTGGGCTGGTCCACCATGAGGTGAGGAAATGGAGAGTGACTATTTAGAACCTCTCCCAGCAATTTCAAAGAGTAATTCTATGTGTGTGGAATGTAATAAAATGTTAGGTAGTATTTCAAATGCTGTTCATGTCATTTTTCTGGCAAATATTTTTGATTGTATTTTACAGAAACACTGATCCACAACAAATTGGAGACAAATTTTTAAAAACTACAGATGGTTTGAGATCATTGTTCCAGGCAACTTCATCACTTCTCCTAGGTCAGGTTTATTTATTTGGGAGTATAATGATTTGCTAAAATACCAAAGACATCTATATTTTCAATGTGAAAATAAAATTGACAAACCATTAGCAAAACTGGCAAATAAAAAAGAGAGAATACCCGAATTTTAAAGTCAGGAATAAGAAAGGGAAACCCCTAGCATTCTGGCGCCCCCTTATTTTTCAAAGAACACTTTTGGTTTTGTTCCACTTTCTATTCCTATTAGGTTTATTTATGCTCTAATCTTTTTTATTTCCTTCAATCTGCGTCTTTTGGATTTAGTATGCTCTTTTTCTAGTTTCTTAAGGTGGAAGGTTATTATTTGAAATCTTTCTTCTCTTTTAATATAGGCTTTAAAGCTATTAATTCTTAATAACATCCCAATTGTTTTTCTGTCGTCATGCATTATCTGATTGTCTAAAAGTGACACGGACAGTTCCAAAGCAAGTGTTTGTAAACAGCTCCTTGTGAAGTGGAAGTAGGTGGAACAGCTGTATACCTACTGCATGCGCATTGGATTGAAATTTCTTTATTTTGCACACTTTGCTTGTAAGTAGCATATGCATAAAATAGTGGAGGTGACCCCCTTCATGAAGTCATTCTTGATGCTCAGATAATCACTCAGTAATTTGTCTGTTGGGTCAAGAATTGATAGAATGGACAGGCAAGCACTGGGGGAAATCCACAAAAACTTTGAACTACATGTGGTGTCTCTACCTTTTGTTTTTCTTAACATTTAAGTTTTCTAGTGTAAAGATTAAAGTGGATGGGGACTATGTTTTTGATAATAAAAAAAGAAACTGGGCACCTAGGTGGCTCAGTCGGTTAAACGTCCAACTCTTGGTTTCAGCTCAAGTCATGATCTCATGTTCATGGGATCGAGTTCCCATACCACACTATGTGCTGACGGCATGGAGCCTACTTGGGATTCTCTCTGTGGCCTTCCCCCTGCTTGCATACTCTCTCTCAAAAAAATAAATACGCTTTAAAAAATGATCTAAATGAAAACATTAATTTGAAAAGATATATGTACCCCTATGATCATTGCAGTAGTATTTGTAATAGCCAAGATACGAAAGCAACCTAAGTGTCCATGGATGGATGAATGGATAAAGATGTGGTTTATACATACAATAGAGTAGTATTCAGCCATAAAAAAAGAATGAAATCTGGCCGTTTGTGACCACATGGATGGACCTGAGGGTATTACGCTAAGTGAAATAAGTTTGATTGAGAAACAAAAATACCATATGGTTTTACTTCTATGTGGAATCTAAAAAACAAAAAAAACAAAACAGATACAGATACAAAGAACAACCTGGTGTTTGCCCATGAATGGGAGGTAGAAGTAGAGGTGTAACAGGGGAAGAGATTTAAAAGGTACAGACTTTCAGGTAGAAAATACATAAGACACAGAGATGCAATGTACAGCATAGGGAATACAATTAATAATATGTAACAACTGTATATGGTGACAGATGGTAGCTAGATTTATCATGGTAATCACTTCATGATGTATATAAATGTTGAACCACTATGTTGTATACCTAATATAATACTAATATAATATTGTTCTGTCAACTACACTTCAATATAAAAAGAAAAACCACTGATCTTAAGTAAATCTGCAGTAATTTCTGAAGGTAAGACTCATTTAAATTAAAATTTGGTTTTGTTACCTTCGGATATCAGGCCTGGCAAGCTCTTACAATGGTAGACCGTTAGCCCAAGTAGAGAAGTAAAAAACCCTCACTGCTTTCTCTCTTGGTTTTGGAAAAATGTATCACTGGTATGACATCCAGTAACATTTATTAAATACTGTGTGCAAGGTACCTGGTAGGCACTGACTTAAAATTGATGGTTATATATAACCCCTTCTCTCATACAGCTATCTCCATATTGCAGGTGATCTAGACCTAGTAAAAGAAAACTTATAGTGTTCACTTTGGCTGTGTTTTTTGGATATAGGAATAGTAAAATAGTAAGACACATTTCCCTGGATTTTTTCCCTAGTGTTCTGGCTTCTAAGGAGCTCTAGACCCAGTCCCAAGAAAGACTGGAAAAACCTGTATCCAGGAAAGGCTTTTGTAGCTCTAAAGATCTCTCCAGAGATCAATCTCTCTTGATGCATTTCTCACTTCTTTTTGTCACCTGAATTGTATTCACTTGGCAAAGTAGATGGTTAAATTTCAGCCGGGCCATCTTGCTCAGCTTCTCTTTATTTTTTTAAGATTTTTTAAAAACATTTATCTATTTTTGAGAGACAGAGAGAGACAGAGTATGAGCAGGGAAGGGGCAGAGAGAGAGGGAGGCACAGAATCCGAAGCAGGCTCCAGACTGTCAGCACAGAGCTCGACGCGGGGCTCAAACTCACAAACTGTGAGATCGTGACCTGAGCCGAAGTTGGATGCTCAACCAACTGAGCCCCCCAGGTGCCCCCTACTCAGCTTCTCTTTAAATTGATGTTAGGCACAATGGCACTAGACTTCAATTCAGTAGTCTTTATTACCTAAAGTGAAACCCGAAATCCTCTCAGCCGAACTTCTAATACCTCCCATGCTGTCATCCCAAAATGAATGTGATCTCTTCATTCGATGGGGCATCACCAAGAACCTGTTTTCCTTCTGGTACATTCAGAAGGAAAGAACCAAAAGACAGGCATATAATTACTGACAGATGCGGCACTGTTATTTAGTGTTGGGTTTTTATGGTAAGTACAACAGTAATTCAGAAGGGAGAAAGGCTTCTACCCTTCGCTTTTCTTTAGAATGAATTCTGGGTCAGGGCACATTTCCAATGATGTAAAAATACTAATACATCCTAGTAGTCAGGAAGAAGTACCTTTGTAATTTAGCTGTCATTTAAGCAGGGGCCCCTTTAGAATTTCTATATGGGTGAGGCTTAGAAAGAAGAACATGTTTGGAAGGAGGTGCTGCGTGACTTCTTAAATAAATGTACTGTTTTTACTTAGGGTATATTAGCAAAGTTTTCTAAAGATAATTTACTTATACCTTATATAATTTTATTTATATTTAAATATGGATATTTATATGTAATATAGATATCTAGGTATATGAAATAGTATAAATATATATAATATAAATAATATATAATATGAATATATTTTTTTACGTATCTACATATCTGTCATATCTTTTCTCTATGTGAGGCAGCTGGGATTATTGATGGAGAGTACCGGGCATACAAAGGATTCCTCCAAGCCACTCTTCATTATCACCGTTATGAATAAGAGGGTACAAATTGAGCCTGACGATTTTGTCCAGAACTGTGACATGCCACAAATGAAAGAATGAATCCAATCAGAAACAAATTCTTCAGTCTTCTCAGAAAGATTCCTAGTTTAACTTCTTTATTCTCCACAACTTCTACCTTAATTGAATCTCATTATGTTTAGTAATGCCCTAATTGCTTTGTACCTTTTTATATTTATATCTTTGCTTTAACAGCCCTCAGTTAGGAATTCCTTTGAACTTTATGTGCAGTTCCACAGAGGCTGTTATGAATTCTTCGGGAACCTCAGAAAATAAGTTCTAATGGAAAAGATGTAAGAGCTTCCTCAAGTACAAATGGAGCAAGTGACTTTTAAAATTGACTTACATTTTCTGAGCCACTTTGATCAGATTGCTTTATTAAAAATGCTCTGCTCAACAATGGACTTTTCAGAACCTTAGGCAGGATAGTGTTATGTTCTTCCCTTCTTGACACAACCTCAGAGAGGGTGAGTTCAAGGGCAGATCTGTGTCATCTCTGTGCCGCACCTCATAGTGATGGCAGCTGTGATTACAGCCTAGCCTCCCCCGAGCTGCCAGGAGCTGCTTCCCCTGACACAAAGCAGGTGTCTGAGCACTGGGGAGAAGAGAATGAAATCGGCCTCAAGGAGCTTCACAATACAATAGTTCTAACTGACCTGTAAACACATACTTTGCAATAATTGTCCTTGTTATGGGATAGGTTGTATATTTTTCTCTTTCCCTTATTCTTTTCTGCAAAACAGTCTGAGAATAGATGTTCAACAAAGAAGCAGTTTCAGAATGAACGTTATTACCATAAAATTCACATTAATTTCAGCTATAAAAGTGATTCTTGTTGATTTCTGCCTTATGGTGTGATAAGTGGGTTTCTCTACTACAAATTAGTTTCAAATACTTCATAGCACTGAATGTGATGTCAACACTGGGCATTCATTTAAAGTCAGTGATGATTCCTCTACCCTGTGTCATTAATATTCTGCTGTACAAACTCTGTTATCTAGTGAAATTCTAAGTTTTCCATTTTTTAGAATTTATTCCAAGAATAAAAAGGGAAAGAAGCAGCAGGAGAGGAAGAAGGGGAAGAAAAAGAACTTATTCAAATGCATTTAAGGGGTCAGTGCAATATAAGATAGAATCTCTTCCTGCAGTATTACACTTTTTTCTATCTGAAATATTACACACTCACTATAGCCTCCATTAAAATGGGGATTTTAATCCCCCTTCCGTAGCATCTAGAGCAGTGCCCAGGATGGAGGAGGCATTTAATAGGTGTTCTAGTTCTCCTGGTTTTAAAACTGGAAATACTCTACACGCTAATTCCATGGTCTTTGACATTGACTCTGTGTATACTTCTCACAGTGGTTTTGAGCTATCCTCAGTTTGAGCTCATTGTTGATTCCTTTTACGTAGAAAGGAAAATTAGCAATACCACACAGCAAAGTGACATTATGGGGATTAATTACTTACTGGAATAATTGAACTATCATGGAGATTTACAGGAACTATAAAATACGTTATTATATATATTATATATATATATATATATATATATATTATGTTACTATATATATATTACATTCTTTGAGTCAAAGAGGAGTTAAAATTTCACTACACACTGGCAGAAACAAAGGTAGTGATTTATTTCAGGTCCTCTGCAATATGAATTTGGTCATCTGTCCTAGACTTTTGCTAAAAATCACCAAGATCTGAAATGTATGCTGCATAGAGGAAGAACACCTGGAAGAGTGACTTATGACTGAATCACGTGAAGGTGTCTGGTCAAACCGTCTCACTTCCCATTTCTCTAGAGGATACATTCCAGTCTGCGCTGTTCAGTTAGGCAACCACGTGCAAAATGAAAACAATCAAAGATCTATGAGCTGCTTTGTTTCTGTTATGAATATGAAAGGAACAAGAGTATTGCTCCTTGTGGGAAGCAATAATATACTCCAGGAGTTTGTTGTATTTATTGATTCCTAAAAATTTTATCCAAAAAGTACGTTTAGGTATCTTAGAAATTAACCACTTTAACAATGTGAATAACAAATCGCAGTTCCTTGCCCACATCTACTTCTAGCTCTTACTCTCCAGAAGAAGCAATTATGAAATTCCTGATAATTATCTGTTTTTACCTACAAACTGGCAACTTCATGTTTCCACATCATACTTTTCCTATGTGTGTAGGCCCAAGCCACACAAAATATCTGTTTGTTGTTTAAACGTGGAACTCTTTAATCAACATTATTTTCATAATAATCTGTATAATTCTAATTCATATTATTCTTCTGAATAATGCCCCATGTATTTATCCATTTTACTCTTGATAGGCATTCCATTTGCATTCATTTTTCTCTATACAAATAACATCTATTCATGTCTTCAGGTGTGTCTATTTTATAATTCTTCGGGGTTATACTCTTAGGAATGGAATTTCTGGATCATAAAGTATATGCATCTTCACCCTTACTAGGTGTTGACTAATTATTTTGCAAAGTATTGATGTACCCTCCCATCAGCAATGTACAAATGTTCCTTTGCCTGTTTGTTTCAAATCCTTTGACAATTCTTGGCATTGTCAGAAGTTTTCCAATATTCTTTACATCCATCCTGGTGCTCCACCAGACCCCATGTCCCTGCAAAGATTCCTGAGAGCACCACCTCCTAAGGTTCTGCAATGCAAGTTAGGTTACATGTGTTTCCACACTCACCGCTTTGATCAGTTTTCTTAGGTATGTGGTGTAAGTTTCTGCTTCTCCTTCAGCTTTCCAGCTTACAGAATTTGGTGGCTATCATCTTCATTTATATTCTGTTTTGGTAGCTTTATGCCTTTATTAATCCCCAAATATTTTTATTTTAATGAGGTTGCAACCAGGAATTCAGATTCATCAGTGTGTTCAATCACTGCCTTTAACTAACGTTGAAAACTTCCATGGAGTTTTACTTGCAAATACATCAATATGTTGCAAGCACGCAACTCTGCATTGCAGCTCAGAGCAGCTGTAATGCCATATAAATGAATGGGTGTGGCTGTGCTCAAAGAAAACGATATTTGTAAAAATAGCCAGTGAATTGGATTTGTCCCAGGAGCCATATTTTATTGATCTCCTAATATAAACCCACTACCTAGTTGTCCAACATTGTGAACAGCATGTGAAAGAATACATTCCCCCATAAGCATTGCTTGCCTCCAGGACATGTCTTGATCAATCCCCTGTCATTAATACATTCATTTGTGAGACTTGATAACTCAGAAATAAAAATTCATGAGTGTTTGTTTGTTTGTTTGTTTGTTTGTTTTGTTTTTCAGTCTACTCCAATCCCAGGTTCTTTCTGGCCATCACTATCTGAACAGGTGTGCTGGACAAAGCTGACACAGAACACTGGCTGCCTCCAAAAACCAAAGTCAGTTTTACAGTCGAACTCAGTCTGAACTAGGGAGCAGCAACCAAAGTGTTGTTGGGCTGGGCTCTCTATCAATTACTTTTGTGGTTGATTTGTTTCTGAGCAGCAAGCCCATGTGGCCATCAGTTGTGTTTTTCATCTGCTTACATTATTCCCAGTCAGTCACCACTGAAGACCAGAATTCACAACCAGAGTTGTAAGTTGAAGTATTTGTCATTTTCCTTTCATTTAAGTGTAAATTGTAAGTATGTTGGGAAGGAGTAAGACAAAAATACCATTTCGGATGTTTAGAGTTGGCTGTATGCTTGCATTCTGTCCCTAGGTTTCCCACAGAGGAGAGTCACGGGGGCTGGCACAGGTGTAAATATTGAATGATGGGATCCGTGCCAGTGCAGCATATGGTTTTATGTGAACAATGAATATTGCATTATCTGGTGTGTGATGCCAGGGAGAAAGTGCGTTTGTAGAGGCCTGGGGCAGCTGAGCCTATGTCAATAGGCTACCCTTTTGTCATCCCTGGTATATGAGGTCTAATGATGGATGGAAGGACTCCCTGGAGGAAGGCAGACAAGGGGGAGGTTGTTTGTGAGTTACAGCTGTGCCCAAAATGGCACTGGCAGTTGCTACAAGCAAATACATTTTGAATGACTTTAGTGTCCCTTGTGATCTGTGCTTTATCTGAGCTGCCTGGATGCCTGGATTTTCAAACATTAGTAGCATGGTATTTTTATTCCTGTCCCTAGAGAGGTCTCCGTTTTAAGAGCTTCATTTCTACCTTCTGATTAGTTATGAGAGGATTAAGCTATCCCCATATTTCTAGCATATAATGTATGTTAAATGTATGTGTTTTATATGTGTGTATATGTATTTACACACACACGTTTCTTCTTCATGAGTTTCCTAAAAGCAAATTCCAACTAAATTAAAAGATTATTTGTTCAAATAAGAATATCATTCACATTTAGTAAAAATGAAGTAGTTTCTTTTTTGTGATGGCTTCAGTGCTCTATTAGGCCCTTCTTGCCTGTTTCCTTATTCCTGGTCAAGCATGTAGATTCTGTGTGGTCAAAAGAACTCTGAGGCTGGTGTCTGATCATAAGAAAGAATACAAATCTATATTCCTGGACCTTACTGACTAGAAGTGTTCTAATGTTTGATTTTGTTTTAAAACATATGAAGAATTCCCATGAGTGATATTTAAAATGGTCCCTGAGCACGAGCTCCATGATGATTTAAAATGGAATAAAATTGCCACTCCAATTCCCGGCCGACAAAATTCTGATGTGGCCTCAGCTCTACTGGGCCTCAGGCTGCAGAGTAAGTCATGAGTCGCTTCATTAATTGGCATGCAGCGTGTCATGAAATGGAAATGAAGGGGTGCGCTGCAAATTTTAATATCCATACACATATCACCTGGTGTGCTGTTAAAGTGCAGATTCTCATTCAGGAGGTCTGAGGTAGAGTCCAAACTTGTGCAATTCTAACAAGCTCCCAAGTGGCGCTCATGTTGCCAGGCTACAGCCCACAATTAGAGGAGCAAAGTTATTTGGAACCAGTGGGTCAGAGGAATAATGCTATCCCCTTCCACGTCAATTACTGAGATCTCCCCTGGATCCTGTTAAGCTGAGAATCACTTCTGAGTTTTGAAGATAAACCTTTTAGCAGAAAAGCAGGATAGATTAGTCAACCTCGCATCTGGTGTGGCTGCCAGATACCTAGCTTTTGTGTATATATATATCTGTGTGTTTGGTATGTATGTCTATCTGAAGCAGGTCTCGCAGGCATACAGGTAATTGCACCACTGTCCCAGGAACATCATTATAGTTTGTAGATGCTGTGGAGCCTGGATTGAGGGTGGGAGTGGCAGGCATGGAAATGTGATAGTCTCGGTTAAACTGTCTTAGGTCTTAGGTATTCTGTAACTTTGCGTTTCAGTCGCATAATTTTGTAATGCATTTTTTGTTCTGTTTTTCTTTATTTACACCTCATATAATTTAAGTTTATTAATTTACTTATTTTGAAGGAAGGGGAGGCAGAGAGAGAGGGAGAGAGAGAGAGAATCCCAAGCAGGCTCCACACTGTCAGTGCACAGCCTGACCTGGAACTCGATCCCATGGACTGTGAGATCATGACCTGAGCCAAAACCAAGAGTCAGACTCTTAACCGACTGAGCCACCCAGGCACCCCAACACCCCATATCATTCTTTAAAAATGTTGAAACAGTTATCTTTTGCCTTCACGTATATTTTTTGAAGTTAAATTTATTATAACTGTAAGCCAAGCTTTCTGGAATATATATTTGAATCTGTACTAAATTAACAAAATACAATGTGAAAGATGTATTACGTTTATCACTTTCGTAATCAATCATTTGTTCTCACAAATATTTATAAATCACTTACTGTATGGGCCAAGCTCCAAAGTAGGAACTATAAGGATATAAGTGGGAATACAAGGATTAATAAAATCACCAGCCATAGACAGACAATTTAACCATTTAGTAAAAGTAGCACATTGTAAGAAGTATCACGTCGGGGAAGTACAGAGCTATGGCAACACATAATTGAGGAATTGACATAGCTGTCTCTAGTGTTAACATCTCTGTAAAATTCCTAATCTGCTCATAAACTAGGTCTGCTGGATCTTTCAACATATAACTATATTTATTCTAACATCCCTGCTGGATAATTACAACATCTCATGTATTTCTGAGTCTCATTCTTTTAGTTTCTCTACCTCCCAGAAACAGATTATTTGCTTTTTTTTATGTTTTGTAATTTGTATTGAAATATAGGCATTATGAATTAAAAAAAAACAAAAAACAGAGAATTAGGTAAATAATGCTTACACCTGAAACTGGGCATTCCTCTTCTATGCCATAGGAGTTGAGTCCATCTAGTCAGAAGTTGACCGTGTTTCAGTTCTGTTGTTGCTGTTGTTATTTTCAGTATACCACAAGCTTTAAGTTCTTCCAGCGATGGATGATTATCATCTCAGGCTTAGTGGAGGGCCTGGAGTGCTTGAAGGTATTTCTTACTGTTCATACTCTTACATCAGTTTTCAGGAGTCCTTGAGTGACTATGCTACATTGGGGGCTCCCCCGTGCTCTTGGTCCTTCTCTGGAAGCACTCTCCTGCTGCTCATTATTTGGTGTTAAGATCATAGTAGGGGTAAGGTGGGCATGTCTTTGGTCTTGTGGCTCAGTCTCAGACTCAGGCAGGCCCTGTGAACATGGGTTTTGGGGTGTGGCTTTCTAAGCATCCCTGTACTTCCTTCACCAAAGTAGCTGAGTTTATGATGGACCTTAAGCATTTCCTGCCCCTCCTTCAGCAGCATCAAACCTCTGCTTTGCAGCTGTGCAGGAATCTGGATACAAGAAAATTCCTTGCCTGTCTCCCAAAGAGGAAAACTTTTGCTTCTATTCCTCTCAGCCTGGTCCTTAGTTCTCTCCTTGCCTGTGGAAGACTTGCCTTAAGGCAAGTCTTTTGCTTATTAGGCAAGTATACAGGAAGTAGGTAATTACAGAGCTAAACAATCACAGCTTGCATGCCTTACCCTCTGCCAGCCCTCAATATTTCCCATGAGCACTCGATGGAGACCTATGGAAAAGAGATTTTAAGTCAATACAAATTTTCCTTGTGTCTCTAACTTCAGTTATTAAAAATTGTTATGCTACGCCATTCTTGGTCTTTAAGAATTCATTAAAATTTTCACACAGAGAAAGACAGATACCATATGTTTTCACTCTTATGTGGATCCTGAGAAACTTAACAAAAGACCATGGGGGAGGGTAAGGGGGAAAAAAAGTTAGAGACAGAAGGAGGCAAACCATAAAAGACTCTTAAAAACTGAGAATAAAGTGAGGGTTGATGGGGGTAGGAGGGAGGGGAAAGGGGTTGATGGACATTGAGAAGGGCACCTGTTGGGATGAGCACTGGGTGTTGTATGGAAACCAATTTGACAATAGATTTCACATTTAAAAAAAAATTAAATTAAATTAAATTAAAAATAAATAAATACCAGACTTTAAGTTCTTGTAAAAAAATAAAATTTTACCTGATCTCTTACTATTCTTTTTTTTTTTTTTTTGGAACTATGTCCTTTTCCTGTGTTCAGCCAAAGGTGAAACAGTTTGTTTTCTGTCTCTTCTTGGATTGATTGTCTCTATTTGGAATTTGTTTCACTTGACAACATTGCTACCTCAGCTCTCTGATGGACTCGAGAAAATTTACGATTTTGTAAATTACAGTTTTTTCCTAGTTGTTAGAGTGGAAGTGATATACTATTGTGGCTTTGCACACATTAAGCAGAAGATGCAAAAAATAATTTAGTTTTAAAGAAAGAATTAGTAAGGTTTGCCATAAATGTTATATTTTATTTGAGACCAGGGAATAATGTAACAATGGGACAGAGGAAAGAAAAGCATTCAAAGAGGAGGGACAGTATGTGTGAACACCCAGGAATAAGGGAGATAGTACTAGAGAGTTCAGTGTGGTCTGCAAGTCCTATTAAAGATTTTAAACTTTACACTAAAACAAGTAAGTGGGCATTAAAGAATCTTAAGTAGAGAAGTGATGTAGTGAGATAATATATTACAGATATTTCTTATCTTCCTTTGTGGAGAATGTAAGCAAAGCGGGGGCGGCGGGGGGGGGGTGCTGTCAGGAAACCAGTTTGAAGGTTTTTCAGCATTCCAGATGTGAAATGTTAATGATTCTTTAAAGATGGTAGCATAGAGTGAAAAGAAGTGGGTGGATTCAAGAGAAACTTGGGGGATAGAATCAATAGGACTTGGTGAATAATCTAGAACATACTTTAAACATGAAGAAGCCCAATAAATAGGAATTTATATAGAATTTTTGGTAGGAATTGAGTAATTCATCATTCAGTAAGAAGAATTGGTGACTAGAAAATAAGAATGAAAAATTAAATGTGGGATTACTTCTTATAAATTCACATTTTTTCTTTAAAAAGAAAGTAAATTCATTAGACATTCATTTTTACAGAATTGCTATTACTATATAGAAAATATTGGCAGAACTCAACATAAGTAGTATATTTGAAATGTATTTTCAAAGACTTGTTTAAATATGTAAGAAAAACCTATTTTTTTTTTTGGTCAAGACTTGCAGTGTTCACTAGAGGAGAAATAGTCCACGTCCTACAAACTCCTGGCTTCTTAGTGGAGAAGTAAGATTCTAGAATCTGGATCAAGTGGAATGAAATTCAGTTTCTACACAAACCAAAAGTTAACTAATGTGTTTTCATGACTTATCATTTTACTGCTCAAGATTTCACAGAGAAAGCAGGTAGTTTAAATTGAGCTTTCATGTGCAATCTGGAAGTTATACTCAGTATTTTAATATTTATACGATATTTATATTTTTCTGGGATTTAAGTTATTATAATATTTATGTTTTGCTGGGATTTAAATATTTGGTAACAATTATTAAGAACAATATTGTTTTAAGACATTAGCAATGATTTATGTTTTATAATTTCATTAAGCAAGTTCTGCCTGGGTACTTGGCATAATGGATATTTACTGAAACAGTTTGACTATAAGCACTTCACTGGCAGAGGATCAACTCTCCCTTAGACTTTTCTCAGATTCCATTCTCAGATTCTAGAAGCTTTATCTCCTAATGTCTGTCTGTCTATCTGTCTGTCTCTCTGTCACCTATCTTATATAGTCTGTACTTATAAGCAAATATGCTAGAATTTATTTTTATTCAAGTATTTGAGAAATTATACATAGAAAATGCGTATATTTGCACATCTGTTGCACATCTTTCTATTAATTTTAGAGATGCGTAATTTCTGAGAAAACAGGGCAAGTCTCTTTTGCTCATCTCTGTACCTTTAATACATTCATAACAATGGACACTAACAGGTACTCAGAAATATTTACCAAATAAATAAGTGAAACAGTAAATGAACGCAGTAAATATTTTAAAATGTTACAGTAATATGTGATGTCCTTGTTTATTGCCCCTTGGCTGATGTCTTCATCCTCTAGTTCTTTGCTGGTACATATTTCTCTTTCTCCTTCGTTTCACTGTTTCTTATCAGAACTTGGTCTTTTAAAGGCGATCTTTTCTTTTCCTCTCAGCTTCCCTCTTTTCATTTGAAAAATGTAGACAAAAATGAATAAATTTTAATTTCAACTTCTTTGGTCCATGAAAACACTTGATTTACAGTATTCTAATGTCTTTTGTCTCTTTAATTTGTATTAATTATTGAAAGACTTAACTCTTCACCACTAGGAGATTTCTAAGCCCCATTAGGACAATAATGATGTTTCTCCATTTTTACATCTCTGTCAGTGACTAGATTAGTCCCTAGAACATTATTGAAAATGGAGTTTTCTCTAGTTACAGTGAGATAATGAGTCTCTAAAATATTTAAATTTACTTTAAGATATTGCAACACACAGGAAGTAAAAATTATTTTCGTTACATTAAATCTCTCAGGGAAAGGATCATGTTTATCAAAACTTTGGAGACAATAAAAGAATATTGTATATTTATACAGATAAAAAGACATGGTGTATTGGATCAACTTTTATACATTTAGATGTGTATACACCCTAAGATACTTTAGAAAATCTTAGAGCAAGATCTGCTTTGTGGAGAAGCTAAAGAAAAGAGAAAATACGCATGAGAAACAGGTTAAAAATTTTTCAATAGACACAAAGAAAATAATGTACATTTCTTTTATATTGTGAAATCTAGTCAACAGAACTGTGTTTCAGGGCCATTTTATTTTTTTTTTAATTTTTTTTTTTAACGTTTATTTATTTTTGAGACAGAGAGAGACGGAGCATGAACAGGGGAGGGGCAGAGAGAGAGGGAGACACAGAATCAGAAGCAGGCTCCAGGCTCTGAGCTGTCAGCACAGAGCCCGAAGCTGGGTTCGAGCTCACGAACTGCGAGATCGTGACCTGAGCTGAAGTCGGACGCCCAACCGACTGAGCCACCCAGGCGCCCCTCAGGGCCATTTTAAACAGAAAAATCACCCACAAAAATGTGAAAAGTGTCTCATTAAATAGCCTGCTAAAAGGACACTTGTTTACTATATGTGCATGCTGGATAACACGTTATTCGCCATTCTGCACATGTCCATATATGACTATAAAATCACCATATTTTGGAATTGTAAATAAAAGTTAGCAAGTAGACAAAGTCACAGATACAGAATCTTAAAATAATGAAGATCAACTACACTGTCTCTGTTGATCCAGATCTTTAGAGCTATTATTGCCCACCTCCCAGGGTGGTCCTGAGGTCCTACCTGTCACCCTCCCTCCTCTGCAGCACAGAGTTGTTAAGGGTGAGTGATTTGCCTGTATCCTTACCTCTACTGTGAATTTTAGATGAACTCTGGCCCCAGTAGGTAGAGGTAATGAGTAATGAATTGTTAGTATATAAGTGAACAAAGTTAGGAAAACAGATATATTTAATCTACCTCAACTGTTACTAACTGGTGTTCTTCACAGCTCTCCGGGAAACATGAGTGCAAGGGGTTGGGGTGAGGAAGGAACAACAAATTGGAAGACTCCAGGCTTGCTTTCTAACCTTACTTTAGTTCAGTTCATACGTGTTTAACTTACACCACATCTCCATAAGGTTTATTTGGTACCAAAGTTTTACAGTTGCAGTTTTTAAGCTACTAACTGTACTGAATCTAAGATACATTTCAGTTAGTAGGTCATAAGGAGTATATTTATATATAACTCAAATGTCTGAGGATGCTAAGCAACAGGGGACTAAGAAACTGAATTTGATCTCTAGCAATATATTTGAAGTAAGGTAAGAGGGTTTATGAAAAGGTAAAATGATCGGTAACAGCCCTGCGGGTTTGAAAATGTTTAGTTTGCAGTAACCAATGCAATTGAATTGTTTTGTACATCTAATGATCTACGCCTTAGTAGTTATTACCAAAAAAAAAAAAAAAAAAAGGATGTCTTAAACATTTTTGAAAATCAATAAAAGAATTTGATTGAAAATTAGTTGCTGGAACATGGTAGACTGTTACTTACAAAATTTTGATCCAGTCCATATATTTCAGATAGGACTAAAAGAGTTGTTTTGAAAGAGTTGTTTTTATCCTTTGTGAAATGTGTTTATAACATGATTCACAAGAAACAGGCTTATATCATCACAAAAAAAAAAACAAAAAAAAAAAACAATGAACACAACCAGCCATTACTTTGCTAGTAGTTTTAGGAAAATATTTTAGGTTCTAAGGTCAGACAGAAAAAAAGATTGTCTCCTAAAGTTTGGCAAATTTTCTTGCTATCATATATAGATCTCAGCAAACACATTTTTATTATTTTGCTTATTGAGTTTGATGAAACTCTCTCTGGAAATACTTAATTATCACCTTGATTTAATTAGGTAGAAAAAAATAATTTTTAGGTCAAATTTCCCTAGAGCTGCATATCCTGAAAATGCTTAATATATGCCAATAAGTAATGTTGGTAATAATATGACCATTGTTGAGGACTTTTTCTTTCTTTACACTGTATTTGTTATGCTTTGGTTAGAATACAATATATTTATTTAATATGCAATTTTAACATATACACATTATAAATATCGTACTGTGATATACATATAGTTATTTGGGAAACACAGAGCAAGAGCCTGGTTAGTGTAAGATGATATTAACTTGGGCAACATTTACAAATCAAACTCAGTTGTGATGCTTCATGTTTTCTCCTTCCTATTTCTAATTTATTTACATGAATGTTTATTTTAATTATCTTAGTCACAGTGAAAAATAATAACACAAGAATGCATCAGCAAAAATGGTTGAGTAAGGAACTCCTAAACCCTTCCCTTGACAAAAACGATGAAAAAGGGTGCCTGGGTGGCTCAGTTGGCTAAGCATCTGACTCTTGTTTTCAGCTCAGGTCATGATTTCACAGTTTGTGAGTTTGAGCCCCACCTCGGGCTCTGTGCTAACAGCGTGGAGCCTGCTTGGGATTTCTCTCTTCCTCTCTCTCTGCCCCTCCCCAATTTTCACTTTCTCTCTCAAAAATTAAAATAAAGTAAAATAAAATAAATAAAATAAAATAAAATAAACATTTTTTTTTCCAAAATACCATGTAAAGGGGCACTTGGGTTGTTCAGACAGTTAAGTGCCCAGCTCTTATTTCAGCTCAGGTCATAATTTCACAGTCATGAGACTCAGCCCCATGTTGGGCTTGGTGCTTACCATTGAGCCTCTTAAGATTCTCTCTCCTTCTCCCTCTGCTCCTTCCATAGTTACGGGCATGCACGTGCACACTCTCTCTCTGACTCTAAAAAATAAATAAATCAAATTTTTAAAAATGAAAAAACTGTAAAGAACTACCAGAATCAACTTATTCAGAATGCTGAAGAATAATGACAAGTTGGCAGCAACCCAGTTAAGCACTGAGCAAAGCCTGGTAGGAATAGTGAGTGCTTTAAGATACTGTAAACTCCTCTCCCACTCCCCAGCTCAACTGAAGCCTTGAAATTAATAACCTGAACTCATTGTACTAGTACCATAAGAAACAGAACAAATCTGACTTGCAAATTATTGTTATTTCATCTGTCTAGTGGCTCCCTGTAAGACCCAGTAAAAAGGCTTGTTTTTATCTCACCCAACTGGAACTGTCCTTGACTATGCTGCCACCCAGGGGCATTTCTTGAAAACATGTACAGGAAAATGGTTTGTTGCTGCTGTCTGAGGCAATGGGTAACTGTTGGGCAAATAATAGACCAACCAAAATCCTGAGTGGGAAAGCTAAGAAATGACATACTGTGGGAATAAGTGCCTTGAACAGCCCTGATCTAATTCTGGGGACCTAAAATCCATATATTTTTTATTTCCTCTGATTTTTGGGGGGTAACTCATTCATTTTTCAGTAGTGTGTTATTTAGCCTCCATATATTTGTGTTCTTTGAGATTTTTTTCCTTTTGAATGATTTCTAGTGTCATACTATTGTGGTTGGAAAACATGTGTGATACAATTTCAGTGTTTTTGAATTTGTTGAGGCTTGTTTTGTAGCCTAGCATGTAAGCTATACTAGAGAATGTTCCATGTACACGAGAGAATAATGTGTATTCCACTGTTTGGGGATGGAGTGTTCTCAATATAGGTTGATTTGGTCCAATGTTTCAAAGCCACTGTTTTCTTGTTGATTTTGTCTGGATGTTATATTCATTGATGTAAGCAAGGTGTTAAATTCCCCTACTGTTATTGTAATACCATCAATTTCCTCCTGTTAATACTTGCTTTATGTATTTGGGCATTCCCCTTATTGAATGCATAAATATTTACAATTGCTATATTTTACTGTTGGATTGTCCCTTTTATCATTATGAGTGTCCTTCTTTTTTTTCTTGTTACAAGATGTCTTTGTTTTCAAGTCTACTTTGTCCAATATAAGTATGGCTACCCTAGCCTCTTTTTGCTTCCATTTTTTATGTGGTAAATGTTTTTTTCCATCCTTTCACTTTCAGTCTGCATGTGTCTTTAGGTCTGAAGTGAGTTTTTTGTAGGAAGCATATAGTGGGTCTTGCTTTCTGTGCATTCAGTCACCCTGGGTCCCTTGATTGGAGCATCTAGGCCATTTACTTTCAAAGTAATTATTGATAGGTATGTACTTATTGCCATTTTGTTAATTGTTTTACAGTTGTTTTTGTGGTTCTTCTCTGGTTTTGTTCTTTCTCTTTCCTCATGGTTCCATGACTTCTTTAGTGATAGACTTGGATTCCTTTCTCTTTATTTTTTGTATATCTATTACAGGTGTTTGATTTGTGGTTACCATTAGGTTCATATATAACATATTATGTGTATAGCGGTCTGTATTAAGTTGATGGTCTCAAGTTTGAACCCATTCTAAAAGTACTAAATTTTTACTCCTCCCATTCATGTTTTATATGTGTGATGTCATACTTTATATCTTTTTATTTTGTGAATCTCTTGATATGTGTAGATATAATTGACTTTACTGCTTTTGGGCTTTAACCTCCATACTCATTTTATAAGTGATTAATCTACTCCTTTTATTATGTTTATATTTACGTGTGAAATTTTTCCTTTCACAATTTTCGTAGCCTTTATTGTAGCCTTTCTTTTTCCACTCAAAGAATCCCCTTTAACATTTCTTGTAAGGTTGGTTTAGTGGTGATAAATTCCTTTAACTTTTGTTTGTCTGGGAAACTCTTTATCTCTCCTTGTATTCTGGGTGATGATAGCCTTGCTAGATAGAGTGTTTCTGATGGCAGATTTTTTTTTTCCTTTCAGCACTCTGAAGTTATATCCCATTCGTTTTCAAAGCTACATGTTATAGGGACTCATCTTCCTAATGCAGGTCCCCTATGTCTGGTGTGTCTGGTGTGGGGTCTGCTCCTTTCTCTTCTCCATGTTTATGTTATCTTTTCCATTTATTGTTAGTCTCAGTGAGAATCTGCTTCCTGATCCACATTTCTAACCTTCCTATCCTTTTCAATGTGGCCTCCTCTTTAGAATTAACTGCGGAAAGTCTGTTTTTCCAGGCTTCCGGTTGTTTTCTGGGTGAACTGCACCGATGTGGCTGTTATCTAGCTGTGTCCATGGGATTAGGTGAGCTTAGGATCCTCCTACTCTGCCATCATTCCAGAGGCTCTTACCAAACATGAATTAACATTAAGCTTTTTCAAACATTTCCAAAAAAATAGAAAAGAACACTTTTTAATTCTGTGAGGCCAGCTTTACCCTGATTGCAAATCAAATCCAATAAAAGGAAATTATGCAAGTATCCCTTATAAACATGGATGTAAAATTCCTCAATCTATACTTACAAACTGAGTCTATCAGTATATTGAAAAATTTTTACACAATTATCAAGAGAAATGATTCCAGGAATACAAAGTTTTTCCAACATCAATCAATGTGAATAGAATAAGGAGAAGAAAACCTTGATTGTCTCAACATGTGCAGAGAAAACATTTGACAAAATTCAACATCCTTTTATGATTAAAAGTAAACAAGTCAGGAATAGAAGGGAACTTATTCAACACAATAAATGACATCTATGGAAAACCAATAATGAAAGGCTGAAAGCTTTCCCCCTAAAGTCAGGAACAAACCAAGAATGTCAGCCTTCACTATATCTATCCAACACTGAACTAGAAACTCTAACCAGGATAATTAGATAAGAAAAATAATTAAAAGGCATCCAAATTAGGAAGGAATAAGTAAAATTATTTATTGATGGCTTGATTTTATATACAGAAACCCTAAAGTACTCAGAAAAACACTATTAAAGCTAATGAGCATGTTCAGCAAAATTGCAGGATATAAATTAATATATGAAAATTAGTTCCACTGTTATATGCTAGCAACAGACAATCTGGAAAAAAATGAAGAAACTAATTCCATCTACAATAGCATAGGAAAGAAGAAAATACTTAGGAATAAATTTAACTAAGGAAGCGTAAGATTTGTACCCTGAAAACTATACATTATTGAGAGACATTTAAAAAGTCAAAATAAAAAGATATCATATTCATGAATCAAAAGATTTAATGTTGTTAAATGGCAGTACTCCTCAAATTAATCTACAATTGAATGCAATCCCTATAAAAATCCAACAGCCGGGACGCCTGGGTGGCTCAGTCGGTTGGGCGTCCAACTTCGGCTCAGGTCATGATCTCGCAGTTTGTGAGTTCAAGCCCCGCATCGGGCTTTGTGCTGTCAGCTCAGAGCCTGGAGCCTTCTTCGGATTCTGTGTCTCCCTCTCTTTCTGCCCCTCCCCTACTCATGCTCTGTCTCTCTCTGCCTCAAAAGTAGATAAAAACATTGAAAAATTTTAAAAAAATCCAACAGCCATGAGGCACTTGGGTGGCTTAGTTGGTTAGGCATCTGACTCTTGATTTCAGCTCAGGTCATGGTCTCAGGGTCATGGGATTGAGCCCCACACCCAGGCTCCCCTCCCAACCCTCTCCCTCTTTCCCTGCCCCAGTCATGCTTTTCTCTCTCTCTCAAAAAAAAAAAAAAAAAAAAAAAAAAAAAAAAAAATCCAACGGCCACTGTTTTGGAAGAAATTGAAAAGCCAATGCTCAAATTCATATAGAATTGCATGGGAACCCAGATAGCCAAAACGATCTTTGGAAAGAACAAAGTTTTAGGACTCGTACTTTCTTCAAAAACACCACAGTGATCAAACAGCATGGTACTGGCATAAAGATACACAAATAAATTAATCGATAGAATAGAATTGATAATTGAGAAATAAGTGAATACATCTATAGTCAATTGATTTTTGACAAGGGTGCCAAGATCATTAATGGAGAAAGTATAGTCCTTTCAACAAATGATACCCATTAATGAATAGACACATGCAAAATAAATAAATAATAAATTTTGACCCCTACCTCACACTATACAGAGAAGTTAATTCAAAGTTGATCAGTGACCAATTGTAAGTGCTAAAAATGTAAATTTCTTACAAGGAAATATAAGCATAAATCTTCATAATTTTAGACAAAGAAATGGGTTTGTATATATGTTACCAAAAGCACAAGCAACTGCAGCATCAACCACCACCACATCAACAAAATAGATGTATTAGCCCTCATGAAAATTGAAATATTTTGCACATCACAGCACACTATCAAGGAAGTGAAGATACAACCCAGAGAATTGTAGAAAATATTTGAAAATAATATGTTTAACAAGATTCTAGTATTCAGAATACATAAATAACTCTTAAAACTTAACAAAAAGATGCAGTCACCGTGGAAAATAGTTTCTCATCAATTTAAAGATATGATTACCATATGACTTACCAACTCCAGTTCTAAGTGTATACCTAAAAGAATTGAAACCAGGTATTCTAACAAATAATTGTACACAATTGCTCATGGTAGCACTGTTCACAACAGCCAAAGGTGGAAATAACTAAAATGTCTATCAAGGGATGAATGGATAAGCCAAACATGGTATATCCGTAAATGAAGTATTATACAGCCATAATAAAGAAAGAAGTAGTGATACATGCTATGACATGGGTGAACCTTGAAAACATTATGCTAAGTAAAAGAAGCCAGACCTTAAACACCACATACTTTATAATTCCATTTATATGCTATATCCAAAATAGGCAAATCCATAAAAAAAGGAAGCAGATTTGTGATTTCAGAGGTAAGGTAAGGGGAATGAGGAGTAACTACTCAGTGGATATGGATTTCAATTTGGGATGATAAAATACGTTCTAGAACTAGATGGTGATGATGGTGCAACATTCTGAATGTACCTCATGCCATTGAATTGAAGTTTAACCCTGTAAAATGGTTTCAAAGGTAAATTATATGTTTTATCTATTTTATCACAATTAAAAAAAAATCTCAAGAAGAAACAAACAACCCCATTAAAAATGGGCAAAGGGTTTGAATACACATTTCTCCAAAGAAGATACACAAATGGCTGAAAAGCACATGAATGATGCCCAACATCATTAGTGATTACAGAACTGCAGATCAAAGCCACAATGAGTAACCACTTTATATCCACTAGAATGGCTCTAATAAAAATGGGGGAAAAGATAAATAACAAATGTTGGCAACGATTGGGCAAATTAGACCCTTGTGTGGTGCTAATCGGCTTGCAAAATAGTAGTGGTCTCTGAAAAAACATTTGGCTGTTCCTCAAGCAGTTTGAATTAGCACATGGCCCAGGAATTCTACCGCTATATATGTAACCAAGAGAAGTGATGTCATATATCCACACAAAAACTTATACAAGAATGTTCCTATCAGTATTATTTGCAATAGCCAAAAAGTGGAAACAAACCAAACTGTTCATCAACTGATTAATGAGAAAATAAAATATGGTGTATCCACACAATGGAATATCATTTGGCTCTAAAAAGAAATGAAGTACTGGGGCACCTGTGTGGCTCAGTCGGTTAAGCATCTA
Source organism: Panthera onca (assembly GCF_046562875.1). Taxonomy (NCBI): domain Eukaryota; kingdom Metazoa; phylum Chordata; class Mammalia; order Carnivora; family Felidae; genus Panthera; species Panthera onca. The sequence continues at coordinate 13,462,054 of NC_138356.1, read as the reverse complement.
ACCTTTGGGTTCAGCTCAGGTCATGATCTCACAGTTTCATGAGTTTGAGCCCCACGTTGGGCTCTGCACTGACAGCACAGATCCTGCTTGAAATTCTCTCTCTCTCTCTCTCTCTCTCTCTCTTTCTCGCCCCTCTCCAACTCACACTGTCTCTCTCTCTCTCAAAAAAAAAAAAAAAAAAGTACTGTTACTTGCTATATAACATGGATGAACCTGGAAAACATGCTAAGTGAAAGAAGCCAAAAGCAAGAGGCTGCATATTCTGTCATTTTGTTTATATGAATTATCCAGAAGAGTCAAACCATAGAGACAGACAGCAAACTGATGGTTGCCAGGGTCTGGGGGTTGCCAGTAATGGATGTGAGGTGTCCTTTTGAGGTGATGAAAAAGTTTCAGAACTAGATGGTGATGACAGTTGCATGACAATGAGAACATACTAAAAACCACTGAATTGTGCACCTTAAAAAGGTTAAAATGAGTTTTTATGTTACGTGAAGTTTATCTAAATTTAAAATTATTATTATTATTATAATGCTCAACATCACTCATCATCAGGGAAATACAAATCAAAACCACAATGAGATATCACCTCACACCTGTCAGTATGGCTAAAATTAACAACTCAGGCAACAACAGATGTTGGTGAGGATGCGGAGAAAGAGGACCTCTTTTGCATTGTTGGTAGGAATGCAAGCTGGTGCAGCCACTCTGGAAAACAGTATGGAGATTCCTCAAAAAATTAAAAACAGAACTACCCTACAACCCAGAAATTGCACTAGTAGGTATTTATCCAAGGAATATAGGTATGTTGTTTCAAAGAGACAAATACACCCCAATGTTTATAGCAGCACTATCAACAATAGCCAAAGGATGGAAAGAGCCCAAATGTCCATCGATGGATGAATGGATAAAGAAGATATGGTATATATACACAATGGAGTATTACTTGGAAATCAAAAAGAATGAAATCTTGCCATTTGCAACTACATGGATGGAACTGGAGGGTATTACGCTAAGTGAAATTAGTCAGTCAGAGAAATACAAAAATCATATGACTTCACTCATATGAGGACTTTAAGAGACAAAACAGATGAACATAAGGGAAGGGAAACAAAAATAATATAAAAACAGGGAGGGGGACAAAACAGAAGAGACTCATAAATATGGAGAACAAACTGAGAGTTGCTGGAGGGGTTGAGGGAGGGGGGATGGGCTAAATGGGTAAGGGGCACTCAGGAATCTACTCCTGAAATCATTGTTGCACTATATGCTAACTAATTTGGATATAAATTAAAAAAAAATAAACAAGTTAATAAATAGTAAGAAATAAAAACTATTATTGTAGTACATGTGTATCTAGATCATCATTGTAAAAGAACTAGTGATAATCTTTTTAGCCGTAGACAATACAGATATATCTTTCTGAACAGCTTAAAACTTTCTGTTTCCTGGATATCTGCCATAATGTGAATCTTCTAAGTTCATCTTACTTTTTGGAATTCCTCTTATCTGAGCTCTACAGTCGAAAGTAAGTCTAGGTTCAATATGAAATCCATATTCATTTTTGCTGTGGTGGTTGCCATTCCATGACTAAATGGTGAGTCTATTCTCATTACATTATACCCATGCCAACCCTCATGCCAGCTCCCCATCTTCTCTTAAATATTTGCTACTATGTTGGATCTCAGTTAATTGCTGTTTATACTATGTGCACTTTTAGTTGCTCGCTGGATCTTGACTCTTAACCAAAACAACAACAAAACAGCAAAACTGATGCAATTGTTCTGGCCCTGAGATTGCTTTCAGGATGATGGTATTTGCCCCTTACGATCCCACCTCTGCCCTCTGTGTGGTGTGCTGGAAAGTGCAGCAACAAGACTGCTGAAATGTGACTCTGAAAGCGGAGAAAGAAAAATGCATTCCTGGCTAACAGATGTAGGTTAGATAAAATTTGACCCACAATTGCAAGTGTGCTTCTAGGTCAATGAGCATCACTATGGAAAGGTATCTTGTAAGTAAAATACCAACGGTGGTATGAAGGAGTAAAGATGAAGGATGAATGGTGTCTTTCAGTGTAAATGTTGTAGAGAATTCAAGAATATATAGAAAAGAAGCATGCATACTTATGAAGCTTAGATTATTAATCATATAACTGCAGAAACAAACTAAAAGAAGTGTCCTATCATTGTGTTGAAGGACATCTTCAAGCAAGTAACAAATTTTCCTTTGGAACATTTCTTGTGAGATTCTTGCCTGGCATATAGGTATGTTGGAAGAAATGCCAGTATTCATCCCTTAGTCAAATATGTTTCATATCTGTATTAATAATTTTAATTCTATAAATTCTTTAGAAAACTAACTTTAAAACCTTCCTTTTACAAAGTAGCTATTAGTGAAATGCATTACTTTTTTCAATGTGACTTAAAGAATAGTGCTCAAATGAATGATTGTAAGAGTTTACTTACTTAGGAAAACTGATTTCCTAACTAAAGTCACTAGAGTTTAAACCTCTGTGTATTGAGTTCAGGGAGCTATAACATTAGAGGAGAACTGGTTAAAAAATCTTGAACTATGAATAATCCAAAATCCTAAATCCTAACTCTACTTAAGTTTCCTGATATGATATTTCATGTACATTTGTGAATATTTAAATCTTTATATTTGACTTAGTAAAAGACTGAAATGCATTTAACTCCTCAATGTGCGTATTGAAAGCAGGAGGGGAGCAGGACTAGTACTGGGCAGGATAAAGAAGCTCCAAACTACTAGCTTGGAGGCCTTATCGAAGTCGATGATTCACATGTGGACCATCTACATGAGGCCTCAAGTGTCCTTTAAAAAAGGATGGAGAATGTCCTTCAGTGGCTTCTGTAGTCGATACCATGTACAGCTAGCTATTCTCTCATCTTCTCTCATGGATGCTTACACTATTGCCACCATCTTCCTATTTCCAGGGCAAAACCGCTTCCATCAAAACAAAACAAAACAAAACTCTTCAGAACTGCTGTTAGAGTGATTTTTTTTTCCTAAAGCACAGTTCTGATCATGACACTGCCTTATTTAAAGGCCTTTCTTCCCTGGATCTTGAACTTCTACACTTTCTACTTAGTCCACAGCACTCGTAAATGTTGGCCACCAAACCACTTTTTTAGAATCATGTGGCAGTAACAATTGTTTTTCAGACTGCAAGTCATGATCCAGCAATTCCTAAAACTTAACCTAAATACGGGCGTGGAGGGCTGTGAGGGGAGCAGGAGAGATGACATCTTAAAGTTATATTTATATTCCTACTCATCAGTAAGTAAGGCAGAAAAATGTGTGCAAAGGTGTAAATTACCATTATGCATAGTAGCAGAAAAGAAAGGAAAACTACTTAGATGTCTAAGAGAAGATGGCAAAGTAAATTTTGGTGCATTCATACAACCTTAATGTGTATGAGAATGAAGACTCATTTTTGAATTTTTTAAAAAATATTCATGCCTGTTAGTGAAAAACGAGGGCAACCAACTAGGTATTCATTCTGATCTCATTTACAAAGACTATGCACATGATGAAAATAAATCTACATGCCATAAACCAGTGATACATAGACATTTAGAAATGAGAAGAAACTATTAACATTAATGTCTATTCATGTATAATGATATTGGGAGTCATTTATGCAATTTGATTTTCTTCTTGACACGTCTTTGTATTCTCACACATTTGGCAGTAAAAAATCATCTGTTAATTTTACAAATAGTAAAGTTTACAACTGATATAATTTTAACTAACTTCCAAAAATGATCTGCCGTTACGCGATTTGTGTGAAGTCCATGCCTCTACCATTCGTATTCTGTAATCTGGAATGACAACATTCATTCCATGGATTTTCTTGTGAGTAAAATGACACCCTCTTGAATTTGTTGAATGCCAGTAAAGTAGTTTGAAGATGAAAACCGCTACATAAGTGCTAAGTATTGTTATTGATCATTAAAAATCACTTGACATAACACAAGTGATTCTCTTCATTACTGGCATGAAAGCAATTTTTTCTAGGCAAAGGGTAAGGACTTACAATGTTGACATTTTAAAAAGTGTAATACTAGGAGACATGACATGCTGGAAACACAACTTTCCCTTTCATTTAAGTCCAATTGTTAGCATTTTATTTTTTTGTGGAGTCATTCATTTATATATGTCACTTGCTAACATTAATGTACTATAAATTTTGCAGAAAAGTGCTGAATCAATGACATTTTCAGGAAATAATGTTTCCTATTAGTAAGAATGACTTAGGTGCAGATAGGTTTGCTGAAGAGGTATTGGCCTGCTCAGTACTGGATTGATGGCAGTTGCAGCTGGAAAAGATAATGATGTTATTTCAGACATAGATTTTTGGGGTTGAGAGAGGAATGAGGACGTATACATTTTGCAAGGGCTGGTGTGGGCCTACTGAGGGAAAGACGTTTTCTGAGTTTTGCCCTCCAGATTATGGTCATATGACGATTGTGATCATAGGATGTTTCAGCAATACCATCCAAGAGGAATCTCTAGATTGAGCAGGCAGCAAATAACATCTTCCTTTTTCTTTTTCTTTTTTTAAAAATAGCATCTTTCATTTATTGGCTAGCATCTAAGTGTCTAAGTGTTTTACAGGCATTCATGTGCTGATAACTACCCACAAAGCAAGGACTGAGGTTACAAATACTTGACAAAGAAACCGACACTCAAAAGTTGTTACTTGGCAAAGTTTATGCAGATAATAAGTATTTTTAAGTGCCATATTACTCTTCTGAAGGATAGAAAGATTTGTATTGCCTCGACTAGACACTGAAGGACTATAGATTAAGACTGGGAAGAGGAGACAATAGAATGAATAAAGCTCCATCTTGCACGCTATGCTTTTTTCCACCTTTGGTGATAAAGCTTATCTTGGAACTCACTCTAATTAAGCAAAGAGCTTTTTGCTGCCTGATTTCAACACGGTATGATAGAAATGAAATAGGATTAGAAAATGAAATTTTTTTCTTAGCTCTGTTGCTAATTGGCTGATAGATTTTGTTTTCATATACCCAGTGGAAATAACCGTACTTTTATTAGCATCATTTGAGATTAACAGATGTGGAAATACTCACGTTAAATGATTTCTTACCCACAGTATTGCTATTATTTCAGGCATTAGAGCATTTGTTGAATACTTTAGCTTACTCCGTGACACATTGAGAGGTTGGTGAGGTATTTGTTACCCGTTTCCTATGGTTTCATTGTCACTCTGCCAGCTGAATGCTGAGTCAGTGCATAGCATACTGTGATGAACTTTTCTGAGGGTGTTTGTAGTACACAGATGCCATTCAAAGGCTCTCTTCCAGCTCTTCAGCCTCCGTAAATTTGTCCATTCACAATGAAGCTTGTAATATCATGGGAAAACTACTTTAATATATTATTCCTAATCCCTATTTCCATAGAGAGAAAATTCACAACACTTTATGTAACTTTTCTCCAGGTTCCAAAATTGTTGCCATTATCATGTAATTCAAACATCTGCTATGAGTCATTAAGTTTCCAAGAACAGGTTATGCTCATTAAACTCCCTTAATGTATATGGATTTAAATTGTAGAAAGAATTTACAGGAACCTCTCTCAAATATTCTAAGATAATTACCCAGTAATGCCGTTTTAAAGAAAAATTTGTACAATTCTTTTTGGTGTTTAAAAAAATTACCTTATCCACATATTCATAGTCCTTCCTCAGTCCCAAGCACTACATAGGTACTAATTGAAGGTCATTTAGGCCACTGGAGCTGTCCTGAAAGAATAGGAAAACTCTGTAATGTTTTAAATTATTTTGTCCTTTATCTATTTATTTGGCTTCACCAAATATTGGTCCCATTTCAGTGACCTGACTTTTTGCAATTAAAGCAAAGCATAAAAAGATAAAATCATAGAAATTGTGAAAAACGTAATACTATCACTACCTTTATCGTATGAAAAAAAAGTCTAAACATCCCAGAATATCTCTATACCTAAAGAAATCTATGTAGATATAGAAGGTTCTCCAGAGTTGGACCCATTTCAGCATCTCCCAAGTAAATAATCTCCAAGTCACTAGTACCATTTGTAGCAAATCTTTATGAAGTACGTCTGTGATATGAAAGCCATTGTATCTATTAATTCTCAGACCACAATCAATATTCAGAGAAGCATAACTTGAAATATAAGATCATAACCTTTTTCAGACCATAACTATGCGTAGAAGTTAGAAATCATCAACTCCAAACATGGAAAATCTTTGGGGGAAAAGTTGGGCATTAGGAAATTTTAGAGCACAAAAGGAAAGAGCGAGAAGTGGTCATGGTAGTAGGAGTGGATCTGTGGGCTACAAAGACTGTACCAGGTCTATAGATGTGCTGTATTAATAACCCAGATGTGCTCTGTTTGAAATGCTCTGGAAAATTATCAGTTTAATTAATGTGAATTTCAATTAGAGCTTTTAAACTCCATTTTGAAGAAAGGATATATGCTTCATACTATAGTGATTATAAAATAATTTTGTCCATAATTTCCTACACTATTTAAGTACAAATGATTCAGCTCGGAGCCTGGAGCCTGCTGCAGATTCTGTGTCTCCCTCTTTCTCTGTTCCTCCCCCACTCAGGCTCTGTCTGTCTCTCAAAAATAAATTAACAGTAAAACAAAAATTTTTTTAATTAAAAAAAAAAAAAAAGAGCACAGCAAACAGCCCCACTGACATACAATACAGAAGCAGCAGTTTTAAAAAATGCCGGGTAAACAGGAGGGAGATTTGTTTACTAATCTCAGAGTTTATGGTGGAGAGCCAGGTATCTTTGGGAGACTTTTTCAAGAATTAAAAAGCTGGTGGTGGCATTTCTTTTCTACCCCCCTGCCTAGATGCATGGATACCTGTGAGAACCAGCAGAGAGCAAACACTCCCCACCTAGCTTACTAATAGTGCACTCTGCCACCACACTCTTCTGTGGACACATTCCCTGTATCCCAGCCTTGGCAGGAGTCCATCCAGAGTGGCACCACAAGCATGGCAGTGTGAAAGCAGCCACAAAAAGGGTCAGTACCACTTGAAAGTGACTCCCGCCCCAGGGAGAGTGGAAGAAAACCACTGTTCAACTGCAGCCCCAGCAGTGGGGGTAGATATCTGATTTGACTGCAAAGCCAGCCCTCCAACAAAAGCTTCTCAATGGACAATACAGGGAGAGTCCCCTCCAGTTCAGTGATCCCACAACTCTGGCAAACATCTAATCTGACCCAACTCAAGACCAAGGCAGGGCTAGAATGAGCCACTAACTCAGGGGCCGAACTCTGCCCACAACAGGCAAAGAGAGTCATTGTGGATGACTGGACTGAAGGCAAACACAGTTCAGCCACAATAGTAGAACACATGCAACCCATAGGAGACACTGCTAAGCACCAGGATCTAGTGAATAAGAGACATTGTACTTCATTGTACACGATCTTTTCCTCATAAGGCCACTACTTTCAAGAGCAGGAGACATAGCTCTTGACACATAGAATCAGACATAGAGTTAGAAAATGATGAGACAGAGGAATATGTCCAATGAAAAAACAGGACAAAATCACAGCAAGAAAACTAAACAAAACAGATAGAAGTAATATGCCCCATGGAGAATTTAAAGTAATGGTCATAAAAATATTCACAGGAGTTGAGAAAAGAGTGGAGGACCTCAGTGAGACCCTCCACAATGAAATAGAAAAGATAAAAAAGAACCAATCAGAGGTGAAGAAGTCAGTAACTGCAACTAAAAATACACTAGAGGAAATAAATAGTAGACTAGAGGAAGTAGAAGAATGGAACAGTGGCCTGGAAGGCAGTAATGGAAAGTAACCAAGCTGAACAGCAAAAAGGAAAAAGAATGAAAAAAAAAAAAAAAAAAAAAGAATAGATTAAGGGAATTTAGTGATACCAACAAGTGGAATATCATTTGCATTAGAGGGATCCCAGAAGAAGAAGAGAGAAATGGGGCAGAATATATATTTTAAAAAATAGTAGCTAAAATATTCCTGAATCTGGGAAAGGAAACGGATCTCCAGATCCAGGGGACACAAAGAGCACCCAACAAAATCAACCCAAGGAGGCCCACAGCAAGATAAACTGTACTTAAAATGGCAAAATGTAGTGATAAAGAAGGATTTTTAAAGCAGCAAGAGAAAGCAGTCCCATAAAGGGGAAACCTCATAAGGCTATCAGCTGATTTTTCAGGAAAAACTTTGCAGACCGGAAGGGAGAGAAGAGAAGAAGAAATAAAGAATTTCCCAGACCAAAAAGAAAAAAAAAAAGTTAAAGGAATTCATCACCACTCAAACAGTCTGACAAAAAAGATGTTAAAGGGGACTTTTTGAGTGGAAAAGAAAGACCATAGCAAGGGAAGGAAAAGTAGGAAGCACAGAAGAATAAAATGAAATGTTATAAAAAATCAGTCAAAAGATTCACAAAAGAAAAGGCTGGGAAGTATGACACCATCTACCTAAAACGGGATGAGAGGAGTAAAAATTTAGTTCTTTGAGGGTTCATTCAAACTTAAATGACCGTCAAGTTAATATATACTGCTATATACACAAGATGTTATATATAAACTTAACTGTAGCCACAAATCAAAAACTGATAATATATATGCAAAAAAATAAAAATAAAGGAATCCAAGTATGTCATTATGAAGACCAGAAAACCATGAGGGAAGAGAGCAAGAAAAGAAAGAAACTACACACACAACTATAAAACAGATAATAAAATGGCAATAACTACATCCCTATCAATAATTACTTTGAATGTAAATGGACTAAATATTCCAATCAAAGGATATAGAGTGATGGAATTGATTTTAAAAAGCTAGATCTATCTATACACTGCCTACAAGAGACTCATTTCATATGACATACGCAGATTGAAAGTGAGGAAATAGAAAAACATTTATTAGGGAAATGTAAATGAAAAGAAAGCCAGGATAGCAATACTTATATCGGACAAAATAAACTTTAAAACCAAGACTAAAACAAAGAACGACACTGCATACTTGTAAAGGTAACAATCCAACAAGAAGATAAAGCAATTGTAAATATTTATGCACCCAACCTGGAAATACCCAAATACATGAAGCACCAAAATAATTAAAGAAAGTAATAATAGGGAATACAATAATAATTGGGGATTTTAACACCCCACTTACATCAATGGATATAGATCATTCAAACAGAAAATCAGCAAGAGTGGCTTTTAAAGACACATTGGACTAAATGGATATAACAGATATATTCAGAACATTCCATCCTAAAGTAGCAGAATATATTTTCTTTTCAAGTGATATGGAATATTCTCAAGAACAGATCACATGTTAGGCCACAAAACAAATCTTAACAAATTCAAAAAGATTGAAGTCATACCATGCATCTTTTCCAATCACAACACTATGAAACTAGAAATCAAAAAAAAAAAAAGTGTGGAAAGAACACAAATACCTAGAAGTTAAATAACATGCTACAAACAATGAATGGGTCAACCAAAAAATCAAAGAGGAAATTTTTAAAAATACATGGAAACAAATGAAAATGAAAGCAGTCCAAAATCTTTGGGATGCAGCAAAAGCTGTTCTAAGAGGGAAGACAGTAACACAGTTCTACCTCAAGAAGAAAGAAAAATCTCAAACAACCTAAATATACATTTAAAGGACCTGGGAACAGAAGAACAAACAAAACCCAAAACCAGTAGAAGGAAGGAAATAATGAAGATTAGTACAGAAATAAGCAAGATCAAAACAATAGAAAAGATCAATGAAACCAGGAGCTATTTCTTTGAAAAGGTCAACAAAATTGATAATCCTGTAGCCAAGGCTCATAAAAAAAAAAGAGAGAGAGAGAGAGAGAACTCAAATTATTAAAATCAGAAATAGAAGTAGCAACTGACACCACAGAAATAGAAAGGAATATAAGAGAATAATATGAAGAATTATGCAAACAACTAGGCAACCTAGAAGTAATAGTTAAATTCATAGAAACCTGTAGCTTCCCAAAAATGAATCAGGAAGAAATAGAAAATTTGAACAGACCAATTACCAGTAATAAAATTGAATAAAAAAAAAAAAAAAACCCAAAACTATCAACAAACAAAAGTCCAGGACCAGATAGCTTCACAGGTGAATCCTACCAGATATTTTTAAAAGTGTTGATACCTATTCTTCTCAAGCAATTCCAAAAAATAGAAGAGGACAGAAAGCTTCCAAATTCATTCTTTTAGACCAGCATTACCCTGATACCAAAACCGGATAAACACACTACAAAGATAGAGAACTACAGGCCAGGGTGAAACAAAAAACCTTTTGTACAGTGTCTGAAACATAATAAGTTCTTAGTAAATTAAATCTCTTGTTATTAAAAACAAAAAGAAAAAGAAAAAATAGAAAATGGATAGAGATCAATTTCATGACTGATGTGATGGCAAGTATATTGGTGTCCAATTAGGGTAGAGATTTTCACTTTCATGCCAAGTGGGAAAAAAGAATGCCTGCCATTGTCAAAAGAGATTTAAAAAACACTTTTCTTTTGCTATAATATTCATGATACATGACAAAACTTCCGGCACTTCATGTCTTTTGGTAATATGCTTAGTAATATACTCAGATCTTACTGAATATGCTTACACTTACATTCTAATCCACAACTCTAATGAAGTTTTTGATGCTTTTTCTATAGCTTGACTGTAAATGTTATGAACCAATAAATGACATTTATTTCATAATGACATATAAATGTACTTAATGTGAAAGGTAGTAATAAGCCAAGATCACATCCCTTCTTTACAGTCTTAACATTACAACCCATGAGTTCATGTACTTTACACTCTTACACTCAAAGTTATGATAATTTTAGTATTCTTTTCATATGAACCATGTCTTTCAAGTTAACAATTGGCTTGTTTTCCTTTATTCTTTCCTTCATTTTTTAAAATATTTATTTATTTTTGAGAGAGAGAGAATGAGAGAATATGAGTGGAGGAGGGGCAGAGAGAGAGGGGAACAGAGATCCAAAGTGGCTCTGTGCTGTTAGCACAGATGTGGGGCTCAAACTCACAAACTGTGACATCATGACCTGAGCCAAAGTCAGACATTTAACCGACTGAGCCACTGAAGTGCCCCAAGACATAGGTCTTCTTTATCATATTCCTAATAACTTCTGGTTATAATACATTTTCTCTGTTACACAGAAATTATTCTACTGTTCTTCAAGGTCCTGCTTTCTTTCAGACTGGTTGACTTGTTGCTTCATATTCAGCTTTTTGATTTCCTGGAGTGTCTAACTGATGCTTTTGGGTGTTTTTGTTTTTTATTGAACTCTGTAACTTCATTGTATCCTCACATTATGCAATTGTATACATCAGATGATAGTAAACATTTTCTGTTAAAGAGGGCAGATAGTAAATAAATAAATAGTTTTAGTCTTTGCAAACCATTTAGTCCCTGTTGCAGCTACTCAACTCTGCCACTGTAGCATAAAAGCAGCCATAGACAATATATAAATAAATGGATGTGACTGTGTTTCAATAAAACTTTATTTACAAAAACAGATGATGGATCAGGCATGGCCAATGGACATCATTCTCTTATTTGTTTTAGCTAGTGACTGACTTTTACCGCTTTCCTGGGTCATAGCCATTATTTTTAGAGCTCATATCTTCATCTTTCTTGATTTACTCTATTTTGCTCTATCATCAGGTAATTAACCAACAAAAGGATATTCGTGATTTTTCTGATTCCTTACTTGTCTAAAATATCTGTAGTCTGTGCTTATCATTTGATTAGTAATTTAGCTAAGTATCAAATTCTTGATTCAAGACAATTTTTCCTCAGAACATTGGCAACATTGCTCCATTTTATTCTGACATTCATGTTGCTGAAGAGACATCTAATGTTGGTCTAAATTCAGGTCTTTGTGAGTAATCTCTTTTTCCTCTCCAAAAATTTTATGATACTTATACTGAACAAGTTTCAGAATAATACAATGATGTGGCCACATATGGGCCACATTTTTATTCAGATTATTTTCCGCTCAATAAGACATTTAAATTCAAAGACTAGTGTCCCTTTGTTTTCTAGAAAATCTCTTGTTTTAATAGTTTGATAATTTGCTATTTTTCTCTTTCATCTTTTTTGGAAATTATTAGCAGAAAACAGAATTCTTTGTTTTATGGTTTTTATCATTTCTCTTAAAATTTTAATTCTTGTCCATTTGTTTGTGTTCAGGAACATTCCTAACAGTACTAACTCTCAAATATTTTAATTGTTTATTTAATTATATTTCTAGTGCCCAAGAATCCTTTATATTCTCCAATTCTCCATTTTTCTCACCACTGTATGATTCTTATGAGCCTCAGATAGCTTTCTAGCAGTCTCTGAAGATAGACCCCCTGTAAAAAGTGACTTTCTATGACTTCTCTGCTTTCTCCAGGTCTATTTTTCTCTCTGTATACTTGATCTTACTCCAGGCTTTTCTCTGTTGACAAGTGAACCTTGATTATTTGCTCGTCACTATATAATGTGGCAGCTAAGAAACAGACTGGGAACTCAATTCACGTGGGCAGACTGTGTCACTTGGCACACTTAGCTTGGAGCTGAGTGTGCAAGAATCTGGTCACTAGTGTGGGTGGACTCAGATATTTGAACATGGAGAGTTTTCTGGGATGGCATCAGTCACACTATTTCTCATGCAGTTCATTCAGTTTCTTCAGAGAACAGTGCACACGTATGCACACATGTGTTAGTGTGTGTGTTTGAAAGAGGCAGAGACAGAGAGATCAACAGCGAAAGTAGGTAAAGGTGGTCTGGCTGCTGGATTCTGCATGCAGGGAGAGGTGTGGGGAGATGTTTGTTTGTTTGTAATAAATAGTTTTATTTGCACTGTGGCCCATTTGCAAATAAAATCTTACATGAAACTCATAAGACCAATAAATATTGCTGATATCCAGGAAAAGAAATACAAACAGGAAGCAGGAAGAAGCTGCTTCTTTGTCAGCAGCGCCTACAGCACTGTATGGCTGGTGGTCTGCCATGGGCATCTTGGAGGTGGGCACACTTACAACATTCAAAATATGATCAAACATGGTAGAGACATGGCAAAGTTAGCCATATTTAAAACAAACTCCTTTTCTCTTCAGAGTGGTTCTCAATCCTGAATGTACATCACCACAGACTGTAGAAAGCTTTTGTTTTTGTTTATTTAAATTAGATGATAGGACTCTTGTTTTTGGAAGTCAGTAAACATTGTTAAAATGTTATAAACATGCAACACTTTACCCGGGGAGAAAATGTACACATGTTTATAAGCACAATAGTTTGCATATCTTTAAGGTGTATCTTTTAGTCCCCCAGGTATACCATTAGAATGTCCATGGACTTCACCTTAACTTCTCATAATCTGGAGTAGAAGAAAGCATTTTTCAATATAGTTTTCTATTTTATTTTATTTTATTTTATTTTATTTTATTTTTTATTTATTTATTTATTTTTATTTATTTTTTATTTACAGACTTATAATTTCTCTTGTTGTCATCCAGCCAGACTTTTCACTACCAGCCTCTATAGTGTTTATTGTTTTGAGTCTGGGACTCTTCAGGGTTCCTCTGATCAGTTGCCATCTGTTAGCCCAGTTCTCTGTTTTCCAGTTATGTGGTGAAATTTCTCATCTGCAAATGAACACCCATCATTCTTTTCACTGCTATCAAGTATATCTTCTCAATTCCTTCACTAAGTTTTAGAAAGTGCCATGGAAGGGTAGGGTACAAATACTCTCAATTTGACCTGGAAACCCTGATTAGCATTTTCAAGATTGAGGAAGTTCTTCACAGTTCATTCTCTTATAATCAGCATAGAAATGTATAAATGCCTGTTTCCCACATCTTCTAATTTGTGAGACATCTTTGGAGTCATCAGCCAATAAAATCGTTCAAATAATGGTATCCTATTAACCTATAAATCATGAAATCTGTTTTGTCCTTCAAATGTATCCAGATGTTTTTAAGATCACTTCAAAAGTATCAAGCTCTGTCAAACTTATTCTGAACTGGTTCTGTAATCTAATCAATCATGAATATACTGCAGAGATCAAGATACAGAATCAGCATGTTTTAAACACTAAACTCTAATTTTTACTTCTCTCCTGTGGATCCAAATAGAATTGCATGTCAAGGATTCAAGAGATGAAACACCTAGTTACTAATTAGTAGTCTTTATGCGGTATAATCTGGGTATTATTTTTTTCTTAAGCAAGTGGCAATACGTTTATAATGGCCCTGGTGTTTCTGTGTCAGCTTCCAAGTTGCACTAAGTTGGATTTCAGGAAAAGTAATTTTTCTATCTACACATGATATAAATATACTCATGATTCTGAGAAGTTGGTTCATCTGTAAATAGCATAAATGTTTTATTTTTCTTCTAGCATTTATTAGCACAAAATTTATATATAAGCTTCAACTTTTTTTGAAAACTTTGTTTTTTTCTGAGTTTCAACTATATTCCTTAGTTTCTAGCTCAAAATAATTCAAGACCCAGGAAGTATGTCTATTTCAAGGTTAGAAGAGCATTTGTATCTCAGACCCTTTTATTCGAGGCTTTAGAAATTCTTTTTCTTTTCAGTGGTGATTGTAAGATTTACACATACTGTATATAGGTGGATATAGATATATATCCATATCCATACATATATACATATGTAATATATACATATATCCATATGCATGCACATATGCATATATGCATATATACATGTGCATATAATATATGCACGAATATGTGCATATATGTATGCATATAATGTATGCATACATATATATATGTATATATGCTTACCTAGTTATGATGTGGGCTTAAATTGTTTTAAATTTTCAAAATTTTGTTTAAATCTATGATCTTATTATATCCTGTGTTTTTCTGGTGATAATATGTCAGAGTTTGAAAATATACGTTTATTGAAAATATTTATTGGGGTGCCTGGGTGGTTCAGTTGGTTAAGCGTCCAACTTCAGCTCAGGTCATAATCTCACAGTTCATGGATTCAAGCCCTGTGTTGGGCTCTATGCTGACAGCCCAGAGTCTGGAGCCAGCTTTGGATTCTGTGTCTCCCTCTCTCTCTGCCCTTCCCCTGCTCATGCATGCATGCACTGTCTATCTCTCTCTCTCTCTCAAAAATAAATAAACATTTTAAAAACTTAAAAATATATATTTATTTGTTGCTATGAAATTTATAGAATGGGAAATCCATATTTATTTGTTAATACTGTGTAATTGATACACTTTTGAGTTTTAACAGTAAGTTAAGCTTACTCATTAGCCCCACTTTTTATTATAACCAGTTGACAAAAATATTTCATATAATTCAAGCTTTTTGTGAGCTAACAGATCAATAGTTATATAGTATATATGTATATATATATATATAATGTAATGTATGTAATGCATTGATATATGTAATAAAATGATGTCTTTAGACAAGTTTTGAAATGTAGACATACCTTTGCTGGAAAGTTACTTGAGTAAATGGCCCAAAGGATTTAAAAAGTTGTTTGCTTACTTGCTTTTTGTTAGTGATAGTTTACTTCTTAAGGTATGGTACCCAAATCTACTTTTAATAAGTTCAATAGCATGTATTATTATAGGTTTTCTTTCTTTCTTCAGCAAGGCTGCTTCTTGTTATGATTTGCTTCTTTCATTTCTTATTGTTTTAGCTCTTATTTTGCATAAATTATTTTAGGTGATCTTTTATTTGTGTCTTTATTTCAAGCCACCTCAAATGTGTTTTTGAGATATTCATGGAATAGATTGATAGATGATAGAATGATAGA
The DNA here is from genome assembly GCF_046562875.1 of Panthera onca. Taxonomy (NCBI): domain Eukaryota; kingdom Metazoa; phylum Chordata; class Mammalia; order Carnivora; family Felidae; genus Panthera; species Panthera onca. The sequence continues at coordinate 13,446,195 of NC_138356.1, read as the reverse complement.
AAGATAGATGATAGATAATACTCTCCTTCAGTAAAGAATACAGGTCCCCAGATAGGTGTCATTATTTAGTCTTTTTCATTATGTACTTTTTGTCTAATATCATAAAATGGAATGTTACCCCTGCATTTTCTGACAGAATAGGAAATTGTGTTTTTATCCATTTGAAAATTTTACCTTGAACGTTTTGTCCTACATGACAGCTTTAAAATAATGCTGCTTTTCAGACTGTATTGCCTGCAGCTGCTTTTTTTTTTTCCTCTGAGCACAGCGCTCATTTTTGTACCTTCATTGCACATGTGGATCAAGAAACAACTGGCTGCTTTTTCAGTAGACTGTTCTCGGGAACTAATTTTAGAGTCACAATCAGAGACAAACAGAAAATCAAAAGGCGGCCCTTTTATTTACATTCCTCTGATCATCTGCTCTTTGGTCACTTTATACATCTTTCGATATGTGGATACAAGAGATGGTGACAAGTCACTTAATAATTAGGAGGTACCCATAAAATGAATGTGGTTCTGGTGTGGTTGTCTTCAGGCGTTTGCTCTTTTCTCTTCTCCTCCACAGCTTGCTGAAGGTGAATCTTAAGCAAGATAAATTCAGCTTACTGGATGAAGGACATTTCTTTTTGTCAAAGGAGATTAAAGCCGTTCAGTCCAAACACCTGTCATGAATACCTAGCAATATACTCCAAGTGCCATTTTCACTCCCGTTGCTTCTAGTGCTATCGGCATAGCTAATCACAGTTCATTTTTTTGTGTTATTATTATATTATCAGTGTAAATCTAGGAGGGAAATGCCCGAAATATGTCAGATAGTATCCTAAGTCAGATAGTATCCTAATATAGCAGGTGGAATTGTAAAAATTACAGATCTAGAATGTAAAATTCATTCATACATAATTATGGTCTTGTTGGTAGTTATTGAACTTGAAATTCAGTCATATCACCATAAATTATATGAATGCATATTTTAGTATATTTCATAATTGTTTAACAACATTACAGAAATAATGAAAATGGACTAATACTGACGTAACTGAAAACTCTCATGGTTCTATAATTTTAATTTGATAATTCCCGAAGAGTTTTATTTGAGAGGAATTTTCATATAAGTTCCCAACAAAAAGTGCTTCAAAGGGATTGCTTTCTTCTGATTTGCTCTAGGACTTGAGGACATAGTAAGTAATAAGCAAGCTTTGTTTTTAGTAAGTAGTTAGTTCTCATCAAAATTGCCATTCTTTAGAGAAAAAAAGAAGAAGAAAGTATGTGTTTGCACACAGGGAAACAGTAATGTAAAATAATTTCCTCCACATAGCATTATCTCTGTTATTGTAAGCCTGAAGTTATTATTCAGATATAAGCCAATTGTTTTATCAAGCATAGTAGTAATTTTAAGTGATAAGTCTTTCCAGATTTTGCTAATATGGACGATAACTTAAGCATATAGTTCTCTATATAGCTTCAGCATCTATTTTATACTTGAAATCATAATTTTCACAAGATCGTTGGCAAATTCTGAGAAAAGTTGCATAAAATATTATATGATATTCATCTATTATTATGTTGCCATACCATGAAACTTAACATGCAGATCTCACTAGCTTTTCCATTTGCTATGATTGTGGAATTTCGTCTCTTAAGCAACCATTTATTACGCTCACAGATTTGGTTGTCAGACATTCAGTCGGGGCCATGGGGATGGCTTGCCTCTGCTCCATGAAGTCTGAAGTCCCAGATCGAAGTCTTGAAGGCTGGAAAACAGAGCAGCTGTTGGCTCAGTCGCACACACATCTGGCAGATAGTACAGGCTGCTGGCTGAGACCTTAGCTGATGCTGTCAATTAGAATTCCTGTAAGAAGCCTCACTGAGTGGCCCAGACTTGTTCACGGCACTTGGGTTGGTCCAACGGAGCACATCTAAAGACTGGGGGAGCCAGGTGAAAGTCTGAAACTTACTATGACCTCGCCTCAGAGTTTCCAATTCTGTCCCATTCTCCTTATCAAGGCAACCATAGCCTGCCTGATTTCAAAGGTGGGGCTGCAGAGGGAGATTGACTGATAGGTAAGTAGCAAAGCTCCAGAAGAACTTAGGGGATAGCTTCGATTTCCCTGGTTGGTTTTGTTTTGTTTTGTTTTGTTTTGTTTGTTTGTTTGTTTTGCCACTGGGTTTCCATTACTGGCAACTTTCTACATATAGTAGTTGCTAGATGGATTTGTTTAGAACCTGTCAGTATAGTTCTTAACACATAGTGGTTGAAAGTGTCTTATTTTTGGGGCGCCTGGGTGGCTCAGTCGGTTAAGCGTCCGACTTCGGCTCAGGTCATGATCTCACGGTTCGTGGGTTCGAGCCCCGCGTCGGGCTCTGTGCTGACAGCTCAGAGCCTGGAGCCTGTTTCAGATTCTGTGTCTCCTTCTCTCTGTGACCCTCCCCCGTTCATGCTCTGTCTCTCTCTGTCTCAAAAATAAATAAACATTAAAAAAAGAGGTTAGAGTGGGAGAGAGCCAAAGCATAAGAGACTGTTAAAAACTGAGAACAAACTGAGGGTTGATGGGGGGTGGGAGGGAGGGCAGGGTGGGAGGGAGGGCAGGGTGGATGATGGGTATTGAGGAGGGCACCTTTTGGGATGAGCACTGGGTGTTGTATGGAAACCAATTTGACAGTAAATTTCATATATTAAAAAATAAAAAAAAATAAAAAAATAAAAAAAATAAATAAAAAAAAAATAATAAAATAAAAAATAAAAATGATACAGCAATCATGTTTCAATTGAAAAAAAAAAAAATAAACATTAAAAAAAAATTAAAAAAAAAAAAAGTGTCTTATTTTTATCATGTCTTTTTATTGAATGCTACCAGACTGTTACAAGAGGGTGAGTGAAATAATTCATCATTTGCTTTAATGGGTTACTATAGAATTATTACTCTAGAACTCAAATATTAAATTATGTTAAGAAAAGATTGTCTGCAAGGAGGATAGCAAGGGCTTTCCCATACTGAGTATTGTGCAGTGAGAAGAAAACAATAGGACACTAAGCATAAATTGGCACATTTTGTCTTGCAACATATCTGAAGTCAAAGTTTGCCCAGGGAATTGAAAATGGAGTCTGACCAGAACCGGAGGATGGATTTTGGTCTTGCAGCAAGGAAATGAACACAGTGTTGATCAGAATGTAAATAATAAATGCAAAAACCCATTTAAAATCAATCCTATTTGAAGGTAGAAAACAACAATGTAATTCGAATTATAATTGATTTAGTAAATTATAAATACATATACTGAATTTATTTCTTACACATCCATAATAAATGTCATCCTACATAGTATAGAACATTTCTCCAAATCATTAAGTTAATTTGGGGGGATAAAAAAAAACACAAAAACTCCATATTCTTTCAAACATGAAGATACATACTCTACTCTAGGCCAATATAAAGAGTATATACTATGAACCACAATCTAATCAAGTACTCATTATACTTAATTTCATTTCTCTAAAGACTATATTTAATATTACTTGCACAAGAAAAAAATATTGTGCAAAATAGCAAGTGCTATAGGTAAATATGAATGAAATTCTCAATGTAACTTTTTAAAGCTAGAATTACTGCATGTTCTACTCTGCAGGTCATGATTTTATAAAATATTTTTTCTTCCCCAAACATGCCAGTGTTCAATCCTGATTTAAATTTATCCTTATCTTTCTAAAGAAGTAAAGCTATAAGTAATTCTCCAAAAGCAACAATTTTCATCTTTAAAATTAGATTCCATCAGATCACATCAGTGAAGATAACTAAGACCACGGAATCGTCTCTGTACATAAAATGCCCGCCATGGGACACACTGGAGACTTTGATATCAACTGGGGTTTTTTCCTGTGTTGAGCAAGTTCTGCATTATTTTTAATGCTGCAAAAGCTCTCCTCTGCAGTCTTCTGCACAATCTCTTGAGAACGTGTGCCTTGGTGTTGGGGTTGCGTGCATGATGATGCCTTTCAGAATATCAAACTGTTACTGAATTCTGACTCGTAGTGTTACTAGGAACAGAGAGTACTTCACTTATCAGTGACTTTTTATTTTGTGATGCTGCTGTTCTGCTCAGTCTCTAAACGTCAGATGGCCAATTGATTCTACTAGATACAGAATGCACACGATAGTATTGTTTTCAAGTCCTGTTGCTTTTACCCTCTAAACACCAGCTCTTCACAGCTTTTATACAACTACTGCTTTGATTTTTGCTTCTATCATTTCTTTCATTGGCTATGATTTGCTGTTTGTCCTCAGCTCTTACCTCGCCTCCCCCACAATCATCCTTTGTATTATTTCCTAAATTATATTGCTTCTTACCTAAAATTTCTTATTGGCTCCATATAATGGTCACAGAAGATAGTTGGTATGATTTGTCAGCAGGATGAAGTAAAAAAAGAAAGCCCACAGTCTTTTTTCCTGGCCCACCTACATGACCAAACTCTTCTTACACTGTTCTCCATTCTTCCCCCTCTCCTTCCTCCTCCTTACCCCCCTCCCTTTTTCCCTACCTCTATCTCTTCCTTTCTTCTTTTATTTACTCATTCCAGAAATATGTGTTGAGATCTCACTATGTGCTAGGCACTGTCCTAGGCTCTGGAATACACTCATGAGTAAAAAAGACCAGTCTTCTGTTAGGCATATAGAATACTGAGGGGAGATATCCTTCCACCAGATCACAGTTCCCATGTGTGTTAAGTTGCGGCCATGAAAGGTACTACAGAGCAGCACAGTGTGAAAAAAGGATACACAGTGGGAGAACTTTACCTAGGCAAAAGGGATCTACGCAGGAAGATTCTACAGGCTGTATTTATTTACACGTGGCATGAAGTAAGAAATCTGTAACTGGTGGTTTTCATTTATTCAATTAGGGACCTACCATACTATGCTAGTGCTGGGGAAATAAAAAAAGAATACAAACTATAGAGACTCTACTCTCTCTGCGGTAGTTAATTATCCAAGTTAGGGAGGCAGGAGCTAGGTCGAGGGCTCTCTTGGAGGAGGTAGTAATGACAGATGAGATGGAGTTTGAAAGCCTAACAAGGATGACAAGATAACAGCAGATAATTTGTGTTCTCTCTCTTTTTTCTTTTTAAACCTGACAAGAGATCGATCAATTGTATAGATCTTTCCAAAGCACCAGCTTTGGGTTTCATTGATTTTTCTGTATTGTTTCCTTGTTTTCAATTTCATTGATTCATGCTGCACTTTTAAAATTCTTATTTCCTTTCTTCTGCTTGCTTGCTTGAACTTTTGTTTGCTGTTCTTTCTCTAGCCTCCTAAGGTAGAGAAGATTAGATTAATGTTTTTAGATCTTTCCTCTTCTCATACATACATTCAGTGCTATAAATTTCCTTCAAATCACTACTGCCTTTATTGTATCCCACAAATTTCTGTTTTATTTTTAATCTGTTCAAAATATCTTTTTATTTTTCTTGAGACTTCTTGACTTGTGTGTTGCTTATGTTGCTTAGAAGTGTGTTGGGTTAAAACAATGCAACACAGAGGCCAATAGACTGAGGTGGCTCTGATGCCTTGGTAACCTACCCGAGGACACTGAAACCTAAGCCAGACTCAGTGCACTGGTATCTGAGAAAATGAAACTTAAGAACAACCAATCACATACAGCCAACTGGGCTTTCCCAAGTAAGGCAGCTGCTTGAGCTACAGCCAATGAAATAACTTCCTTGCTCTGCTCCCTCGTCTTCTCTACAAAAATCTCTTCCTTAGTTCCTATCAGTGAATCACTCCCAACCACTTGCATTGTCACTGCCTGATTTGCATCAATGAATGCTCAACTAAACTGTTGAAAGTTTTAATGTGCCTCAGTTCAGCTTTTAACAGTTCTGGATAAAATGCTTTCCCAGCCATGTTGAGAGGAAACATGTAAATTATGTGATAGGAATGACTTAAAAAGGAAGAAATCTGGGGCGCCTGGGTGGCGCAGTCGGTTAAGCGTCCGACTTCAGCCAGGTCACGATCTCACGGTCCGTGAGTTCGAGCCCCGCGTCAGGCTCTGGGCTGATGGCTCAGAGCCTGGAGCCTGTTTCCGATTCTGTGTCTCCCTCTCTCTCTGTCCCTCCCCCGTTCATGCTCTGTCTCTCTCTGTCCCAAAAATAAATAAACGTTGAAAAAAAAAATTTAAAAAAAAAAAAAGGAAGAAATCTATCATTGACCTTGACAGGATTTATAGGCGAAATATACTGGTGAAGCATTTCACAGTAAAGAAAGCTGTCATGAGTAATGGTGTCAGGTCAAAAAGGAAGTTAAGTTTCTATTATTACAACTTTGAAACATTAAGTTTCTTAAAGAATCAGAATATTAACAAATCAGGCCACTATATAAAAAGATCTTAAACATTTTACATAACAAGAAGAAAACAAGTACCCAGTTGGAAACCTCTATTTGCTAAAACATACCATTTTTGGACTAAATCTGTGTGGATGGCCCTCTAGTATATAAGGTACAAATCTGATTGTCGAGATCTGCAGATAAAACCCATCTTCCCTGTTTATTCTTTGTGTCTTCTTGGCATCTTACTTAGATTCTTCGAGTTGAAGTTCCTCATACAATAAAGAATACAATGTTTACCTCAAAGTGTTGCTGTAGGAATAAAATAAAAAACATGAATGTAAAATAATGTGTACAGAGTAGGTGATCAGTAAACATGAGCTATTTCTCCTATTGTTGCTTTTAGAAGGCTTCTGATCCAAGTTCATGATTAATATAAGATAAATCTATAGAATTTCTTCACACTCATCTATTTCTGTGTATAACTTTTTAATTTATAATTATACACTTTAAGAATGCTTTAAGAATCTGACACATTGAAAACTCTCTAGAATCACTAAAGTAAAAGTTCCACAGCTCCGAAGGAAAACAAATAATAGCAAAATTAGCCTATAATTTTAGTGATTGTCAAGGTGGCACTACAATGTCAGACTAATTCCTTTGGAAAATCTAAATTTTCAGTATATTTCTTTGTATTTTAAATGTGTCAGATGAAACGTGATTGTATATTTACATGCTATAGTTATTACTTAGAAGAAAAATGATCTATGTCATGTAATTTCCAAGGAAGCAACAATAACTTAATTGTGCTCTTGTTGATTTTAAAGTGTAGCATGAAAAACATCCTTGGAGATTTCCAAAGATACACAAAGTACTCCTAACGAGAGCAATAGAAACACCAGGAGAATCTAGCTGTGAATGTATTCCAAAAAAGCTGTTTACGTGTTAAGGGACCCGGTTTAATTCATAGTGTTACAGCTGTGAGGTTAATGTGCAGATCTGAGATTTTATCACAAAGGACCATTATATGTAGTTAACATGCCACTTAGTCCTATAACTTCCCCTTTTATAGTAATGCATAGAAATGCACATACATCTTAAAGTACTAGATGAGTGTTGTGATGGTTGTTAATAATAGCAGTAATGATGAACATGACAATAACCACTATTTATTACATGATCAAAATATGCTGGGTCCTTTCTTTAATGAGCACTTTGTACACATCATCTCCTTGATTCTCTCAACAACCCAGTTAAATCGATGCTATTATTATCTCTATCCTGAAGAAAAGGAACCTAAGGCTTTAGTAGATAATTTGCTGGGGAGGGTGTTTTTGGTTAAATACCCGGTCGTCACTCCTCGTGTCCATGAACTTATTCCTTGCCAAAGAACATCAGGTTTTTTTCCAAGCATGAAAACACCTGGAGATGTTGGGTCCTTCTCCAGCTCCAGGACTAAAAACTGAGTGGTCTCATTCCAGCATATTCCTTCCATCTCCCTTGGGATTGACTGAGAGGTGAACTTGAACACATATCTCCAAAAGAACTATAAGGTCTACTTTTGCTGCATGACTGGTAGGAAGAGTTTCTCACTTTTTAAAAAAAAGCAAACAAACAAAAACCGATGTTCTATCTTCTGGGCTTTGAGTGTTGTGAGGGTGTAAGACCTAGATCTGCTATCAGCATCTTGATACTACAAGATGAATGAATGTGAAGACAAAGCCCTCACGCCATCTCCCATCCAACACCCCAATACCAATTCCTGTTACCCTGCTCTATTTTTTTCCCATAGAATGCATCATTTTTAGCATACTATATAATTTCCTGTTATTATATTCAAGGTTTATATGTGTTATGCATTATTATATTCCTTGTTAATATATGTTATCATACATCACTATTGTGTTCATTCTTATAGCTTCACTCCCTGGCAACAGTGTAAGTTCCACAAGAGCAGAGGTTTTATGTCTATTTCACTAATATGTCCTGAGTACCCAGAACAGTGCCTGCCACAGGGAAGGCTCTGCTGAAGACAGGAGAGTGGAAACAATAGAAAAAAAACCTGGATCACTGAGGTACAGAGCTAGCCATTCATCTTACTGCTATACTTCCTGTTTTGTGAATAATATGTTCCCTTGAAATCAGAATTATATGGGTTTGGGCACTGCTTTATTCAGAGTCAAATATATCAAAAAGTAATACACCTACCAAGTTTTTCTGCTAGGAAAGATCATATATGAGACTCAAATGCATAGACATACACTTGTATGAATTTTGAGCTGGACACTCAAAACCATATTTTTTTTCACCAGCATGCTATACTGCACCATGTACATATTAATGAGAGATGCTGTGAGATCACCTTGAAGTGGGAGAAGGAGGTAGAGTGAAGTAATCATTCCATAAACCATAGACCTACTGTGCATTAGGCATTGGAATGGACACTAGGAATGCAAGGGTTCACTGAACTTGCTCTTCATTCTAAGACTATACAGGGGGGTATACAGTGGACTTGGGGGAAGCATGAAGAAGTAACCTACCTCTCTCAATTAGGATGCTTTTAATAGTGAACAACAGAAAATCCCAATTGAATTCATCTACTCAAACATACGTGGGATTTATCATTTCATATAATAAGGAATCTAGAAGTTGGTGGTTTCAGGGTTGTTCAATTCAGAGGTATAATAAATGTTATTAAGGACACAGATTCTTTCTGTCTTCCTGCTCTGTCACCCTTAACTGGCTGTTTTCCTCATTATCTCAAAATGGCTCAGTAATTCCAGCCATCACAACCTCCCCCACATCGATGTCAAGTAGCAGGAAAAAATAATTAACTTTCCTTTCTATTTTGCCAGCTTTATTGAAGTAATATTGACAAATAAAATTGTAAGACATTTAGACAACATGATGATTTGATGGAAGTGTACATATACATCATGAAAGGATTCCATCACCTCACGTGTTTGCTTTTTTGGGGGGTGGTAAGAACATTTATCTTAGAAAATTTCAGTCATACAGTATGTATTATGAACTATAGTCACCATGCTATACATTAGATCCTCAGACCTTATTCATCTTATAACTGAAAGTTTGCTCTTTTTTGGACTGATCTCTCCCTACTTCCCCCACTCCTAGCCACTAGCAACTACTCTTCCACTGTTTTCTGACTTCAACTTTTTTCTTCCTCCCTCCCTTCCTTCCTTCCTTTCTCCTTCCCTTCCTCCTTCTGTTTTTTCTCTTCCTCCTTTTCTTTCTTTCTTTCTTTCTTTCTTTCTTTCTTTCTTCCTTTCTTTCTCTCTTTTTTCCCTGCCCCCCCACCCTCCCTCTTTTTTTAAGATTCCACATATAAGTGATACCATGCACTATTTGTCTTTGTCTGGTTTATTTCACTTAGAACAATGGTTTCCAGTTTCATCTGTGTTGTCAGAAATGACAGAATTTCTTATTTTTTAAGGATGAATAATATTCCATAGTGCATATATACGCTACATTTTATTTATCCGTTTATCTATCAACTGACAGGTTGCTTCCAAGGGAACTGTTCCACGGGTAGCTGTACAGTGTCTCTGAGAAGAGGGAGCTGAGGCATTTCCTATGTTGCCATTTTGGTCAATTGCCCTTCACTCTTTAAGCGCTAAGGAAACTTCCCTAAAATATTCCCTAGGCAGATGTATTGTGTGTCATTGGATAGATTTGAATCATATGCACATTCCCAAACCAGGCAAGGGAAATAAATATAATAACCATGATTAATTTGGGAAAAGACAGACTTGTGTCCTGAATCTGCAAAGGTTTACCAGAAGTAGGCATTTTATTTAGAACAAGGTCACAGCACAGGGCTGATATCTGAAAAAGTAAGAGTATTTTTCATAAGAAGGGTAAGGGGGGATGGCTGTTGAGTGGACCTCAAGTGTTTGTGACTTTGGTTTAGTTCTCATGTTACATGATCCTTCATAGGCATTTGACAGAGTCACTCAAATCCTTTTCTGGATTTCTATGAAACAACTTTCTGTCAGCCATTTCCTAATTATTGTAAAAGTTAAATATAATGAATATAAAACAAAATATGCATATATGGTTTTGGGTATTGTGGCTACATTAAAAAAAAAGAACCCAAAGCTTAGTTTAGTTGCTTAAAATAATAATACTTATTTCCCATTCCTTTTTTTTTTAAGTTTATTTATTTTGAGAGACAGAGAGAATGTGTGTGTGTATGTGCATGTAGGCAGAGGAAGGGCAGAGGCAGAGAAAGAATCCCAAGCAGGCTTTGCACTGTCAGCGTAGAGCCCAATGTGGGGCTCAATCTCACGAGTTGTGAGATCATGACCTGAGCTAAAACCAAGAGTCAGATGCCGATCTGACTGAGCCACCCAGGTGCCTCCTCATTTCCCTTTCAATCTGCATCCTAGACAAGGCTCAATAGGAATACTTTGTGTTAGTTCCACTGGGTGCCAGGGTGGCTGGAACGGTGGGGCTACGATCACTTGTGACTCATGCATGTGACACGTGAGCTAAGAAGCAGCAGCTGGGGCTCCTTGGCCGTCTTTCCCATTCTCTGTATCGTCTCTCCATGTGATCTTTCAAACTGTGCCCTCAGGGATTCCAAGGTGTGTCAGCTGAGAGAGAGAAAAAGGGAACCAGGAAGAAGATTTATGTGGCGTCAGGTGTTACATAGTGTCGCTTTCACCATAGTCCTAGCATTCACACACAGGAGGAGGGAACAGGGAATTCGGCTTTTGTGAGGAGTGTCAACATCACATCCGAAAAACAACATGTGGAATGAGACGTATTAGGGCACAGATATTAATATGTATTTTTAGAATATCATGGGGCACCTGGGTGGCGCAGTCGGTTAAGCCTCCGACTTCAGCCAGGTCACGATCTCACGGTCCGTGAGTTCGAGCCCCGCGTCGGGCTCTGGGCTGATGGCTCGGAGCCTGGAGCCTGTTTCCGATTCTGTGTCTCCCTCTCTCTCTGTCCCTCCCCCGTTCATGCTCTGTCTCTCTCTGTCCCAAAAATAAAATAAACGTTGAAAAAAAAAAAAAAAAAAAAAAAAAGAATATCATTAGTGATATTGTAAAGATTATTTGGGTAGGAAAATAGAAAACATTATGGAAAGTTTAGCAAAAGAGACACATAGATAAAACCTATGATATATTAAAGTACTTCCAAAACTAAATTAATTAAAACAGTACTGATGGCATATACAAAAATCAATGAAACCAAATAGACATCTTTAGAGAAAGGCCCTAAAAAATGTACTATATTATGTAAAAAGTATGACAAATCAAGAGGAAGACTTCTAAGTAAATATTGTTCATACAATTGTTTGCAAAATTAAACTCCAGAGGAGTTAAGTACAACCAAACAAAACGTTCTATTACCTAAAGGTAAAAATGTTAAAAATGCACAATTATCAGATATTTAAAAATGAGCTGCTTATTTAGTATATAAGAAGATATTCAACAATATACATAATCAAGGAAACCCCTAGCTCCACATGCAAACAGTATGCATTAGAAAGAAAATCAATTATGTCGGTATCAGTTATGTCAAAATCAGGTAAAATAGACTGAGGGCAAAAGAAGTATCAGATATAACATGGACATTGAGTACTGATAGAAGAATCAGAAACACGAAACAGTGAGGAATCTATATTCACTTGAGAGCAGAGCTTTAAAATCATGCAACAAAGATTGACAGAAGAGACAATTCCACAAACACTGTTAAAAATTTTAACACGTCTCTTTCAACAATTGATAGAATTGTGGCTACAAACAAACACCTAAAGCTTGGTTGCTTAGGATGACAATACTTATTTCCCTTTCTTTCTTTTTTTTCTTTATTTTAAGAGAGAGAGTGCACATGTGCATGCGGGCAGAGCAGGGGCCTTGCCCCTCACAAATCACACGCACACAAATCAATGAAGCAACGATGATCTGAGCAATATTATCCCACTAACATGACCCAATTGATATTTATAGAACAATACATGCAACAATTGAAGATTACATATTTTTGCAAGTGTGCATAGCACATTTGCCAAGGTAAACTGTATGCTGGCCTGTAAAAACATTTTCTTTTTTTAAAAATTTAACTATAATCCTATTAGTTCCAGACATGCAGTGATTCATATAGTGGTTCAATAATTCTATTTCAAGATAAGAGTGCTAAAAATATTTTCAATACATTTCAAAGAATTGAAATTTTTAAAAAAGACTTTTTTTTACTACCAAAGTAGCAAAGGTAAGAAATCATTATAATAAATTTAGAAGCAACACAATTGGTGGAAAATAGCAAAACAGTTAAGAAAATTATCTACTTGATTTATGAAATGATTAAAAACAATTGAGTTTTAAAAAAAACATTTTGAGTTTATAATAATATGAGAAATTTTTATATTATGTAGAACAAAAACAAAGTCAGTGTGTAAGTTCTACCTACCACATGATCACCGTAATTGAAAACCTTAAAGTATAGACAGACACTTCTGGCTACGACATGTTAACTGATACTGGAATTGTCCTTGTGGTGAAGATAACAGCAAAACTGAAAAAACGTATATAAAGTAACTGTTTTCAGGCATTGAACATCAGGCAGCTGAGGAATGTGAATCTTGAAAGAAGAAAAATACCCAATGTGATATCCAAGATAGGTCACCCTGACTTTATGACTGGAGATACTTTCCCATTGTGGACCAGTGTTCCTACTGAATGGAGGAAGACTGGATATTTGGGGTTTTGAAATGTTGGAAATTCATGTGGCAGAACCTGAGCAAAGGGAGGGGAGGTGTAGGCTGGCAGGGAGGGTAGAACCAAATGGTAGGGGGGGCAGTTAAAATGGTGACACGTGGGATCTTTTGAGGAAAAAATGACCCATGATAAATTTCCTGTAAAGAAGATGGTCACGGCTCTCTGAATCTAATGCTCGAGTTAAGTTCTTACTCATAAAGTGCTCTTCTGCCATTTCTCTTTTATTACAAGTCTTCAATAATTGTCGCCTATGCACAGCAGTCCTGTGTTTGTGGTGTTTGACAGAACAGAAGTGGGTGGAAGAGGGAGAGCGTCTCAGGAAACGAACTTATACTGAAGAATTTAGTCACAGAAGAGAAAGGTCCTATGTCACCAGGTCCACAGGACATACCTTTTCTAGTCTAATTTGAAGTCTATCTCAAATCATGTTTCATAGAGGTAAATAAATTCAAATGACGAGATGCAAAATGTGCCGAAATAACACAAAACTTAATGGATGTAATCATTTTATTCATAAAATCTGAAATTCCTTCCTAATCTGCATGTGATGGAAGACAATTGGGCAATTTTTAAATAACAACACATTATTAAAGGGAAATATTAGCTTACAGATATTAAACTTAGGGTATGGGGTTCACTAACACATTCACGGACGTGAGAAATGCTGACAGGTTGTAACTGCACGGTACTTATAATAGAACTAACAGAAACCACCTCTGGGAGAGGGGGGTTGTTCTAGAGGAAATCCTCTGGGGATTTCTTGCTGATTCACCAAGTCAAATGCCCCTTACTACAAAAAGGCCTCACTGGAGTCTTTGTTAGATTCTATAAGAATCTGTACTGACTGGTTCGGGACACCTGGGTGGCTCAGTTAGTGAAACATCCAACTCTTGGTCATGATCTCATGTCGTGGTCATGGGTCAGGTCATGATCTCACAGTTAGTGAGTTCGAGCCCTGTGTGGGGCATCTGTGTTGACAGCGTGGAGCCTGCTTGGGATTCTCTGTCTCCCTCTCTCTGCACCTCCACTACGTACTCTCTTTCTCAAAAATAAATAGACATTTTTTAACAGTCTCCTATGCTTTGGCTCTCTCCCACTCCAACCTCCTTTTTTTTCTTTTTCTTTTTCTTTTTTTTTTTCCTTCCCTTCCCCCATGGGTTGATGGGGGGTGGGAGGGAGGGTAGGGTGGGTGATGGGTATTGAGGAGGGCACCTTTTGGGATGAGCACTGGGTGTGGTATGGAAACCAATTTGACAGTAAATTTCATATATTAAATAAATAAATAAATAAATAAATAAACAAACATTAAAAAAAATAAAGCTACAAAGCCTTCTAAAAAAAAAAGAAAAGAAAAAATAAATAAATAAACATTAAAAAAAAAAAAAGAATCAGGGCTGGTCAAGGCAGATTTGCTAAGGTGTAAACCATAAGGGCAAAGAGAGGCACTTCATGGTACTTAGAAAGCTTCAACAGTGACTTAGAACAACAGCATACATCTGACTACTATAGTTGGAAATGAGAAGCTTAAAAATAGATATGGCTTTTTATTTAATCATGCCATTTAGGCTCTTCTTTACAATGACAAATTGTGCTGTATACAGGAAAATATTTAAATCGCTTAAATAAAAATTCAGCACAAGCTGCTCTTATATTTGTATGGCAATCCTTTACTGCTTCTGTAGAAAGCATGAAAATCCTCTATGCTCTACTGACATTATGCTAGATAGACTGACAAGTAAGGGTGCATCTGGGCTACTCTCTGCTATCTGATCAAGAATTAGAGATATGAGGGTTGCCTGTGTGGCTCAGTCGGTTAGCTTCTGACCTCAACTCAGGTCGTGATTTTATGGTTCATGAGGTTGAGCCCTGCATCACCCTCTGTGCTGACAGCTCAGAACCTGGAGCCTGCTTCAGATTCTGTGTCTCCCTCTTTGTCTGCCACTCCCTTGCTCATGCTCTCTAAATAAATAAATAAATAAATAAATAAATAAACAAACATTAAGAAAATTAAAAAAAATAGGAATCACCACAATAAAATAGTCGGTTATTGGTCGGTAAATATTCCACCTAAAAACATGCAAAGATGCCATCCTATGTAATACATATATTTTTCAGAATTTATTCAAACTGAGACACCAATTTGCTATGCATATTGTGCTAACATTCTTATTCAATTCCTTTTCCTGCTTTAATAACAAGAATGTTTAAAACAATGCATCACTTACCCATTTGGAACCATAGTCATACTGATAAGAATTCACTTAAAAGTGTACATGAAGATACCTTGGAAGGCAAGTCCCACTTCAGCAGGAAAAACTAAACATGGGGCTACTGTTTTGAGGTTTTATTATATTTACATATTTCCAAAGTCATTATTTGTTCATCAAATCAGCGTTTTCTTTATATTATCTTCAATTACTACATTAACAATAACATGTGTTATAATACCTTGTAAGTGTGCTTTTTCCACATGAATAGATGATAAACTGTGATAAACAGGATGATCAACTTAATTTTAGAGAGACTACCTACTTCCAGAGAAAAATAGGTTAATTAAAACATTCCAGGTGCCTCAAAGGGAAATTCACACGGTACATAAGACAAAAAGAAAATAAAAAGAGAAAGAAGAAAAATGTGGGGATGAAAGGCATATATACAAAACAGGTCACTAATCAAAAGGTCAATTAAGTTTGAATCTTCTAAGAAGAAACAGACAGGGTGCACTCAGAAAAGTGTTCTCTTTATAAGGTCCCCTATGATCTTTCAATTTCCAAGTTCAATAGTTTCTACTTTCAGTACTTGCCAGTAAAATTACATTAATTTTTAAAGTGCTTTGCTGGCCTGAAAATATTACTTGATCCTGAATGCTCACTTGATTACTGTTTTCTGAGGATTCTCCTGCTATAACAGATAACATTATGCAAATTTTTATATGGCCACCCATGATACCAAAATACATTATACTAATAAACTGTCAGGGCTGGAGATAGTGAATGACAGCACTTCCATAGTCCAGATAGAAAGCCAGTTCTAAAAACAGATGTTTGGACTTAAGTTAGTAAAGTTTGTTTTTTGTTTTGGGGTGTTGTTTTTTTTTTTTTTTTGGTCCATTTTACAGAAGTGGAAAACGTGTTGTCTGTGGATCATGTGGTGAAAAATATTAACTAACACAGGCCATGGAATCTTAATGAATAAGTTTAGGATGAATAAATTAATACAAATTCCATGATGAAGGAAAGGCTTCCAATCAAATGCAGCAACCTGTAAATCTGTTGACATCACAGGTGATTTTTTATTAATGACTCTTCTTGCGGTAGAAAATACCTCATATACTAGAGAGCATTGGTATCCTTCACTCAAGTTAGCCTTAGATAGAAATCTTAGAGCTCACCAAGATAAAGTAACTGTGCTCCAGAGAACTTAATTATAGCTCGGATGACTGAGAATGATAATTTCCTTGGAAAAAAGTCACCACATTAGATACAATAGTTCTTTCATTTATTTTACTTACCCAGAAAAGTCCATAAATTCTTGCTTTCCTAAATTTTCACTATGTAGACACATGGATTATATTATTGTTTCCTAACCATTATGATAATAAATGACTTTTAACTGATAATAAAATTATAAAGAATATTGTATTTGTTTTATTACATTTATTTTTTTGTTTTATACTCTACCCATTATTAGAACTGTGCATTGTGGGCCGTACCTATTCATAATTATAGCCATTATTCTCAGAGGCTCATCATAGTCAGAAAATTGCTATTCCCTGTGCTTTTTGTCACTTATTTTTTTTTAAATGTGTAGTTCACAATTTGGTTAAGTGAGGTGTTACATCTCTCGTGTTGCCTTCAAAATGGAGGTTTTCCTGCTGCAACTTACTTTTAGAAGAGCATAAACTGTAGAAATGACCCAGGCTCCTGACTCTGGAGGTTTGAAAAAATTGGATAATGTAAATAGAAAGTTAATAGATTGAGAAGATTTTGAAGTTCACTTCCAAATGTACAACAAGAAAAGCTGGACAAACCGTAAATTAAGATTTTTATTGGACCCATCAGAAAACTGAGGTTTCAGGCACATTTGGAGAGACAGGCACATCCAGAGACAGAACAGAGATCTACCTACCTGGAGCAGAAGCTATTAGGAACACTTAAATGATAGAGCACAGTTTTAGGGGGCTCCCACCCTTCCGTGGACTTTTCCTCCAGGAAACCCACCAGGTTCTCACGTGACGATCTGAGAATGACCCCTTTAAGGGCTTCCTCCAGAAGGTGGGGAGTGGGGGAGAGTCGCCACTGTAAAATATGCCCAGATTGTGACAGAGGATTCCTCCCCACTCTATGCCCCTCCAGACTTCCAATCTCAGCAAAGAAGGAAAGAAACTTAGTCAGCAGAGGCCAGGGCTTCGAGGAAATAGATTGGGAACCAGGGAGGGGAGGAGGCAATGGAAGAAGTGTGGGGTGGGAGCTACAAAGTAGCAGAAATACTGTGAGGTCACAGTCCTGAGACAGTCTTCACTGAAAGACTTAGGTTTAATTAGAATATTACAAACACTTCCGCTCCCCAACACCTTACCACCATACCAGTAGCTTTCTGGTACAATACCAGTGGATTGCAGCTAAAAGAACTGCCAGGATACAGACTCTCAGAAGTTGATTACAAAGAGGGGGGCCAAGTCAAGAGAGGAGACAAAGACACCAAAGGAATTCAAAGCCTTTGGTGACTATAACTACAGCAGATGTGAAACACAGCTTAATCCTAGCCACATTGATATAAATTCTCCAATGACAGATCTGTTTACCTCAATTCCTATTATCTGATAACAATGTGTCTAGTTTTTTTTTAAATTTTTTTTAATGTTTATTTATTTTTGAGAGAGAGAGAGAGAGAGCCAGAGCGTGAACGTGGGAGGGGTAGAGAGAGAGGGAGACACAGAACCCGAAGCACGCTCCGGGCTCTGAGCTGTCAGCACAGAGCCCGACGCGGGGCTTGAACTCACGAGCTGTGAGATCATGACCTGAGCCGAAATCAGCCGCCCAACCGACTGAGCCACCCAGGCGCCACCAATGTGTCTAGTTTTAAAAAAAATCACAAGGCATGCAACAAACAAAAAACTACTCTCGGAAGAGACACAGCAGTCATCAGAAGCAGACTCAGATATAACAGATGTGGGAATGATCAGAAAATTGAAAATAACCATGGTTAATAATTTAGGGCTATAAGAATAAAAGTAGCATACAAAAGTAGATGAGTAAAGTATGGGGCACCTGGGTGGCTCAGTCAGTTGAGTGTCTGACTCTGAATTTCGGCTCAGGTCATGATCCCAGGGATGTGGGAGTGAGCTCTGCATGGAGCTTACTTAAGATTCTCTCTCCCTGTACCCCTCTCCCACCCCACCCCACTCTGTCTCTCAAATTAAAAAAAAATATATGTATAGATGGGCAAAGTATACAGAAAGATGGAAACTCCAAGAGTGAAAAGTGAATGCTAAAGAAAGAAATTCGGTAACAGAAATGAAGAATGGTCCTCAGGAAACTTTAAGTAGCTGGGAAAAGAATCAAGAAGTGTGAAGATAGGTCAATAGAGACTTCCTACACTGAAATGCAAAGAGAAAAGGAAACATTAAAAAAAAAAAAATAGAACATCCAAGAACTGTGAGACACTATCCCAAGGTATACATACATATTCATAATTGAGAAATCAGAAGTGGAAGAGGAAAGGGAGCAGAAGAAAAATTTAAAGTAGTAATGGCCAAGAACTTTCCAAAATTAAAGACAGACACCAAGCCACAGACCCATGAAACTCAGATGATACCAACAGAATAAATTTTAAAAGCAAAAACAAAAAGCCACACAAATATTTAGTCATATTACCATTCAAACTGCAAAAAGTTAAAGATGAAATCTTGAAAGAAGATGAGGAAATGAAAAATATGTGTAGTGTTACCTCTAGAAAACAAAGACTTGTCATCAGAACACATGTAAGCAAAAGAGAGTGAACTATTTAGAAGGAGAAAGCATCAACCTTGAATTCTTTTTTTTTTCTTTCCTCTTTTTTTTTTATTTTTTTAATGTTTTTATTTATTTTTGAGACAGAGAGACAAAGCATGAGCAGGGGAGGGGGAGAGAGAGAGGGAGACACAGAATCCGAAGCAGGCTCCAGGCTCTGAGCTGTCAGCACAGAGCCCGACGCGGGGCTCGAACTCACAGACCGTGAGATCATGACCTGAGCCGAAGTCGGACGCTCAACTGACTGAGACACCCAGGCGCCCCTCTTTCCTCTTTTTCAACCTTGAATTCAATATGCAGCAAAATTACTTTGGAGAAAAAGAGACAAATTTTTTTCTCAGATAAACAAATACTGAGGGAAATCATTGATAACAGACTCACCCTTCAAGAAATGTTAAGAGTTCTTGGGGCGCCTGGGTGCACTTGGTTGAGTGTCTGACTTTGGCTCAGGTCACCGGTTCGGTTCATGAGTTCAAGCCCCGCATCCGGCTCTGTGCTGACAGCTTGGAGCCTGGAGCCTGCTTCGGATTCTGTGTCTCCCTCCTTCTCTGCCTGCTCGCTCTCTCTCTCTCTCTCTCTCTCTCTCAAGAATAAATACTTAAAAAGAAGAAAAAGAAGTAGAAGAAAAGAAATATTAAGAATTCTTTAGGCAAGAGGAAAATGATATGGATCAGAAACTTGGACTTATATAAAGAAAGTATCACATAAAGAGAAAGAATAAATGTTTTAAAAATCCTTATTTTTCTTATTCTTCATTGATCTATAAGACAACCGTTTAAAGCGGTAATCGTAACAATGTCATTGGTATATGGAAAAATATAATGAATATCAGCAATTTCACAAGGGATAGGAGGGAGAAATTGGGAATATTCTGTTACAAACTGACTATACTGCATGCTAAGTTATAGTGGTATTTGAAGGTGGACTTTGATTAAAAATGTGTATTTTACACTAGGGAAACCAATAACATTTTTTAAATAAGTGTAATTGATATGCTTAGGAAAGATAAAAATGGAATCATAAAAAATGCTCACTCAAAACCAGGAAAGGCAGAAATGAGAAAAAAGAAAAATCAAATGCAATGAATAAAAAGCAGTTACAAACAAGAGAACATTATTAGTCCATCTGTATCAATAATTACTTTAAATGCGACTGGTTTAGATATACCAATTTAAGATTCAATTTCTAAATTTCAGAGTTTGGTTCTTTTTTCTGCTGCACGTGGTATTTTGAATTGGAAATACTTTAGAGAGCCAAGTAAGAGTTCTAAAGCTAGGAAACCCAAATCCCAGTTTCCTCCCAACTGGCTACAATCTAGCCATTATATTTAATAAACTTTCTAAACATTTTTATGCATCATCAGTTCCTTTTTATTTTCAGTAGACTGAACTTCGGCAGCTGTGCTTTGTATATTTTGTTTGTATTCATATAGATGCAGTTTATTTAATACATTTATTACTTACAATTAATTTAATTTTAAATTAATGAAATAGATATAATTTCTTTAATTTATTACTAGTTACTACTTACTTTTAGCTTTTCCTAGGAGTGATTTCTTTCTACCTGGGCAACTCTCAAAAGAAATCTTGAAATAAGACACTAGTCAAAGTCTAGGAACTGGTAACACCTGTAGTTAAGAATAATTACTCTAGGAAATGATCCAGAAGCATTTATAGAAACAGTTTTAGAAATTGAGCAAAGTCTGTGCCTTCCTTTGAACTATAAAAATCATGTCTTTAATATTCTAATGTTAGTGTCAAGTAGGCTTTTTTTTTTATACATAGACACTTTTGGTCACCAGAATTTTTTTTATGTAGGTCTGATATTTACTATCATATATATCCTATTCTTCTATTTTGATTCTCAGACATAGATGGGAGAAGGAAGTGACAGAAGGGAGGTGATGGGGGTAAATGTCTCTAGGCTTTGAGGATCTGTATAGTTAAACCTGCCTTTGATTTAATTCTAAAGAAATTCATATGCCTGTGGATCTTGATTTTTATTTTTACTGCTAAATGGTACTTTTTCAAGGGATGCCATTAAAGTAAAGAAAATAGGAGAAGTCAGCTTAAAATAGTTATGTTTCTTATTCCAGAGATCTTAGAGTTGTAAGTGAACATAATTTCTAAAAAATAAAGTTCTAATATTTCCTCACTGAAATGGTGACCTAATTTTTTCCTCTGGAGCTTATAGAGAAGAGCCGTATGCAAGCTGAAATCTATATTGTGTCTTATCATGATGTTTAATGCAAATACAAAGATTTGGGGGAATGCTTTCTCCAGAGAAAACCAGGAAATTTAATTTAATTTACTGCTAGGTAACCCAGTCTAATGATAAACAAAATCAGTCTAAACTTTCAAGTAACCGCTGTAGCCTCGGTTGCATGAATTGCTGTTAATGAGTGATATGTCTGTCTTTAGTGGTTGCCAGTGGGTTTTGTTTATTTTTTTAAGCAGATGGGTTAATTTTTTTATACATAGTAGCAGCATTTATTACTCTGTGTTAGAGTCACTGTATTGACCAGGTCTGTGCGCATATAATTGAATAATTACACCAAAATATATTGTCTCTGCCATTTTTATTTTATACTACAGTCTCCCTCCAATTAACATATGAAAAGGAACAATATTTTAAATAAAAGTAAGTGTTTCATCTGTGTAATTATGTTATAGTGTCAATTCCAGAGTATAAGCATGAAATGATTCCATTTTCTCCAGTAACTCCCTCTCTGATGCTTCTGTGCCAAATCCCCCTTTCTGGTTCCTTAATGCACCAGGCAGAGATTCTGCACCAACTTTAGCTGTTAAAATTTGGTTGCTAATACATCCTCTCACGTCTCCTCCACTGGCCAAGCAAACCACACATGTGGCTTTGGCTCCAGGTTTCCTCCCCTCCCAGCACTTCCTCTCCCAGACTCTGCCCCCCGCCCCTCCCAGGGCAGGGGACAGAATAGAGCAGTGGTTCTCATCTTCCTCAGCCAGACTAAAGCAGGAGAGAGGTTGGGAAGGGATCGCTGTCACCCAGCTTCCCTGGTGTTCCTGGGGTTCTGCTCATGTGACAGTCTCCAAATGTATCCACTTCACTCATGAGTAAAAGCAACATTTTTGTCTTAATCAACCTTTAATTGTCTCAACATATGAGAGTTAGGCTACACTGTGCCAAAAATACGCCATTGAGCCGTAGACTGAGGCAGCTGTAACAGCATCTAGTACAATGTGTCTCTCCACCTTTTTAATAAAGGAAATTCAAGCAGTATGGGTGGAATTCTTGATGGAACAAATTGAACGTAAGGCCGTTCTACAATAACAATGTGTAGAACAAATAGAACACCAGTAAATGCCATTAAGATTATGGATTCTGCCACTGTGATGTTAATTCACGTATTTAATGGATACCACGTCATGGTTGAGAAACTTCAATTAAGAGGAAAATCCAAATGAATTTTAGGTGACATTCGCCAGTGCTCCTAAGAGTATAGAAGAGAGCCTGATAAGCATGTTTATTTGCATGTCTCTTACTGTTTTCCAATTTATGCCTTCCAGTAGTTTGTACAATAACAAAGAACACTACCCCACAGTTAAATAAATGATGAACATTTAGCTGGAGAGCCTTGCAGGAACAGAGCTTATGACATGAACATGGAACACTACCTTCTGGGATATTATAAAGGAAAAAAAAAAGAGTCATTGAATTAGCTATACAAATTTGCCTCTGTATCTCACTTGACAAAAATCACATTTATCCAAAAATTTTCTCTTTACACAGAGAAAGTTTCTTATTGATGCATGAGAAATTATGAGTTAAGTCTTTGGAGTGGCCTTGACATGAGAAGCACTGGAGTAGCTGTGCATTTGATGTGTGATTTACTGGGGTGACAGTCACAGGATACCCACAAGAGTTCTAGATCCTTCACTCTAAAAAAGCAAGGCTGAGAATGCTGGTTAGGCAGAATGATGAGGCAATAAAACCAATCATATAGGGAAAGATGGGGAAACAGATTGGCTGGAGCCTGAGCAGCTTGGACCATAAGATAACCTTGAGGAGACAAGTTATCGACTGAGATAATAGAATGGAAAGACAGAACGACATCTTGGGACCTTGTATCTTTGTGAAGCTGTTATATCATCTCTAGACTGTGTAATATTGGATTTCTTTCCTATGCGGAAATATCTCTTAAGCCATTGTTTTTGGAGCTTTTCTGTAGTATACAACCCAATCTATACATGCAGATTTTAATTTAGAGCTGACAAGCATGGCAATAGGAACATAAAAATATACCAGAAGGTCAGCTTCTATTCCCATGAAATTTTCTATATAATGAGAAACATAGACAAATTAATCACAATAGTAATAGTAGTAATAATAATGAAATGTGAAAGTTTTAGTTTGTGCTTGTCTGGGAAATTCTTTATCTTCTTCACTTCTGAATGATAATCTTACTGGGAAGAGTATTCGTAAGTAGATTTTTCCTTTCGGCTCTTTGAATATGCCCTGCCTCTCCCATCTGGCTTGCAAAGTTTCTGCTGACAAATCTGCTCGTGGACTTATGTGGTTTCCTTATATGTAACTACTTGCTTTTCTATTGCTGCTTTTAAGATTCTCTCTTTATCTTTGACTTGACATTTTACGTGTCTTGGTGTGGTTCTTTTTGGGTACATCTTATTTGAAACACCCTGAGCCTCTTGGACCTGGGTGTCTGTTTCCTTAACTAAATTAGGGAAGTTTTCTGCCATTATGTCTCCAAATAGTTGTTCTGCCCCTTTTTCCTTCTCTTCTCCTTCTGGGACCCCTATAATGCCATGTGGTTATGCTTGATGTTGTTCTAGAGGTCCCTTAAGTTATCGACATTTTTTTTTTAATTCTCTCTTTTCAGTACTCTGTCTGGATGAGTCCCAATGCCCTCTCTTCCAGGTGGCTGATCCATTCTGCTGCTTCATTTCGTCTTTTGTTGAACCCTCTGGTGTATTTTTTCAGGTCAGTTATTATATTCTTCAGCTCTGTGGCTTCTGTTTGGTACCGACTTATGTTTTCTGTCTCTTTGTTGAGGAATATCACTGTGTTCGTCCATTCTTGTGCCACATTTGGTGAGCATCTTTATGACCATTACTTCTTTCTCATGTAGGTTATTTTTCTTCATATCATTAAGGTATTTTTCTGAGGCCTTATCTTGCTCTTCAAACATATCGCTCTCTTTCTTCATTTTGCTTGACTCTGTGTTGTTTCCATATACGAGGCAAAACAGCTACCTCTCTCAGTCTTGAAGGGGTGGCCTCGTGTAGGTGATTCATTCAACCTTGCCCTGGCTCTTGGTTGCCTCATGGACCCTGATGACTGTCTAACCTACCTGACTTATTTTTTGTATGTCCAGTTGTTTTGTTGAGGGTGTGCCAAGACCTGTCAGTGATCGAAGGAGAGGAATCTCATTTAGCACCTAATTTCAGGCTGATTGGAAGCCAGACCCTCAAGCAGCAGCATTTAAAGTATGCAAATATATGGGGCATCTGGGTGGCTCAGTCGATTAACCATCCAGCTTCAGCTCAGGTCATGATCTCACAGTTCATGGGTTCGAGCTCCACGTCGGGCTCTGTGCTAACAGCATGGAGCCTGGAGCCCGCTTCGGATTCTGTGTCTCCCTCTCTCTCTGCCCCTCCCCCACTCACGCTCTGTCTCTCTCTCAAAAGTAAATAAATATTAAAAATAAAATTTAAAAAATAAAGTATGTAAATATATACAGTGTCATGGGCCCCCAATTGTAAACCCTGCTGACCTCCAGACCAGGAGATCTGGAGGCGTCCCCTAGGTGACACTTGGCAAAAATCAGGTTCCAGACAAGTGCATGAGGCCCTTTATGGGAAGTCTCACTGAGCTATAGTGAGCCATGGATAGTGTCTCCCTGCTTATGTTTCCTGGGAGTGCCTCTTTAGCCTCTACGTGTGTGGGAAACCTGATGTGCGTCCCTGAGGCTGAAGCTCCAGGCTGAGTAAATTTCTGTCTGTGCAGCGTCCTGCTGGTGCTGGCCTACCAAGTACTGTCTTTCCAGCTTTGAAGGCCCCATGCAGAGACACCAGTCTCTTGTCCACCAGGGTCAGGCGATCAAGGGATGCCCCTTGTGTATACTTCTTTTACCTGCTGGCTTTAGCAAGGCTGCTGGAGGGTGTAGTGGGTGGGCCACTCACTGGCTTCGGAAAGGCAGTAGGAAAATGTCTTGACTACAAGTGCCTGTGGCTTCAACAATGCAGTAAGCGAGTACCTTGTCTGTTCACAAGCACTGGCTTCAGGCTGGGAGTGGAAGAATGCCACAGCTATTTGGCTCACCAGCCCCAGCCAAGGAGCACAGGAGCGCCACAACCACCCACATTCTCCTGCCTTAGAGAGTGCCCCAACCGCTTTCCCTACCCATCCCAGCAAGAGGGTGGAAGAGTGCCATGCCCAAGCTCACCCCCCTGTGCTAGCAGACTACATGGAGTGTGCAACGATAGCATCTGCCAGAACCTCTGCCTCCGGGGATCATTTTTTTTTTTAAATGTTTATTATTTACTTTTTGAGAGAGAGAGAGAGAGAGAGAGAGAGAGAGAGAAAACAGAATGGGCAGGGGAGGGGCAGAGAGAGAGGGAGACGCAGAATCAGAAGCAGGCTCCAGGCTCTGAGCTGTCAGCACAGAGCCCGACGCGGGGTTTGAACTCATGAACTGTGAGATCATGACCTGAGCTGAAGTCGGACACTTAACCAACTGAACTGTCCAGATGCTCCAAGGGGGAGCATCTTAATTGTCCCCTGTACCTCCAGCTGATCCTTCCAGATCAGCAGCTGACTCACCCTCACATAAAATCTAGACATTTTTCAAACGCTGATGATGTTTTTCCACTGGGTCTAGGGGCGAGTGTGATGGTACATGAGCCCTCCAAAAGGGGACTTTCGGTTTCCGGTAGCACTTTGGGACCCCTGGTGTCAGCCCCACTGATTTTCCAAGCCAGGTGTCCCGAGGGCTCACCTCTCCAGTGCAGATTCCAGGAGCCAGGGCGCCCAGTGTGGGACACCTTTTCTTCACTCTTCCGGCGAAAACACCTGTCTGGTGAGATTGCACCCTATTGTGTGTTGCTGCACCAGACTGTGTCTCTGCCTCTCACCCAATTTGATGTGGCACTTTTATTACTTGTTGTTGAGAGCAGCCATTGGAGCATTCAGATCCTTTTCAGAAAGAAATAACCTATATGTAGCTGTAGATTTGGTGTGTCCCTGGGAGAAGGTGAGTTCAGGATCTTCCTACACTGCCATCTTTCTGCTTACGGTTTTAATTTTACATTGGAAGAGAATGGAAACAATCAGCTGGCAAATTTCGCCTCAGTATAAAAGTTAGAATTACAGGTCCCCAAAATCAATGGTTGTCAATCAAAGCCTAGACACCGGGTGATCTGATGAATAATTTAAAACTGATTTATTAACTGTGCGGAAGTGAAGTTAATCGCGCAGGGAGACACAATGTCAGTTGCCAGCAATTTACTATGTTTTTGAAAATCATAGGCAGCAATTTACCAAAAAGATTAGACCAGTTACTGTACACGTGTGGCATTTTCCTGATTTAAGATGTCACCCTGAAAGCTGTAAGCTGACAACTGGAGTTTGGAATGAGGTTATAAAGTTTATGAAGAACTGCTTTTACCTGAGAATGCCTGTATTTCTGCTCTGGTGATACCTGCATTCACACCTCCTGCTGGGATTAAACATGTGTATGCAAATGAGCACCGTCAGAGAGGGCAGTGCACCTTCTCTCGGAACCATTAAAAGCACCTTGCATGACTCAGTGCTCTAATGCACTAACTGGTCTGTGGTGATGGGCTTTTATTTCTTGGAGCTCACGTTAGTTCAGAGAAAACACTATGAATACATTTTATTGAGTCCTCAACCATCCCAACAGATATAATTAATATAATTACTTCAATGCTGTGCCAGAATTATTATTTTTTAGTTGCTTTTCAAAAGGATATGGTAGAACCAAAGTAGAAAATTACCTTTGGATAGCACAGCAATAATTGCTATGGGCGAGATTCACAGAGGGCAGATAAAATTAGTGGACAGAACGTTAAGGAGAGGTAAGTTATCCGCATAGATTCAGAGTATCTACCCGGAAACATTCACTGATGACTGTGTTGGTTTGGGCCTGTGTCTGCAAATTCTTTGATATTCCCCTTCCCTTCAAGAGGTAAAACTTCATTTTTCCTTCCTTTCAGTGTGGACTGGATTTAGGATTTGCTCCCGAAGAACAAGAGCACAGAAAGGGGAAAATGGCAACTTTACGGTGAAGAAATCCGCATTACCCAAGTCACGCAGGTTAGTATCACTAAGAAGAAGCCATGTTGGTATCATGTACCCCATGATGGGATGTGATGAGCAGGGTACTTCGCCACTGTGATATCCTTCCTCCAAATTCATAATCCGAGTGAAGTTATGAGGAAACATCAGAAAAATCCGGATGAATTCTACAAAACACCCGGTATTCTTCAAAAGTCTCTATGCCAAGTTCATAAAAATCAAGTAAAGACTTAAAACACAGTCACAGATTGGTGCCGCAACTCAATGTAATAAATGAAATTTGATTTCCTAGATTGGATCCTAAAACAACAAAAAATTTTTAAAGCAGGTATCAGTGGAAAAATTAATGAAATACAAATAAAGGTCCACAGCTTAGTTAATAGAATTTTCCCAATGTTAGTTTTTTAGTTTTGAAAACTGTGTCATGATTACGAAAGTTATTTACATCAGTAGAAACTAGGTGAGGGTATGTGAGAACCCTCTGTACTATCATTTTCAAAAATTTTAGAAAAAAATTTAAAGAAGAAAATGGTGATCAGTGGGTATTATGGGTTGCATTATGTTCCTCAAAAGAGATATTGAAAGTTACATCTCAGAATGTGACTTTATATGGAAATAGGATCCTTAGAGATGTAATTAATTAAGACGAAGTTATATGGAAGTAGGGTGGGCCCTTCCTCCAATGTGACTGGCGTCGTTCTGATGAGACACGCACAGCCGGTGAGGACAGAGGGACAGACTGGGGGTGCTGCAGGTGCAGGTCGAGGGTCACCACGGATTGCTGGCCTCCACCGGAAACCAGGAAGCAATGAAGGTTTCAAGGGAGCATAATCCTACAGACGCCTTGTGTGTAGACTTTCTAGCCTCCAGAATTATGAGACTGTTCTAAGCCACCCAGTTTGTGGTGCTTGGTTACATTAGGAAACTAATGCAATTAAGAAATCAAGTAAACTTCTCTCCCTGTTTTTTAGTAGTATGAGCTCTTTCTTAAACATTTTTTGACGTTTATTTATTTTTGTGAGAGAGAGAGAGAGAGAGAGAGAGAGAGAGAATCCAAAGCAGGCTCTAGGCTCTGAGCTGTCAACACAGAGCCCGATGCAGGGCTCAAACTCACGAACTGCGAGATCATGACCTGAGCCGAAGTCATATGCTTAACTGATTGAGTCACCCAGGCGCCCCAGTATGAGCTCTTTCAATCTCTTTTTTATTGGTGTTAGAGCTAGAAGTAAAAATTCTTTTTTCTCGAATTTTAAAAAACTTACCTAAAGCTACATTTCCAGTAAAAATTGCAAACCCCAGATGTCCTGAAGGATGGTGGTTACTCCGAGAGCATTTATGGGACAGAGATACCACAATTCAAATGCAATGGGGTACAAGTCTGTGTTTGATCATTTCTCTGTGCTTTAGAAGAAAGTAATCTTGCTGTATATTTAGATTTTTTTTTAGAGTTTACCTTAATTTATTAAATTTTTCAATATTTTGCTGGCAGTTTAAACCTTGTAAGCCAAGGTTCTTCTTGTAATTCCCACATTGAAATTGCATATGCCAGTAGATAATCATTTGAAATAAAAGTTAAAGTTTTGTTTTCCATATGAAAATAAGGCAACATAACCTTTTTATTTAGCAATAAAATTTACCTGAAGAGTGATACTTACAGCTTCTTCTGTCTTATACAGTGTAATATCAACTCTGACGATTTGTTTCAATAATTCTTTTCCTCTGTTTTCTTCGAAAAGGAAAAGAATGAAGACTGTTTAATAATTTTTTTTTTATCTTTGATCTCAGTTTTCAAGGGTAAAATGTAACACGGTAGATTTGATGATAGAAGTCGAACATTGAAGTGCTTTGTGAATAAAAATTGACATTAGCCCATTATCCTGATTCTACTCAGGATTTTTTTTTTTTTTTTTTTTTTTTGCTATTGCAAAAAGACACAACTCTTTCTTTAAAACAAATCATCAGAATTGACATTTCACTATACAAGATGGATTATACCCGCAGATAAGTGGACAGATGAAACAAAAGTACAACATGAAAGTGAATGGGCTGGGGGCTTTTGGTCTACTTTTAAAACACTGTTTTGAAGACTGACAAATTCAGCTCTAAAATGTCTCAGCTGTCACTTTAATTTTGCCATGTAGGGCTCTTTAAGGCAGATTTCAGGTTACACATTACTGGCATACCCTGTTACATAAAAGGCCAGCATGGTTTTGGAATGGGAACTGGTTTTTTCAATTTTTTCAAATAAATTTAATAATATACTACCAAGCCTCTATAATCATAGTTAATAAGTTTTTTTATGTTTATTTATTTTTAAGAGAGAGAGAGAGAGGCTGCCTATATTTCAGGCCCAGGAAACTGAGTCTTCTTTATCAGAACATCTTTCAGGTGGTGCTCCTTTCACAAACACAATACCTTTTTCTTCTAAACAAACCAGTGTATTAATTTTTAAAAACATAAATTTTTAGGGGCACCTAGGTGCCTCGAGTGGTTAAGCGTCTGACTTCAGCTCAGATCATGATCTCATGGTCTGTGGGTTCGAGCCCCGCGTGGGGCTCTGTACTGACAGCTCAGAGCCTGGAGCCTGCTTTGGATTCTGTGTCTCCCTTTCTGTCTCTGTCCTTCCCCCACTCATGCTTTCTCTCTCTCTCTCTCTCTCTCTCTCTCTCTCAAAAATAAATAAACATTAAAAATTTTTTTCTTAAATATATAAATTTTTAGCAGTTTTTGCACTTTATATATACATATGTTTGTACACATGTATGTGTGTATAGTATAATATATTGTTACCATATTTTTTATCCTAATTAGAAATTTCAATTAGCAATCAACTCTTAGGAAACACTAGTGTTCCCACCAAAATTCATTGTGAAATGCTGAGCCAAGATTTTTGTTGTTTGTTTGTTTTAATATTTATTTATTTTTGAAGTAGAGAGAGTGAGCGGGGGAAGAGCAGAGAGGGAGACACAGAATCCGAGGCAGGCTCCACGCTCTGAGCTGTCAGCATGGAGCCCGATGCGGCGCTCGAACCCACAAACCATGAGATCATGACCAACTTAGCCACACGGGCACTCTGCTGAGCCAAGGTTTTAAGTGAAAATACCGAGCTTCCTTTTAAGTACATCAACACAATTTTTATTTTTATTTTTATTTTTATTTAAAAAAAATTTTTTTTAACGTTTTATTTATTTTTGGAACAGAGAGAGACAGAGCATGAACGGGGCAGGGGCAGAGAGAGGGAGACACAGAATCGGAAGCAGGCTCCAGGCTCTGAGCCATCAGCCCAGAGCCCGACACGGGGCTCGAACTCACGGACCGCGAGATCGTGACCTGAGCTGAAGTCGGACGCTTTAACCGACTGAGCCACCCAGGCGCCCCAACACAATTTTTAAAGTGCTTTATTCTTTTCAGTTCTGTAGGTTTGAAAATATATTGTTAGATGGAAATGGAGTTTGAAAAACAGAGTATCCACTAATACAATTTTGGTACAAAATCTTTAATTAGAAGGTAGGATTTAAATGGCCCTGAAGGATTATGAAATCGAGAACAAATTCACACCCTTGTTGGAATGGAAATTTTACTCAAACTGAATTAAAACACATCCCTATCGTTTTTTTCCGACCTGAGGGGAGGTGTTCCATCTCTAGCTCATTCTGCAGGAGGAGGCCAAGGACCTGAGGCAGAATGGCTGTCAGCTACAGGGACAGAGCAGGGCAGCCCCTGAAGGATTCTTCAGTGTAGGGTAGGGCCTGCCACTCGTGACTGCAGACCCTCACTCCATGGCCCAACATGGCTGACTGAGCAAGCCATCCAACCTCACTGAGCTTCAGTCTCTGCTTCTGTGCAAATTGGTTTAAACTTCACAGTGTTGCTGCGGGCATTATTTGAAGGGTGAGATTTAGTCAATCTTTATTATTCTTATTATATAATATTTTAGAAATCAAAAATGAAATTATCTCAAAGATATGCATTCCTACTCTTCTGATTCTCTCTGTAATTACTTCTTAGTTTTTTTTTTTTTGTTCTGTGTTTCTCTTACCAATTCCAGATTCAAATAATTTATCATCTTTAGCAACACAGGAATTCATATGCGCGTGCACTGACACACACAAACACACATGTGCAACCACATCCTCATCCTGTGATTCTCTCCTTCCCTGCCAAGTAGTACTCGAGTAAATATCTTTCTGCCCTCAAAAGATGAAATATGCAGTGGTAAGCACCAACTTTTAAAGTATAAATCTTTCAGAAATTTTGACAAGTCATGTCTTTAGCAGTTCAAAGAAAAATTCTCAGCCTGAATATAAAATCCTCTCTGTAAGACTAAATTTAAGTATATATAAATTGAATATGTGTAAATACTCACTATAAATTGAGCATATGTGAATATTTAAGACTAATTTGAGTATATGTAAATTACAGCTACCCACGTGATACCATTTTGATCGGTGTCCTTGAGTAATTTCATTGACACTTGACTGAATGCTTTATCTCCCCCAGGACCTTTCCCATACACTAGATTGCACTTATAAAAGTATGGCTGACAAGTGCCAGAGAAATAAATTATTCGTACATCTTTCAGTGCATTGGTTTTCTAAATAAGAGGAAACTATGCCATGGCATAAATTCTGCTACAAAGGACTGCAAGAGAGAACTAAGTATGTAAGTCGTAAATGCATAGAGTATGTTGAGGATAGCTCTTGCTGGTGAATTGCACAACTGTTAGCAAATCTCATTGCTGCATTAGAGTAATTGAAACATAAAACTATACTCTTTCACTTCTTTTAAGAAAATTTGATTTTTTGTAAGGAAATGTGTTCTTTATGTTTTATTCAAAAATGCAGAATTTTCTATTTCATGCTCACACTGACAGAAATCAAGTTTTTTTTAACAAAATATAATATATTTCAGTACTTTATTGGGAAAGTATCATTTAAGGTTTCTTATTCTAGGGGTTTTTGTGTGGCTCAATCTAAGTGTCCGACTTCAGCTCGGGTCATGATCTCTCGGTTTGTGGGTTCAAGCTCCACGTCAGGCTCTGTGATGATAGCTCAGAGCTTAGAGCCTCTTCAGATTCTGTATCTCCCTCTCTCTGTGTTCCTCTGCCGCTCGCACTCTGTCTCTCTCTCTCTCTCAAAAATAAAGATTAAAAAATTTTTTTTTTAATTTCTTATTCTACTGACGAATCTTTTAATGACAAAAATTAATAGCAGATAAAACCAGACATAAAACAAGTATATTTCCTCTTTCATGAGCAAGAGGTTTTGAAGAGCACCTCTGGGACTGCTCAGAGTTTCCCAGTAATTGTCACCTTTTTGCTACATGTGACAAGCAAGCTGGAGAGATGCCTGGCATTTCCTGCAATAGTATATGCATACAAATGAGCTTTGTATCTCAGCCAACCATGCTGGGCCAGGTGGTTTCCACCCATATCCTACTCCACAGGAAAGCTGAAGTAGGAAGACACGTGTTAAGATCACAATGGAATGAACAATGGACTATGTGGGACCGGAGCTTCCCACATAGATGGGAAATAAAGACATCACCAAGCAGCAGGCCTCACAGGAAGTGTCCTGCATAACTGCATTTAGCGTATGTCCACTCTTCTCGTTCTTTGGATTCTTGTTATCTGAGTGCAGGTGGACTTCTAGGTCTTTCTGTTCCTACAAAGGGTGGGAATCCTATAATTCCTGAGAGTCCATGGTGAATGCATTCTAGAGAATCAAGATGCATGACAGTGCATATAGAGCGGCAGAAACAGACCTTCCAAAGGTTGAGACGCAAAGGTTGGAGGAGTCGCTCTGGGGCCAGGGATCAAGGTCTTAATGTGTCAAACATGATGGTTAAGAAACAAAAAAAGGAGGTGAGGAACAAGAATGCATAGTGAAAAGGTCAGGTTTCCACAAGGTGAACTATGCCAACCATATTATGTAGAATCCTTAGCCTTTCTTGCATTATAAATGCCATCCTGGAACAGCACAGAAAGGTACTTGGTGGTAGGTTTTATTCAGACTAAAGGGAATTGCCAAATACATTTCACTAACTACTGATGATGCCATAATGTTTTTCAGTGGTAAGACACCACATAGAATAGTAATAATAAATTCTGTGTTTCAAAATTATGTAAAATCTCAGAAACATGTTTTTCTCCAGATAAGTGTACCATTATAGTGCTTAGCTACAATGTTTTTCTTTAAAACACTTTTTTAATGTTCATTTGTTTTTTGAGACAGATCATTAGTGGGAGAAGGGCAGAGAGAGAGGAGACACAGAATCCAAAGCAGGTTTCAGGCTCTGAGCTGTCAGCAAGGACTATGAAATGACCTGAGCCGAAGTTGGACGCTCAACCGACTGAGCCATCCAGGCGCCCCACTGACTGAGCCATCCAGGCGCCCCGATGTTTTTCGAGAAGCCTAGAAAATTTTTGAATCATTGTCCCATCCTAAAAGGAGCTAAAACCTTAGAAAAAGGTCACCTTGTTTCACAAAGTAATGATGGATGAGAAAGGATATTGGTTTAAAAAACAAAACAAAACAAAACAAATGACAGCAACAACAAAAACAAAATCTCATCTGAAATATTTTCTCACAATTATAATTTTAAAAAGAGCTTTTGTCCTCCATTCTACCTGTGGATCCATATTATATATTTAGGTCTCTCACACCTGAGTTGCAGGGGCCAGAGTTAAGGGGAGAGTAACTGGAAAGGAGAGACACAGAGTCAGACAGAGGTGAGATAGGCTATGAAATGTATATTATTCATGTGTCAATTATATCCTCAGTGCAAAAGGATTATCCTCTAAGTTGCCTGAAAGGATCTTCTGATCTTCAGGTAAGTGCATCTGGCTAACCCCCACTGTCACAGATTTATTAGATAGAGCAGAGCTAGAAAGTAGTGTAGCACCAAGCTCTGATTGCCAAAAATAACAATGCTTATTAATATTTCTAATATTGTTTTTTTTTTCTCAAGCCAGGACCCAAGTAGATACTTATTATGAAAGGTGGCCCAATTCTAATTTTTCCACAGCAGGCTGCTTGTCAAATCCTGCTGATTCTGCCCTCACTCCACAATCAAATGCTATCTGGCCAGTTTACCTAAACTAAAACCACTTTTCTGACAGAGACAATCACTAATGATTCAGATTCCCATAAATTTATATGAAGGATCATGGGTGTCCCATTATCCCCACATTCCGCTCAAAGACAGCATCTTTCTTCTTCATTCTTCCTTCTCCTTGGAAATCTCTTGACGCTTCAGCGGTTCTAACACTCTTGCCCCTATAGCATGGAACAGTCTCATACTACCACTCAACTTGCTTAGAACTTGCCCTGGAGACATCAGCTATTTTGTTTGCATCAGTATGCTGTCCCCTGAAATCTCTGCCCTGCTATGTCACCTCCAGAGGCAAGAAAAACTTGCAATCAGACTTCCACATTTCCTATTTAAGATGGTGCTTAAAGCCAAGGGATTTGATGAGATCACCTGTGACCTGAGGCTAGAGAGAAGAGAAAGAGACCGTGGCTGGCCCTGGGAATTCTAGCACGCACAGGCTGGTTAGAGAGAGGGAAGCCACCGAAGGATGTGAAAAAGAGTTTGAGACAATGAAGCAGGAGAAAAGCCAGGAGAGTGAGGTTATGGAAGAGGAAGAATGTTTAAAGAATGAGAGGTGTGGTGAACCAGGCCAAATTCTACTGGAAATTCTAATTAGCTAAGGAGGGAGAATTGCCCATTGGTTTTGACAGGACACAAAAGTCTGCTGTCTTCAACAGGAGCCCTGTCACAGTCCATGAGGAATGGCACTCCCTAGCACTGAATGGAAGGAGGAACGGAAGAGGATTTGGAGACCGTGTTGCCAGTTCTGTTACCAAGGTAAATGGAAAAACGAAGCAGTAACTGAGGAGATAACGACCACTCAAGGGAGTGTTGGATTTTTGTTTTCTTTATTGAAATACAGGAAGTTGTCAATGGGAACGCTCCAATTGGGAAGAAAAAAAAAGGTTTTTGCAAGAGAGAGGGGATAATTGCAGAGATGGTCTTGAATGAATTGGAGGTGATGACGTCCAAAGAACAAGTTGAAGGATTTGACTCAGGCACAGGGATGTTCAAAAAGAGAGAAGGAACTATGGATGCAGAGGTAGTAATGAATTCGATTTGGTTATGGCAGGATGCTATGATTTTCTTCTGGTTGCTTTTATCTTTTTTGTATGCTGACTTGTGTCAACAAAGGAATCCGGTGGGTCCTTTCTGAAGATCCCTGAGGCAAGTCCAAGTTAGATATGTTTTCTGTCCATCAGACTTGGTCTAGAGCATCTAGAAGCATCCCTGTGACTGCTTCTAGTTTACTTCCTATGAATGTTATATCACAGTCTCTCAAATTTTTCTAACCCCCAACAACATGGTAGAAAAAGCCGTAGACTTTGCCATAGGAATTGAAGAGAACAGCTTTATTTTCTAGATGAAAGAAAACCCCAAATTAGATTATGGAATTATGCTAATGATTTTAGAGAATACTTGAAATACTTAATGAATTTGTTTGACTAATGTTCATAAAGACACGTGGTACTGCTGCATTTCTTTCTTCCTTTTTTTTTTTTTTTTTAATTTCAGGAATAGAATTTAGTGATTGATCACTTACATATAACACCCAGTGCTCATCCCAACAAGTGTCCTCCTAATGCTCATTGCCCATTTAGCCCATCCCCCACCCACCTCCTCTCTAGCAACCCTCAGTTTGTTCTCTGTATTTAAGAGTCTCTTATGGGGGCACCTGGAGGTTCAGTCGGTTAAGTGTCCAACTTCAGCTCAGGTCATGATCTTACGGCTTGTGAGTTCAAGTCCCACGTTGGGCTCTGTGCTGACAGCTCAGAGCCTGGAGCCTGCTTCAGATTCTGTGTCTCTTTCTCTCTTTGCCTCTCTCTCTCTCTCTCTCTCTCTCTCTCTCTCTCAAAAATAAATAAACAAAAACAACTCTCTTATGGTTTGTCGCCCTCTTGGTTTTTATACTATTTTTGCTTCCCTTCCCCTATATTCATCCATTTTGTTTCTTAAATTCCACATACGAGTGAAATAGTATATTTGTCTTTCTCTGACTGACTCATTTCATTTAGCATAATACACTCTATTTCTATCCATGTTGTTGAAAATGGCAAGATTTCATTCTTTTTGATCACCAGGTAATATTCATTATATCTATATATATAGATATAGATATACACACACATATATATATATATATATGTATATACATATATATAGATATAGATATATATACACATAATGAATAGATATAGATATATATATTATCCACTCATTAGTCAGTGGACATTTGGGCTCTTCCATACTTTGGCTACTGTTGGTAGCAATGCCATAAACATTGGGGTACGTGTGCTTCTTTGAAACAGGACTCCTGTATCCTTTGGATAAATACCTATTAGTGCAATTGCTGGGTCATAGGGTAGTTCTATCTTTAATTTTTTGAGGAACCTCCATACTGTTTTCCAGAGTGGCTGCACCAGTTTGCATTCCCGCCAGCAGAGCAGAAGGGTTCCTCTTTCTCCGCATCCTTGCCAATATCTGCTGTTGCCTGAGTTTTTTTATTTTAGCCATTCTGACAGGTGTGAGGTGGTATCTTATTGTGGTTTTGATTTGTATTTCCCTGATGATGAGTGATGTTGAGCATTTTTTCATGTGTCTGTTACATCTGGATGTCTTCTTTAGGAAAGTGTCAATTCATGTCTCCTGCCCAATTCTTCACTGGATTATTTGTTTTTTGGGTGTTGAGTTTGATAAGTTCCTTATACATTTTGGATACTAACCCTTTATGTGATATGTCATTTGGAAATATCTTCTCCCATTCTGTCAGTTGCCTTTTAGTTTTGCTGATTGTTTCCTTCCCTGTGCAGGAGCTTTTTATCTTGATGAGGCCCCAATAGTTCATTTGTACTTTTGTTCCCTTGTCTCTGGAGATGTGTCAAGTAAGAAGTTGCTGCAGCTGAGGTCAAAGAGATTATTGCCTGTTTTCTCCTCGAAGATTTTGATGGTTCCCTATCTTACATTTAGGTCTTTTATCCATTTTGAGTTTATTTTTGTGTATGGTGTATGTAAGAAAGTGGTCCAGTTTAATTCTTCTGCATGTTGCTGTCCAGTTTTCCCAGCACCACTTGCTGAAGAGACTGTCTTTATTCCATTGGAGATTCTTTCCTGCTTTGTCAAAGATTAGTTGGCCATGCATTTGTGGGTTCATTTCTGGGTTCTCTATTCTATTCCATTGATCTGAGTGTCTGTTTTTGTGCCAAGTACTGCTGTGTTTCTGCTGGGTAAACACTGACCTGTGACACAGGAAGATTATTAAAGTAATTGTTGGGCCAGCTGAACTATGCTTAAAAGACGCTGCTTTAACCATGTGGATGGAACTTTGTAGCTAAGAGATTAGCCACGAAATGCCTTGTCGCTCTCAGAAGCCCGTGAATACTTTGTACCACGTTTGCTCTTTGCAGGCTTGCCATAGCTAAGCCAGTCCGAAGACAACTAGCATTCAGGAAGACTACAGCAGTGTCAGTTGAAGGCTCATCTTGGCACTAAGTTCCCGAGCACAGGAAATGGTTCTAGGGGAGAATATGGTGCAAATCCGAGACGAGAGCACTTCTAAATGTGAATAGCACAGAATTATCTTTGTGAATGTACATAGGAGGATTAATAATTAGGTATAACATTCCCCTATGTCACAGATCTCACAAATTTTTTCAGAGCCTTCTTTTTTTTTAATGTTTATTTATTTTTGAGAGAGAGAGAGAGAGGTGGGGGGGGGGGAGGGCAGAGAGAGAAGAAGACAGAATCTGAAGCAGGCTCCAGGCTCTGAGCTGTCGGTACAGAGCCCTACACAGGGCTCAAACCCAGGAACCATGAGGTCAAGACCTGAGGTGAAGTCAGACGCTTAACCGACTGAGCCACCCAGGTGCCCCTGGAGCCCTCTTTTTTTTTTAAAGAACTATTTTCCACTTAATTTTTTTGACACATTATTCTAAGGTTGATGTAGAAGTGATCCCCTCTATGCTTGTAAACCCATATGTGGAAATGGCTGGCAGCCACAGAGCAAGTCCCTAAGGTTAGTGGCCAGAAGAGGTCCAGTGTTCAGTGTGGTGTGTAAGGAGCACTCAGCCAAAATAAGCATGCAACCATACTCCACTGTGAGGAAATGAGGACTGTTAAAAACAGAAATAGTTCAAGCTCACTATTAATTAACATCTCATAAATTCAGAAAATTATAAAGAGCAATCATGCAAAATATCCCTCAGAGACAAGGATATTTAATCTATTGATATGGAAACTGGTTACTATTATTTAGACGAATCAAAATATAGTCACTATATGATTTATAAGTTTAAGAATACCTAAAAGAATTTTGTGATTCCCTTTTGTCTTGTAGTTTCTTTCTGTCTTATTCTCTTTAAACACAGAGGTAGTAGGCAAATTATTTCATCAAATGTTAAGTTCGGGTAAACTAGAATTGGTCCTTTTCTAAACCCAAAGATCCCTCCTACTTACGCTATTTGCTATTTGGTGCTGCTTTACAAAATCCTGTTGTTTTTTATCATGGCTGATAGGGAAACCAGTTCTAAACACAAATCTTTGTTAATAAACACAAAAGGAAGCATAAATTCTCTATAAATTTATATAATGCATTCAGAATTCTCCCCATACTCACTATCTAGCATTTACAAAGTATTAAACACAGGCAAATCATCTTCAAAAGTTTTTTTCAAATCCTAATTTTAAGAACATTCTTCTGTGTTCTAGAGATGAGGAGTAGACACTGATGACAATTACAGAGAGTACAATCACAGGATATTAGATCGGAAAGAATCACTCTAGATAACCTGATCCAGCATCTACCTGATCATTCCCCAGCTTCCAAATCTGAGAAAAGTTAAAGCCAGGAAGAGGAAAGAACTTGACCAAGCTCATCTCATTAGGGTCAGTCCTGAGCTCAGAGCCTGTGACTCAGCCTGTCTGAGTCCTAGTACTTACAACCTCCACAGAACTCCAACGCTGCTCAAAACACTCTTGACCTGGTAGAAATAGAAGAACGTACTGATTAGCTGGGAAGTTGCCACACAAAACCTTACCCACAGAGGTAAGGCCAGTTCTCTGTGGCTGGACTCCCAGGAAGCTGTGTCATATCCAGACCCTCACTGCAGTTAAGCCTCGTGGAAAATACTGAGGTGGCATGTGACACCACAGGACCAAGTCATATTCACCGCAGCAGCAAGGCTTCAACCCACCTCCCAGTTGTGCCAGGGACAGGTTGGTGCTGCTCCAGTCATAGAGCTTAAGAGGCCCATTGCTCAAGGGCTGAGCAATGTCAGGCCTTGTTAGCTTCCCATGGGCTGTCCGGGTAACATGGACGAAAGGGGCCCCGTAAACCTGCCCCAGCAGTAAGGCCGAGTGTCTGCCACGTTAGGTCATTTGTCTTTGTGGTTTAACAGCCGCCTATGGGAATTTTCCCATTCAGTGCTTCAAACATTCATAAGATAGCCTCCCATCTATTAAGAGAGAACCATTCCTGCCATAAAAGCCGTATGGTCACTAGATTGCTTTTTGTTATAATGGAATAATCACAATGGCATGGAAGAGCAATTTGTTTTGACATTGTGCTGAATATCCTCCATTTGCCCTTCCAGGCTCCTTATCTGTGCTTATCCACCCATTCATGTCCGCCCCAAATTTCAAGGACACAAAAGCGCTCAATTGTTCTCAGGCTTCAAGTCAGAAGCTTCTCAGGCTTCAAGTTGGCCATTGGGGAGCCAGCAGTTAATAGAGAGTAGAAAGAGTAAGAACAAAGAGTGAGCTCCTGTGAGCTCATGTCAGGCTAGCCACGTGTTCCCCAAAGGTCACTCCTGCTCTCAGTCTGACCTTTATGAAACGATGCTCTCCTTCCACATGTCAGTAATCTCTCTCTCTCTCAAACATAGCAAAGGCAACATTTTCACCACAGTTCTGTGTTCTGCATTCACCTCTGTGGTTCTTGACCCTCTTCCCCATCTTGTAATTATTTCCTTTGTCGGTGAAACTTTTTCAACATACCCTGATTTCCATGTGCCATCCATGTCCTCTTGTGACCTTGACTGATACAAATGTCAAAGTTTTACACCATTACCTTTCTTAGGGAATACTGGTAAGTATCAGTCTTCTGGTAGGACTTAAAAATGATTGGTGTTTCTTTGGAAAATGGGCCGTTCAGCAGCTAAATCCTTCTAAATGACAGTCCCGGACAGGCATCTGTCTATCTCTCTGACACTATCCCAGTTACTAGACATTCAGGTTTATGGCTCTTAGAGCCTTTGAAAGATTAAGTGAATCAGACATTCATCTAATTGTCAGGGCATTGGAAGGAACTATGAAGTAGCCATGTCAGTCATTACTAAAAGCAAAATAATGGCTATGTATCGATTTTAAATATTGATCCTGCTTTTTTTCTGAATGATCTTATAACGTTTATTTAAAATAGTTTCTTGGAAATCAATACAAATTTTAAAGGTCTTTGTTCTGCACTGTCTAGAATACCTGGCACAGTGTTAGACAGCAGGCAGGTAACTTGTTTCCATAATTACACACGAAGTTGTCTGCAAGCAGCTGTGTAATTATACATGCAGCCTGCCATTCATAGCTGTACTGTCTTTCAGAATCTGATTTTTAAAGAATCTCTCACTAAATAGATTAAAATAACATCCAGGTAGAAGTTGCATGGCAACTACTACTCATACAAAGGATCCACGTTTTTGTTTGATAATGATGTGCCCTCCGAAGTCAAATCATAGCAGAACGTTGATGGTTCTCAATGCTGATTGGACAAGGGGAAGCTTATCAGTATAACAATAGAGTTTGGGTAACTATTAAAAATATTGTCTCACCACCCAATCCTCTTCATCACAGAGTTAGGGATCACAAGATCAAGGATAACTCGGGAGTAAAGCAGCAGTTTTTTGAGTATTTTTTTTGCTTCATCCTTAGCAAGACCTGAATTCCTGCAATACTCAAAATTATTACTTTATTTCTTGCACATGTTTAGGGAGAGGGAAACTGAACTGGATTTAGTTATACATTAAACAATATATTATACATTAAGTATTATACATTAAATAATATGTAAATGATGCTGTTTATTCACCTATGTTTAATAAATATAATGAAGTCATGCTAATTTTTGAGTAGAAATGGTAGCAGTAAAATTAAAACTTGTTTTTCTGGAATGGGATCTCATTTACATATGAAAGAGCATGGCTATTCTTTTTTAAAAAAATTTTTTAACGTTTTATTTATTTTTGAGAAAGACAGAGTGCGAGTGGGGGAGGGGCAGAGAGAGAGGGAGACACAGAATCTGAAGCAGGCTCCAGGCTCTGAGCTGTCAGCACAGAGCCAGATGCAGGGCTCAAACCCACGAACCATGAGATCATGACCTGAGTCAAAGTCGGACGCTTAACCGACGGAGCCACCCAGGAGCCCCAGAGCATGGCTATTCTTAAAGTAATGAAGAGATGATAATATTGTCTACACACATACATGAATGCACACACATGTGCACACACACAGATACTTTTAGATCCCAGTTTTTCAAATACCTTCCCAAGATATTGAAGATATCTTGAAGATAAAAGAATTGAAGATAAAAGAATATACTGATTCTGAGTATTTACTAAATATAGAAGTTATATTAAGAACTTGAATCTCTGTAAACTCAAAGATCTCCTGTGCAGATCTATTCTGGGGCTTAATTTGAAACACATTACTGCTGTTACATCTGCTTTAGTTTGGACAACTAGAGATCTTCTGGGATGTCCTCTCTATACTTCCATTTTGGAGCCTTCCATTTTGGAGCCTTTAGACTAATTTTGTGAAGCAAATCATATTTAACTAATATTTTACATGTGAAGGTTTTGAACCAAAACATTTCAAAAATCCCATTTCCCTTATAATCCAAAATCCATTTATATATACACAAAAAAATAACATTATTTCCCCAAGAATATACTTTCCCAAGATGTTATTTTTCTCCAAAGTTCTTCCTTGTTTTATGATTAACTCTTGAAAATTATTACTTTGAAATGAATTGCAAGATCTTTTGGGGTTTATCATCTTATCTGGTCGACGTATTTCAAATAACCAAAACTACCCACAATATAAATAAAATAATGGAGCCATGGCTGAATGGTAGGTTATATTTTAAAATATATGCTACTATAACATCCTAACAATTGCAGGCTCTGGTCTCCTAGTAAGTAGTCTCTAGGAGAGCCCTTTTTAGTTGTCATCTACCACTCAGCATATATTTATTGATTATCTATAAAGTGACTGGCACTATCCTTGACCCAGGACTACAAAGAGAAAAAAAAACATATCATTCTCTTCAGTTGAAGTACTCCATGTCCAAATTGGAGAGAGAGCTGTCCCAGGCATTTCCAAGAGCCATAGGAACAGCTCTGTGGAGCTTGACTCGCCTGGCGAGATGAGCTGGAACAGGTTCATGGAAGGTGCAGCAATTGAGTAGTCCTAGAAGACAGAGTTAATCTTGACATTGAAG
This sequence comes from Panthera onca, assembly GCF_046562875.1. Taxonomy (NCBI): domain Eukaryota; kingdom Metazoa; phylum Chordata; class Mammalia; order Carnivora; family Felidae; genus Panthera; species Panthera onca. The sequence continues at coordinate 13,403,229 of NC_138356.1, read as the reverse complement.
AACATACCAATCTGAATGATTCTTCATAGAGAGCTCCATCAGCAGAGCTGTTTATAGATACAATGGCCTAAAACTCAAAAAGTTATTTTCTCATCCTGTAGGGAAAGTAAATGTAGAAATTGTTGGCGAACAGGACTTTTTTGGTCATATGTCTCCTAGACAGTTTAATTTCTGCAGCCCGGCTTAATTTAGGGGTACAAATAAAATAGAGCTTAGAAAATGATTTTCAGAGGCCTGAACCAATTCTCTTTATAAATATATGAGACACCCGTTTACATTTAAAACTGCAGAACAGTGCACAGGACAAGGTGTTGTATCTGTCTTATGGTGCTTTGGCCTCTGTTTTTCCCATTTGCTTCCAAAATTGCCAACTGAGGCATTTAAATACTAAAGAGAAAGCAATTCTAGAAGATAATATGCTTAGATATTAAGAAGTACTTGCTGAGTATATAAAACTTGCCTAGACCTAGAATTGAAAAGTGGAAGTCCCTGAAGTCCCTGTCTGTGTAGACCACTCCCTCTGCCATCCCCAGCTGCCCATCATACACCATGCTGAAGGTGAATGTATATACTTCTAATGTTTATAGTTTACATGTATAGTATAATGTGTATACAGCATTGTATCATTTACAACATATGCATATTTTGCTAACTTTGATATCTTTGGAAACATTACATTTTATAAATTCTCAATTTTTATGAACCTACAGTTCATTTAATTACCCTACAAATCACAATCATTAATTTCTATTCAAGGGATGGTAAACTATAAACACAGCAACATACAAAATGGAAACAATGCCTGTGCCCACATAAAGTAGCAAAGAAGCACAAAAACAAGATCAACAAAAATATTGACACTCAAAAACTTAAAAAAATATTTTTTTAATATTTTATTCAGTTTTTGAGAGAGAGAGAGAGAGAGAGGACATGAGTAGGAGAGGGGCAGAGAGGGAGACACAGAATCCGAAGCAGGATCCAGGATCCAAGCTGTCAGCACAGAGCCCAATGTGGGCTCGAACTGATGAACCACGAGATCATGACCTGAGCTGAAGTTGGACACTCAACCGACTGAACCACCTAGATGCCCCAAAAACTTTTTTAAAAGGACAATAACAGATAAAACCTACTCAATTTCAATCATGACATTAAAAACCCAAAGGACGACCATGATCAAACAAGGGCAATGAGTATTAACACTAAGAGACGTTAAGTGTGTTAAGAATGCAGTGTGTTTCCTGCCGACATCTGCGTGACCGACAGTCCATATCCTGGCAGGCAATTCCACCACAAGTGCCTCATCACTCACTTGCTGTGAAACACATTCTTAAAAACTTTTTTTGTTTTTTTAAGATGGTGAGCATTAAACTCTGCATTTTGTCAAATCCAGCATTCAAAACAGAAACCTGAGAGGCAACTGGGTGGCTCAGCTGGTCAAGTGTCCAACCTCAGCTCTGGTCGTGATCTTGCAGCTTATGGGTTTGAGCCCCTGTTGGGCTGTGTGCTGTCAGCACAGAGCCTGCTTTGGGTCCTCTGTCATCTTCTCTTTCTGCCCCTCCCCAACTAGTGCACACTTGCGCTCTCTCTTTCTGTCTCTCTCAAAAATAAATAAACATGTAAAAAAGCAGAAACCAGAGAAACTTTGAAATATGTAATAGTAATTGCATCCACCTCTCAGTGACGTTATTTCTTAGACTAGGTGATAACGCATTCTACCTTAGAGCTCAGTTTCTTCAAAATCATTAAGATGAAATCTCCTATAATTCTGTAAGGAGAGCTTCTAAAATGATCTAAAAGGACAAGACTATCCACATTAGTTTTCTGAAATTCTGGGAACCTGCTATCAGAAAAATGACTTTAAATGAAGTTTTTGTGTTGGCCTTGTTTTTGTTTTTTCAGTGTATATTTAAGCAATTACTGGGTCAGTCACCATGCCAGGTTTGGGGGGAAACTGTTATGGACAAGGGAGTCTTCATCCCTAGACACAGAGGAGAAGGAAAGTTGATCCCTCAGATTAAATTCAACATACAGGGGACCATGGGGACTATAGAAAGAACCATTCTCATGAACTGAGGGAAAGGGAGAGCCCGGAGGGCTTCCTGAAGGAAGTGGTATGTCAGCTGAGACCTGAAGGATGAGTAAAAGTTAACAAAGTGAAGAGGAGAAGGGAGACCATTTTAAGCACAGGAAATAGCTTATGTGGGGACGCCTGGGTGGCTCAGTCGTTAAAGCATCCAACTCATGATTTCAGCTCAGGTCATGGTCTCAGGAGATTGAGCCCCATGTCAGACTCCATGCTGAGCATGGAGCCTGCTTTAGATTCTCTCTCTCCCCACCCCCATCCCTCTCCCCTATCGTGCACGCTCTTGAAAGAAAGAGAGAGAGAAAGAAGAAAGGAAAAGAAAAAGACAATAGCTTATGTGAAGACTTATAAGTGAGAAGATCATGGGGCTATGAGGAAAAAAAAAGATCAACAGAGCTGGAGCCTAGATTTCATAAAGACAGGAGATATAGCTGGGAAGACAGGCAGGAGTAAAACAATAGATCCAGACTACACAGCATTAAGGAAAATTTAAGAGCAAAAGAAAGCCTTTGAGATGTGTGTTTTACAAGGGTCACTCTCTAAAGAATGGGCTGGAGAACTGCAGGAGAAATGGGGGAATGGCTTGGAGACACTATGACAGTGGAGATGAAATGAAGTTGGATGAGACCAAGGTGCCCTGAGGCGATGGCAAGGCCTGGGGATATACAGAACGGGCAGTAAGGGAGTAAGGAGTCAGGAATGATTCTGATTTCTAACTTAGGCAACTGACTGCATGATGATGTCATTCACAAGATATGAAATGTCAAAGCGTGAGCAATTTGGAGTGGCAACTGTGAGATTCTGTTACTTAAGTTTTGGACACGTTGTGTTTGGTTACCTGTGCAGCAAGTAGTGACGTCTCAGATCTGGTTCTGGAACTCAGGAGAGGAACCTAGGACGGAGATCTTGGAGTCTCCAATGATTCCAATCATGAGAGTGGAAGAGGCCCTCCAGGCAGAATGTGGGTTGTGAGAAATAAAAAGGACCTGAGAAATACCCCAATGAATACCAAATTTGGTGAGAGGCAAAGAAAGGCAGTCTTGTATCTTATACCAAGTTCCCTAAGAAGTAAATCTTGAGACAAAGGTGTGTGCTCAGACTTTCTTTGGGGTGCCGTGCCTGGACAAGTTCAAGAAGGATAAAAACACAGGTGAGTCCAGGAAAGAGGGAAAGCACGTAGAAGGTGATACATTGCCAAACTAGCCACAGCCTCACAGGATAACATTAGCCACATGTTTATTCATGCAGGACATCTCCGGAAAGGTCGTATGAAACCCATGAAGGAGGTTTTGTTTCAGGGTAAGAAAGGGCAAACAATTTATCTGCCAGGTTTTTCCCATTTCCCGTGTCTTATTGATCAACTGCTTCCACATTTCCAGGTCTCATTACTTCCTACTCTTAAGCAGCTGCTGGGAAAGCCTGAGCCCTCGGGGGTTCCACCAGGTTGAACTTGGGTGCTGGAGCTGCTGCAGTGCCCCTATGGTAGGCTCTGTCCAGGCTCTGCAGAAGTCAGGCCCTTGTGCCCGCTGGAGGCAGAGACCAGACGGTCGTAGAGGTGACAAAGCACTGGCAGTGGAAGCCAGGACTTTATAAATGCTTGAATGATGCGAGCCACCGTTGGGCTTATCTAGCCTGAGATCAGAGTAAGCTGCATGACTAAGGAGGAACAAATACGGACACTAGTGTATGAACTATGAAGAGTACATCCTGTAGGAAGCCTGATAGAAATGGCCCTAGGTGGCCGAAAAGTTAAATAATGTCAAAGAAGGCAAGGAAAAAGTATTCCATAAAGGGACCCATCTATGCCAAGTATTTCAGACAAACAGGACAAACAGGGCTAACAACTGTAGTGGATTTTAATGGATCATCCCTTCTTCCGACAAAGACACTTTAGCTTTCCTGTCGGGAGCCATGCTTCCTCTACTTTTGGCTCGAGTGCCCTGGTTGGAGTAAATCCCCCCAGGAGCCCCACAGTTAGAACATGACCCAGACACACACTGTCAGATATACATCTCTGTGCTCACACGGATGGCGTGCCAACCAGCCAGGTCATTTTACAACTTTTGCAGGAACACTTGGGAAAAAGCTATAAACTCTGACTTTTCAATCGTATGATCCAAAGTATCCTTTTTCCTAAGCCAACTTTAGCTGCATTTTTATCACTTATAACTGAGAGGTAACTTACAACTACAAGGGCAGAAAGGTGTCTGTTGTACTTAGTGTCAGATCAGTAGGGGCCTTGGAAAGAACAGTGGCAGTAGTGAAAATCTGGAAAAAGTGATTGTTCCTTTATCCTCTTTTCAACTCCTCAAATGCTGGCTTACCTACTGGGAAGGAACGAGGAAGACAACTTTAAAATGTTTAAAGTACCTGCAGGAGGAAGGAGAAATGACAGCCACAGATGCATTCTGCTTGGCATCTTGGCTCCCGTAGCTTCCTTTCTGTTAGCATCTGCAATTCCACCTTCAGGACCGGGACTGGTAATACTTCAGCTGCTGCTGGGTCCCTACTCTGTCCCCTGTATTTACATACACCCTGGTCCTGCCCTGATAATTATTTTCTTTGTAAATAAAAGCCTCCTCGAAATATCCTGATTTGAGCATGCCGTCTCTTTCCTCTTGGAATCCTGAAACTGATCCAAATGTCAAACTAATGTCATCCTAATGTTTAAAAAAGAACCTAACATACAACATTCTCATTAAGAAGTATAGCTAGTTTATTTTGAGCATTACTGTATTGTTTGTTTTGTTTTTTTTTTTAAATTTTTTTTTAATGTTTATTTATTTTTGAGACAGGGAGAGACAGCATGAACGGGGGAGGGTCAGAGAGAGAGGGAGACACAGAATCTGAAACAGGCTCCAGGCTCTGAGCTGTCAGCACAGCGCCTGACGCGGGGCTCGAACTCACGGACCGTGAGATCATGACCTGAGCCAAAGTCGGACGCTTAACCGACTGAGCCACCCAGGCGCCCCTGTTTGTTTTGTTTTTAAGGAAGCATTTGAGACAGCCAAATCCTTCAAAATGGTATTCTTGGACACCCAGAAGAACATACTTCTATTTGTCTGTCTTTCTATCTGAATATCAGCCACCCATCCCAAAGTTACTAGACAGTCATGCTTATTATTTTTAGGGTGAGTCCCCTCCTCAAGTGAGTGGAAAGAACAACCACAGAGCAGTGATTTTTGGTGATGGCTGAAAACCAAATAATGACTGCACATTGATTTTAAATATCAGTTGCCTTTAACCTGAATGGCTTTTGTCATTAAATTTCCCAGAATAGCTTCTGAGAAATTAATATGTATCTAGAAGGCCAATATCTGCACCATGTACCATCTAGCACACTGCTAGGTGCAGAACAGGTGATTAATCACTGTGGGCAGATTGGTTTGTTTGCATAATTAATTGCTTATACAGTTGTCTGCAGTGAGTTCTGTGGTTGTATATGCAGGCAGACCATGGTTAGTTTTATTACCTCTGCAAAATGTGACCTTTTTTGCATTGTCTCATTAGATGGATTAAAATAACATCCATAGAGGGACTCTATGTTTAATACTCCTTACAGGAAAGGTCTTTAAATTTATCACCCCTCTCCCACCCCCATTATCAGTTCAACTCACACATTTAAATAACTGAAGGTCTAGAAATGATTTTCAGAGACATAATCCAAAACAAATCAATTTAGAAGATAATATGCTTTGAAATAAAATGTCCTTAATAAGCCTATAACAGCTTTTTCTGAACATAAAACTAAAAAAGAAATTTAATTTGCATAGTTCTAATGTTTATTAAAGGTCATTGTAATGTCCATTCTTAACAGACTTATCTTTGTTTTCAAGTTGATTGTTTTGGATATCTTTTCCATTTTTTAATTCTCATTTATGGTCTGAGCGCATATTATTTTTAATAACCCTAAAAATTGCCATCAGCAACTTTGATTCAACATGATAAACTTGACAGTTTTCACAGTTGTTAGCAAAAAATATAATGGAAATGATGTATATGCTCACATGAAGTAACACAGAATTCCACATACATGTGCACATACAAACAGATCATTAAAAATAATGCTGGAGGGGCTCCTGGGTGACTCAGTAGGTTAGTCTTCCAACCCTTGATTTCTGCTCAGGTCATGATCTGGTCATGAGATCAAGCCCCACTTGGGGCTTTGCGTTGGACATAGAGCCTGCGTAAGATTCTCTCTCTCCCTCTTCCTCTGCCCCTCCCCCCACTCACATATGCATGCTCTCTTTCTGTCTCTCAAAAGAAAAATAATAATAGTAATAGTGCAGGAGAAGAGACCACACGGCTGGGAACATACTGGGCTGTCTTTGCCATTGCTGCTGGGCTCCTTCCCCTGTCAAGTCAGATATATGCTTATGGAAGTAGCCTCAAATTCTTGGCTGCATTGTTAAACCTTGATTATTGTCTGGATCAGCAATCATATTTTTCTTATGTTCTCAGCTATTTAGTGTTTTTTTTTGAAGAACAGGGTGACATCCAGCCTAACATTCTGAATAATTACCCTGATGCAAGACATTTAGATGCTACTTGATAGAAGCATCTAGAAGGGCTGATGAAATTGAATCAAGATGCTAATTATCAAAAATATGGAAACACAGGTGTCGCTGGATCCTTCTATCAGGTGAAAATTCTTTTTTTATGTATTTTTTAAGTTTATTTATTTTTGAGAGAGGGAACAAATGAGGGAGGGGCAGAGAGGGAGAGAGAGAATCTGAAGCAGGCCCCCTGCTCAGTACGTAACCTGATGCAGGGCTGTATCTCACAACCATGATATCATGACCTGAGCCGAAATCAAGAGTCAGATGCCTAACTGACTGAGCCACTCAGGTGCCCCTATCAAGTGAAAATTCTTTGCTGAGTTATAACAGGACCTCAAAATCTACAAAAAATGACCAAATATGTCAGAGCTACAAGGACCCATCATTGTAATAAAGCATAGTTTATGACCTCAGAGGAAAATAAAGACTTCTCTACCGTGGGATTAAACTCCAAAGCAGGCAGAGATCAGTTGTCCCTTAATAGAAACAGTTAAAGCCTTTAAGTATGTTCATGACCATTGTCTGGAATATTCTGATTAGTTTATCAAAGCATATGATGATATACACGCCATATTAGAGGTCTTGAGATGGCTGCTTATAACCTATGATCATTAAGAACCATTTACATGGGAGAAAATTTAAGCATTGTGTGAAGCAGGGTTACTATGAATGGAGGTAGGGTGTGCACTGAGCAAAGAAGCCTTGAGACTTGTTCGTGTGGTTAAAATGAACCTCTGTACATCTGTTTACACCTCTGAGGTCTTAGCGCTGGGAAGATGCATGGAAATCCTAACCAGAGAAAAGGGAATTCCAGAAATTCCACTGGAAAAGAAGCTTTCTATCCCTTTTTGCCAAAAAACAAAAACAAAAACAAAAACAAAAACCCCACTAGTTAAATCTAAGGTTCTCCCCCTTTGGTACTGGAAATGTAACTACTACCCTCCTGCAGAGGGTTCTAGTCACTGTTCTGATTTTACAGTTCGTTCTCACTGTATTAAAGTACAGCTATGTATGTGTTAAATAACTTATCATTTTCATCCATATGGTTATTTATGCAACTATCAACCTGCCTTAGCTGAGAATCTATTGAAGGAAATAAGCAAAACAAACAAAAATAAAGGTTCAGAAGCAAACTTAGGAAACCCCTGAAGGAAACCCATGAAAGAACAAAGGTATAGTGTCTAACATTGTACTGAAAACAGATCTTTGCATCTTATACAGCTAGCATGGGGCTCAGGAGTATGTGTGCTTGCCTTGTACACTGGGTCCATGGTTCTCAAAGTGTGGTTCCAACCAGCAGCAGTACCTGGGAACTTGTAAATGCAAATCTTTGGGATCCCTGCTGGACCTACCAGATGGAAACCATACGGAAGGGTTCAGCAACCAGGATTTTAGCAATCCGTTCAGGTGGGGTTTCTTCATGTTAACCTGAGAACCACTGTTCTAGGCAATTCTGGTGCCGGTGGTCCTTAGACCACATTGAGGATTACTGACCAATAAATCAGATATTTTTCATAGATTCAGGTAAGTCATGTTTTAAATCAGTATAGTCCAAGATAACACTACAATGAACCTAAACAACTTTTTTTTAATGTTTATTTATTTTTGAGAGAGAGTGAGTGGGGGAGGGGCAGAGAGATAGGGAGACAGAGAATCCCAAGCAAGCTCCGCACTGTCAGCACAGAGCCCGATGTGGGCCTCAAACTCACGAACAGTGAGATCATGATCTGAGCCGAAATCAAGAGTCAGATGCTTAACCAACTGAGCCACCCAGGCACTGCTGAATGTAAACAACTTTAAAGATAATTTCACTTAAAGTGTCAAGAGAACATTCATTTTTGAAAAATTCTTTAGCTTCTCAAATTTTCCTCAAACTGTCAGTCAGTATGCTGATAGTAACAGCAGAGTGACTTATAACACTAGATCCGTCAGCAAATCTCATATTTAGCAATTCCATATTTGGGGCAAGAAGGGCTTTTTTTAAGTACTAAGTACGTATTAATTCACTAAAAATATATTAATGAGTCTCATCTAAAAATGTCCACAACTATTAGTAAAAAAAATAAATTGCAGTAGCTATAACGACAAATAAAAATTGAAAAGCTTAGTTCTCCCTGTTGAAAATAAAGGAAGAAATTTCTCCCTCCTCCCTCTTATTGGAGCATTTCTTAGAAATCTTTTAATTAAAATTTCATTCTCTGTGTTTTTGAAATGTGTATAAATCTTTTTAGAAGCTAAATAAGCCTCTTGCCAGCACTGTGACCCAAGAGGGTCTTTCTCAAGGACCTGAGAGCCATCTCTTTCAAATGTAATCATCAAGAGAGATTGTACCCCTGTCTCCCAATTTCGTGAGACAATAGGGTGACGGGCTCCTGGCTCCCAGCTGCAAAACCACTTCCTATAGTAAAGATAGTAAAAGTGTATTTTCTTTTGTCCAAAACCAATCAGCAGACACATAGGATCGCTGGAATCATCGGGTGAATTTAGGATGAACTGTATCTAACAAATGGTGCTGTCAGCTCCTCTAACTTGAGGACTAATTATGGTTTATCTTGAGAACATGTATACATGTATGCTGTGGATTGTATCTGCTTGACTTTACAAAAGGGTGAGATTTCTTTCTTTGTAGTCCCTTAGTAGATTGCCTTGGATCATCACATTCTGGTTTGATGTTTATTCAATAACTGTTTTCTGTGTCTACTACTTTTATGGAGAGCCTTTTTTTTTTTTTTTTTTTTTTTTGATTGGGAGAATATTTTGCTCTTAATTATATTTCCCTAAGATATCAAAATCCTGTTTTAGGATGTGTAGAATTTTTTTCTGCTAATTTATATTACCAATTAAAACTTTCATCACTTTCCAGAATCAGTTAAGTATCATATATGACCTGATTAAAGCAAACACATATCTGAGGCCAATGGAGCATATAAAACCAGATTTCCTGGTGACGATGTCTTATTCATCATCTTTTAGAAACAGAAAATCTTTCTCATTAGGATAAACTATTTTAGTGTGGTCTCAAGACAAAAAAGGCTTTTGTTGTTTTATGTCCTTAATAATAATAGACTTGTATATTCTACTGGGAAGTACCTAGATTAAAAAGTAAGTTTTCATCGGAAAGTTTGATTATTTACTATCAAAACCCTAAATTCCAGAGAAGGCTTTATAGCTGTAATAATATTAAAAAAATAAGTGACCAATATTTAATATTTTTTAAATATGCTAATTAGGTCAGCATTAACTTTCCTAAGTGGTTATTTCATAATCGTTTGAGTATTGTTCTTTCGTTTCCTTGAGCCTACCAAGCTTTATTTACACCAAATGTGGGCCACTATTATAAATGGAAGAATCCCTAACTTGATTTACTAGGTTTCTTTGTGGCTAGCTTCACTTCATTTAAGTTTATTGTTCATTAGATTATTTCTTTCTTTGACAATTTAAATGTCTTTGTTCACAGACCTGTATTTCCTTCATAATTAACTTCCATTTTCTAGCTTTTCTTAATGCTGCTGTGATACACAAGGTTCATCTGGGTCCTGTTGTTAATGAGATTAGAATTTGTATCACTTCTGGACAACTTTTTAAGGTTGAACTGCAGGTTTCCCTATTGAGTTAGAAAGTAGTGAAGGGAGATGTCTTAAGAGTAATGCCTATTACCCCCTAGGTTTCCGGCCCTACTTTGAAAATTAACATTTGGTTAATTAACATTAACTAATTTGGTATATACAATCATTAAAAAATAAAGTTAAAAATTAAAGTTATAGGTTCTTTCTTCCTGCCTCATTTCTGTACCTGTTTAGGCCTTTAAGAAATTGACTTAAGGAATCCTGGGACAAGCTACAATTTAGTTTTTGCCTAATGTCGCCTCGACTGACTTAAAAAATTGAGTTATGTTTACATATCAAAATTGAAATAGAAATTTCAGCACAGATTTGTAAAAGAGCTTTTACTTCTCTTTGGGGAATACCAGTCTCAAACCAGTTTTAGAGTTGAATTACACTCACTCTATTTCGATTCCCTTACCTCTACCTCTACTTCAGTTTATATTAGTTAAGTTTCAATAACATTTTAGGACCCTGAAAACTAATAATTCATATTAACTGAATATATTATTAGAGAGAAATTAATCTTAGTGCTAAGCAGTGTGCTATGTGGCCCAGAGAATATGTATGTGTTGGCATTTAAAAAAATATGTATGTTAATAGTGTCATAAATATTTTCTAAAAGAGTCTGGTGATGTGCTTATTTTAAGTGAAAAAATATGTTTTGGCAATGTTTTTAAATGCCTTTTGGCCACTTTTAATCATTAAGGTAAAATAAATAATAAATAAGTATCATGTAAAATAAATATCATGGTAATTATCATGGTAAAATAAACAAACACCACAAGAAAAAAACTTTCAAAGGCATATTGGGTTAGGCCAATGGCAAAAAGTCCGAGGAAAAGAAACATGAGTAAAATGTCTGTACTATAAAATAAGTGTATAAAAATGTGACTTGTGTCCTGGGCTCTCTGGGCACAAGTGACAACCTCTGGGAGAGAGTAAAGGCATGTGTTCCATTTACTCACCTGCAGTGAAATCAATGTTTAAAGACTAGAGATTTTAAGTTCTATCTTTCAACAAAACCAGAATGTAAAACAGAAAGCAAAGAAACTTTGAAACATGTAATAACGATTTCTTTCACATCTGTGTGGTAATATTTCTTAATAACTGATGCTACAATCTAGCTGAAAGCTTAGTGTCTTAAGTCACAATTCTACCTCATATAATTCTGTAATGAAAGCTCTTCAAAGAACTGCAAAGGCAAGATAGTACATACTTGTTTTCTGAATTTCTTGGGAAAGGAAACTGGGTGTTCTAGACTTGACAGGATGAGAAGACAAAAATTTTTACAAATGTGTTTATATGTTAGACATAGTTTGAAGCCTATCCCCATGCCTGGTTTGGAGGAAAGCAGTTATGAGCAAGGTAGACAGAGGCCCCACCCCTATACAGAAAGGAGGACAACTAAACCTCTCTGATGAGTGCAGTGAGAGCAGATGTCCAAGTGCAGTGGCAGCCACAGCAGGAACCCCTAGCCTGAACTGGGGGAAGGAGTGAATATCCAGGAGGACTTCCTGGGGGAAGTGATAGCTAGGCTGGAACCTAAAGGATGAGCACAAGTGAGCAAGATGAAGAGAGATGAGACTGTTTCAAGCAGAGGAAATAGCTTATGTGAAGGCTCAGAGGTGAAAAACTTCATGAGCCCCCAAGGAAATAAAAGTTCAATAGGGTTGGAACTTAGGTCACCTAGACTGTTGAGAGGCAAGAAATAAACCCGAAAATATAGACAGAATGTGGGGCATAAAATTCAAACTTCATAACATCCAAAAACGTTTACAAAAGGACACAAAGAGCCTTTGAGATTTGTGTTTTACAGGGGTCGTGCTCTAAAGAATGGGCTGGGAAACTGCAGGAGAGGGGGGACAATGGCTTGGGGAGGTTACAGCAGTAGAAGAGGAATAATACTGATGAGAAGATAGAACGGCCAAGGCCTGATGAGAGATGATGTGACCACTAAGCAGTAAGAGACAGTGAGAGGTCAAGGTGGTTTCAGGCGTCTGATTTAGGAAAACATGGTGGTGCCATTGACTAAGAAAGGAAATTCCCAACCCCCGCCCTGACCCCCAAAAAAGAGGAAATGTCTAGGAAAGAGCAGTTTGGGTTTGGCCCATAGCTAAGTTTGTTAGTTGGAGATTCCTGTGAGCCTTCCTGGGAAGGACCTCCAGTGAGAGCTGGGTCCATGGAGCTGGGAGCTCAGGAGAGAAGCCCGGGATAGAGATGGAGGTCTGGGAGTGATCAGATTACAGATTATGTATATATTATATATAAGACAAACTTTATTATTATAAAACTAATTATGTATATAATTATATATATAATATAATATAATTAGTTGTAGATAGATATAGATATAGATAGATATAGATAGATATTGCAGAAACCATGGGAGTGGGTGGTGTCTCCCCAGAAGAATGTGTGTTGTGTTGTGAGATGACAAGTGTCAAGGAGGAAACCTAAGTAGAAAGTCCTGTGTCTTAGCTCAGGTTCCCTAAGAAGCAAAGCCAAAGCAAGTGATGTGCTAACCCTTTACTGGAGGGGTGTTGGGGCACTATGACGGGACAGTAAGAATAAGACAAAAATAGGAATGGGGTAGGAAAGGCCAGAAAGCAATCACACGGGGGGTGCATTACGTAGGTGGTCACAGCCTCAGGAGAAAACACAGCCTGGTGGTCGGTCATGCAATCTTAAGAGAGAAACTCTGTGTAAATGTTGCCTAGTCTGTCAGGCAGACTTCTAGCTCCTTCTCATTTTCTGCCTCTCGTGAATCACTCACCCTGTGTGTGCATTAACTTCCCGGCCTTTCTTAGTTGTACTAACCAACCCTTCCGGGCAGCCATCGAGGAAGCAAGAGCCTTTGTGGGTCTGTTTTTCTCAAGTCTCAGTACTGGAACTTCTCGTACTTCCCCCAAAAGGGCAGAGTGGGGCTTTGCCAAAGCCCAGCTCTCAGGGGATCCAAGATAGATGGCAGTCAGGAATTGTGGCCCAGTTGGCAGGAGCTGGAGTTTTGCAAATAATGAAATGATGTGAGTATCATGGGGCCTCTGTAGCTAGGAATCCAGGCAAGCCACTGAAAGCCTGAAAAACTTTCCAAAGTACAGAATGAAGTTTTAAAAGGTTAAAGTGAAAGTCGGTCTGGTACATCTTGTGAGGAAGACTGAGAAGTTGGAATGGAAAAAAGAATGATATCGGAGGGCAAGGGAAGAATGTGTCTAATGTTTCGGTCTAATCATACACAATAAACACTACTGTGAATATGCATTTATTGCTTCTGGTAATGTGCGTCAGTTTTCTTGTGGAAACCATGCCTAACCTACTCTTGGTTCATTTGGTGCCCAGATGCAAACAATCAGTGTGTGACCTCCCTGAGCACAGGGATGGCCTGTGAGCCCACCAGGCCAATGGAACTCCATGCCAGGAATTTCACTGGAAAAATAGGTAAAGAGCTGGGAGCCTTTCTAAGTTTTAAAACCCGTGAATTCCCTTTGTTTGCTTAAGTCAGTTAGAATTGTCTTTCTGTCATTCCGCCGTATCTGTCATTCCTGACTGCTGCAGAGACAGAGAAGTGTCATTGGATTTAATTTTAGAAACCATTGGTCTTGGTGAGGATGATTTCAGTGGGGCAGCACTGGAGAAGTCGGGATGATTCTGACCGCTTCTCCATCCTCTTTCCTCGAGCCTTCAAATGCTGCTTCACTTCTTGCAAGAGGACTAAGAAGGACAATGCTTAGAGCATCTGTAGGAGGAAGTAAAACTGACAAATGCAGCCGGTTTGGCATCTGTGCTCCGATTTCTCTGGACCTCCCCTGGGGGTGGGGTGCTGCCTCTCACTGGGCTCCAAAGTGCTGCCAGAACATAGCAGACCCATCAGTTTTAAAAGATTGCAGGCCGTCCATGATATGAATAGGCCTGATCTTAGTTTGTATTTAATCCCATGCCGGATACATAGTGGACTTCTATTATTTATGGGTTCCTTTGAGATGCCTGCCCTACAAGGAGCCAGGAGCAGCCTACAGGATCGCTCCATCTGGAGTTTTCACAGAAGATGATGCCCTTCTTAGGGCTGATAAGGTTATATTTTGGCCAAATCTCCAAAGTCTGATCACTCCAAAGACCCAGTGTAGAAATTTTCAGATCCATTTTACAGTTCTTTCCTTCATCTCCATTGTTTTTCTTAGAATGGTAACAAATCAGTTACTCAAACCTCAGTTTTCTCTCATAACAACTCTCATATCCACTCCTTTCTTATTTAGGTTGTATTCCCAGATTCAGGTGCTCATTACCTCTGGCCTAGAATGGAGGATGGCATCCTAATTGGTCTTTGTGCCTCCAGGCACCGTCTGCTCCTCTGCATCATTATTCAGCTTATTACCAGGCTAACAATGTCATAATTGCATCAAATGTCTGAGCCTTAGTTAAAGCAGAGGCACTGAATGGCCCTATACCTGCAGTGTATCTATACTTCAGATATAGCACTTGTAGTAACCAACCTTTTATTAAAATTAGTTGCAGACATTTTGTGTCTTTCTATTTATCTATCAGTCTTCCATAAAGCAGAGTAAATTTTTTGAAGTTGGAGAATGATTCAGTGGGCTTCAATTCAGTAGAGAGGCCACAAGGCAATTAAATGGAAAGAAATTTCCTTAAATACTGGCATGTGGCAGGTAGATATTGAGTTTCAACTTAGTTATTAGAAGTGTGGGGTGCCTGGGTGGCTCAGTCGGTTGAGCCTCCGACTTCAGCTCAGGTCATGATCTCATGGTTCATGAGTTTGAGCCGTGTCAGGCTCTGTGCTGACAGCTCGGAGCCTGGAGCCTGCTTCAAGTTCTGCTTCTCCCTCTGTCTCTGCCTCTCCCCTGCTCACACTCTGTCTTTCTCTGTCTCTCAAAAATAAATAAACCTTTAGAAGTGTAGTCTGAGACCTCATAGTGCTCTGCTTGTCATTTTATGACATGTACCTGGTCACCGGGGAACCCAGTGTCAGTCCTGATCCTATAGTTTTAATCAAATAACTATGTGTTTAGATCATAAAAATTGGTGTGAACACAAGTAACGATGATCATTGGCTAAAACTTTAAATGAAAAATTATTGGCCACGTCTCCTTCATGCCTTGTATTTTTGCAGGATCTTAACTGAGAGTTTAGATTCTTCTTCAAACTCACAGAATACCTCTGGTAAACGATAAGATGTATATGCTTAAAATATATTTTCTGGTTTCCCATCTGCATGTGCCAAAAATAAGTTCTTTTCTTAAAAGAAAAAGGAACACATTTGCAAGGTTAATTTCCTCAGGGAAAAGTGGAGTTTTCAGAACAATTTTAATGTTTTTTAATTTTTCTTTAATTTATAACTCACGGCTTAATTTTTATTCACATTTGATACTCATATTTGCATGATAAAGAGATGCTATGTCATTTTTAAACACCTCTTGATCATCTGAGTAGCTGTGGGAAGAGAAGTAAGGTATGAAAAAGAATAAGGATTTTCAAATCCCATATTGGATCAACTTCCCTAATCCTACAAACTTCAGCGCTAATTAGCAATGGCAGACCACCTTCTTCCTTGTGGAAGGCTTGGAATGATTATTTCATCACCATTTTCAGATTTTCATGGCGGCTCAGTAATGTCACCTCATCCGCTCCCCCCTCCCTTTACTGGGATCACCTCTGTAATGGACGTTTGGGCCTACAATGATGACAGTGACCACCTCAGTTTTCTCTTCACAGAAATCAGCACCAGTTAGTTGGCAGATGATCCAAAAGCTCACCTCTCACTTTTGACCCAGTAGCTTTATTCTGAGGCATTGCCAGACAGATGCCAAACCCATGCTATGGCTTACGAATGGTAAAGCCTTCTTAGACAGGTAAGGAAAATGCCCCTTCCAAAGATGATAGACCAAATATAAAGCTCCAAAACCATATTTCTTCCTTCTCAGTCAGTTGATTTGCAAAATATTTCTTTTTTTTTTAATTTTTCTTCAGTGTTTATTTATTTTTGAGAGACAGAGCATGAGTGGCAGAGAGAGAGGGAGACACAGAATCTGAAGCAGGCTCCAGGCTCTGAGCTGTCAGCACAGAGCCCAACATGGGGCTTGAATCCAAGAACCACGAGATCATGACCTGAGCTGAAGTCGGATGCTTAACTGACGGAGCCACCCGGGCGCCCCAGCAAAATATTCCTGAGGATGTTTTGAGGAGGTTGGTTATTTGGGATAATGAGAAGTGGCCTGGGACATGTCAGACCTTATTCCTCATTTTTAATTATGCTGGTGGAAGAGGGAGAATGTAGAGTATTTCCCTGCCATTCTGGGGCCATTTTTATACACCCGACCTCTGCCAACCTCTTTATGTACAATGCATTTTTATGTGTCTCCACATAGCACATTGAGAAAGGTTAGATTATTGTACCTTTTTTTTTTTTTAATAGAAGGAAACTGAGGCCTACTTTCACAACTTAAGAGAGTCAGGCCAAGTGCAAAGGATCTTTAGAGTGTCATCAGGTATCTCAACAGTCATAGTGAAAGAGGACAGTGGAGGGACACCTTCAAACTTTGGCAGGAAAAATAGTTCTTATTTAGATTATACACCAAGCCAAACTATGAATCAAGCCAGAGAAAAATAAGGACATATTCAAACAAGAAAGCTTTCACACAAAACAAAACAAACATTTACAAGACTGTGGCAAAAGAATAAAGTAGAAAGAAAAAAGAAAAAGAGCAACTCATGGGTGACAGGAAACATGTAAATGATCAAGAAGAGGTTTCTCCATGCCCCTTAAATCTCGACTGGCCCGTGACTTTCTTAGGACAGTGGAACAATACGAAAAGTGACACAAGAAGAAGCTTAACAGTGGTTTTGTATTAGAGCTTCCTCAGTATTGGGGACCTTTACCGTTTCCACTCTGTGGGCTTGCCCGCCAGGTGATGAAAACCACATGGCCCCATCGTGCCCCCAGTTCACATGCCCGGCCAGTTACCATCGAGGTCCTTGGCTGAATTTCATTCACACTCAGCAGTGAATGCAGCAGACATGAGAAGAAAAAAAAAAAAAAATCTCTTGGCTGTGTCCCATCCACAATGCTGATCCATAAAACTCTAAGTCGCATAAATGGTGATTATGTTAAGCAACTGAGTTTGCGGGCAGTTTTCACACTGTACAGAATAACCAATGGTGAGATTGGAAGCTAGATGTGGGGTGCTGACAAAAGAGAAAGAAGATGCAATTCCAAGCCCTGGCTTTGAGACGAGGCCGCAGGCAGAAACTGTTTGCAAGTCTGGAAAGACGGCGACCTGCGTTACACACAGGAGGACAACAGTTGCAAAACTAACACCTGTCACAACTTGGGAAGGAGGAAGCACCTAATGAACTTTAGATTGGCTAAGGAGATCACCAGACAGAGTCTTAAAAGTGTCATTTCTTTTGTGATAAAGTATGGGAACAGGGAGATGAGTTAAAGAAAGAATTATTGGGGTGCCTGGGTGGCTCAGTCGGTTGGGCGTCCGACTTCGGCTCAGGTCATGATCTCGCGGCTTGTGGGTTTGAGCCCCATGTTGGGCTCCGTGCTGATAGCTCGGAGCCTGAAGCCTGCTTCGGATTCTGTGTCTCCCTCTCTCTCTGCCCCTCCCCCACTTGTGCTCTGTCTCTCTCTGTCTCTCAAAAATGAATGAATGTAAAAAAAAAATTTTTTTTTAAAGAAAGAATTATTTAGTTTTAAAGCAGAATGTAGAGTGAACTTACAAGGCTTAGGACCTATTGAGTTAGAAAAGGACTCACATTCTGCCTCACCATACAGTAAAAAAGTCTTAAATGGTAAAGATTAAATCAAGAGTGTGGCTATAAGAAAAAATTGTTAAGGTCTATCAAAGATTTAGGGTAGTTGAAAGAAACACCTTTCAACTGGATAAAAAATCTTCTGAGAAAACTTAAAGATATGTTTTAAGGGTTTTATTCAAGTGGAAGGGCACTAGCTTTAACTTACAGGGACTGAGATTGTTCAAATTGCAGAAATGCCTCTAGACTCTCAAAACTCCACCAGAAATAGCTGCTCACCTACAAAACGGACTACTTTTTTCATGAAAAGAAAAAGTCATTTCAGAGAAGGAACCAAAAGCCCAAAAGAAGAGCCATGGATCAGGAAGCCCATTCCTAGGTTACAATCAAGGAAATGCCCTGGGAAACACTCCCAGGGAGCACCCCAAGCTCCAGTCAAGGAGCATCTTCTGCTCTGGCACGTTTGTCCTATGGCATTTAAAAATCCTTATGAACCAGTGACTGGTTTTATTGGGAGTGCCTATTATGGTATTTATATTTATTTGGCATGACACGGCATGACGTGGTGTGGTCTCTGTATATGACAGGGATGTAGGGAGTGTGTGTGATGGGGGCATATACTTGTCTTTGGTCTCTGGCTATAGAGGACTCATACTGGAGGAGATTCTGAGGCCCTGGACATCAAATCTGATGCCCTAATCATGTAAGACTTTTAAGAGATCTGAGATGAAGAAAGTATGTTGCATGTGAGAACAATGTAAGTTACTACAGCGAGAAGACACAGATAAATTGCAAAAATATCCGTGATGCCTTGTAGCTCCTCCCACCAAAGGTAAAATCTACCTTCAGCTCCATGAGTCTAGACTGGCCTTGTATCTTGCTTTGACTAATTAATTCGAATATGATACAAACAGAGAATTGAAAAGTGCAAGGGCATTAGGAATTCCTTTCTTGCTGCTTTTGGAACTGAGTGAAGAAGTCTGAGCTGGCTGGCTGGAGAATCAGAAATAAGGCGGTCCAGCTATCACCTTTGCCCCAGCTAAACAGTCCCATAAACACCTAGAATCTGACAGACAGCTACTGAAAAGACATAGCTGAGAGAGCCCAGATAAGTCCCACAGAAGAACTACTCAGCTGATTCCAGACCAATTTGCTGCCTCACAGACTATAAGCTAAATAAATGGTTGTTTGGAGGTAGCTTGTAGCACAGAAATGGCTCATACACTCACTATGCAGCAATTGGCAGGTGAACCATTCCTTCTAGACTTCAGAAAGTGACATATTACCAACTCATTTCTCTTCCTTATCCCTACTGGCCACACTTTAATTCCAACCAGTCCCAGTTTGGATGGGCATATTTTTAAATGTGAGAATATACTGCATCTTTGTGCTGGAACATGTCTGCAAAGCAGATTGTTTAATTTCTTGAAAAAAGGGGCAGTGATGCCCTGAAAGATAAGAGATAACCCATTGTAGAGACGTTTGTCCACCTGTCCCACCCCTGTAAGGATATTTACCATTATTCCATTCCTACGGCGTCTGTTTTGTTTAAATATCACTTATATCTCTGTGCAATTGCTTTGACACTGATGCCAAAGTATTCTAGGGTCCAAAATTGAATTAGCACCGCAGCCAAGAGGTAAAATGAGGGACATATGTTCCACTCCATCTCCTGGTCCCTACTGAGCCGGGTTCTGAGAGACCGTCTCTGGTTTGTCTCTCCCATCCCCATAAGCAGCACTAAGAACCCATAAGGACCCACCTTCATGCCGAATTTGCTCTAACACCATGAGACTTAAGTTCAGACGTGAGTCAGATCCTGACTCCAGCACTTACCAGCCATGCATCAGGATAATGATATGTATCTCACAAAGCTTTGTAAGGATTAAATGGGAGGAGACATGAGAAATACCTTAGGGCCCCACATGTATTAAAATCTTGATTTTTTTTTTTTGAGAGAGAGAGAGAGAAAGAGCACACACGTGTGCACACACACGAGGGAGGCAGGGGGCAAAGGGAGAGAGAGAAAGAGAAAATCCCAAGCAGAGAATTCAGACTGACAGTGGAGTCTGACGCAAGGCTTGATCCCACAAGCCTGGGATCATGACCCGAGCTGAAGTCAGGAATTGGATGCTCAAAGGACTGAGCCACCCAGGGGCCCCTAAACTCCCTGAGTTTTTAATAGATTCATGTGACTGTCAGGTACACTGCACCTCTGCTTTCGCTGTCACTGTGACAACAACAAGTTTATGGGACTGAGGTACTGCGGCATGGTTTGTCACGCTGGATGGAGACAGCCAACTGCTTCTTTGTCATTCTGTAATCTGTTTGGTCTGTGCTGCTTTCTGGTCTAAGGGTCAGAATAGATTGGACCACGAGGTGGGCTGCACCCTCTATGGCTGGCCAGACGCCTCGGGGGACATCTGCCTGCTTAGCTGAACTGGGGCCAGTCCTGAGGCGGTGTCATGGTTTAGGGGCATGGTTTCCTGGATGGGGCACAGGAGCAGGATTCATGGGACCTGGGCTTTCTGCCAGGTCCCAGCACTAATTTGGCAAAGTGACCTTGGGCAAACCACTTTCCTTCTCTTCTTTCTATTAAAGGAATTTTAATAGATTTTATGACCACACCTCATAAAGATATAGTGAAGATTAATGTAGGATATCTGAAGCAATTTCAGAGGGAAACGCCACAGAGATTATAATTAGTTTTACAATCCATAATTAAGTCTATAAATAGGAGGTATACACATCTGAATTATACATTTAAAAATAAGAGTTTCCATTTAGAAAAAAAAATCTTTTTAAAGAAAATGAAGACCAATAACTTGGTCATATTCAGAGAGATGAGGAACTGGAAAAATACAAAGATTGTGGCCTTAATGTCGCCTTCAATTTGGACTCTCCAGTGGGATAACAAAGCTGATCGTAGAGGATAACATCTCTATCAGATCTCCTGGACTAAAGGTTTAACTCATTAACTCACAAAGGAGAAGTATCCAGGGCACTTACAGATAAAAGGGTTGTGATCTTAACCCAATTCTGGATATGGGGATTTTATGAGGGAATAATTAATTGTAGAGCCTTTGAAAAGCACTGGAGAACCCCTTTCCTTAAATATCTCTCACATCCTTCGGGTCCACGTTCCTCAATCCAGGCAAGAATGGGATGCTACAGGACCAAGGAGGGCTTGCCAACAGCAGCCAGGAGCCCATTCAGTCATTGCCATCTTGAGAAACGTTTATGTTGTAACCCTCTGGGCATCAAGAGATTTTCCTTTTGTTGCCCCTCCCCCATTCCATTCCACCAACTGAATAGCCCCTGCGAACAGTATAGTAGAGCATGGGGTCAAATACACAGTTGAATCTCACCACCTTTTAGGGATTTCAAAATACTCCGAATTCAGGATCCTGACACAAACACACTTACATTATTCAGTTAGTTGAAAGTACATTCAGAGCACAGATACCCTGTTTCAGGCCCATTAGCTGTAGTCCCAGGGTCAGCAAGCTCATTGCTGTGGTCTGGACCTTTGGCTGTTTTCTGTCTCTCCACCCCTTCCCAGTCAGGCGTGACTGTCCTTGGGCCATCACAAATGCTGGGGACCGTGATGCCCTTTTCTGTTTGAGCATCAGGCCACCACTTGGTTTCTGGCTGAAGCTGCTCTTTTCACAGTCCCCGGACTTCCAAGTTGACAGGTCACAATTTAACACACTGGATTCATAAAAACAAATAAAATAGAACCTTTTTTAATTTTCTCTGGCTGACCTACTCCTGCTCACCAGCCTCTACTTCCCGGGGCTGGGCCAAGAAGGTGGGGGAGATGTCTACATAGCAGTCCCCAGTTAGTTTTAGTCTAGATCATGTCTGTTGGGGAAACAATCCATCAAAGTGATTCACTCCTAACAGACCTGCTCCTCCCCACTCTCTCCCGCACCTCCCCCACATGGTGGCTGGCTTCCCAGGAGTGGGAGCTTCCCATCCCCCTGTTGTCAGGATGGGGGAAGGGATCTTGGCCTCACGGGAGGCCTCACCAGAGAGGCCTGGTCCCCCTGCACCGGCTGGTCCTGGCTATCCTCTGGCTGATCTCTGCTGAGATGAGGTGGATGCATTCTTAACTGTAGAGTCGGCCTGTGTTTCTGCTCAGGCCTTGGCTGGTGTCTCTCCCAATGTGTTTGCTCAGTCAGGCCATGCTCCTGGGGAGCCCAGCACCCCGCGGTTGAGCAGGCCTCTCTCCAGCTCTGATGAGTACAATTCACCCGCCAAGGTCATTGGTGAATCCTGAGGGGCCCTGAATCCATCCACCTTGGATTCAGGGTCACTTAGCTCATGCCAAAATGAGACCCACTGAGGCTCCCCAGTTCTGTCTCTCTGCCTTCATACTTCCCTTCTGTCACATTTTTCTTGTGTCAGTTAACATAAGAGAAGATGCTAGTCTACGAGGAAGTTGAATTAGGGATGCACATAGTTTGAGTTCAATGGCATTTGTTTATGTAGGTCACAGACACACCTGAGTCCTGTTAAATTACTGTGTTGATCCAGGATAGAAATGACTTCTAGTATTGCCCTGCTTGTGCTTGAAATGTTCTTCCCCCATGTCTTATGGCTTTCTGCTTCAAACTCTTTCTTCTCTGAGAGCCGCCCCTGACCACAGGCCCATAATGGTATTCTCTGTCCCCTTACCTTGCTTTCCTTTTCTTTTTTCCTAAAGTTTATTGATTTATTTATTTTGAGAGAAACAGCCAGAGAGAGGAGAAAGAGAGAATCCCAAGCAGGCTCCACACTGTCAGCACAGAGTCCGATGTGGAGCTCTAACCAACGAGCCATAAGATCATGACCTGATCTGAAACCAAGAGTCAGACACTTAACCAACTGAGCCACCCAGGTGCCCTGCTTTATTTTTCCTTATTACACTTATCTATCACAAATAATATTAGTTTTTTTCTTGTTGACTTTCATCTCCCCCATTAGAGCTTAAGCTCCAGAGGGCATGGTCTTTGTCTTGTTCACTGGAATATTCCCAGTGTGTAAGATGAAATAATATCCTTAATAATTTTTGATATTATTAAAATAAAAATCCATATCGAAGTGTGCAACAGTATAAAGTAACTTAGAAGGGAACCTGGGTGGCTCAGTCAGTTAAGCGTCCGACTTTGACTCAGGTCATGATCTCATGGTTGTGAGTGCGAGCCCCGCATCTGGCTTTGTGCTGACAGCTCAGAACCTGGAGCCTGCTTCAGATTCTGTGTCTCCCTCTCTCTCTGCCCCTTCCCTGCTCATGCTCTGTCTCTTTCTCTCTCAAAAATAAATGAACATTAAAAAGATTTTTTTTAAGAATAAAGAAACTTGGATATTAACTAGTTTCATTAGCTGTAAAAGAAGAATTTGAGACCAGAGCTGTCTTCCTACTTTATGCCTGGTATGATTTCTATTGTATCGCTCAAGCTATCTTCCTCAAAGGTATGTTAAGTAAAAATGTATTTGTTTGAGATTCCATGTATTTGTGTAATAATCTGCAATAAGATATCTGGATCAAAAATTAGCTTTATTACTAAGTCAACACCTGATCATCTTAAATATTGATATACATAGTGCAATTTATTTTAAAAAGTCACAGGAAAAGAAAAGGAGAGAAAGCAGACTTTCAGTGTCTTTATTTTATTTTTTATTTATAGATATGTAGTTCTATATATCCATATTATGTATGCCTATTTTGAAATGAATCCATAAACACTTTTTTTAAGTTTATTTATTTATTTTGAGAGAGCCAGAGACAATGTGAGAAAGAGAGGGGCAGAGAGAGAGAGGGAGAGAGAGAATCCCAAGCAGACTCCACACTGCCAACACAGAGCCTGACGTGGGGCTCAAACTCACAAAACCATAAGATCATGACCTGAGCCAAAACCAAGAGTTGGACCCTTAACCAGCTGAGCCACCCAGGCGCCCCTATAAACACTTTTCTTTAATGCACATATAAATGGAGTCAATATTTTTGTGGTATTATTGCCTAAAAGAAAGAAATTAGAGTAAATGCTACAATTTTTACTTTTATACTCATTTAAGGAAATGAGTTTTGTTTATAAATTTGTGCACAGTGTATAGTCATGCTGGCTTTTACACACAGACAACAAAGGAATAGGGGGAAAGACACATATTGCAAAGCTATATCAAAGGGCCCTAAGTGACTTCACATTATAGTTTTTCTCTGGCGCGTTCTATTTGGCTGGTTGAATGACTGTCATTTTGCATCCATTCCTCTGAGGCAATGACATGGTGAGGACGGTATTTTGATGGATGGAACTGTCAGAACCTGCTGAGTATTTAGATATTGCACTGGTGTATTACATTTACAAAGGACTGCATTATAGGAAAGTGTGATTGCTCTTCTCTGACTATTCTTCTGAGCGTTAAGGACATGGGCTGGTAGTTAAAGAACAATGACGCATTTTCCTTTTCCTCATCCTACCACCTCTGTTGTGTTGCTTAGCTGCAGTTGAAACAAACCCCAAGGCTTTTGTTCACAGGCTTTAGTGTAAGGATGAACTCTCCTTCAGCTAGCTTCGTGTAATGCAATATGGCAAAGGCAAGGCATTTGAAAATCAGGTTCATCATGGCAGATTCTATAGACGAGAACAATAAACCACATTGCTTACTAGAAACTTAGAGGACAAAGACTTGAAATAAATACGCTACCTTATTTTCTTACTCAGTGTGTTACTTCCAAAACAGCCCCCCTTTTCCACCCCCCCACACCCACCATCCAAAAGTAGAGCATTCCTATGAAAACTTGCATAAACCAAAATGGCATAAGGCAACCAGTATCCCCCACTCTCTGAAAGTTTGGAAGTTCATGTTAGGCCTCTTTGCTTTTATGAAAGTCCTTCATTAGTACCTGTTTTCTCTGAGTGAAAGAAATAAGAGGATTTCTGCTTTTACAAACAGTAATTACCGCCCTAATGTAGGTGTTTCAAAAGAGAGGGATACCTGTAAAGACATTTTCATAGATTAATGGACTTCATCTGCTATTCTCTCCTCAAAGGAGAATTTGAGAAACCAACCCTTTCTCTTAGGAAGGCTGCTTTTTATTATTTGCATGGGACTTAAGGGGTCAATCTCCTTAAGTGACACAACATAGCTTATAGGCTACAATCTCCAGCTTTTCCTCCTACTACATTTCAGAGCCACACAGCATGATCACAGATATTATCTCTACATAATTCCTTCCTCAAAATTGTCCTACCAGAGTAGTGGCATTTTACCTTTGAGACTTGTATTTCTAGAAACATTTAATTTTCTTTTTTAAAATTTTTTTAAATGTTTATTATTTTTGAGAGACAGAGCCTGAGCAGAGGCGGAGCAGAAAGAGAGAGGGAGACACAGAATCCGAAGCCGGCTCCAGGCTCTGAGCTGTCAGCACAGAACCCAACGTGGGGCTGGAACTCATGAACCATGAAGACATGACCTGAGCTGAAGTCAGGTGGTTAACTGAGTCACCCAGGCGCCCCTAGAAACATTTAATGTTCTGACCAAGTTAAAATGACAAAGCAAAATGACAGTAACCACGCTGTTTCCTCTCCAGTATCCTGGCTGTCTGAGAGGCTAAGAATCACTTTGGATCCCCATTCTAGAGATAACGCTGTCGCCAGTTGTGCCATTTTGTCTGGATGGAGTCTAGGTCTCTTCCTAATAGAACCCTAATTTGGGGAGGGGGTGAGTAACTCCAGGATTTACTTCTCATTACAAAAGCACAAGCCAAAGAGACCTGAGCCTCTCTTTCCTTTCGTGTTACCTCCATTTGACCACAGGGTCCATATCTCCTAGGTCCATAGCTTCCTAAGAAGCTGCATCTTGACCAAGTGAGGTGGTGAGAAGGAATATTGGAGTTCATCTCATCCCTCTTTTAGGAGGTGAGGATTCCTGCCCAGGCTGTGCGTGTGCAGATACTGTTATTGTGCTGCCTCTTTCCTGTCGTATGCATGTGTGTGTTCCTTTGTTTCTCTCTTTGCGGCTTCCTGCTTCTAAGCCTGCTACATTAGCCTTGTATCAATTCTGTGAGATTTCGTATGTAGAATTACACACACATGCATACGCGCACAAACACACACGCACGCCATTATATCCTGTCTCACAAATAAATACCTTTTGCTCAGGTTAGAACAAATTTCTGTTGTTTGTGGCAAAGAACCCTACCTGATACGGACGCCATGGTTCTAAATCTTATAGGAAAGGAAAGAACCAAAATCCTAGGGTTGTGTATTTGACCCAGTCCTCAAAAGCTAACCATTCACAATTAAGTTAGTGAATAGTGGAAGCATGGTATGACCTGTGTTATAGAGTAAGAAAGTTCATGTAGCACCTTAGGGTACAATCATGTTTTCGTTAACACTTTCATCTTTATATGAAATGTTTTAGTGTGCTGCCTTTTTTCCTGATGGTTTGAAATGTTATATCTATCTATTTGGGAAATGTAGAGAGGGCGCAAGCAAAGCTTCATAAAAGCACATGCAGTTAGGCTTTCTCTCATCCTAGTTTCCCTGTTGAATTGAGTTTTTGAGTTTTGGGTTTGGGGATCTGGGCTTTGGGTTTTCTTTTTCTTTTCTTGTCTCGTCTCATCTCGTCTCATCTCGTCTCTTCTCTTCTCTTCTCCTTTCCTTTTCTTTTCTCTTCTCTTCTCTTCTCTCCTCTTTTCTTTTCTCTTCTCTTTCCTTTCCTTCCTTTTCTTTTCTTTTCTTTTCTTTTCTTTTCTTTCTTTCTTTCTTTTTTTCGAGAGCCTATCTCTCAACTTTGTATATTTAAGAAGAGTCTATTTATGCCCAAGAACATTCTGTTGTTTCCTTCAGGTGCTCTTCACAGTGGTTTAACTGTAAAACTGAAATTTTAGTGCAAAGATTATATTGATTTGATGGTACAGATAAGTAAGCACTTGCGATATTATAAGATTGTTCACACTGTGTTAGAATCTTTTCTAAAAACATTATAACACTAAAAACTGATATGTACTTGGAAACTTATAGAAACTTATTTAGAAACTTATATAGAAACCTCTGAGAGGTTTTTATTAAAAACTTTGAGAAAATGTCTATTCATACTAAAGTACTATTAAGCACAGCATACAGTATGTTTCTGTATTTGCATGGGTACTTTATGTTGCAAGCAAGCAAACAAAAAATCAATTCATCTGACCTAAACAACAAATAAGAATGTATTGGTGTATATAACTGAGATGTATAGATAAAAATCCATCATTAGATACAGATTGAGTTCTAGGACTATGATGGCATAGGGGCTTTGTCACTGTGTCTTTCTAATTCCCTTGGTTCTTCCTTTCTCTTTGTTGGTTTGTTAAAATTGGCTGCTCTAGGGACACCTGGGTGGCTCAGTTGGTTAAGCATCTGACTTCGGCTCAGGTCATGATCTCATAGTTCGTGGGTTCGAGCCCCACGTCAGGCTCTGTGCTGACAGCTCAGAGCCTGGAGCCTGCTTGGGATTCTGTGTCTCCCTCCCTCTCTGCACCTCCCCTGCTCATGCTCTGTCTCTAAAAAATAAATAAAATGTTAAAAAAAAATTTTTAATTGGCTGTTCTAGACCTAGGCCTCCTGTGTTTATCCAACATCATTTGGATGGCAATGATGTGCCCATGTCCCACAGCTCTAAGCAGAAGTTTGGATATTCACTCCAATTTAATTGCATTACATCCTATATCCACTCCTGAATCAGTCACTGAAGGCAGAGTAATGAGATAAATGCACTGCTTGCCTAATTCTACATCATTAGCTAGTTCCACCTCTGTAGCAATGGTGGGCAGACACAGCTTCTCCAGAGCACAAGAATCCCCCAAAAGAAAATCGGTTGCTGTCAGAAAGGGTGAAGAAGAAAAGGAGACTTCACAGGTAACCAAGAGGTGTCCAGTCATCCTCCATCATCTTGTTGTTGTAAGGGAATATGAGTGTTATCTAGATGTTCCTGTAGAGTGTGTCTTCACCATTTTGCACCAGGGCTTGTAATGTGAACCCATAAAAGTGTGCTTTATATGGGACGGATTGGCAGAGGTTAAGTGTGACAATTACCTAACTGTTTTTAATATATCCAAGCCATTTTAGTTAATTGTAGTCAGTATCAAGACCAACAGATTCAGAGCCATGAATCACTCAGCTGAATCCTTTCTCTTATCCTTTGGCATCCCTGCTAAGCAACTTTTTAGGTGCCTCCTTCATGGAATGTGACTGTTCTACTTTGCATAGTGCAAAATGCAAAACAAATGGACGTAGTGTTTTATCAGCGGATAAAGGTAGCTGACTGATAAAGTTACCTCACGGAAGGGATTGAATTTTAGTATCTATTGTCTCAAATTCTCTCCTCTCTCTGCTTCTCACTTCCTCTCAGGAGTGTTATAACACTTGCAAACTATCTTCTGAACTCTATTGCACTTTATAGAACTTGATGTGTAAGTAAATACCTATTTCTCTATTCATAGACATAAAATATTAAGTAGAATAAGTTATATTCTTAAAATTGGGTACCATCTGGAGAGATTAGCTGGCATTGAATTTGCTTGTTCTAGCCGCTTTCCCTCACAGGCTCGGAATTTTGCCCTTGTGTGTGCCACAGAGCAATTGAGACAACAGGTGCTAATCCACTGATCCATGCTGACTCAGCTCATACAATATGGATGTATTCCTGAGAAACACGATTTATTTAAGCAAATAATAGAAAGACGATTGACCACAGGGCCAAACACTTGCATTCTCTGACAATACGCTCTTCCCCTATAAGTAGTCTACACAGGAGAGCCAAATTATTATTTGAACATTGCCTCATACGCATGGAAGTAGAACAAGGCGATTGGTTTCATACTTTAGATATTTAGTAGCATCAGATTGAAGTCAGATGCTTGCATCTCCTTAATATGGACTTGGGGCCCTGCCACCCTCATTCTAGAACAAGGCTCTGGTGAGCACTGCACACATGTGCCAGTGCGTGACTCTTTTAGCTCTGTTTTGTAGCTGATAAATATCTTTTTTCTGAATGCCTCATTCTTTCTTTACACAACTATCTTCAATTAAACCTTTTTACCGAGGAAACTCCTCTATATGAAATAAATCTATACATCTTGACCTTTCACATATCTAAGCCAATCAAACTAGGCAGGATCTTATTTTTTCTTTTACGTACCATGTACACAGGCTTTACTAAATTTTCTTTTTAATTCATTAAAGGAGATGTAACTATTGAGTGCCCACGGCTAGCTCAGTGCTAGGCATTTGACCTATATGATCATATTTAAACATAAATGAAGCAAATAGCATGATTCTCGTTTTAGAGCAAGGGACACTTAAGCTCAAAGAAGTCAGTGCAACTTGCCCAAAGTCAAACATCGAATTAGTTGATAGAGATAGAATTCAACCAGCCTATTGTGACTATGTGTTATGATTCTAACATCAATGCCCTTTCAACATGTATTAACCAGGAGGACATATTAAGATGGGCTTTTTATTCTCCCATCATTTCTAAAACTATTAATGTGTCAGAGTCTTGCAAGCTGGAGAAAATTAAAATTCTTGGTTTCTTGTATCATTTTTATGGAAAAGTGTTAATTAATTTATTATAGTATGTATTTATTTTCTGCCTATAGTTGGCAAGTTTCTGTGTTGCATGGTTTAGAACAAAAAAAAAGACATGTTAGGATCTTAAAATAAGACAATGAAAAAAGGGTTCAAATAGCATGAGGCTTGACTGCATATTCAATAATGGTTATGGTGTAATAGTGCAGGACTGTGATCCTTGAGATAAGTGAAAAAAACGAGGTAAGCACTAAATATTTCCCCAAAACTTATTTCCTAGAGGCAGTTCCCAGGCTACCGAGCAGAGCAGTAGAACCAGGCAGAGGCCAGCATTCTCAGTGAGTTAAGAGACAGAGATCACAAATCAGAAAGCCCAAGGCAAACAGAATTTTCAGGGCTTAATATGAGAAAGGAGGGAGTAACAGAGAGAAAGAGAGACAGGTAGAGACAGAGAGAAAGAAAGAGATCCAGAGGTCTGTGGAGAGAGGTCCTATAAAGGTTTCGGTTCATCTATGAGCCTCAGCAAAGAACCAACACAAAGCAACAGTGTTACAAGCAATAGTATTACCAGGCTGGTAGTAGTTATTTTCCTATCAGCTAGAATGCAAAGATTTAAAAGTACTGAGGTATTTGTAAGTGTCCTCAGAAGAGAATTACATTAACAATGGGGCTAAATTAGCCCTAGACTAAAGACAACTCTGGATCTGCCTCAACAAAGCCTAAAAGCATGCCTTCAAAGGACTGGGCCGATCACAAATAACTACCTGCAAGAGTAAAGCCCAACACTCTTTAAAGGAACACAGCAAAATCTAGCATGCAACAATGGCAAGTTCACAATTTACAGAATTCAATTAAAAATTTCCTGACAGGGGTGCCTGGATGGCTCAGTTGGCTAAGCATCTGACTCTTGATTTTGGCTCGAGTCATGATCTCCTGGTTCGTAAGTTCTAACCCTCATCAGGCTCCCCTCTGACAATTTACAGCCTGCTTAGGATTCTCTCTCTGCCTCTCTCTCTCTCTGCCCCTCCCCCCTCAAAATAAATAAATAAGCTTTAAAAAAATTCCTGAAATACAAAGTAGAGAAACATGATCCATAAGAGGTAAAGCAATCAATACAAATAGACCCAGAAGTGACCAAGGTGATGGAATTAACAAACAAGGTCATTAAAATAGCTATTAAAAATATGCTGCACGTGCTTTAGAAAACAGGGAAACATGAACAATATGAGAAAATAAATTTTTTAAAAACTTTTATGAAACGACCAAAACTGACCCTCTACAGATGAAAAATATAATATTTGAAATGTGGAGTGTAGCAGCATATTAGACACAGCTGAAGAAATGGTCAATGAACATAAAAATTTAGTAGTCAAAACTATCCACAGTGAAGCAAATAGAGAAAAAGATGCTGAAAACAAAATGGCCTATGGTACAATATCAAATAATCTAATATATGTTTAATTGGGCTGTCCAATAAAGAGAAAAGAAAGTTGAGGATAGGGATGTGTTCAGAAAGACATTTGAATTAATAATAGATGAAAATTTAACAACTTGATGAAGACTATAAACCTACTGACCCAAGAAATGCAAATAACTAAAACAAAACAAGTAGAATAAAAATACAGGAAACCAAACCAACTCATATTATAATCAAATTGCTGAAAATCAGTGATAAAGAGAAAACAATTTTAGACCAACCATAGGTAAAACATGATACTTATGAAGACACCTAAAGTTGACTACAGGTTTCTTGTCAGAAACTATGCAAGCCAGAAGATAACATAGCACATCTTTATAAAATGGTAAAATATATACATACATATATATACATATATATACATACATATATATACATATATATACACACATATATATACATATATATACATAATGAAAGTAAGACTTTTAAGATATACAGAAGCTTAGAAAATTTGTCACATTGAACTTTTACCACCAGCAACGTTAAGGAATGTGTGGCAGAAAGAAGGAAAATAACACTATGGGTCTATAGAAAGTCACGAGACCGATCAGAAATATTAATAATTAATAATCATTTAATAACAATTAATAATAATTGGTAATTATAAAAATTATTTGGATAAATATGAAAGACATTTTATCTTTCTTCCTTTTAGAATTTCTTTATAAGATAAATAACTGTTTAAATCAAAAATAATAACCATGTTTTGTAGGATCTATGAGTGAAATGAAGAAGTAATTGACCACAGCAGTACAAAGGTTGAGAAGAGCAAACGGAGGTAGACTGTGAAGTAATATAATCAAGCAGTACAATATTGTTTCAAGGTAGACTGTGATGATTAAAAATGTATTTCTTAAATCTTAGAAAAATCACTAAAAACAAAACAAAGAGGCATTGCTAATAGACCAACTATGGTTAAAAAAGACCATAAAAATATTCAAAGAAATCATAAGACGGCAGGAACAGAAGAAAAAAAACAATAAAAAAAGAAAAAGAAAAAAATAGCAAGGTGGTAAATTTAAAACCAACCATATCATTAATTACACTAACAGAAATGGTTTAATAGCTGGAGCGTCATTAATGAATATAACACAAAGCTGATTTCAGAACAAGGAATATTATTA
Organism: Panthera onca; assembly: GCF_046562875.1. Classification (NCBI taxonomy): domain Eukaryota; kingdom Metazoa; phylum Chordata; class Mammalia; order Carnivora; family Felidae; genus Panthera; species Panthera onca. Next base: position 13,371,053 of record NC_138356.1, on the reverse strand, counting down.
GGTAAAAAAAATCATGTATTTACTAATAACAAAGATATAAATTCATCAAGAGCACATAACAATCCTAAATATGTATGACACCAATAATAGTGCTTCAAAATACATGAAATAAAAACTCAGAAATTTAGAAAGTAGACGAATCCATTGTTATACTTGGAAGTTTCAATACCACTCTCTCTGTAATTAATAGAGCAAGTCAAAAGGAAATCGGCAAGGATAAAAAAAAAGACCTGAACAATATGATCAACAAACTCAACTCAGGCTAATTGACATTATAGAACACTCCATCCACAAACGTTCTCTTCAAGTTCATATGGAATATTCACTCAGAGACTCTGTTCTGGACACTCAAAATGGTCTCTATAAGTTTCAGATGATAGAAATCATACAAACTAGGTTTTCCGAACAAAACAAATATACTAGGAATTAGTAAGAGAAGGATATCAGAAAAATCCCAAGTATTTGAAAATTTAAACAATGTCCTTTTACATTTGTCCCACTTACAGGGTCAAAGAAGAAATCAGAAGGCAAATTAGGAAACATTTTTAAATGAATGAAAATGAAAACACAGCATATCAACATTTGTGAAAAGTGGTTAAGGCAGTGCTTAAAGGAAATTGGCAGCGTTAAAGAAAGAAATGAAGGAATCTCTTTCTCTGGATCTCTTTGAGCAAATATCACAGCCACCAGCCCTCTCTCGGGGGCTGGGATAATTCCAGCCTTGAGATGAATTTACAACACGGATGAAGTTAGTTGGGTTTTCATCATAGTCCATTTGGTGTCTGGTGATTCTGTTCATAATACGTCAGAAGGCTGTAAGCCTCAAGTGCGGACTAATGTGAAAAGGCCTCATGACATCTTAAGAAAAGTGCTCAAATGGGAGCATTATGTGCCTAATGCATTTCCTATGTCTCACAGGTCCCCAGTGCAGACTGGGTGACAGTAATGGTAGCTTTTATCCCATCTCTCTTCCACGGTTCGCCACACGTTGCCTTGACAGGTGGTAATGCCGAGCACATTTTGTTTTCCCTTTAGGGCCTTGTTATTTTGGTTTTGTTTTTAAATTAGAAAGGAGACAATTTGACATTTTTTCCTTTTGCCTTCTATAACGGCTTTATTTGCTTTAAAGTACCCACAAACAAAAAATACTTTTTTCCTGTTGCTCTGTGGAAAATATACTCTAAAGAAGATTCCCAAGCAATAGAGGAATTTCTCAGAAATCCACATGGGGACACAGGGAGCTAACATTTATTAATTGCCTGTGTTCCAGCTTCAGTACCTTCACACAGGAAATTTACTGACCAGGCCCTGTGGCTCTTAATCTTCTGTTTACCAGCCTTCTGGACTGGGTTCTTAAAATCTGCTCTAAGGGGCGCCTGGGTGGCGCAGTCGGTTAAGCGTCCGACTTCAGCCAGGTCACGATCTCGCGGTCCGTGAGTTCGAGCCCCGCGTCAGGCTCCGGGCTGATGGCTCGGAGCCTGGAGCCTGTTTCCGATTCTGTGTCTCCCTCTCTCTCTGCCCCTCCCCCGTTCATGCTCTGTCTCTCTCTGTCCCAAAAAATAAATAAAAAACGTTGAAAAAAAAAAAAATTTAAAAAAAAAAAAAAAAAAATCTGCTCTAGAGATTTTCCCACCTGTGACCCTAAGCCTATGCAGCTTGCCTGACATTACTGAACAAGGTTTTTGATTCACCAAACTCACAGAATTTGTCAGTTTTCTCCTGTCCAGTCACCTTCTTGACCACGGTCCCTCCTAAGCTAACCTAGTCTATCCAAACTGCAAATTTGAAAAATAAAATAGCCCTAATTTTGTGCTTTTGAGTTGAGATAATAGCCTTAGCAACACCAACAGTGATTAGGTGAATATAAATCTATTCTTCAGTTAGAAAAAATAGGAAAGAGAGGCACATGGGTGGCTCAGTCAATTAAGTGTCCGACTCTTGATTTCGGCTCAGGTCATGATCTCAGAGTTCATGAGATCGAGCCCCACATCGGGCTCTGCATCAACAGCACAAAGCCCACTTGGGATTCTCTCTCTCCTCTCTCTCTGCCCCTCTTCCACTCACACATGTGCAATATGCACATGCTCTCTCTCTCTCTGAAAAAATATATAAACTTAAAAAAAAAAAAGAAAAAATAGGAAAGAACTGTATTTCTTAGTATCATAGGTCCTGTGGGAGCAAGACTTGGAGAAAGGATTTGCTACAAGAAGTTGATTGGAAAATGCTCTCAACCAACACCCCTGAGAGAGGGAAGGGAGAAGAATTGATCACTGGGAAAATACATTAGTTTTTTATCACTGCCATAACAAATTACCACAAACTTTGTGGCTTCACACAACACGAATTTATTATCTTACAGTTCCACAAAAGTCTGACATGTGTCTCGTTGGGCTAAAATAAAAATGTCTTCCAGGATGAGTTCTCTGGAACCTCTAGAGGAGAATCCATTTTCTTGCCTTTTCTAACATCTGGACACCACCCTCATTCCTTGTTTCCTGTCTCCTTCCTCCATCTTCAAATCCAGCAATAACAGGTAGAATCTTTCTCACATTGCGTCACTCTGGTCTCCTCTCCTGTTTCCTTCTGCCACTTCTAAGGACCTTGTGATTACTTTAGTTTCGCTCAAATAATTCAAGATAATCTCCTTATCTTGAAGTCAGTTGATTAGCAACCTCAGTTGGGTGTGCAACCTGAATTCCTTTTTTCTATTGAACCTAACATATTCACAGGTTCAGGGAACTAGGATGTGGATATCTTTGGGGAAGGAGAGGAAGCATTATTCAGCCTACCATGGAGAAGTTGAAGTAAATTCAGTTATCCTACAGAGAAGATGACCCTTCAGAGTCGTGTTGAACTGGAACAATGGTGATAGATCTCCTGGGAAGGGGACATGATCTTGGGTGAGGCAGCTCTTTTTGTAGGACAAGCCTGGGGGGAGTTAAGAGCAGCTGAGAGTTGTCAGTTCTTGTGCCACTGCCAGCAGGGAAAGGAGTATTCCTGACTTGAATGTGTCAGCCTGAAAATAAAGAGCCACAGTGAGAGGCAAATGAACATTTATTTGAGATTAAAGAATTGCAAGTTGGGGGCTCCTGGGTGGATCCGTTGGTTGATTTCAGCTCAGGTCATGATTCCAGGGTCATGGGATCAAGCCCCACATTGAGCTGTGTGCTGAGAGGGGAGCCTGCTTAGGACTCTCTGTCTCTCTCTCTGCCCCTCTCCCCCACTCATTCTCTCTCTCTCTCTCTCTCTCTCTCTCTCTCTCTCTCAAATAAATGTTAAAAAAGAAGAATTGCAAGTTGGAGAGCACAGATTCAGATAGATACCCAAATGGTGTTCCCACTTACAGGGTGAAAGCAAAGAGTTTTTATGAGGAAGAGGTAGGGGCAATTACATGAGTTAAAGAAAAAAAAAAAAAAAAGGTTTTCTGTGAATGCTAACAAGTTTTCTATGGGTGTCAACAAGTTATGCTCCTCTGGGTTATACATTAATAACTGCAGATTTTAACTTCAGAAAGTCCATAACTATCATCTTGTGATCAGAGTGTCTGTTCTGCTGACTTCTCAAACAATTGCTTAAAATAATTGCATTTGGCCCAGTTCAAACAAAGGTGAGTAAGGCAGTTTCTATACAATGGCCGCTCCAACTCCCTTTTAAAGCGTCTCAAGTCATGTCAATTTTGCACACAGGGTAATAGGAAGGATTTGGGATCCATACAACAGCTTCCATGAAACAAGTTAAACATGTTTTTCCATCTATCATTGTGTGGCTGTAATTTAATAAAACTTATGAGACATGTTAATGATTTACTAGAGAGACTAGGTTAAGTCCTTGGTTTGCCACACCCTAGCTAAATTTCCAAAACAACTTTGGCCAGCTTCCCTCCAGAGTTTATATACAGTTGAGGTATATTAGTGAACTTAGAATATCATCACTCAGTGAATTTTCTTAATACCAAGATATACATTATTTGATTATTTTAAAGAAATTGCAAAATTGTTCTTCAGAGTTTTCATTATTTTATGATTGTAGCTATATATAATTTGTGAAATCGAGAGTATGTCATAAGTAATAGAATCCATTTTTAATTAGGTGTGAAGAAGAGGTATAAAGAAATCTCCATCTCTCTGAGCCTCAGTTTTCTCATCTCTAAAATAAGTATATTTTTGCTTTTATTGTTTTATTAAAAAAAATTTTTAATCTTTATTTTTGAGAGACAGAGCGCAAGCAGGGGAGGAGCAGAGACAGAGAGGGAGACACAGAATCTGAAGCAGGCCCCAGGCTCTGAGCTGTCAGCACAGAGTCTGACACTGGGCTCGAACCCGCAAACTGTGAAATCATGACCTGAGCCATAGTCGGACGCTCAACTGACTGAGCCACCCAGGCGCCCCTATTTTTTTCTTTTAATATAGAATATATAACATACACATTACCTATCTAGTACTTGGGGAAATAATAGCTGCTTAATAAATTGCAGCTAGTATGATAGGACATACTGTGGTATAATCGCAGTTGTTTACTTGGCTGTTCTACTAAACAGTCATAACTTACAAGATGAGATCTTGTATCACTTATCATTTTATACTTCATCCCCAGCACAGTCCCTGGCATGTAGCAGCCGCTTAACACTTGTTGGTTGGTTGGGCAACTGATTAAGATTGGGTGGCTAACTGAATAAGTGAATTGTCATTTCCATTCCTAATTCCTTACCTTGCCCTTCTCTTAGAAGTCTTCTGAAACATCTTCTATAATATCTTTCTAAACTTACCTGCCCAATACGGGCTCTGCATTCCACCTAGACTCCACTCCTACAATCTAAAAATAGTCTAATCTAACTCCACACCTGTTTCCTATGTCCTCCCTCCTTCCATTCCCAATTAAACCTAACCCAGGTATTAAGGTCCAGATGGAGTCCCACCTTCCCCCGAAGACTTCGCACTTCACTGTTCTTCCCAGAACTTTGTCAAGTTTGAATTTCCCTACACATCTGCAACACTCATTTTGCACTTTCATACAATAACTTGTGTTGTTGTTTGTGTTTTATCTCGTTAATCGTAATGAGATCAGATGTCTCTAAGCCCTTTTAAAGGAGGAAGTGCCGTTCACATCCTCTTTCATCTGTTCTAAGATGCATTTTTGCACATTTTAACATCTCTGAAATCAGAATGCATTTTACAATCAATGGCAATTTCGAATCATCGTAGGTTTGAATTGCACTGTGTTCTCGTAGAGAGTATTTGAATTTGCTTCTGTCAGAAACCACCTATCCAAAACCACTTTAGATTAAATTTGTGTTGCATATTTAGACCACAAAGATGAGTGAGTACTGCCTTTACATCTTTCAGGTGAGATTTTTTTCCCTCCCTCACACAATGGCGAGATTGAAACATGCAACTTCCCTTGTGCCTTTCTGCTTGTCAGGTTTCTTTCTGGTTTATTCTTGTACCAAGTGTATGGCCCTTGTCCCAACCTCATGGAGGGTCTGCTATTACTTGACCCCCACCCTGGCACTCCTTCCATAATGGAAAATAAAGTTATGATTCTTATTACAAACTGTGGCATCTTAAAGTGAGTTAAATATCATAACACCTTGTATTCCCCAAGTACACTGCGTAGTATAATTAGATTAATATATACATGCTGAATTGAATTAAAGTCACTCTGAATGCTCTTTTCCTTCTTATTCCACAGCCTCCCTCTTTGTCAAAGCCATTTTCTTTTACTTATTTAATGACCCAGATACTAGGTAAAGGGCTGGAGCTAGTGGAGAGTAACACAGATGACTTTTGCAGGCTTTGAAATCAGTATCTGGGTTTGTATCTTGGCCTTTATTGCCTTGTAGCTCTAGTACCTTGGACACAGAACTTACCCTCTTTAAAAATTTTTTTTAATGTTTATTTATTTTTGAGACAGAGAGAGACAGAGCATGAACGAGGGAGGGTCAGAGAGAGAGGGAGACACAGAATCGGAAGCAGGCTCCAGGCTCTGAGCTGTCAGCACAGAACCCGACGCAGGGCTCGAACTCACGGACTGTGAGATCATGACCTGAGCCGAAGTCGGCCGCTTAACCGACTGAGCCACCCAGGTGCCCCAGAACTTACCCTCTTTAAACCTTAATTTGTTCATTTGTAGAATGTGAGGAACAGTAGTGCTGCAGAGATGATGTGAGGATTAATTTAGAAAATCATGTAAATTGTTCAGCCTAGCTCCACAGTTAATGCAATTTTGGTTGACTCAGTGTTGGTATGTTTTCAGCCAACTAATACATAAAAGTCCTTCATATACACCAAGGAAAATAATAATATTTCTTGAGATCTTACTGTGTCTCAGTCGATCTTCTGTGCCTCCGTTTCCGCATCTGAGAGTGGGGAGAGTAGTAATATTGACCATCTAAGGCTGTTGTGAGAATTGAGACAGCACAATGAAAAATGCTTATTAGCACACTGCAAGGCACATGGTTGTTGTTGGCTCCCCGATGCATCATCTTATTCCATCCCCCACAACCCTTTAAAATTGGTGACGAGCATCGGGATAAATTGCTCGAGCAACAACGGTGGTTGTTGTGTGAGCCAGGACTCAAGCCCAGGTCTGTCTGAGATCAGATTCTGAGAACTCCCATCGTTCCACTTGCCAGTGGAAGGTATGAAACGTGTCTTGCCATTTTAAGCGTTTTCTGCTCCACCCACATTCTAAGTGTGTGTACTCTCTACCAAACACGAACATAAAAGGAGGCGCTGAAAGTGACGTGGAGTCATTTTCCGAGCTGGGAAATGGGTGAGATTAGAAATATGGTTGTAGTTTAAGATGAGAACATATGGATATGATTTCAATGTGAATTTAGCAAGTCAAAGAAAATGAGCAAGCAATAAAGAGAAGATTTTAAGTAGAAACTTCTGTTTTTCCTGAGCTTTTATAACTAACAACTTACAAGAAATCGCCTCACTTTGTCACCTCCACAGCCATATCAATAGTGTGCAATTGTTGCATTTCCCCACTTAAAGTGCCTTTTTGTATTTTCAGGGTCATGATAAAAGCTATCAGAGTTTTTCAGTAAATGGGTGATTTTCTTACATCATTAAATGGTCCCTATATCTGCCTTCTAACCAGACCAGAGAAGAATAATTGCCTAGAAATTTCTTGTCCATCATGCATCCTTAAGAATAATAATGGAACATATTAGTAATTACCCTGTTAGAATTTATAAGACAGTAGGAAGCATTACTAGGTAATTATCGAGTTTTCCAATCTCCTGAACTTCAGCATCAGTACAAAACCTTTAAAAATGCCCATATTTTATAATAATTAATCTTGAACAATGCTATACCTTTCTACAGATAAGTTGACATTCTTATTTGAAGAAGTAATGGCTTTAAATTGGCATATTATTATATTTCCCATATAATTATTTAGGAACCTATAAATATAAGAATGTTAGCACAGATAATTTGGGACTCTTATTTATTAAAATTATCATTAAACATCAAACAAAGTTATTTCAGTGTATGAAAGCACTACCAGCACTTTCTGAAATGGCAGGTTTAGGATTTAATTCACTCACTCAGCCACTAATTCACTTAACACATTTTAATTGAGCAGGTAGGATGCACTAGGCAGTGGGACATGGCAATGAAAAAGACAGACTAGGTCCATACTCAAATCATGTCCATATTCTGATGATGGGACACAGCCCTTAAGCAAAACAATCAATAAGAGGGGGGCTAGTGGCTAAGTCGGTTAAGCATCCAACTCTTGATCTCAGCTCAGGTGTTGATCTCAGAGTTATGAGTTTAAGCCCCACATTGGGCTCTGCACTGGACATGAAACCTATGAAAGAAAGAAAGAAAGAAAGAAAGAAAGAAAGAAAGAAGAAAGAAAGGAAGAAAGGAAGAAAGAAAAAGACCAGATAACAATAAATGTTCTGAAGAGGTTTAAAAAAAAGAGGGGGCTAGGTAGCAGTTATCATTCATTACATTCTCACTGATCAGTTGTTACTAACTATCGAGAGGAACTGAAATAAGTAAACCATAAATTTTGCCCCCTAGAAACTTACAGTCAAGCAGTCTACTGTGCATACAAGACTAATGTATGGGGGTGGATGTCACAAGAAGTGTGGATAAAGTTTAGAGAAGAAAAGTGTCAGAGAAAGTGCTTCCAAAAGTGAGGACAAGGAGAGAAGGCTGTATTGGAATAGAAGAATATTTTATGTGAATTTTGAAGAAGTGGTAGGATTCCATAGGTAGACGACGATAAGAGAATGAGAAGATACATTCGTTAAAATCAACGTGTGTGAGCCAGGCAACAGAGTAGGAGCATTGAGGAGAAGGGCAAGAAGTCTTGTTGGATGGAATATAGGGAGTGACTGCAGGTAAGTAGGAAGTAGAGGGACCACAGGAGACATTCTGAAATTTCGTTCGCATGTTCCACTTGACTGGATTGCCAGTATAAATCCATCTCACAAATTCAAGTATTTCAAGGTTCAAATCAAATGACAACCTCAGTATATTCAACAACATTTGTTAAGTGTCTAATTTGAATAGGCCTCTTTCTTAATGCTCGAATGCCTCTTATTTTCTTCTCAATTCCTCTAATGATATACCCGTGAAATTGCTATTATACCTGTGACCTTATAGTAAACCAGAAGTCAGAAAACTTTTTCTTTTTTTTTTATGTTTATTTATTTTTGAGACAGAGAGAGACAGAGCACGAATGGGGGAGGGTCAGAGAGAGAGGGAGACACAGAATCGGAAGCAGGCTCCAGGCTCTGAGCTGTCAGCACAGAGCCCGACGCGGGGCTCGAACTCACAGACCGTGAGATCATGACCTGAGCCGAAGTCGGACGCTCAACCGACTGAGCCACCCAGGCGCCCCTAGAAAACTTTTTCTAAAGATGAGATATCTCTGTAAATATTTTAGACCTTGCAGGTCATGTAGTTTGTGTCACAACTGTTCAACTCTGTCATCCTAGCATAAAAGCAGCCAAAAACAACATGTAAATCAATAGGTGTAGTTGTGTTCCAATACAACTTTATTCATAAAAACTGGCCCGTCAGTTGGCCTGTCAACCTCTAAATGGACTGTAAACCAGCGAAGGTAGAATTCATGTCTGCTCACTTATGGTGCAGTGGATTTTATACAATGGGTACATGATGAATATTTGTAAACTGATTAAGTCACATAATATTGTGACATCATCTTTTAAGAAGTTTTTAGCGGTATCTTCTGAACTCTAACCACTGACCCTTAATAACCGACTACCAAATCCATGGTTAGATTAGTATGCTGTTGAACCAGTTTGTTTATTAAAATCACCTACATAACTAGACTAAATATTTTACAGCCCAGTCATGTCTGACATGTTAACAAGAATTATTAGTGTAACTGCAAAGCAAATCAACTATTCATTCAAAAAGTATCTTATAATTAGTTGACCCAAATGTTACCTGCTTTGGTTTGTTGTTTTGGTTCATTCAGACATGAGAAATTTAGAAAGTAATTTAGAAATTTAGAAAGTAAATTTAGAAAGTAATATCATCACAATTTATGAATACTTGCTTAAACTATACTTAATAAAGGTGTCAAAATTCTGACTGATAATACTGGCAAGGGGTGGTATACTGGGGCTAGAACCAGAGAAACAAAAGTGTGGCTTGAGGAAGTAGGGAGAAAAAGACCCGTTGGGAGGTCCCAACATGGGGACCATAGGTTCAGAAGCTACACTGACCACTCAGGACTGGGTAGGGACAAATATCCTTCTCCAGTGTCCAGCCAGTCAGTTGAAAATAGATTATCTACCAGGACTGGAGGGACCTTTTGAAACAGCCAGAAGAGTGGACCTGAGGGGCCAGAATGAAGGGATCTTGGATATGAGGCCATTTCTGACAAGCATTTTTCAGTCGGCAGTGAATATAAGAGAGTGAATTTGGCAGTGACAAAGGATTAGAGGATAGAGAGAGAAGATCAACTCCTCGTAGGAAATCCTTGCCACAAACAGAAACTGATTATAGAGTTAACAAGAGGTCTAGGTAGCTGTTGAGGGAGTTGGCTGTTGCCCATTTTTTCTTTCCTCTTTTTAGGGAAAAAAAAAAAAGGAATCTTTTAAGATCCTAAAAAATTTCTCCTACCCAAAACCAGCAGAGGGGTAAAAGTGACTTTCCATTGTGAAGACATTCTCATAGCGTAAACTGTTATGGTAGGAGTTTTCATTTCCTCAATATTGAAAATCAATGAGGTTAAACATAATGATGGTTTGGATTAAAAAATAATGATTTTTTTTAAGTTCTTATTTAAATTCCAACCAGTTAACATACAGTGTACACATTAGTTTCAAGTGCACAATGTAGTGATTCAACACTTCCCCACCATATATATAAAATGATTACATTACACATGTCTTAATGCTTCTCTGCCTAAAACTTAATAATATTTTCATATTATAAGCTTACCGGAAAGTAATTACCAGTTTTATGAAATAACCTTTAGTGAGAAAAAATGCTTATTAATTCTAAATAACTTTTCTTTGTTTAAACTATGTTTTTTAAGTACATAAAATATGATAGTAACTATACTTATCAAAATTTGAGGTCCAGTAAAACAACTAGAAATGACTGTCTCAAACAAACTGTGAAGGCTTGGAAAAGTTAGAGAAGTTTTATAACTTCTTTGTGTTTTCATTATAATCATGCAGATGTGTCTAGAGGAGTTAAAAAAAAAATAGGATGCCTGTAAGAAGACTCAGTATACATTAGATTTATACAATACATTTTCAGGTATTCTGTTGAAAGTTCTTTGAATTAAAAGAAGAAATATGTGCTCTTAAATTGTAATTCTGATGGTTACTATTAAGATAAAAACTTAATGCAGGTAAAAGTCTCAGTCTACAAACTCATGTATTCTACAAAAGCATTTTTTTCTGACGTCTCTCTGGCAACATAATTTGCATTTTAGAGAACTCGTTCTGTTGGGTAATTGAAGCTTAATCTTAACTTAAGGTCCTGCCCCACCAATTTCGCCAGAATGGTGACTATGTTACGTGGATTTCTGTGATGCCAAGACCGCAGGTTGGAAGTGGAAGTCATAGAATGGGATTTGTTGGTGTCATTTGTCATCCATGGACTGGCAGCCACCAACACACCCTTCTCCCTTCTGGATATTTGCTATTTGCTCATGCTGAGACTTTAAGATCCTGATGATAACTCTGTCCCATCATTGGCTCACTATGCTAAGTTTGTGTCATTCTAGAGCAAATTAGATATCCCCTGCTCCCATATGGATTCCAGGCCAATCTCTCTAAACATTTCACGCAACTTTTTTTCTCTTCTTACAACTTCTTGACCATTTTATCTTTAGGAAGCCCATTGTAATTATTGGATGCAGAATACTTCAGGTTATAATTTTCCCTCTGTCCTCTTTATAACTTAGAGGAAAAAAATAGGCTTAACTTCAGCATATTCTTCCTCATTATTTTTATCTTTTTTGGCCTGTGTCCTACATTAAAGTTCATATTCAGCTATGTGTCTTATAATCTTATAAAAATATCTCAAACTTCCCTCCTGTCTCCACCATCTCCTAAACCCCTAGCAACCACTAATCTCTTCTCCATCTCAATAATTCTGTCATTTCACAAATGATATATCATTTTTGACAAGCGTGCCAAGATAATTAACGGAGAAAGAATAGCCTTTTCAACAAAAGAGGCTGGAAAACTAGGTATCTGCATAAGTAAATGATAAAGTTGGACCCTTTTCTTGCACCAAGCTCACCTTGATTGGTTAACTATGAGATCAAAAGCACAATAAACAAAGAGAAAAACAGATAAGTTGGATTTCATCAAAATGAAAAAACTTTGTGCTCCAAATCATACCATAAAGTGAAAATACAATCCACAAAATAGGAAAAATACATTTGCAGATCATGTATCTGATATGAGTCTAGTATCCATAATATATAAACTCAATAACAAAAAGACAACCCAATTGAAATGGCAAAGATTATGATGGATATTTCTCCCAGTAAGATTTACAAATGGCCAGCAAGCACATGAAACAGTGCCATTCATTAAATCCATATTAAAGTTACAGTGAGATGCCATTTCACATCCACAAGGGTGGCTATAATGAAAAGATAACAATTATTAGTGAGGGTATAAAGAAATTGGAACCCTAACATTTTGTTGGGGGTATTACAAAACAGTGCAGCCACTTTGGAAAACAGTTTGGCAGTCCCTCGAAAAGTGAAATGTATAGTCACCATATGAACAAGAAATTTCAGTCTTTGTGCCCAAGGGAAATAAAAGCATGCATCCACACAAAAATTGGCATGCAGACATTCATGGCACTTATTCATAGTAGCCAAAAAGTGGAGACAACCCAAAAGTCCATCAATTGATGCATGGATAAAACAAAATGGAGTATATTCATATGACGTAGTGTTATTTGACAATAAAAACAGATGAAGTGTTGATGCATGTTACAATATGGATGAACCCTTGAAAGCATTATGATAGGTGAAAAAACCATTCACAAAAGACCACCTATTATATGATTCAGTTTATATGACATGTCCAGGATCGGCAAATCCATGAAGATAGAAAGCAAATTCATTCAGGACCTTGGAGGAGAGAATAAGCGTGACTGCCAATGGGTGTGGGGTTTCTTTTTGGAGTGATAAAAATATTATGAACTCAGATTTTGGTGATATTTGCACAACTCTGCAAATATCCTATAACCGTTGAATAGCACACTTTAAATAGGTAAATTTTATGGTTATTAATAAAAATATTAATAAAAGGAATGTTATATAAATGGAATCTACATTATACAACTATTCAGGTTGTATGACTTTGTCATACATACGGCCTTGTCACTTGTCACTTGGTCATTTGAATGATTCTGATAGGTGCATAGCGATATCTCCTTGTGGTTTTAATTTACATTTCCTGAATTATTAATAACATTGGACATCTTTTCATGCACATCTGCCATTTTTATACCCTGTTTTGGGAAACATATCTTGAGTTGTTCTGCTCCTTTTATAATTGGATTGTTGGTTTTGTTTTTACTTTCAAATTTTTAGAGTTCTGTATATATGCTAGATATTCATCCTTTGTGAGATGTACGGTTTGCAAATGTTTTCACCCCGCATGTAGCTTGTCTTTTCACCTTCTTCAAAGCTTTTTTCCTTTTAATGAATTCCACCTTACCAATTTTTTTATTTTACGGGTGATGCTTCTCGTGTCAAGCCTAAGAACTCTTTACCTAGCCTTAGCTCCTAAAAAATTTTCTCTTAAGCTTTTGTCTAAAAGTTTCCTAGCTTTAAACAATGTATTTATATATCAACATCCATGATTTATATAAGTTAATCTTCCCGTCGATCTGAAATATAATTTGAAGTTTATTGTTTTTGTCGGGGGTTTTGGGCTGTTTTTGTTTTTGTTTTGCCTATGGATGTCCATTTGCTCCGGAACAATTTGTTGAAAGATTGCCCTGCCTCCATGTAATTGCTTTTGCACCTTAGTCAAAAATCAGTTGTATGTGTCTACTTCTGGATTCTTTACTTTGTTCTGTTGATCTGTGTGCCTGTGTCATCTATTGGTTCCACTGATCGATGGGTCTGTCCCTCTGCCAACACCACACTTATGGTTATTATAGCTATGTAACTGTTGAAATTGGACGATTCCTCCTACCATATTCTTTCTCAGATTGTTTTAGTTGTTTTAGGACCCATATGGTTCCATATACATTTTAGAATAATTTTGTCTATATCTAAAAAAGAATTCCTGCTCAGATTTGGTAGGCATTGCAATGCATATCTATGTCAATGTGAGGAGAATTGACATCTTTACCATGGTGAGTCTTTCAACGCATGAACACATGCGTCCTGTACAAGAGTTGTTAGAGTTAACCTGAGTCTTTTGTTTTGGGGAGCGGTTATAAATGAAATCTATATTAAATTTCATTATCTATGTGCTCATCGCCAGTATATAGAAATACAATTGATCTTTGTATGTTTATTTTGTATCCTTGATCTTACTGAAGTTGCCTATAATTTCTAGGAGTTTTTATGTAGAGGTCTTGAGAATTTTTTTACATAGACTTTCAAATGATCTGCAAATATGGGCAGTTTTATGTCTTCATCTCTGATCTTTCCTTCTCTTGTGCTGGCTGGATCTTCCAACACCGTGTTAAATAAGAGTGGTTAAGAGTAGCCATCATGTGTTAATCGTCGATCTTACTCTCTGTCATTTGACAAAACATTAGTTTGTCATATATGACAAAACTACTTTTAATGTTCAGTTGTCATACTGAACGTTCTCCCATCCAACCAGTATTTAAGATCCTGTTTTTGAGGAAGCGGCATTTTGAGAATTAATGAATGAGTCACTTCCTCCGTTCCGTAGAAATGAATGTCAATATAACCAAAGTATAGTTAGGAGCAATTGATGCTTCAGTTTTAATTTGATGAGATTAATACTAAGAAATCATTTTGTCACATAGAATATAAGTGAGAACTAGGAAGGGTGCTTCATCTTGACATAGAGTTTGCTTTGGACTCTTGAGAGGCAGATTCTGGGGGTGCCGGGTGGCTCAGTCGGTTAAGCGACTGACTCCTGATTTCATCTCAGGTCATGATCTCATGGTCATGGGGTCTATGCAAAGCATGGAGCCAGCTTGGGATTCTCTCTCTCCTATCTCTCTCTGCCCTCCCCCCACCCACTGTCACTCTCTTTCAAAATAAATAAATAATCTTAAAAAAAAAAAAAAAAAGAGGTAGATTATGCAGAATGTACTTACACCTGCATTCAGCAGAGAGCCTGTGGGGGAAGCCATATAGTGGCTTCTGGGGCAACACAGTGCTTGAACTGAGTCTTGACGGGCTCATCTGAACACCAGATAAATAAAACATGTGAGTTGAAAGGAATAGTAAACGCTAAGTATTCCAATCTCCATAGCTGATATTTAGAACGGTTGATATAAGAGTGCCTGAGTGGCTCAGTCAGTTAAGCATCAGACTTCTGCTCAGGTCATGATTGCATGGCTCGTGAGTGAGTTCATGATCTCACAGTCTGTGAGTTTGAGCCCCACTTCGGGCTCTGAGCTGACAGCTCAGAGCCTGGAGCCTGCTTCGGATTCTGTCCCCATCTCTGCGCCCCTCCCCTGCTCATGCTCTCTCTCTCTCTCTCTCTCTCTCTCTCTCCAATATAAATAAGCATTAAAAAGAATTAGAAAAAAGAATAGTTGATACAAAAGGCAAATAATCAGTACAATATATTATGCACTGCATTTCTAGCTGTCCCAATTTGATATTATTATCACAGCAGTGCTCAAGTTTTCTAGCATTTTGAAGTTCTGTGTATATACAAGTGAGAAGAACCATGAAAAGACATTTTAAAATTAGAACTTTAAAAATTAGAACTTTACCTAGCTACATTTTATTTTTTTAATTTTTATTTATTTTTGAGAGAGAGGGGGAGAGGGAGAGAGACAGAATGTGAGCGGGGAAGGGCAGAGAGAGAGGGAGACAGAATCTGAAGTAGGCTTCAGGCTCTGAGCTGTCAGCTCAGAGCCCGATGCGGGGCTCGAACTCACAGACTGTGAGATCATGACTTAAGCTGAAGTTGGACGCTTAACCAACTGAGCCACCCAGGTGCCCCTTACCTAGTTACATTTTAAAATAGAATTTTAACATTTTTACCTAGGATTTGTGCATAATACTGGTACTTTTTTGAACTACTGCTTTTCTTTATGAGTTGGCAAGAGGAAGGAGTGAACTGTATGATCTCGTCAGTGCTTTACAAGTATAACTGCTGTAGTTTTCATCCTGCAACCCCAGGTGTACCTGTTGTAGTGTTTTTGATGTGCCAGATAGGTGGTTAGCCTCTGTTAAAAGCAAGAATATTAGCCATAAACCTACAAGATTTCCAAACTATTTAATTCTTACTTGAACTATTTAAGCACCAAGTCATGTTTTTTTTCATTAAAGTGATCTTAAAAATAACAAAGTGCATATATACTCTATGGACTTTAAAATTATGTATGAAAAAATAAAATAATAAAATAAAACAAAATAAAATAAAATAAAATGTACGAGCAGAAGAGATTAGTGAGTCCTGTGTGAAGGAGATAGATAACGTCCCTACTTTTGAATGTCTAAAATCAACCTCTATAGCTTTAAGAACAAGGAGAATGGCAGTTTGGTCACAGGTCAGGCTGCCAAAACATTCTACTTTCAGATTCCATAGTAGCTGCATTTCCCCCAGCCCTGGAGAGGTCTATATAAAGCCAACTATAAACATTAGTGATGCACCTGAGAGCCATCAGGACCAAGGCAATCAGTAAGACTGGGGCTGTGTTCTCTGTTCCAAGAGCAAATAAATGACCCAGCAGCTTCTGCCTTCCCTTCCCTTCATTGTGTTCAGCCTAAAACTCTTATTGACAAAAGATAATTTACAGTAGCAAGACTGAGGGCATTTAGGAAATGGAGCAGAAGGAGGCTGATACTGGGATCCGTTCCCAAGGAACCAGAGCAAATATCTATCTGCAGACAGATAAGAAACAGGATCATGAGAATTCCTTACATACCTTACTAAATTCAGCTCTCTGAGCCCTCCTGCCCAGATCTTCTGCTTTTAGCTGGTTTGAGATGGAGCTCAGGAATCCGTATGCCCGAAGAGCACCCCAGGGGATGCTGGTGCAAGTTTGGAAGCCATGTAGTTGAATGGGTAGTAGATGATCTCTGTAAGTAAGATAACAGAAAAAGCAATGTCTCGGGGCGAAGGTGCGGCTCAGTCAGTTGAGTGTCCAACTTTGGCTCAGGTCATGATCTTGCAGTTTGCAAGTTTGAGCCCCGCATCGTGCTCTCTGCTGTCAGCACCAAGCCCACTTTGGATTCTGTCCCCTTCTCTTTCCGCCTCTCCCCACTTGTGCACACTCTCTCACAAAAATAAATAAACATTAAAAAAAAAAAACAGAAAAAGCACATAGGGGATGAATCACTGGAATCTACTGCTGAAATCATTATTGCACTATATGCTAACTAACTTGAATGTAAATTCAAAAATTAATTAAATAAAAATAAACAAAAACAAAAAACGAAAAGCAATGCCTTCTACTACCTATTATACTGCCATCTGTGAAGATTTACGAACTTTGCAAAATAAATGGGAAAGTGAGAGAGAGAACAAAAATCCCAGACCAGTGGTGATATTCCGATGGAACTATGGAACAACAAAAGTATTAAAGAATAAACCATAGAAAAGGAGGCTCTCTGTTAGTCTCAGCGGGGAAGATGTCCACAGTAATAACTAAAAACTTACTCTGACCGAAGTGCTCCTCTTAGCACCCCACTTGTATTAGCATATCTAATCCTCATAATCCTGGAAGTTAGGTACTGCTGATACCTGTAGTTACAGCTAAGGAAATGACAGAAAACATGGTTACTTGAATCTCCTAAGGTTGTACAGCTGCCAAACAATGGAGCCAGGATTTTGACCACCTAGGAAGTCTGGCTTCATAGTTCGAACTCTCAACCCAAACACATTCTCCCTTTAATTTATTGTCATAGGTATCTTCATATATACACATATATGTACACACATATATACACATACACATATATGCATACATGTCTATACATATCTATACATACATATGTATACATACGTGTGTGTATATATATGTGTACATATATATATGTGTACATATATATACACACACACCTAATGTGTTCCTGGCACTGTGCATGAAATGTTATCACAGAGAAGTAAATATTACCTTACAAATGACCCAGACACTTTGTGGAACCCAGCAGTGGATGCCTCTAATTCCCTTGAAAGGTATAGTTGAAAGCTGGGTTTGAGCTAGCAATTTCTGTTACCAGGCTTCATTCTGAGGACATTCGAACCTGAGGAGAGAGGCACAGTGGAAAGCAAATAGTGAAGTTGGAGGAGAGAAGATAGTGCTATGAACTGAACGTTTGTGTCCCTCCAAATTCCGTATGTTGGAGACCTAACCCTGAGTGTGATGACTTTAGGAGGCAGAGCCTTTGGGAGGTAACTAGGCCATGAGGGTGGAGCCCTCAGGGTGGGATTAGTGTCCTTGTAAGAAGAGACACCAGAGCCCTTTCTCTCTGGTGCATGAGCACGCAGTGGGAAAACAGTCATCTGCAGGCCAGGAAGAGAGTCCTCCCTATGAATAGAACCTGCTGGCACCTTGATCTTGGACTTCCCAGCTTCCAGACCTATGAGATCTAAATGCTTATTTTTGAAACCACCCAGTCTATGGTGATTCGTTATAGCAGCCTGAGCAGATAATACAGAGAACGGAAATGACACCTACTGGGTGTGCATTATGTGTCATCTAGCCAAATGGAGTGATGCTTTCCAAAACAGACTGTACAGTTGCTGCACCAGACAACAGAGCATATTTTGAGTAGCGTCTCAGGATTTTAGAATTATTTTACCAAAGAAGAGATGGAGCAGCTCCCAAGAGTTACCGGCTACAGAGACAGAACAGGGATTTGATTCCCTGACACTTCCAGGCTGCTGTGTAAATTCAGGCAGCCCAGCCCTCAGGGGCTCCTGAAAAAGTTCTCAGAAAGAGCACAGCCAAATGACAGGATAATAGGCTTTAAGGAATATGGGCATCTGTTACACAGCTTGCTGCTGGGTGGGGGAGCTCTGTGTGCCCACGTGCAAGATAAGGGAGTTAATGACTCCGGAAGCAGATCCAGTCAGTGACAGATGGACAGTTGGGGGATAAATACTCAGCTCCTCAAAGCATCAATATGAGGCATGTTCTACACCGCCTCTCTTAGGTAGGTGTGTTGCACATCCCCCCCCCTAAAATGTCATGACAAGGACTGGGTTAAAGCCACGTGGTTTCATTGGTTGGTGAGCAAGAACAATCCAAGGACATGACGTAAACTTTCTGCTTGCCGCTTTAATTGTCCACATGACTTTAAAGGCATAAGTTTGCTGGACAAGCACTATGAAGATTTTTCTTTCCTACAGTTTTACATCTCAACCGTAAACCCTAGCTATATTACCTGTTCAGAAAACAAAAAAGCCGTTAGCAAAATGTATTAAATTTGTGCTTTTTATGTTTATCGTATTTTCTCTAATAGTTTAACATAAATATACTAATATACTACTTCCATTTTCTATTTATAATTATATATCTTGTTAGATCCAGAGTTAAAAGAAAGAAAACAAGTTCTTGATATAGAGTAGTTAATTTAGCACTTAGACATTATCTGACATATTTGTTTCCCTTCCTTCCTTTCTCTCTCTTTCTTTCTCTTCCTTTCCCTTCCTTTCATTTTCCCTTCCCTTTCTATCTCCTTCCTTCCTTCTTTCCTTCCTTACTTCCTTCCTTTTTCTTTCTTTCCCTTCCTTCCATCCTTTTTTCTTTCTTTCCTTTTCCTTCCTTCCTTCCTTTCTTCCTTCCTTCCTTCCTTCATTTTTTCTTTCTTTCCTTTTCCTTCCTTCCTTCCTTCCTTCCTTCCTTCCTTCATTTTTTCTTTCTTTCCTTTCCCTTCCTTCCTTCCTTCCTTCCTTTTTTCTTTCTTTCCTTTTACTTCCTTCTTTCCTTCCTTCCTTCCATCTCCCAGAAGGTTATCTTCCTCTCCTTGTTGTTTCTGCTCAAAGTATCCTGCTTATATGCACAAAGTATATCCCTAGTGTTTATGGAATGTTAAAAAGCCCCCGTTTAGCCTAGCTATACAAACCCCAAAGCTTTTTGGTGATATGCATAGGTTAACACGAATTTGAACTAGGAATTTTGGTCTCCTTTGCAACGTGTTTAGCCATGTTAAAATAGCAAGAATAGTATCAAAGTGCTAACACAAAGAGTAATTTTTCCTCTCATTTTCCTGGTGTTTTCTCAAGTAATGGCAATCTTCATGGCCTAGGTTCCCTAGAAAACAAAATTGGAGACAAAACTTCACATCTGAACGTGTTTTGAGTGTCGCTCAGCCAGGGAAGCAAGAATGAAGGGAAAATGCAGGAAGGCCAGAGGAGGGAAGGGCGAGCAAGAGGGTGCATTACTGGACAACGTGGCCTGGCAACAGGTTGAGTTTATTCCTGCCCAGCATCCTCAGAGAGGCAAGACAGGAAGCTACTGTGTTTCAGACTCTATCTGAGATGAAGACAGTAGAGGAATGTGTCCACGCTTCCACCTCTCATTGGCTGCACTGTCCTCGGTGGTAGCCTTTCTCACCACCTGCCCAATCAGATCCTTCAGGGTCTCCAGCCTCCGCAGCCTCCGGGACACTTCTGCTGGAGACGGGAGCCCTGCTGAGTGCTCTGTCCCGGCACTTGAGAGCTTGAGTACCAGCGGGGTTAGGAGCCACCAGCCGTGGAACTTGCCTGGTTCTCCAGCCGGTGAGGACTGCTGCATTGACAGCGAGGCCATACCCTAGAGAGCAGCACTAGCTAGGGCCTCTCTGGCCAGAAAGCAAGGCTAGTGACTTAGTCCGAGGTAGACTGGAGCACAGTGCTGTGTAGACCTATCTCTTGTGTCATCTTCAATGATACACTTACAACCACTGTCAAGATCATCTGTTATGCAGTGTATTGGCCTCAGCGTGGTCCGCTATAAAATGCTCAAACCTTTTGCATGGTTTGAGACTAAGAAGACGTACGTACATTAATTTATAATTTGATAAAGAAATCAGTAGCTGACTCTTGGAAAATAATCTGTAGAAATTCTATTAATCCATCTTCAACATTATTTATATTAAAAGGGGGGGTCTAAATAATTGATCATAAAGGATTAGTTAAGTAAATGAAGACACATCTCCTTGAGGGCTTTTTTTCCCCAATTTTTTAAATGTTTATTTATTTTTGAGAGACACAAAGAGAGCATGAGCGGGCGAGGGGCAGAGAGAGAGGGAGACACGGAATCGAAGCAGGTTCCAGACTCCAAGCTGTCAGCACAGAGCCCCACATGGGGCTCAAACTCACAAACCGAGAGATCATGACCTGAACCAAAGTCGGACGCTCAACCAACTGAGCCACCCAGGTGCCCTTCCTTAAGGGCTTGTTACCCCAGTTTTGATGGGTAATTATTTTAAAATCTTGCACAATGTGGGAAATGCTAGTGTTAAATTAGAAAAGCAGAATGCAACACTTTCAAATTGTGATTCAAAATTGTGTTGGCCAGGAGAGGCTAGGTATACAGTGGTTTAAAAAAAAAACTTAAAAATCTTAGTGGTTTAAGACAATAAAATTTGTTTACTGCTCACAAGTAGTCTGCCACATGCTCAGGAGGACCTCCCGGCAGCTGTCCCCTGTGTTGTCTGTCATTCCTGCCCCTTCGTCGGAGCGGATGAATGGCATTCGTCCCTGAACCATCATGCTATCCAGTCGCGAGAGTTTCTGCCCGTTCCTGTAAACATGAGACTGTCCACAATCAGAAATCCTCAGACGTGTCAAAGTCAAACACCAGGCAAACCAGAAAAAGCAAAAAAACAGCCAAAAAAGGAAAGGAGGTCTTGCCCCGGAAATGACCCCCAGTAGTGCTGGGGGAAGCACCACACCTGGTAGGGGAGTCTCGGCTCACGTGGCACAGACACTAACCGGGAGCTTGGCTCAGCCCGTCCTCATCTGCTCGGACACGGTGTGTCTGCTGAGATGGGCTGGAGTGCGTCTGTGTGCGTAACCCACCAGCTGCCAGCGCGGCTGCAACCTGTCTGACTCCGCATCGTAGTTCATTTTGTGCGGCCAGTTTCCATCCTGGGGTGAGTGTTACTCATGAGAGTCCGAGAGGGTTATGTCTAAGACCATCTGATGACAGTTGTCCAGCTTACTGCAGCGCAAACGCTTTGTGGAGCTGGGCGGTTGATCGAACATCTCTTGCTCCAGGCCAAAAGGGTAATATTTTCAGTTTATTTCACACAGACAGCACTTCTTCAAGATCCTATGTGGATGTCTGTTTCCCTAGAAAAGGGAATTCATTCCAGTGATTTAGGATTGAAACTCAACCCCTCTGCACCACTGGTAATTTGATATGGATATAAGAAAAAATTTCTGAGAACCTTATGGGCTATTAAACACTAAAATGTGCTTCTGAAGAAAATTGCAGGGTATCTTCGTGTGAAGTTTGTTGGTTCTCTATGGAGCCAGGGGTACTGAATAGTCGCTTCCCAGGCTTGGGACTTTTATGATAGGGTCCATAAAATCAATACGCTGAGTTGAGGAAAATTACATCTTACCAGTCTGTGAAGAAAATAAATCTAAAAACTTCTAGATTACCATTTATTGTGCACTAAACAAGTGTTGCTGCCTTAGCAAAGTGATTTACCCAGTTTCTTTGATTGCAAAAATTAAAGAGACACCAACAGACTCAGAAAAAAGTTTAAGTGCGCAGAGCATTCAGTGTATCGTTGGAAACGGCAAAGATGGAGAAAGTCATTCCTTAAAGGAAAATGTATCAAACTCCAAGTGTAATTCTGATCATGTACTTGTTTAATAGCAAAACTATAGTTAAAAATCATTCAAAGGGATAGCGCTAAATTTATACTATAAAAGAATATGAATACATAAATGAACTGGGAAATATGCCATATATTTTAAATGACAAAAAAATGTTCTGAGTTTTTGTATTCACAGCTAAACTACTCCTGCAGTTGTTCATCTATATGGTAGTGTTCTAAAAGTTTCTTTGGAACGTGGCTGTCGGGAAAATGCATTTTTCCTAAAGCGCAATTGTGTTTTTGCCATGAGACTATCCTCCAAAAGCTTATTTAACTTATAATATTATATAACTATAGTAACTTGCAATGAAAGAAATTCTTTGGCTTTATTTTAAAAATAAAATTCATATAGACTCAGTAAAGTAATTCAATGGTAAAGCAGAATGGGAAATTAACATAGAGGAATCAGTAGCCTTCAATACACCAACAAAAACCAGTTAGGGGATAGAACATTGGAGGGAGCCCTGTTTCCAAAGCAAAATAGAATATAAAATCCTTCAGAAAAAACTGAACAAGAAATTTGTAAAACTTATGTAAGGAAAACTTCGAAACATTTCCAAAGAAGACAAAAGAAGGCTTGAACAAGGAGAAAGATATCCTTTGCTCTTGAGAGAGAACAACTGAATACATCATTAAGATGTCATTTCTCAGGGTGCCCGGGTGACTCAGTTGGTTAAGCGTCCGACTCTTGATTTCAGCTCAGGTCATGATCCCAGGGTCATGGGATCAGGCCCTGCATCGGGCTCTAGGCTCAGCATACAGCCTGCTTAAGATTCAGATTCTCTCTCTCTCTCCTTCTGCCCCTTTCCCCTGCTCTCATCCTCTCTCCCTCTAAAATAAAAATAAAAAATATTAATGTCTTTTTTCCCTCAGTTGAATTATAAATTTAAGTTGATCAAGAAAAAAAAAGAGAGACATTTTTCTAGAGCTATGCAAGTAAATACCAAAGTTCATAATGAAAAATAAAAGGCAAGAGTAACAATCATATAAACTTAGGAAAAAAATTTTTTACTAAAAGATGAGAAGTCCTGTGAGACACTTCCGCAGGCTCTTCTACAACTGTGATTGCCCATATCAAACGCTTTTCTCCAAAGAGATATAAGCAAATCTGAGCCTTAGTTAGGAATATAGTTATGATGCCTGAAACTACAGCAGCCACCTTGCAAGCGTGAAAATAAAAAGCAACACACCAGGGATGACAGAGAAAAGGCAAAAAGAGCTGGGTCATTGATGGAATGTTCGAGCTTCCAAACCAGCCATACAATCCTTCTACTGCTGGACTTCTTATTAAAAACATGATAAATACCCTGATTGCTTAAGCCACCGTGAGACACATGTTCTGTTACTTAGAGAGAAATCCTAAATGATGGAGTTATTATTTACTTCAGAACAAATCTAAGGTGTTATCAATTTAAAAAGTAACATAGCTTTCTGTACCACTTACAAGGAAAAAAAGCTGTGAATTAAACTATAATACTACATTTCCTTTTTATTTTTGAGTTTTTAATTATATTTATTGAAATACACCTTTTAGATTTAATTAGACATAGATTTTTTTATCATATAGTACTTCTATGCGTGCATTAAAAGAAAAACCATAAGTGAAATAAGTTTGTTAAAGCATTTTGAAGACTTTTTCATATTTCCTAAACAACTATTCTGAATCACATTTCAACACAGTTACCGATGTCTGTGTTTTTCTACATACTGTGGCATCAGTGATAGAGCACTTAAAACAGTTTGTGCAAATAGACTAATAACTGTTGATTACTAAAGGCTAATGATTGTTTCAATCTTATTTATGGGGTTTTCTTCCATTCTGCCAATTTTGGTTGATGTGTGCAAAGACAATGACAACGCCGTAGAGTTACCACCTGTCAAACAGAGACTTCAGGACTCCTTTTCAGAGATGTTAAGTGTAGAGATATGCCTTAGAGGGATGGTTGGGTGGCTCAGTCGATTGAGCATCCAACTTCAGCTCGGGTCATGATCTCACGGTTCACGGGTTCAGGCCCCGCGTCGGGCTCTGTGCTGGCAGCTCGGAGCCTCGAGCCTGCTTTGGATTCTGTGTCTCCCTCTCTCTACTCCTCCCTACTCACACTCTGTCTCTCTCTCAAAAATAAATAAAGATTAAAAAAAAAATCTTTAAAAAGATATGCCTTAGAGTCCATGGACTCTGTTATGTAGCTGGCATTCAAAGACAACTTGCATACCAACCTGTATTATCTGAGTCAACCCAAATACAAATCCTAAAATAGATGTTGTTATCCCCATTTTATAGATAAGCAAACTATAACTCAGCAAAGTTTAGGGACCTCTCTAATGTTGCACAGATGAAACATGGCAAAACTGATATCTGAGTCTCAGATTGTTGGACTCCCGAGGCTGTGCTCTTAACAATGGGCTCTGTAGGCTGCCCACGGGTGTTTAGGGTCTACTTGGTGATATGATTTGATGATAACATTCAGGAAAAACTAGAGGTGTCTGGAGTGATTCCAAGTGCTGATCTGAGGCCTGTTGGAGGAAGAGAGATTTCCTAGGGGAAGAACCAAATGTGGGGCTTCCTGGTAGAGGGAACAGAGAATACAAAGGAATGGAGACATGACGCCACATGACTGTATGAATTATTATCAAGCCCACAAACAACAGCAAGTAACCAAGAGATCTAGAAAAATTGAGGCAACTGAACTAATTCTGTGTTCCTCTAGCAATCTCAGGTCTCTTCCTCACCATTTGCATTTCTTTCTTAATCCAGAGGTTTGCTTGGGTATTTATGGACTAGTGAGCTAGAAAGAATATCTAGGGGGGCAACTGGGTGGCTCAGTCAGTTAAGCATCCGACTTCGGCTCAGGTCATGATGTCACGGTTCATGAGTCCGAGCCCCACATGGGGCTCTCTGCTCTCAGTGCACAGCCTGCTTCTGACCCTCTGTCCCTCTTTTTGCCCCTCTCCGCTTATTCTGTGTGTGTGTTTGTGTGTGTGTGTGTGTGTGTGTGTGTGTGTGTGAAAAAAGAAAGAATGAGAGAGAACTTAGGAATGTGGCAAGTGTAGAGAAAAGAGATGTATTCTTCACTAGCACAGAAATATTCTAATTTTGGATAGATGATAGATAGATAGATAGATAGATAGATAGAAGATAGGTAGATAGATAGATAGATAGATAGATAGATAGATAGATAATGGATAAATATAGAAACATGTGCACACACAGAGACACTCACAATCAACCACAAATATCCTTTCAGTATCCTCCAATCTTTTTTTTAGGGTTTCTGGCTTTTCGCTTTTAGACTTTCCTCGAAATACATCTAATAGAATTTCACTTGTGTAAAAGTTTACGGAATGGGAGGGTTATACCATGCAATATGACCCAAGCCCTGCATTTTTTGGACTCTTGGCTCACCTTCACATTTCAGTGACTTTAGTGGTCCCCTGGAGAGACTTAAAATACAGATACCAATTTTTGAAAGCATGTTTCACATTCGTCAATGGAATGATATGTCTGGGAATTATTTCAAAATAATCCAGAGGGCGAGGAAAGTAGGTGGTGTTATAAATGAAACAAGGTTGGCCATGAATTTACAATTGTTGGAGTGCCATACATATGGGGCTTCGTTTGACTATTCTCTCTGCTTTTGTGTTTGTTTGACGTTTTTAGCAGTAAAAAAAAAAAAAAAAAAAAAAAACCTTTTCAATAAAAAGAAGCATGCTTCGTAAAATTGAAAAAAAAAGTGGTTGTCACCTTTTCCACTTAGAGTTTTTCAAGGGCCTTGTTTTGTTCATGGCTTTATGTAGTTCTAGGACATAACCAAGGGGTAAAGTTCTCTCTTATTACAGAAAAGACTCAGTTTTCCTTTGATGCCAGTGCGACCTTAAGTTACCCACTTGGACTTCTGAATTGTAAGAAGGAGCACCCTGATCCACAGAGTTTTGTCTGACCCCCACACCTCAGTGTTTTATATAAAAATGGCAATAACAGATTATGTCCTCTATGGAAACAAAGTGAATTTTACACATCGCTTGCGATACGGGAACATACCTGTGAAGTGCTAAAGGTATACCCGTGGGATGCTCACTGGAACAGCCTTTCCCGTGCCAAACCTCCTGACATGTTCAGAGTCTCTGCAGAGACTCCTTAGAAAGTGCTCTCGCTGCTCTCATCCTCTGGCCCCCAGATGATCCCCTGTTTGGCATTTAGGATCAAGCTGATCGACTCTGACATATTTGAGCTCGCCGAGTTTTTTGGTGCGGTCCACTCTCTATAAACATGATGATAAATTCCTCCTGAATATATAGGTACATTTACAGTTTACCTTCCTTTCCTATTTGTGGCCATATTGGCAGGAGAAAAGGACTTTTCCTTGTAGTTACCCATTTTCTTTTAAATCTTTTAGAGAATTTCTGTTGATGATGTGACTCGGCCCATTGTGAAAACATTATGATGAAGCAGCATCCTGTTTTAATAAAATGTTCATTGAGTTTTATCCCTCGTCAAGAAGAATATGGAATTTGCCTGTTAGGAGAGTTTAACGTTTTGCCACTGGCATCAAGGTCATTTTTTTTTTTAATTCTCACAGCCTGAGTTTGTGTCCGTGGCCTACGTGGAGGCTCACACAGGTTTTCCCGGCCTCTGAGTGTGGCAGTCTACACGCCCTGCTCCCAGGAGGCTGCGTGTTAGAACACTTTTTACACCAGTGCTGAAACCACCATAGTGTGTGTGTGTGAGAAGGCAAAAAAAAAAAAAAGGACCCTGCAGGACCTCGTGTCCACCTGTCCGGGGTTCACGGCTGCGCAATCCAGTATGTCTGTCATTGCATTCCCCATCTAATGCCAGCGATTTACAAGTCAGCAAGAATAACTGTTGCTTTGGTCTTCTGGAGACTTTGGTCTTCTGGTCACTTTCTTTTTCAAAGTTGTGTAATACTCTCCGTGATTTAAGTTCAATGAAAAGAATTCCTGTGCTCATGATGCCCATTGCAGTCTCTAAGATGTTTCTCACAAAAAGGCAAGATTTACAGTTAAAAGCCACATAAAGTACCCTCTGTCATCTCCCTGAAAGCTTTGAATATCTGCATTTTTATATTGATCAACATTAAAGTGAACCCCTCATCATTCTCTCCCTGATTAGCTCTAACTTAGCTCCCTCTGGTCCATAGACACTATCCTCTTCTCATTTTCCAAAGGTCTCTATGCTGTGAAGGCAAGATCATTTATCTTGATCTTTCTCTGCCTTCTCTGCTTTCCAGGCATCCTTAACATGGTTAACACCAGTGGCTTCTGCAGAACTACTACTTAAACTAGCCTTTGGGTTCTCTACAAACCCCTCAGGTGGTTTAATCAAATTTTCAATGGAGGGATGTTTGCAATCCAGCCCTGTTACAAGCACTGTGTCCTGGGCCACCTGCATGTGACCCAGAGCACCTCCATCTAAGGCAGGGTTCTACACTCTTTGGTACAGTATAGCTTTATAGGGAAAGAACAAGTCTTGGGAACCAGGCAGGACCGAACTCAAACACCACTGCCGGTTTTCTCTTGCTGTTAGTTTCAATTACCACAGCTTCATGGCTTCAACCAACACACATTTATTATCTCTCAGTTCCTACAGATCAGAAGTCCAGATATGGCTTGAGCTGGGTCCTCTGCAAGCTATAACAGTGCAGAAAACAAATAGATCTTGGAGAACGATTGTGGATTATCCTATGATCAACAGACAGTAACTCAAATCTCACTTGCTGTTTTGGCATGTGGTTTCATTGTTGAGCAATTTAACACATCCCTTGGTACTTGCAGAATATTAATCTGGCAAGTGCTTTTTTCTTGATATCTGATAGTAATGATCCCCGGAAGCAATTTTCTTTTAGCTGCCAGGCCACTAATATACCTTCACTATCCTACCTCAGGAGTATATAAACTCTCCAGCCTTATATTTAGTTCACATAAATTGGCCCAGTAATACTTTAGTCCGCAGGGAACTTGATTGCCTTTCCCTTCTATAAGACTTCACACGGATCCATCACATCGATGACATTATGGTGGTCGGACCTGGTGCGCAGGAAGCAGCAACTACTCTAGATATGTTCATAAGACATTTGCATGTCAGAAAGAGGACAATAAATCTTACAAAATTCCAAAGACCTTCTACCTCAGTCAAAGTTGTAGGGCTCTGGTTGGGGTGGACTCAAGATACTCTTCCAAGGTGAAGGATAAGTTGCTGTACCTGGTCTGTCCTGCATTCAAGAATGGGGCATGATACTTCATGGGCCTCTTTAGATTTTGGATGGAATATATTCCTTGTTCAGGTGTGATCATTCCTTATTTGGGTGTGATGCTCCAGCCCATTTACTGAGAGAACCAGCTGGAAAATTGCCTGTATTGAGTCAGGTCTGGAAAAAGAGAATCTTCTGCAACAGTCCAGACTGACATGCGTGAAGCCATTGGTGATTCAGAGAGATACGATGCCCCTGAGACTCAGAGGCCTGGGTGGAGGGACTTCTCAGGAACAAGAGCAATAGCAATGTCTCACCTCATTATCATTTTGGGGGAAAGAAGGATAACAAGTGTGAATAAGGTGCTAAAAATAAAACCTGTGTTCTTGGCTGCCATTTTTTTTTTCATTTTAAAATTATGACCTTGTTATTAGGGTAAAAAAAAGAGAGAGATCATCCCAAAAGCAAAAGCTGATAGTGGTTTTTTCCTTCTGATTCAACAGCCTCAGAAAGGAGGGAATGTCAGCCCAGTTCTTAGTCCCCACCCCAGACCTTTCAATGAGCTCTGAGAAGAGTCATCATTTTCCATAGAGGAGGAGGAATGCTACCTGTCTAGGTCTGGAAAGATCCCCTAGACTTGAATTAAAAAAAAAAAAAAAGATGATAGATAATTTAAACAATAAAACCATTAAAGGTCAAATAACCCAAACTGTCTACAGACAGTAGCCAGAGCCTGTGACCCTCAGTGATAGGGGAAGGAGGCAGGAGTTACAAGTGCTGGGTCAGTGCAAGCTCAGAGGACTGGTGGGGAAGATCCTTCCTCCCTGGGCTCACACTGTCTCAACACCAAGAACTTTATTAGGAAAAGCTTCCCTCCGTATGACTTGACACTTCCTTATCAAATGATTCTTCAGGTAAAGATCCTCTAATTTAGAGATGGTTGATCATACTGGTCAACTGATGTTTTTGGAAATTGAAGAATATTTTCTGAATTGTTCTTCTTCTGTTTTGGAGGACTGCAGTCTTCTTCAAGATGCACATGTGTGTGGTGCTATGTTGGCAAAATATAAAATGACTTATGACTGCTCTCCAAAAATTCGTAATCTAATTGACTGAAGAAAATAGATACGTATTTTTTAAAGAAAAAAGTGTGGTTTTGTGGGTTTTTTTTTTTTTATTTTAGAGAGAGAGTGTGTGTGCAAGCAGGGGAGAAGGGCTGAGAGAGAGAGAGAGAGAGAGAGAGAGACTCAAGCAGTCTCCACACTCAGCACTGGAGCCCAACAGGGGGCTCGATCCCACAACCCTGCGATCACAACCTGAACCAAAATCAAGAGTCAGCCACTGAGCCAACTGAACCGCTCAGGCATCCAAGAAAAAAATGTTTAAAAACGTTTTTGTTTAATCTAAAGTTTCTTTTTATTTAAAGTGAGAAGTACATTTTATCTGCAGAGAAACTTCTTCCACCTAAATTTGACCCGATTTGGCCTCATTGTTCGTGGAGGGCATAGGGATGTGGAACCTCCTCATTTGCTCTTTGGAATAAACCCAACCATAGTTTCATTTTTTTTTTTTAATTATTTTCCTGTGCACTTTCATTCTCTTCTATTTTTCTTCTCTTGCTACTACTTTGGATTAGCTAGGGTCACTAGCAATGAATTAATTCATCTTAGCCACCAAGGGAACAGGGGAATTAAGGGAATTAAGGGAATTCCCACCAAGGGAATTAAGGATTTACTGTGATGTTTCCTTATTGCATTGTATCCAGTTTGTGTGAGTGTGGTTTTGTGTATGGTACTCTAAAATAAGTAAGCAAGCATCACTTATTTGTAAAATTAAATAAATAAAAAATACCCACATAAGTTCAGCACAGCCTACATCTTAAAGTCAGTTAACAAGGAAGTTTAAAAAGAATTTTCTACCTCCTTGTGATTTACACTTCCTTGGTTTTCAAGGGTTTCTGAAAATGTAGGAAAATATAGGTGCCATTCTTACTGTACTTGTGATTTCATCATTAAGTAATATGATAAGGAAAAGGAAAAGGAATTGAGGCCATTAGCATAAGAAAAGGTGCAATGCACATTTAGGTAAAGAGAATGTGGATTGCTAATTATTATTCATATGATTCTAAGACTTATATTTAAACATTACTTGACTTACATTGTGTGATATTATCAGGAAAATCTTTGCAATAAGTATTGAATGTATATTTTTTATTACTTTGATTTTTAACCTTTGGGAAAGACTTTTCAGTATGAAGAAATTGTGAATGCATGCCAAAGCAATAAAAAATGAGGATTCAAAAGACTGCCTTAAAAAACTCGTATCTAAATACCCACAGTACATATAATACGGCTTCTTTGTTTTTAAATGACTTAGTTTTAAATCCTTACCCAAGGTAAAGCAACGGCAATGGAGGTTTGAGCTCAACCAGAAAAATACAGCTATTCTTTGTCTGACCCCTGCTGTTGGCAGGAAGTCGGTGTGGAGTCTGAAATAGCACAAGAAAAACTTGGCAGTTTGTTTTACTACGTGATATTTTGTTTCATTCAGAACAAGAAAAAAATGTGTTCCTGCATAAAATAATTCATCCTCACTAAACCATACACTTAGTAAAGAAACAGAAACCTGGAAAGAACCCTAGATATTTTCAAAGGCAGCCTCTGCATCTAATAGAACAAAAATTCGAGAAAGACTGTTTTCAGGACTATGGAACACCATTTGGATTGGTTTGTGGGGTCCCAGTTACTTTTCCCTCACTCCACTGGTCTTGAATCTGGTCTAGCAGTGCAGGAAAATAATCTTGGGGTTTTCAAACCTTCCCCCACGACCCTACCACCCCAAACAGCATTCACCACCATCACCAAGATAAACAATAACATCTACTACAACCACCCCCCCCCCCACCTTCCCAAGAAACAGGTGCTCTCTCTCTTCCTGGAGGCTATGAAGACAAATAGATGTGACTCAAGCAAGTGAAAGGCAGATGGACACAGAATTCTAGCTTTCATTGCCCAAGCCTAGTTCATACTTTTCTGCTTTCCTTACAGCAAATTGAAGTAATTGCTTAATAATTGCTCCCCACCAACCACGATTTACATGGCTTTCCTTTTTGACATAGAGTTCCTTATGTTTCAACCAGTTAATTTTCTTCAGCATTTTCTCTGCCTGTGGATAATCCCTTCATGTAGCTGGAAGTCCTCTGAAGGCTTGCAAGGAATGTCAAACCACGTGACCTTATCAACCAGTCCGTTATATTTCTCCTTCTAGCTTCGACAACAGAAAAGGAAAACAGATTGTGTTGCTTTTGTTGGCTTGTTTGTTTGGTTGTGACTTTGTTATTTTCTTCTGTATGACCTATAGCATATGCCCCTTCGTACTTCGTACCACCCTCCGTTCAATCCCCAAATCTGCACTCTGAACACACTCTTTATTCAAATAGTCATCCCCTTCATAGTACAGAACTCGGCCAGTTCATAGATGTTTTCCCAAAGGTATTTATCTAGTTTTACATCTTCAAATAACTCAACTTTGTTTCCAAATTAATAAGAGCATTTGTCCTAATTAATTTCTCTAATTCTAAACCAGGAAATTATCCCTCAGGTGTTTTAAGATGCTTTAGACAAGACATGACCTTTCGGGTTGGTTGTGTAGCAGATGTCAATGCATCTAGTGTCCCAATTACACTCATTTCTTTCCTTGGGAATACTGCTAAACGGCTCAAAGAAGGTCATGCTTGAAGATTGGGTAATTATTCATGTCTACTCTCAGGTGCCTCTGTCTCCTAGACTGAATATTTGGAATAAAAAAACTCTTTTTAGAGATAATGAAAACTACTTTTAATAAAACTCTTCAAATATTTTGCAGGACATATGTACATTTAAGTTATTTTCTATGTTTCAAGGTCTGCTGGAATCAAAAGCAGTGAATACATGCTAAGAGTAATCAGCTGTGAGTGGACCTACTTATGTATGTAATCATGAACCACGGTGGACCCTGACATCACTGTCCCTGTCTCCACAAACTGTCATCCCTCCTGTCCAGCCAACTGGGTTTCCACATCCCAGCTTGCTTTCCAAGCCCGTGGTCCACCACCCTCCCCCCCATCAATGTTGTGAGCTCCTCCAATAGTATACTGATAAATCTCTTTTTTTGCTAAGAGATTTCTGTTGATTGCATCCAAAAACCCTACCTGATATAGACATTATTTCTAAAGTGTGAGTTGTAGACAATGGGCTCTCAAGGAAATAGATCCTTCTTTGTTTGCATGGAAAAAAAGCCCAGATCTAGGAAACAAGCCTCTCTTCAGCAAGCACAGCAAAGAATTGTAATCATTGTTCAATCTCTAGATGTTAATTATTTCATAAACAAAGAGTTCCTTGATAAAGAGAAGACTGGATACTCTTCAAGAAGAACTCTGCATTAAATCCATTAAGTGTTATATATTTTGAATAGATGTCCTTAAAAATTGTCAGAATTCCCACATTGACTCCTTGATCAGTATTATCATGGTAGAAAGGGCCAAATGGAAGTCTCCAGAACCCCTTGTTCCTAACAGTTATACACTCCCATGATAATCATAAGAATAAGAACAACATTAACAACATAAAAATTTACAGGTGGTGATTTTTCACATATCTTCTGTTTAATTCTCTAGTATAATAACACCAAAGATGGATGACATCGAATTATCGTAAATGTAATCAGGTGATGACAGAAATGAAAGCTGATATTTCAGATTTTATCTCACTGAAGCAAATCTACACAGACCCTGGCACTTGGTATACAGCATTTTATCTGGCAAATGTTCTCTTTTCTTTTTTACTGAATATAGGAGTTTCGAAAGTTTTCTTTCACCCGACAAGGGCAGCAGTAAACCATTATAGACAGCTTCTAAGATACAATTAATTCCACAGGATCTTTGGATCTTTGCACTGTTACATAGAACATAACACTGGCCTCCTACATTGGTAACACTAAGCTGATGGGACTTGGGATATGTATAGTAGCAGGAATCCTAGATGCCTTAACGGATGCTGGGAGTATAGAATGAATCCACATGGTACATGAAGCAGCCATCGCATTTACATTTTAATCTAGGGCTGTAGTTGTCAACTGGGGGTGATTCTCCCCCACTTCCGGGGGACATTTGTCACAACGGAGAGAGACAGTGCTACTATCATCTCAAGTATAGAGGCCAGAAATGCTGCTAAGCATCTTACGTTGCACCAGACAGCCGCCCCCCCAACAAGAATTATCTGACCCCAACTGCCAGTGATGCCAGAATTAAAAAACCCTGATGTAGCACGCAGACCACTCTCTCCCCTCAAAGTAAAAGAAAGTGCACATGAGGTTTCTTTTTAGGATAAAAAAATATTTTTAAATTTTTTCACGTTTATTTATTTTTGAGAGAAAGAGCCAGAGCGTGAGCAGGGGAGGGGCAGAGACAGAGGGAGACACAGAATCTGACACAGACTTCGGGCTCTGAGCTGTTAGCACAGAGCCTGATGTGGGGTTCCAACTCACTAGCGGTGAGATCATGACCTGGGCTGAAGTCAGACATTTAACTGACTGAGCTACCCATACGCCCCTAGGATAAAAAATACTTTAAAATGAGATCATGGTATGGGGCACACTGGGTGGCTCAGTGGATGAAATGCCTGACTTCAGCTCAGGTCATGATCTCATGGTTCATGGGTTCAAACCCTGCTTTGGGCTCTGTGCTGACAGCTCAGAGTCTGGAGCCTGCTTCGGATTCTGTGTCTCCCTCTCTCTCTGACCTTCTCCTGCTGGCGCTCTGTCTCTCTCTCAAAAATAAGTAAACATTTAAAAAAAATTTTTAATTAAAAAAAATGAGATCATGGTGATGATTGTAAAATTCCAAGTTTACTAAAATCCATTGAATTGATAACTCAAAATGAGTGAATATTATGGCATATAAGTTATACTTCAAAAAGTTATTTACTTAGGAGCACTTGGGTGGCTCAGTAGGTTAGGCGTCTGACTTCGGCTTAGGTCATGATGTCACTCTTCGTGGGTTCGAGCCCCGCATTGGGCTCTGTGCTAACAGCTCAGAGCCTGGAGCCTGCTTCAGATTCTGTGTCTTCCTCTCTGTCTGCTCCTCCCTCACTCGTGCTCTGTCTGTCTCTGTCATTCAGAAATAAATAAACGTTAAAAAAAAAAATTTAAGTTATTTACTTAAAAGAAAACAGGAAATGAAATGTTATATTTCAGGCTCCTTCACATTAAGGAAACTATGATCTTTTGGGATTTTAAAGATAGCAAAACTGTGGGGAATAAGCTTAGGAAATCCCTGAGCCCGCACCAAGGGGCATAAAGAATTAGAAAACCACAGAATGAACACACCCAAATTTGGGTAAACAAGATTAGGTAAACAGGGCTAAAGGCCCCCAGGATAGGACAAAGGTATTGGAATAGGAAATCTCAGGATGAAAACATCCAAGACTAGGTAAATAAGAGTAAGTATTCAGGGCAGAAATGCCCCCCAATTTAGTAGAATAGCAGAATGCTGCTTTCACATGAAGGAAGGACCAAATTAGATAAACAGATAAACAGGGCTAGAGACCACAGGAGGGTGAAGTTGCCCAGAGCAGAGCTAATTAGCAAAAGAAAGGTGCCTTGTTGACCCTGAGGTAGCATGCCCTGTCTTTCTCATCCCCTAAATCAGTTTAGGTAAACAGAGGTGGTGCCTCATGTCTGCTCTAAACAACCTTCCACCCCACAGCCCGGTGCCAAGACTGTTTTGTATTGACCCAAACCCCTAACACCGCGTATCTCCCAAAGCCCTTTCCCTCACGCCCCTGAGTTAATGTTCATGGTTTCGTTGTCTCTTTGCGCACACCCATCATGCTTGTGAGCCTTCTGATCCTAATAAAAACAGAGCAAGGACCCTTACTCGGGGCTCTTGTCTCCTCCCAGACATTAGCCCCTCTCTCATTTTATTTTTTTTTTTAATTTTTTTTAACGTTTATTTATTTTTGAGACAGAGAGACACAGAGCATGAACGGGGGAGGGGCAGAGAGAGAGGGAGTCACAGAATCGGAAGCAGGCTCCAGGCTCTGAGCAGTCAACCCAGAGCCCGACTCGGGGCTCGAACTCACGGACCGCGAGATCGCGACCTGAGCTGAAGTCGGACGCCTAACCGACTGCGCCACCCAGGCGCCCGCCTCTCTCTCATTTTAATCCTGCATCCTGTGTCCTGCTCTCTTGCTGGACAGGAGAGAACTCCAGACCCAGAGTCTATGACACAAAACATATGCTGGCCTCAAAAATTTGAGTGGGCCCAGAGCAAAAGAAGAAAATGTATCTGGTCCAAAATGCAGTGAAAGTTGACACTCCATTTTAATCCTAATTCCCCATCCTAACTCAGCAGATACAAAATCACCTAAATTCTCCATAGAAATCACAAAGTTATATAAAGCCTATGACAGGCACCAATAATATTTGTCCTCTAAGACTGTGTTTCAAGCACTGCCAGGTTTCAGCAAATAATTAGTCTTTTGAGAGTAGTTCATGGCTTGACGATTTGCTCCGGTGGATATCAAATGACCGTCCACTGGATCGTAAATAATTTATAGCCAAGATGTTCACCATGAACTGCACATTAATGGATCCATCTTGCCCTAAAGTTGAACACGCTCAGCAGCACTCCATCAGGTAATAGGGTGGCATGTGGAACCGTGTCAAGGCAGACACAGAAGCCAGCAATCAATTGTAACAGAGACAGCTGACCCACACGACAGTGCTTTGCCCCTTCTCATGGCCTGAATTTGCCGATTGGAAGTAGCAGTCCACCCCCCAACAAGGGCAAGGCATAACTGATGGCACCAAGGTATAACTCACAAGTGGAATATGAATGAAAATGATGCGTGTGACTCTTCCGAGCCAAAGAATTTTAAAAAGCAGACGTGCCTTCTTTCAATTTCCCTAAGACTGGCTGGAAACAGAGGGTTACGTAGCATTGTGGGATAGTGGACCGTATGATTGGAAGGAGGCTGGAACTCTGAATTGCCAAATGTAGGAAAGCCGCTCACCAGCCAAGAACAGACACACTAGATTGTTATGTGACTGATAAATACACTTTGTGGTGTTAAACCCCTGAAATTTGAGTTTGGATTTTCAGCAGAAACAGATCAGTTGTCTGTATACATTTAGCATGTTCTTAAATACCCATTCTAACCAGACTTCCTTCTCTGCCACGCACTTCTGATATCCTCCTCAGGAATTCTCCACTGTGGAATTTAATGGCATAGAGATAGTATTTATCGTATTGTGTTTTAGCAGCCTGAGCAAAGATAATTCCTCTCCTCTTTCCCCAACCTTTCAATATATGATGTATTGCAAGTAGTTAATGTCCCAGTTTTTTGGTTTTTTTAATCTTGTCCGTAATCACTGGTAATTGTCATGGCATCTCTCAGACCTGCCTGCAGGATCGGACTAGACTTTGGGTCATCTCCCTTTGGTTGTATGAGAAGCAGTCTCACTCTGTTTCGTGGAAGTAGTTTTATTTTAAAGCATAAATACATAAAGGTGGTGTGTATGGATGCTGGGGGGCGGGGGGCAAAGGTGAATTCTAAAGTTGGCATTGGTCAGTTTTGGGCTCTCTCGCACCCAAGCACCCAGTTCTGCCAGCATCCCTAACTCCTCTGGGGAACTTTTCACTATAGAGGCTGGGAAAGAAGCAGCCACTTACCATTGTAGAAATCCGAGCTGCTGGTTCCCCACCTGTCTGGCCTTGTGGCAAATTGTATTCTGTGGGTGAAACTGAAGTGACTGAAGCAAGGGGGGAGTAGCTGGGAGTCTGATTCATTAAGTTGGCACCTGCTGTATGAATGAGACTATACAGCATACTGTTAGGTCTTCCTATTCTTTGTCCAACATTTCTCATTCAAACTGAGTTTCTGGTATCTACTAATAAATTCCTTTTTTTTTTTTTTTTTTTTTTGCTTTAAGATACCTAGAACTTGTGTTTACTGTTTTCAACAAAGAATCCTAACACCCAATGATTGTTTCTTCACTGACAATGTAGACTAAAGATTGATCACATTTAAAATAAAGTGGTCTAAAATGTTTGTTTTTTGTTTTGTTTTTGTTTTTGTTTTTTTAGATTTACACACAATTTTAGCACTTTCTTAGTCTTCATTCTTTCTTGCATCTCAGAGTTTCATCTAGGACCATTTTCATGTAGTACACGTCTGCTGGCACAATCTATTTTCTGGATACTTTTAAGATTGTTTCACCTTAGGGGTGCCTGGGTGGCTCAGTCGGTTGAGTGTCTGACTTTGGCTCAGGTCATTATCTCCCAGTTTGTGAGTTCAAGCCTCACATAGGGCTTGCTGGTGTCAGTGTGGAGCCCACTTCAGATCCTCTGTCCCTCTCTCTCTGCCCTCCCCAGCTCATGCTCTTTCTCTCAAAGCTGAAACATTAAAAAAAAAAAAAAAAAAAAAAAAAGATTGTTTCACCTTATTTTCTTATCATTTTATTACGGTGTGGCTTCACGTTTGTTTGTTTGTTTTATTCTACTTAGGGTTTGGGGGTTTGTTGTTTGTTAATTCATGGATTGATTTTAAAAATTGCCGCCTATTATCTTTTCTCTCCTCTCTTTCTGGGACCCATGTTTAAACTTTCTCTCTCTATTCTATACATCTCTTACCTTCTTCTCTGTATTTCAATGTTTTTAAAATTTCTATATACTTCATTCTGGATAATTTCTTGTAATCTACCTTCCAGTTCATTCATTCTGTTTTCTGCTCTGCCTACTCTGCTGTTAACCTGTCCACTGAGTTCTTGATTCCATTTTCAAATGTACTGTCACTGTTTATACCTTTCTATCATTTGCAGATATTTTCAAGCATTACTTTTATATATCCAAGCATAGAAGGCATTATTGTTTTATAATCTGTATCTAATAATTCCTATATTTGAAATTTGGAGGGATTATTACTTCATTTATGCAGATTATTACTCATAGCGTCTTGATTCTTTGTACAGCTGGATACCTCTAACTATGTCATAGCATAGCATTTTTAAATTTTATTTTTAGAAATAATTTGAGGCCTAGGATAAGATATCTTCCTCCCAGATGTTTTGTCGGGTTTTTTGTCTGTTTGTTTTGTTTTTTTGTTTTGTTTTTTTTTGTTTCTTAATTTTCCTTGCCAGCAACCAAGAGGCTTACACTTTAGGAGTAGCATAAGTTGAAAGACCGAGATTCTCATAATGAAGACTAGAACCATAAGTCAGGGTGAGGGATGTTTTATTTCTGGCTCACTGTTACCCTGTTACCCTGTTACCCAGCCCTTCAAAAACCTGGTTTAATGTGTATGTGCCTAGAGTGAGGAGGAAGGAAAGTAGGTTATCTGATTCCCCACCAGAAGTGCCCTGTAATTGACTTCTATTCCACCATCATGAGAAAATTTCATCTCTGTTCGCAAAAAAAAAGGAACTTTGAGTAGTGAGCTTGTCTCTGGGTTCTTCTTTTCTCTAGTAATTTCTCCCAATCTGATTAGTTCTTACAATGGTGTAAATAGATGTTTTTCATATTTCTTCTACTTTTGGGGGGATTATTCTAGGTGGGTTAGTCCCAAGTACCAACAAACCTTTCTCTCACTTTTTGACTCTGTTGTTGCATACTGTGTACAGCTGATCATTCCATAATCTCATCTTTATTTTCTTTTTGCGTTTCATTTCAAAGTTCTTTGTGGAGAAAATAAAACTTTATGTTTGTTTAATTGTGTTTTAAAAACCAAGTCAAATAAAGTAGATAATGGACTAGATTAAACATTTCACTATCAATATATAATAGTATGAATTTGGGTAAATATTCAAGCCAATTGCATCTATGCCTAAAAACATTCTAGCATCAAGTGTCTGCTTTACATATGTATATGTGGTCAATGGGGGAAAATGAAAATATATACACTATGACATTAATGCTAGTTATCTCTGTATTGTGGATTGCGTGAAATTCATTTTTTCTCACACTTTTCTATGCAATAAACCTAATCAGGGAAAAAGCAAATACTGTTTTTGGTATGAAATGTCATTGTTGCCACTAGTGAAACATGCCCAAGGATATGAAGAAAATTATTCTCTCCTGCCTATATAGCCAACAGGGAAATGGAAAGATAGATGGACAGACGGACAGAGACGGAAAGGTAGGAAATGGCAACTTCAAATGTGTACTCCCATAAGGAATTTGGAGGAAAGATGACTTTCCCATCTAATCTGAGGCCCTAGGCAATCCATGAGACATTGTTTTTGGTTGAAAGACTTTTCCTCCAATGCATAGTGTGGAATTACCTGCTTTGTAATTACGGCAGAAAAAAAAAAAAATGTATCCTTAGCCTTCCTTGAGTAGTCACTCATTATTCTCAACTTGGATTTAAAAGAGTTTTATTGCTAGTAATGAAATCATGAGTGTGTCTGTAATATAAACACTATGGAGGGATTTCATATATTCATTCTGTGATTTTCTTGTGTAGATTGATTTCAAGTTTACGTATTCTTTTACTGAAGTAGAGTTGACACACAATGTTAACAATAATTTCAGGTGTAGCAGAAACAGACCCATAATTACAGAGAACAAACTGGTGGTTACCAGAGGAGAGGATGGGCAAAATGGAAGAAGGGGACTGGGAGATACAAGCTTCCAGTTATGGAATGAATATCTCACAGGAATAGAAGGTACATCATAGGGGATAGAGTCAGTGGTGTTGTAATAGTGTTGTATGGTGACAGGTAGTAGCTACACTTGTGGTGAGCATAAGTTCAAAAAGAATTCCAAAGTCTCTTGCAAAATATCTTAGGATGTGTGTGTGTGTGTGTTAATTTAAACTCAAGCTGGTTAACATATAGGGTAATCTTGTCTACAGGAGTAGAACCCAATGGTTTATCCCTTATATATAACACCCAGTGCTTATCCCAGAAAGTGCCCTCCTTAATGCTCATCACCCATTTAACCCATCCCCACCCACCTCCCCTCCAGCAACCGAATCTTTTTGTTTAAAGACATGACTTCTGGGAAAATGGAAAGGACTTTGCTAGCCAACCAGGAAAGATGAGGCAATGAATACAAAGTTGGAGGAGCTTCGAACCACATAATGTTCTTTGCACCGGGAGTGCCACTTGGTGCACAGTGGGTGATGGGATTCTGGTGTGGAGCAGAGTGAAAGGGATGTGTGTCTGCAGTAACTTATCTTAAAGAGGTCAGGAGAGAACTAGGGATATTCCTCAATTTCTTCACTCTTCCCAAAGTAAAAAACGTACTTTGTAAAATCTGTATTTTTAATCAACTTTATTGAGATATAACTTACATTCAATAAAATACACTCATTATAAGCATACAAAGAGTTTAGAAAACGCATTTATGTTTATCTACACGCACAAACAAGACTTGAACATTTCTAGCACCCCGAAGTTCCTTGTGGCTCTTGCAATCCATACCCTCTTACCCCACTGATCTGTTTTCTGTTATTATGGATTCGATTGCAAATTAAATTTAAATACTGAATGAGAAATAAGTAAGTTGTACAAAGTCAGTTCTGCTGAAGGCTGGTGGAAATGTCTTGCCACTCATTTAGGAAACCAATTCTGATGTTCTGAAATCACCCTAGGGGCACCTGGGTGGCTCAGTCAGTTAAGCGTCTGACTCTTGGTTTCAGCTCAGGTCAAGATCTTACAATTTGTGAGTTCGAGCCTCACGTTGGGCTCTATGCTGCCAGCGCGAAGCCTGATTGGAATTCTCTCTCTCCGTCTCTCCTTCTGCCCCTTCCACACTCGCTATCTCTCTCAAAATACAATAAAATCGCCCTCATAAACATGCCTTTTTGAATACACTCTGTATCAGTGCTACTATTCTAAGCACCAACCCCCACAGTGTTACTACTCCATTTCAAGGTGCATATAGCATTTATAATCAGAGGCTTCAAAACTTTTATAGCAGTTTGAGAGCACCATGTCATCTAACGGCATGATCATTTTTCCTAGATGTTTAATTTTACTGGATTTTATATGAGTATTGGTCGACAATAGGGTGGGAACTTGGAAATAAAAGCTGGTACTTCCCCAGACAAGCAGAGAAGGGCTGCACACGCGCACCCTGAATCCGCCCCCACCTTCAAGAGTTTAGTTGTCCTTCTGTTCTTTGCCTCGTGGCTTTTAGGCTTTAAAAAGATACGCACTGAAGCTAGCACAGGAAATGTATGAGTATTTGTCAAGATGTTTTTAAATACATATATAGAGAAAGACATCCTAAGGAACTCATCTGGACTTAAACCAAAACAAGTGTCTAAGTAGGAAAAAACGTCCCTCATAAAAAAAGATTAAAAAGCCGAGGAAATTGCTGCTGCCCATTAGTTGACTTAAGCTAATGGTGTAAGTAGCCATTAGTTCAACTAATGGTAATGGACCTTCTGATGAGTGATTTAGTGAAAGTGTCCCAGATGCTTCCATTCTGCAAAAGGCTCAGAAGAGGTTCAAAAAAAAGTGTTTATTTTCTGAATTAATGGTGAACAGATCTTTGAAGCAAAAGCAAAAATAAAGATACTCTTTAACGACGATAAATAATAAATTATTCTTAAAATCTCTAATATGCTGTGTCTTATAAAATGATTTACTAACAATAATATTGGCAAGTGCGTATAGCGTGTATTATATGCCAGGCACAGCGTAAAATATTGGACATGTATTATTTCATCTAACCTTCGTATCAATTCTATGAGGTAACCACCATTATCACCTTTGTACATGAGAAGAAACTGAAAATAAAGAGATGCAGTGACTTGGCCAGCATCACACAAGTAATTAGTGGCCAAGCTGAGTGTTAAGCCAGGTGAAGTGGCATTTCTGTGTTTGCTGTCTTTGCTGTTAAGAAGCTTAACCTTCACCACAGAAGCCATTAAATGAGGGAGCTGGGGTGGGGGGGGGGGAAGGTAAATCAATGCTCTATCTGAGGCATTTTCATACAAGCTTGTTATATAATTTAATAAGTTAAGGCATTAAGCATTAACATCTTTTCCTTTCCTAGGATATTTTCCCAGTGGCTTTTGCCAATCATGCTGGGATTATATAATGCCTTAACAATCAACTGAAAATTTGAAGAAAAAAACAGACCCCCAACCAATTGGCTTTTTAATTGGGTTAAACAACTATTAAATACTTAAATAATCATCTGCTTTGAGTGCTATTAAGTCATGGTCTACTTTGAGAATGGCACAAAGTCCAATCCCCCCCAAAAAAAAGTTTCATATGAGACTTCTGGTAGAGCATGGTGCCAGTTCAATGATTGAAATGTTTCTCTTATTTTACACCTGTCTAAATCCAAGCAACACGTGCCCTCTATGTATGCGTTAGAAGGACATCTGGTTTATGTCTCACCACATTAATATAAAATGACTCTGAGTGTTGGTCATATTACAGAAATTCTGTGACTTGAATTTTGAGTCTCGAAGATTTTGAGGGAGTGGAGAACATTGGAAGGATTCCGTTTTTTCATGATATTTCCACTAAAATAGGACCGATTGCTTCTGCAAATGACCTAAGTGAGACGTTTAGCTTCTTGACATTGTATATATATATGCGTATTCATTTTCTATCCATCAAAGACTAGACTCAAAAGTATCATTCAGATATATCACCCACCAAGAAAGTAAATCTCCACAGAGTTTTCCATAATGACAAATGCCTCCCATGCAAATTCCCATCTGGATTTCCCTTAAA
Source organism: Panthera onca (assembly GCF_046562875.1). Taxonomy (NCBI): domain Eukaryota; kingdom Metazoa; phylum Chordata; class Mammalia; order Carnivora; family Felidae; genus Panthera; species Panthera onca. Next base: position 13,327,647 of record NC_138356.1, on the reverse strand, counting down.
GTTAAAGCAATCAGTTGATAAAAGAAAAATATGAAACTATGTCACCCTTCTGAGGTTAACGCACAGGCTAATGTGTAAGTCCTTTTATATCTACCACAAATATAGTAGAGATGCAAATTTTGAATTAGAAAGTAAACGTGCAGGTTAAAAAAAGATAAACTGAAAAGTGCATTTAGTTCATTTAAAGAGCATCATTAGACATGTACCATATACTGTAATAAAAGTATATCATTGTTTTCCACAAAAAGATTTTCTATTTGAAAAATGGCAGAGCATAAAATGCAAATTTCAAAACATTTATCCCTGAAAGCATGATACATGTCCCTGGCGAAGGCGACAGAAGAATTTCTGTACGTCAAATTAGTGACAGATTAGTTCCATAAACATTTTAATCCTCTGACAAGATTGCTCCTAGTTACATACACCAAAAGAAGTGAAAGCAGGCATTCAAACAGAAATTTGTGCAGTGTTCATAACAGCAGTACTTACAATAGCCAAAAGGTAGAAGCAATCCAAATGCCCATAGATGATGAATGGATAAACAAAAGTGGTATATCCCCGTAATGGAATATTATTCGGTTATAAGAAGGAATGAAATACTGATACATGTTACAACCTGAATACACCTTGAAAAAAATCATGTGGAATGGAAGCAACCAGTCACAAAAGGTCACCTATTGAATAACTGCATTTCTCTGAAGTGTCCAGAATAGGAAAATCTATAGAGATAAAAGTTCCATGGTTACCAGAGCCTGGGAGAAAGAGTATATAGAGAGTGGTGATTAATGGATATGAGGTTTCTATTGGGGCTGATGAAAATGTTCTGATATTAGGTAGTGGTGATCACTGCACAAATCTTTAATATATCATATATTACATATACTAAATATGAATAAAGTAATACACAAATTTTATACTTTAAGTAGGTGAATTTGATGGTGTGTGAAATATATGTAAATAAAGCTATTATTTAAAATGTGGCACACAGGGGCGCCTGGGTGGCTCAGTCAGTTAAGCACCTGACTTCAGCTCAAGTCATAATCTCACTGTTCGTGAGTTCGAGCTGTCAGCGCAGACCTTGCTTTGGATCCTCTGTCTCCCCCTCTTTCTGCCCCTCCTCTGCTCATGTGTGCTCTCGCTCTCTCTCTCTCTCTCTCTCTCTCAGATAAACATTTTTTAAAAAAACAACAAAAAATAAAGTGTAGCATACATAAATATTTCCACCTGATTCTTTATAATCCTTATATTCTTGAATAACCTATATCCCTCTTTACCGCCATATGTTTGCATCCCTCCCGCAAAGGAGCAGAGAAGTTTAAACTACCGTATCTTCAAAGAAAGCATTGTAACATCCTAACATGAAAGCATTAACCATATAACCATCCCGATGCATCAGGTGTATAATAGTATGCCAGTTAAGGGCTATCCATTCTTCTGAATAGGTGGTCTACAGCTCCAAGTCACCCAAGAAAGAGGTCCTCAAAGGAGAGCTCAAAAACCATCGACTGAAGAGACAGATGTAAAATGCAGGAGTCCTGACTGCCTAATGTGTTTTATGCCTCCAGGGATATTGAAAGAGAGGCTTTACTTTTACCCTCAGCAATTTAAAAGACCTTCTTAAGGTACGGTCTCCATAGAAACCTCAACTTCACACTCTGCTCTCAGCCTCTGTGCCTTGGAAGAATATCCTCTTAGACACATGCTAATGTTGTCCATGGGATGAATGGCTTTTCATACGTTGTGAAAAAATTCTTGAGTCACAGAAAACTCTTTATTCCTGTTCTCAAGACACAAGTTTTAAAAGAAAACTTTTAATTTGAGCAGTAAAGAATCTGTATATTTTCTGAGCGGGAAAGATTTGTTTTGTTTTGTTTTCTAATTAAAACTATGAACATCTAAGCATCAGCACAGTGTGGTTGGTACTTAGATGTCAGAGTATCAGAGTTATAATCCTCATTATCGTTAGAAAAAAACTCAGCAGAGGCTCTCAAACCTCCTCAGCCTCAGTTTTCTGTCTTGTGAAACTGAGGAATTGAACTTGAAGTTTTCTTAGATTCTTCATCCATTAAATATTTTATGTCCCTGCAAATTAAAAAAAAAAAAAAAAAAAAAAAAACTCAAATTCTGGACCATTCTGGCACTAGAGTGTAATATCCCAGTGTTAAATGGACCAGAGCACTGGAACAAGGCCTTGCCTACATAAGACTTCTATCCGTGTCATCAGGACTGCAAAGGTCTGGTTGTATGGAATATGTCAGGCTTCTCCCGAAGTTTCTCTTCCATCCATAAGGGTCGAGACAGACGACACACACCTCCTCTTCAGCAGAGATTACAAGTGGAAAAGGGCTCTTCTCCTGTAGACCTCCTAGCCCTTATCAGGGATAGAGAGCTCCTGAAATGCACTGTTCTATCACTAACACACAGTCTGCCTTGATTCTGGATAACCAAACTCATTATGCCTTTTTTTCCCTCCTCGCTAGTCAACACTAAAAGCCCTAGACTTCCTGTCATTCCTCATCCATCTTCCAGTCCCCAGCCCTGTCAGACCACATGGTCCCTTCTCTTTTTCCTTTTCCTGACCTCTCTCCACCTCTAACTCCAGAAGCCCTTCCACTGTGCCCTTCAAAGCTCATCATCCATTATGAGCAAAGTCCTGCATGTTGTCAGCCTCCTTCCTAAATGTTCCTTTCACCTTCTTTGTAGAACAAAAGCCCGGATCTCATGAAGGTACTACTTCCCCGAAACACTTTCAGGAAACACTTTCTCCTACAATCCTTGTACTGTTCAACTTGGAGATGGGGTAGATACCTTTCTTCTTCCTCCTTTCCACTTTTAGTCCATTCTCCTTCTCTTTTCTCCGAAACCCGCCAGCTTTGAAGATCATGGCATAAAAGGATAACACTTGTAACTCCTCATTTTTGCTGTCACTGCTGGACCCTTCTGTACCCTACACATCTCAGTGACTCCACTTCCTGCATCACTATCATCCTCCCTTAGGATTGAGATCCTCTCCTGACTTAATTCTCGGAAATTTCCATTTACAACCCCCTGGTCTCTCAGCCTTTTGATCTTCCGGCCACAGCGACCACACCCACCCACTGGGTCGCATCCAGTCCCTCCCATGGTGATATCCTAGGTCTGTCTTTACCAATAACTACAGAACGGGACAGCGGGTTCTGCTCAGCCCTCAGTCTGCAGCCCCCATTAAATGAGAATTGAGCAACTCTGGTCATCAGTAAAAACCTTACAGCAACACCAGGGAATAAATGCCCGGGAACTTGCAGACACTAATCTGGCCAAACGACTTCTACTTGAAAAGTAAAAGATGGAGGGCCTTTTTGTTCCACATGAAGGAGCCCACGTGAAAATGAATATCAATGCCTATTTGTATTATTTACACCACTGTTCTCTTAAGGTAATAAAATACATGGACTCTGCAGTATCTACCCACATTTTCCACAGGGTCACTTAAAGAAATCAGCAACCAAAAATAAGTAAGTAAATAAACAAATAAGGCAGAAAGAATACGAGATCCCAATGTAAACAAATAAAAATAAATAAAGGTTGTAGCTTCCCTAGTAAAGTCAACTCCAGAACATTGTGCTTTAGATTTACTGTTGTAAACAGTCTACATGGCATTGACTTAGTGTGCTACCCTGAGGTAAAGTTATGATTTTTTTTTAGCTTAGTTTAATTTCAATTCTGAATGCAAGTCATTATCAAAATGCAAGGGATTTCGTTTACCCAGGCAAAAGAGCACTATTCACTAATTACAGACTTAATGTTAAATTAGATCCTCTTTCTCTGCAGCAGCAAAGTAATCAGATGAGAATCCCTTGCCTCTATTAAACATTTACATTAGAACTGCCTCGTTACTCCAGGATTTGTTTGGGTAGCACTATCAGAGGTTCTGAAAGGCTGTGGAAAACGCTCTTGCTCTTTCATAGGAGATAGGTACCCACTTAGGGCAATCCTGACGTCACAGCAGGGTACGTGAGTGCACGGGTAGATCAAGAAACGTACCAGGTGCTTCTCAATGTAATTCAGCACAGTGGATCATCTGAGCACCCGTAATGAAGGTGTTTATTCTCCATCTGCCTCAGGAAAATATTGCAAAGGGCGTTCAGTAATCTTTGATACATCCACAATTAACTGTTATGGAAACAGAAGGTTATTTAAATTATTATAATCTGAGTTTTAATCTCACTTTAAGAAGCAAGAAATCCACTTAGCTTTCCATCGTGCCCGCTGACAGTACATTTTCTAAGACTTCTTTATACAACACGAGGCATGAGATTTGAGAGACTATGAGGTTTTTTGCTTGCTTTAAACCCTGGTGGTTCACAGTTGAGTGGGTGGCACCCTGCCAGCCATTTCTGCTTAACAAAGGAGTGAACATAGCCCGGCTCTGTTTTCTGTATTCCATCCCATGCGGGCATACTTGAAGGGGTAATTGTGGGCCAGACAAGCGACAGATGGCATGTTTGCACCAATGAGATGTGCTCGTGCAGGAGGCTCCTTCCTCACAGTCAGACCCAGGAAATGGGTCACGGCTGCATCTACATATGAGATTGCTCCAGGAGTACAGACAGACGTAGGGCACCGTTGCTCAGATGGACTGGCTTGGCATTAACTCTGAGTTTGGCAAAGGTCAGGGATGACCCACATTTGACTTACCATAGTTCTGAGTAATCACTGGACATTTCCTTTCTCTAGGAGATGTCCCATAACCTTATTAAAACTATTTCCCACTGGAACCAAGAACACCCAGCACTGAGTTTTCTGTTGTTTGAAGTCAGATTACTCCTGAAAAAAGAAAAATTAAGTTGATTTCTGGAAGGATGAAATCCTCCCTTACAAATAGTTTTGGGGGAAATCTGAGAATGGAATCCTGCTTTGCTTCCAACTCCCCCGACTGTTTTGTTGGCTTTCTACTACAATCCCTCCCATCCTCCGACCTGCTGTATCTCTTCCCTTCCTACCCGACCTGCATACTGTTCTCCCGATTTTATAGGTAAGAAAGAAAAATTCCTTAAAGACAGCAACTGGTATTAGTTACCATCATATCCCCAGTATCTAGCACAATGCCAATAATATAATAGATGCCTAATAAATGCCTATTGAATACATTTTGAAAGGCTTATAGGATGATGAGAAAATAAGAATTAGGACTGTCTGTGTGGCATAATGTATATCCCCAAAAGAGAGAAGGCATGTTTAGACAAAAACTCCATGTGTTAGATTGTTCTAATGATGGTCCCCAATGAATCATACTTCTTCCATGACCATACTCCTTTGCGACATCGTTGTAGCTGCTCTTCCTGTCAAAAGGTAGAGTCTATTTCTCTGTCACCCCCTCCTTGAATCTGGCTTTGTAAGTTTTTGACCAATAGAGCATAAGGTAAGATAAGTTCTGTCAATTACGAAGTGGAGTCCTTAAAACATTTGGCAAATTCTGATCCTGCTTTCTTGGAAGACTGAAGCCAATACATTGGGAAGAATCTGGGTGTAGCCTATTAGGGCACGAGTGGCCATATGGAAGAGAACCAAGCCGCCCTAGTCAACAGCCATCGCCACTGCCAGACATGTGAGTGAGGCCCCAGTCAAGCCACTCACAATCAGAAAAAGAACCACCTATGTTGCACAGCAGCAAAATCATGAGAAATAATCAGTGGTGCCCTCCTGGGAGTCAGTTGTCCAGCAACAGATCGCTGAAAGGCTCCGTGCTGGCCAGGCTGTAAGTACCTCTCCTCCCACCACCAATGCTTGAAACCTGTGCTGCTCTCTCACAAGACTACAACTACTCTCTAGGGGCGCCTGGGTGGCTCAGTCGGTTAAGCGTCCGACCTCGGCTCAGGTCATGATCTCACGGTTTGTGAGTTGGAGCCCTGTGTTCTGCTCTGTGAGGACGGCTTGGAGCCTGGAGCCTGCTTCAGGCTCTGTGTCTCCCTCTGTCTCTGTTCCTCCCCCGCTTGCACTCTGTCTCTCTCTCTCTCTCTCAAAAATAAATAAAGATTAAAGACTACAGCTACTCTCTCAGGCTCAGGGTATTTCCCAGGCTTCCCCAGCCAGCCACTGCTCAGAAGCCACTTCCTTTAATCCATTTTCCTAAGCGTCTATATCTTTGCCTCATACCTGGATCTTCCCTTTTTTCTAGCTCCCTCTGACAAATACGTTGGTTGGGTGGTCTATTTGATTTTCATTTGAAATTCTTCCCCATGAACCTACTAGTTTGTTCACCCACCCTGGGTTGATGCAGTACAGCCCACAGAGGACCAACCGTCTTCACATCCACCCATTTCTCATTGAATCTGACCAGATTCCTAGGACGCACAATGCCCAGGACTACTGCTTCTTTGGACCAGTAGTTCAACTTGGGATATTTTAAAGAAAAAACAAATGTGGAAAATGATAATTCACATAATGGAAAAATATTATGGAACATTATCTTGAACACAAAGCTATTCCCTCTCTCTGTATTCCATTGGGGTTTTACTATTTGTAGTAAGTTCTTAGACTTAATATCCGCAAAGTCTCTACAGTGACTTCCAGGAAGCTCTTAACCAATCCATTTCATTGTTATTTATTATCCCAGGAGTATCCGTGTCTGTTTACTTGGTTTTGTGTGCTCTTTGCAAGGTGAATGTCCTTTCACCTGGGTCTAGAGTCGTCTTCTGTGGGCACAATCTTTTCTCATTAATTTTCTATATACTTTGGAAATATTAGTCATTTCAAGTTCTTTTTTAGTGGGAACTTTCATTATCTGGTTGGGGTCCCAGATAAAAATGACAATGAAACCCTTCCAGAATTCCAAAGTTCCAGAGTTAGTGTGACCACTAACCTGCCCCAGGGGGCTGCTGTCACGTGGGGTTCTGTTTCTCAGTCATGATCACTGCACCTGCAGAGTTAGCCACTGTGCCCATGGCAGTCTGCCATGGCAAATGGCAGCAGATATCACTCTTCTGCTCTTCCCTGGCCACCAGCTTCCTCTCCAGGCCATGGGCTCCCTCCTGAATATTCACCTGCAAACAAGATCAAGATTTAGGCTCTGAACTGAACATTAGCCTTTCCATTTAGTCTTACCTATTGACTGCCACTCTCCAGAAGTGACAGAGGCTGAAAGCTTTCTTAGAAAAAAAAAAAAAAAAGTGAGTCACTCAGCGGCAATGATCTTCCTTTAGAGACATCATACCTCTGTGTCAACAACAAAGGACAGGGCATGGCTCAATGTCCACCAAATTTAAGTGCATCTGGTAGAGTGCATATTGCTTTTTAATTTAAATTTTAACATTTTACATCATAACGTTAATGTAAAATAATTCTTAGGAAGGCACTAGCAGGGATATGCCACAGGGATGGTTCAAGTATAACCTTATATTTACTTGGCTCTAGAATTTTGATGTTCTGTGAAAAGAGTATTTCTGATCATTTTAAAATGAGGGCCACATAGGGGCACCTGGGTGGCTCGGCCAGTTGAGTGTCCGACTTCAGCTCAGGTCTGATCTCGCAGCTCATGAGTTCGAGCCCTACATTGGGCTGTCTGCTCTCAGTGCAGAGCCCGCTTCGGGTCCTCTGTCTCCCTCTCTCTCTGCCCCTTCCCTTCTCCCTCTCCTCCTCTCCCCTCCCCCCCCCCCCCGCCACCTCCCTTCCCCTTTCCCCTGCACGCTCTACCAAAAATAAATAAATATTACCCAAAAAATATTTGTTTCATAAATAAATAAATAAAATGAGAGCCACATAGAAGAGGAATAGGTGGGAGAAAATGAAAAGAGCAGTTTCTGCCCTTCTCACCATCCCAAGACCAAACCAGAGGAAGATGCCATGATCTGTAGCCTGTCTGATGCCCACATTTGATCAGACCTCCTATAAGGAAGGGACACTGAGAACAATGTACCAGAGAAAGTGGAGCAAAAAGTCCCACCTAAACAGACAGACACGGAGCATCTGTCCCCAGAGCAAGGGCTCCCATCCTCAGGGATTTTGACATTTGCTGGGGAACCAAGGGTGTGGTAGAGTGAAAACTGCATGCATTTTAGATCTGACAGATTTGGAGGCCTAATCCAGACTTTGCTGCTATCTCACTTCCGATTCGGGGCCCTGTCCTCATATTTACAATGTTGCCTTGCAGTGTGTTGTGAGAATGAGGATAAAAATGTAAGTGAAGTATGAAATACGGGAGATGTTATTGCATCTATAAATAATACTATGAACTAATCAGGTTGCAGTGAATGTAATTCACAAAACTAAGATACATCCTTTAATGATTTCTCTATAGCTTTTTTTTTTTTTTTTTAGTTCTTTCAGGCTGCTGGGATATTTTTCTACCATACCTGCTTACCCAGCTTAGTTTATCAAAAAAGAAGTAGCCCAAACAAACTACACCATTATGTCACTCCAAAGCCCACTTCCATGAAAAAGCACCTGAATTCCTTGTTCTCCAAGATTCCGCTTGGTTCACAATAGTGCCACAAGTACCCCAAGCCTCCATACCCAGGGTCCACAACTGGTCCTAAAGATGCATTAAGGACCAGACTATTCTGTGCTAAAACTACACCCAGGGATCACTATGACCCCAGATTCTGAAGACTATTCCAGAGCCTTCCCGAATGTCTGCAGCTGAAATCGTAACAATGGCATTAACAACCACCACAGCATACTGAGTGCTATGTGTCAGGCATTGTAAACGTTCTATGTTCACCGTCAACTCTTATCCTCATAATAACTTATGAAGTATTATTACCCTCATTTTACAGACAGATCATTTAAGGCTTAGACGGGTTAAACCACCCAAGATCACACGACTGGATAGCGTTAGAGCCAGGATTCAAGTCCAGGCCTTTCATGCACATTATATGCGTGTTTCAAACTTTCTCCTCAGCAGCAAATGCTTTTTATCTGAATATTACTCAGCTCTCTAATAAATAAACCTTGCAGACCCAGTTGGTGTGGTTTAACTAGTGCATGGATGCTAAGAGATCCCCACAGAGCCCTGAGGTCTGTGGAACAAAGTGAAAATCATTCACGCACTAAGCTGCCTGCAAATGGTGTGCAGGAAAGTACTTTGAGGAGAATCGAGTGCCACAAAGTTCGTCAGGACAAATCTGAAGGAACGGAAACGGAAGTGCTGCCATGTTGGGAAGCCGGGTAGCCTGGATGGTCGGCCTGCTGTTCGCCTGCTCCCCTCCCCTTCCATTGTGCCATTTCTACTGAGAGCAGAAGACCCCTTCACCTAGCTTCCGAAGAGAAAAAAAAAAAGTGTGGGTCATCCACCGTCCCCTTGTTTGGCTACCGGAGAAGAGACTGTCAGAGAGAGGATCAGGAATAAGAAATTCTCCCAAAGAGTCCTTTTGGCCTTGGCTGGGTACCCACACATGCCCCTCCCCCGGGGTCCCTATGAGGGTCCCACCCAGCGGAATCACCGCTCAGGAATGGGCCGGCGTGTCCCGCCCCTCACCTGCGTTTTTTCAACTTTGCAGGTGCAGCACCAACCTCATACCGACTCTGTTCACGCCAACCTGCGTGGACACTGCTAATCTTTTACTTGAGACCTGTCACCCATGTGTCTGGGCAGAGTCTGTTTCAACTTCTGCTCCCACTTCCGTTGCTTTTCTCAACGTCGGCCTCATGGACTTTAATGTGGGAAATGGTCATTTTCTCAAAAGCTGGAATTTTCAGATTACCTTTGAGAACTGTCGGTTACTGAAAGAGGCTTTGATTCTCAGCGCTGGCCCAGAGGAGTTAGCTCTGTTTACTTGATGAACACATAAAAAGGCCCTTCTCCATGGTCTGTTAATTAGATATGTTTTGGTGGTTACTTTATCGAACTGGGTTGGCACCCACCGTTCTCAGTCTAGGGAAGCTGCTGCCCCTTCATCCTGTGAGTGACAGTCTTTGGAAAACAGTGATTAAATGGTGCAAGCTCTAATAGTTCATGTGCACACTTGTAATTTTTTTATAATTGCTTTCTTAAGGTGATCTAAACAAATTACGGGTAAGAGAGGTACAGCTCCGCAGAGAAAGGAATCTAGAATGAGGTCACAGTCATGCCTCAGGTGATACATACATTATAACCCCCTTCTCTAGTATTCCCCCCGCTAAAGCCAGCAAGTGCCAATGTTTCAGATTTACTCAAACTGGAAGATGTAGAGAGGAAATATGTGCGAACACAAGATACACAAATTTTAAAATTCTACTCTTTATCAGTGTCATACGCTTTAAGATAGACTATCTATCTGGCTCATTACTAGGGTCTTTTTCTTAACTTTTAAGCAATTATCTCCTGGGAAATATCAGGACTCATTTAAAAATCTTTTTCATGTACCCTAGCTGAGAATCCTTCCAAGACGTTCTGCTCTGCCTACCTGTAATCCACATCTGCTCTGCAAACAACCGTGACTGCTGGCTTGAAAAATAAGCACCAACTTGGATTCTAAAGTAGCCAAGTGATTTCTTCATCAAGAAACATAAACTGAAAAGGGAAATATCAAACCCATTTAAATTGAACAGAACTTTAAAAATATTATTTTACTTATAGGAAGGAAAAATTCTGCTGTGGAGTAGGGGAACTATTTTAGCAAGATGAATATATGTATATATTTGTAAAGAATTTAGTAGATCCCTAAAATAAGAATCCAGAGGCAAGTATTCCTATCGAGAATTTACTATACATTTCACTTAGAATCTTTGCCATTCTTTAACGTATGGGTCTCCTATCACATTTAAAAAAATGAGACATAAAATTGAAGATAAAATACATTTGCATCTACATGAATTCTAGAAAGAACAAATCTAATCCACAGTGCTGGCAAGCAGGTCAGTGATTGCCTGGGTAGGGGAATGGGGGTAGGGAATAGTTGAGGAGGAGCCCAAGTGGATTTGGAGGGTGATAAATGTTCTATGTCTTGACTGCAGGGGAGTAGTTTCATGGGTACATACATTGGTCAAAACCCACTGAATCATTCACTTAAAAGGTGATTTTTTTATTGAATATACATTACCTTCCATAAACATGAAAAAAAAAACCCAAAGGTATGCACATTTCAAACATATACACTTAATATATAATAAATACAACAAAATATATATTATATATATTCAATGTATAGTTTTATCTTGTTGTATTTATTATATATTTCTTTAAAAACATATATACATATATATATACATATATATATATACATATATATATATGTATATATATATATATTTAAACCAAGGATATCTCTAACTTAATTTTGAAAAGCATGTATAAAAATCTTCCTATGTCCCCAAATTCTTCATATTTATTGTTTTCATGTCTTTATCTTTTTCTGCCATGCTCCATTACTGACCTCTACTGAGCATTAAGTGGATTTTACAAGAAAATTTATTATAAATCCTTAATAGGTATCCTTTCTACCAGTTATACTGGTTACTGTTTCTCAGCAATACTTATATTTAACAAAACTATTGCATCTAAATGATATATTTCCATGAGAATGGCTGGTGGAGCTATCTGCAGGGTCAGAATCATCATATGCTCACTGGAGGGGCTCAGTGGACTTAAAATTTTCTTACTTGCCATGGGGTGCGGTCTGCTGAAATCATTCTCTCATCTTTTTCCAATGAGCTTTAAATTGTTTTATTATACTTTTAAAATATATCTCCTGTCTTCAAAAATACCGGGTCTGTATTAGTTTCCTATTGCTATTGTAACAAATTACCACAACGTTGATGGCTCAAAACATTTATAGTTCTGGAGGTCAGAGGTCAGAAATGATTTCACAGGGCTAAAATCCACACGTTGGCAGGGCCATCTTCCTTTGTGGAAGCTCTAGGGGAGAATCTGTCTTTGCCTTCTCCAACTTCTAGAGGCCACCTGGCTTATGGCCCCTGTTCAAAGTGCCCCACTCCAACCTCTGCTCCACGACTGCACCTCCCCCCCCACTCTGACATTCCCACCTGGCTCTTATAAGTGATTGCACTGGGCCCATCTAGATAATCCAGAATGACCACCCTATCTCAAGATCCTTAACTTAATCACATCTGCAAAATCCCTTTCTCTATGGAAGGTAACATACTCACAGGTTTGGGGGATTGGGAAATAAACATCTTTGAGAGATCATTCCACCTAGCACAGTATCCAAAATTTAAAATACATTTAAAAATCCTTTTTAAAAACAAAATGGACTTACAACAAAAAGCAAACAACCCAATTTAAAAATGAGTAAAGGATTTGAATAGACATTTCTCCAAAGAAGATATGCAGAGGACCAAACAAGCACATGAAAAGATGCTCAGAGTCAGTAATCATTAGTGAAATGCAAATCAAAGCCACAATGAGACATCATTTCATACCCACCAGGGTGACTATTTTTTTAAAAAATGGAAAATAATAAATGTGGACAAAGATGTGGTGAAATTGGAACCCTCTTATTTTGCTGGTGGGAAGATATGGGGTGCGTGCAGCCTCTGTGCAAAACAGTTTGATGATTTCTCAACAAGTTAAATACAAAATTACCCTATGACCCAGCAATTATACTCCTGGACATATGCCTAAGAGAATTGAAAACAGGTGTTCAAACAAAAACCTGTATAATGTTCATAACAGCACGACTCACAACAGCCAAAAGAGGGAAGCAATGCAAGCATCCATCAGTGCATGAATGGATAATCAAATGTTGTGCATGCACACAATAGGATATTATTCAGTTATTCAGTCATAAAAAGGAGTGGAGTACTGATACATGCTGCAATATGGACGGACCTTGAAAACATTACGCTAAGTGAAAGAAGCCACTCCCAAAAGGCCACGTAGTGCATATGATTCCGTGTATTCGAAATATCCAGAATAAGCAAATCCAAGGAGACAGAAAGAAGCTTAGCGGTTTGCCAAGGGAGGGGGAGTTACTACTTAATCGGTAAGGGATTTCCAACTGGGGTGGTAAAAATTCTGGAACTCGAGAGTAGCAATGGTTGCACGACGTTACGAATGAGTTTTATGCCACTGAAGTATACATTTAAAACTCATTAAAATGGTAAATTATACATTTTGTGTATTTTACTACAGTTTCTAAAAACTATGTAGAATTGTTTCTTAATTCGTGTCTTTCAAAATTTCTTTTCATAAGCACTTTCATACCTGTATCTCATTGTTCTCGCACACTTCAAACCGTTCAAGCTCTCAGTCAGTCTTTTCTCCACATGTAAGCAGCAGACTTGCCTCTGCAACCTATGGGTGGGGTACTCAGGTGTAAAATGGGCTGTTTGCAGCTTCCAGATTTTCACACGAGAAGGGTTTCAAGTCTGACTCCTGTAGTGACACCAAGGTTATTTTCCACAGTGAGTCATTGCGTGTTTAAGTGACATTCTAATGCAGCATCCCAAACCATCAGCAATGTCGATATTGGATGAATCAGTGATTTTTTTTTAAGGATTGAGAAAGACCAAGATCATTTTTAAAGAGTCTTTCTTTCTCAGACACAAGCCACCATTCTGAGCTGACCTTGGAGGGGAATTACCAGTCCGGCGAGTTGCACGCAAAATGTTTACACAGTGCTTCCTTCAGGATGCAGAGAAAAGTTGCTCCTTGAAAACCTAGACTTTTATCTATAAGCAAAGTTCATAGATTATAAAACTACAATTACACTTTAATAAGGAGTGGATAGAATTGGGTTCTGTGGAAGATGTGCAGCTGAAAATAATGTTATATTTTGTATTAATTTGCCTTTTTGTGCTTGTGTAATTCCAGCTGGCACAATGGGCCTCCTGAGCATTTAACTAATAGTGTGATTATCTCCATTTCACTAAGGAAGAAGTTACCTGGGGGAAGCAACAAAAGGTCCAAATATCTGGCTTCTAACAGCAGGGCCCGACTTCAAGAGAACATCGCTTCCAACATATATTCTGTGAACATCAGCCAGGTTTGCTTTTTTGTAAGTAAAAGTTTCTAGAATAACTTAGAAAATATTGAACAGTATTTCAATGACCTTCTTTTGAAGGTTGGCCATTTATATGAATCTATTAAAGGTTCTGAGTATTCCTGTAGTAGAGAAACTTGCTAGATTTTGTTTAGCCTAGCATATGTTTGATTCTAGAATTTATTATGACAAGTAACAGTTTGCAACCTATAGGAAATTATATTCCAAAGGACTCATTAGAATTTCTTCTACACCATTGGTATTTATTTTTGTCTTGCCCTCAATGATTAGCCCATAGGAAGTAACACGATCTAATGCGGTGGAGAACCTGGGAGCTCATTTTCACTCAGCCCCAAATAATGTGCTATCGTCTGCCAATTATGACTGCAAGAAGGTGAATCACATTAATATTGAGTATAAGAATTATATTACCATCATTAAATTCTACCACTAATTATACATTTAATGGAGAGAGCAGGTGTCTATAAAAGCAAGAAAATGAACAAATATCCATTCTTCACAGGACCCTCGTGAGCTATGAGCTACTGCCAGAAAGCATAGACCAGGACTTCTGTGCAAAACCATTTGGGGCAGGTGGCCACAGGGGACTCCTACTCCAAGACTGACATGCAGGGACTCACGGGAAGTGGATGGCTGAGGGTATTAAGGAAGAAAAGGTGTCCCCTTGACCCTCTCCTGCAGCAGTGGTTCAAATTTTTCCATCTCTGTGAGGTCAAGACCGTACCCTGGATAGAGTAGTGTTTCCATCATGGTGCAGAGACTGACAGCAAAGGGAGAGGATTGGAGGGCTGTGTGTGTGTGTGTGTGTGTGTGTGTGTGTGAGACACCAAGCACACTGAAGCACTACTAGACGTTCACTCCTACTCCTAGTCATTTGCCTAATTGAAATCTAAAAATAGGTGGTCACTGTAAAACAAATAACCTGTTAGACTGTCTTCAACTAGGTATCTCCAACAAAAAAAAACCCTTCTTGTTTCACAGTTGTGTGCATAAAATTCAGTGTGCAGCTTTCTAACCCAACACTCAACAGTAGCAGTTGGTTTTCTCCAAGGATCATGCACGTAGAGATAATTGTAAGTAAATATAAGCATTTAGAGTAAACAAGGTTAAAATCATACACTTAAGCTGCGTGACAAATTGGTATGGGCTACTAAATGGCAAGACCAACAAAAATAAAGCATTTTTTAAGACTTGTGAGATCATAGAATGATGATAATTTGATTTTATTTAAAATACCCACAGCTCCCAAAATGTGCTTGAAGACATTCCCAGCTACCACAGTGTACTCATGGGGATGTTGCAGGACATTTTAAGTGTTCAGAGGAAACACAGTGCTGCTGGACATCTGCCAGTCACCCTGCAAACTACTAGTTCCTGTCCATTCACATTTTCAACATCAGACTGCGTTACATTTCTTTAGACACTGTCATATCTTTGCAAAGCCATGTGGTTGGTGGTTACTATGACAAAAACCAAGTGTCTCAACAACAAGCAGCGTGGAACAGAAAATGAAGGTGGAGGTGTCTAGTCTGATTCCCAGCTAGTTGCAGATCCTTCTAGCTCCTCCGGCCAAGGTTGAGAACAGGAATCATTTCTTATTCATCTTTGCACGACGTCCAGTAGGAATACAATGCCTCGCATACAGCACACCCTCCATAACTATTTGGGACATGTTATTGCTAGACAATGCAACAGAACATAGCACATCACCACAGTGCAAAGTACTTAATATTTTGTACATAACAATGGTGAATGTGTTTTTGCAAATCAAAGCCTGTGCTAAGGAGTCTGTGGGGAAATCATTTTGTCCATATGGGATGAAGCAAGAGAATCCACGGAGTCTTCTCTTCTGACCCATCTGATATACCATAAAGGCCACAGAGTTCCTCAAACTGTTAGAGTAATGTGTGCAAAATAGTTTCGTAAGTGAAAGAGGAAAGGCATCAGCAAATAAACCCCTCGAAGTTAAGAACAGGATAAAGGAGGCACCATGTTTGTTCCAAATGTTCCAAATGTCCTAGGCAAAAGAGAGACAACATGAAGCCCCCTGGGGAAATGCATAAAGAATGAGAGTCACAGAGACCCCACTATGGAAGGGGAAGGATGGGGAAGATTTAAGAAACATTGTTAAACAGTAAAAAGTAAAGCCGTACATGGGTAGCTAGCTTTGCAGCCACATCAGGGATGATCAAGAGGGAAGACCGGCAGGGGGAAGGAGCTGACCAAGAAGGAAGCAGCATCTAGACTGAGGCTGCCCTGGTTAAGAAGAAGAAGGAACTCAGCACAGCCCCACTCAAGATGGAAGGGTAGGAAGAACGGGGCCACACTACGCCATCTGTCGCCATGATCAGTGTTTCCCCAGATGTAGTAAGCAGAACACTGTAAGCACGGGAGTGGGGTTAGCTACTACAGAACGGGGATGTCTTTTTCATTGTCATGGATGTACGAACATCCCATGCACTTTAATATACATCTAGCATCAGACCCACAATTTCACAGTATTATTGCCAACAAGAAGGCAGAAGTAGTAAGCATTTTTGTTACCCACCTGACACGTAGGGCATGGACCTCAGGTGAGCCCCAGAGCTGCTAGGTGGGTCTGTCTGAACTCATGAAGACAGTAGGCAAATGTTGGAAATTGGACAAACACTGTTCATGATGATTCCCCAAGAAATTGGCCCTGGCTTTTCTCAAACTTTGTAAGGCCTTGTTATACAAAAAAAAAAAAAAAAATTTAACATGCAAAACCTAACTTTGGCAGAAAGAAACTTGTTTGCTGGTGCATCTAGGCAGGAGAGCAGTTGTTTGGAAAATTGCAAAGGGAACAAGTAAAATACTTCATGCCCAGTCATCCAAAGGTACAACTCTCCAGATACGAAAGGAAAGACCATGGGTGTGTATGGTAGTAATATCAGGCTTCCCTATATTTTGAATACCTAATGTGGCATAAGTGTAATTAGGAAAAAAACTTTCTTTAACCATAAACTGTCTTGTTTTATGCCTAATCTTTCTTTTTGCCACAAGGAAGAGTTCTCATTTATTAGAGTAAGTTTATCATTTCCAAGGAATAATAAAATGATGCAATTCAAGAAAAATATGTTTATTAGTTCCTTCCCTGAAGCGTGATCTTCAGGAAAAAAAGTTTAAGAGAATAATATTTCATGTTATTATTTTCCCACACGGATTTTCAGCAAATTCCAAAGTATTTCCTGTTTTTAGTGCTCTAATCCACTTATACCCTCCTCAGGGAAAAAGATGATCAAGGAGTATTTCTTGGTAAAGGCTCTGGATTTATTCCAGCTTGTTTTGTAATAATAATAATAAAAACATTCTGGAGCATATTCGTTGGTAGAAATGAGGCCGGGATGCTAGGAACAAGCTTCTTTAACAAGAGCATATTCCGTGCGTAGAACTTGTTGAAATGCTACCGAACTGAGTGTTGAGAATTACTGAGAATGCCGTGTGTGTGTGTGTGTGTGTGTGTGTAGAGAGAGAGAAAGAGAAATATTCTCACTCAATTAAAAGAATGTGCATTTACTTTTAGGACTCGAAACCAATATTGATTTCTAGTCTTCTCATTTATAGCTAAATCATTTTCCCCAAGGAGAAGAAAATAACGCAAGAGAATTTGTTGATATGATGAATTACTACTGAGTTAATAAACAGCTAGGAAATAAACCCATGTCTTTATGGGTACAAGTGTGATTTATTAAACACAAGGAAATCATAAGAGTACCCTCAACTCCAAATCCAAATGGATGTGAAAAGTAAAAGCAGCAGCTACCTACAGTATTTAAAACTAACTTCAGAATTCACTTTAAGAAATGGCTTAGTGTATAAATGAGAATTCTAAAACATGAAAGGACCCATCATCACCAGTGGGTATATAGAGAAGAAATTAAACACAAGATTGAAAATGGTTTGTTCTAAAATGGGATTATAGGGCCACCTGAGTGGCTCAGTCAGTTGAGCATCTGACTGCTGGTTTCGGCTCAGGTCATGATCTCATGGTTCTTGAGATGCAGTCCCACACTGGGTTCTGCAATGACAGTGTGGAGACTGCTTGGGATTCTCTCTCTCCCTCTCTCCCTCTCTGTCTTTCCCCTGCTCATGCATGCGTGCACACGCTCTCTCTCTCTCAAAATAAATAAATGTTTAAAAAAATGAGATTATTAATGAAGGGTGGTAGGAGCTGAGAAGAGAGAGATCACTGTCCAGAGAGCAATCGAGAAGGCTTCACAGAGGAAGTGGCATTTGATTTGGATCCTGAGAAATAGGACTTTGACATACGGAGATAAGTAGGAACTAGAGAAAGAAATTCTAGACAGAGGAACCACAATAAGCAAAGAAACAGAGAGATAAAAGCATGGAATGTATAGCCTTCAGGAAAATTATACTTAATTGTATAAACTATATGTGAGTAAAATGCAAATTAGGTCAAGCCCTTTCTTCTGCTGATTAATAGTTGCACATTTAAACTCAGGTGTTGTTTCTTCAGGGAAATCACACTGCTCAGTTGGTTGGGGTTCCCTGTACATGCTCTCCTCACTCCCATACGTTTCTATCAAAGCACTTATCACACTTGGAAGAAGTTCCTCATCTGTCTCTTTCATCTGCACACTCTAGAACGGTAGGGGTGGAGTTGGTCTTGCTCATCAGCAAATCCCCAGCACTTGTATAGAGGCTTTTACAATGTGTGATCATCATTTGTGAAGGGGAAGGAAGGAGGGAGAAAGGAAGGAAAAGGAAAAAATGATAGCCGAGGCCATATCCTGGAAAGTCTGAATGTCAAATCAAAAAGTTGAAAATTCAGTAGCATGGCATTGAACGTTTCTGAGCTGGAGCCTGGGAGGTGGGGTGGCTGGAGTGATCAAACCACAGGTGGAGGGTGATTCATCAGGCTGTAATGCAGAGGATGTATGGGGCGGTCCGGCTGGACCAACCATCACACGCCCATAGCTTAGTCAAGTACGTATGAGTGGTTGATCGACTCTTAGGTGATGGAGAAGTTTTGTGTCGTGTGTATCCGCAGACAGTGTGAGTTTCAGGATCCTCTATCTTCTTTAGCCAGTGGACTCTATCTTATGTCTCTAGAGATGTGAAAACGCCACCAGAGACTGCTTGGTACTATATTGAGAGAAACCGCCTCTTCTGGAACAGCTGATTTTTCATCAAGGATAAGCATTTTTGTTGAACTACAACCCATTTAAAAAGAGATGGCGTGTAATGTCCTATGAAGTTAAATGGGGTTTTTGAATTGATTCAGCTCATAGCTTCTGAGGCCATGCACAAAGGGCCAGATTTGAGGTAAAGCCTAGATATAAGCCCAGCTCTACCATTTATTCACTGATAACTGGAGGTGAGTCCCGGAGTGTCTCTGATCTGGTTCCCTCATCAATAAAGTGAGGGATTTAGTACAGGAAATCATTAACGTGCCTTTAGAGCTACTGTGTGGTGAATGTATTATTTTACAGCATTACAAAATGAGATATTTACAAAAGCATCACAAATTGCTAAAAGGTATACATTTTTTATGGCCATCTTAAAAATAAATCAATGTGATGTGCTCAAAAAGGAAGACATTTACACAATTTGGTTGAATTCTCCATGTTGATGGTAAAACTGAGTAGTAATGGAATTGTCCAATGACATTTGCTTTCAGAATTTAAAATGGGGTGGAAAAAAAAAGAGCCAGCTAAAATTTAATAAGCAGTCACCACCATTGTTTATTGAGTTGGGTTTATAAAAGTTGAAGACATGAAGGTAGAGTGTTAATAAACTTCAATGTATATAATATAGATACTAGCTGATTACTACTGACATTTCCAGTTCTCTAAGAAATCTAATTAGTTGCCAAATGACTTAATCACAGTCAGTACAATTAGCCTGATTTAAACCCTTTTTCCTCGAAAAGAATTCCTAAATTTTTACTAAGACTCAGTTTCATTGTTCCAATCATATGAGTAAATATTTCTTCCCTCCAAAGTCAGAAGAACACTGTAGAAAGAGCATGTTTCTTGAAAAATAATTGCCCTTTTTATTCTTACTTAGAAATGGTCAAGGTAAACATACGTTATTCACTAACGAGCTTAATTTAATATTAGTTTAAGGTCTTAAAGTTAACTACAGGTCTAGAAATTACAAAATTCACCAACATATTAAGCCCTTACAATTTCATGAGTTTCACCGGATTAAAGGATATTCATAATTGAAATTTAATTGGACCAGGCACAATTTTATATTTTTTTTAACATTAAATCATTTGCCATTACAGTAATAACTTATTGGGCCCATAGAGCTAATATGGATTTTTTTTCAAATTTTAATCACAGAAATTATACCCAAGTCTTGCCTTCCCTAAAATATTAAGCTAATAATTTTTATGAGATAATAAGCTCAGAGAAAAATATATAGAGGTTTTATAAGCTATGATTAAATTACTCTTATGTGATGAAAGAGTCTTCTTTTTAAAAAATGAACCTCAAAAATGTGTGATCCATTAATTCCCCAAGTTTTCTGAGAGAAGTTAAAAATGGAAGAGGAAGGAAAAGAAGACATGAGAGAGACCTGACTTCAAATATGAAATCATCACTGTTAAAAGCTAATTACCTTCTTCCTTCACAGAGAGGAAAGGTGTGCAGGGAAGGCCAGTCTCTCATTTACACACACACTCATACACATGTAGTCACTCACACACACATGCACACACTCAGACAAAACACTTAGGCGCATACACAATAAAGTAAAAGGGAATCTCCTGTTTTAAATAAAGTAATCTCTCTTTTAGATCAACAAGGCAGATGACCCCTCTGACGGTTTCTTCCCATTTATATTCTAATGTAGATCTCAAATAGACAATGATGATTATGTCAAAAGTTTCTCAAAGTGGCCATTGCAACTCCCATTCAAACACGGTGTACTTATGCCAGTTGGAGAGATGTGCACTGAAGTTAAAGCTTTGAGGGAGCAAGTGTTGGTCCCAGAGGGCCAAACACACAGAAAATCCCATGAGAACTGCACAGACAGTAGGAACGTTTCTTGAACAACTTCTACAACTTGTTGTCTCTAGAGTATGCCTACTGACCAGTCATCACTAATTGGAAGCCCAAGGAAATGCCCAAAAAATAGGCAGAAGAAACTAAAGAAAACATTTCTCAAGGATACAAAGATAAGACTGAGGAAAGTTCTTACACAATTTTGAGAAGGTGGCCCAAGCCAAAGTTTGTCCAAAGAACGTCAGTCTGATGAGAACTGAACTCATCAATCCTTAGAGTTGGCTGGAGGATGGACTTCTGGAGCCTGTGCCCATCCCTCCCTTAGGACTTCCTCCCTAGACTCACAGGAGAAAGTGAGGAGGGCATATGGTCATACATGAAGTGGAGGTGTTCGTTTATCAAGGCATTTTACCATCGATAATAATGTTCATATTTAATCAGATAATGAAAGGATTCTTAAACTGATTTCTCATTCCTAGGGGACAAACTTATTTGAAAATAAACTCAGCAACAGCAAAATAAAAAATCAGGAGTTCAGACAGAACCTGGGTCCCATCAATTCTCACAGTTGAAGAGATTCCTGAGTGGAAGACTGTGGGGTCCCCAAGGGAGCACCCACTCACGAGTCAAGGGTCCTGGGCCTCAACAGCCAGGGGTTTCTCCAGGACTGTTGGCTATTGACCCCCCCAGATACCACAAACCACCTTGACAGTCTTAGAAGGGAGTCAGAAGGGAGAAGTCAGGGGATATTGACAGCATTTGAGGGACTCGGCCGAGTGATTTTCGGCAAAGCAAGGAACTAGTTGGTATTGGACAGAAGTAATGCCTATCTATCTATCTATCTATCTATCCATATATCCATATATATATAATGTTTTATCTGTTTTTGAGAGGGAGAGAGACAGAGCGAAAGAGGGACAGAGAGAGAGGGAGACAAAGAATTTGAAGCAGGCTCCAGGCTCTGAGCTGTCAACACAGAGCCTGACGCGGGGCTCGAAATCATGAACCATGAGATCATGGCCTGAGCCAAAGTCGGATGCTTAACCGACTGAGTCACCCAGGTGCCCCTTTAATATATATATATTTTTTAATTTGAGAGAGAGAGACAGAGAGAGAGAGTGCATGCATGAGAAGGAAAGGCGCAGAGGCAGAGAGAGACAGAGAGAGAGAGAGACAGAGAGAGAGAATCCCAAATAGGCTTCATGGTCAGAGCCAGCCAGTTTTGGGGGGCTCAATCCCATGACCCTGGGATCATGACCTGAGCAGTAATCAAGAGTCAGGTGCTCAGCTGAGTGAGCACCTGTCAAAACATTTTTGAATGGGTTGGCATAGTGAGGAGAGAGTCTTACAGTAGCTATTGATGAATAATATGTTCATCTCGATAAATTAGCAATTTGAGTTGGTTCAGTCTTATCTCCCAGGAGCAATTATTTCCTGGAGTAAGCGGCTAAGTTATTTTTGCTTGGCCTCAACACTGTCTAGTATGCTTCTTCTCAGAATTATTTAGCACAGGAACAAAAACAGTCAGTTTGGGTTTACATGATATACGACACCATAGAGGTTATGAGATTTGTACTGCCCGTTTGCTAAGCCCAGCTCCTTAGCTAATGAGCTGTGTGACCGAAGCCACTGAACTCTCTTTCCGTGCTCTCCTTTGTCTCACCTGCATAATTACAGCTTATATTCACTGACCTGTTCCTACTGTATTCCACATGATGTTTTAAGTGTTTTACTTAATTCTTTACAACAGCCCAATGGGGAAGACAGTTGAGCGCTTTCGCCAGGTGAGGAAACAAAACCAGAGAAGGTTAATACCTCTGCCATCATGTCACGAGAAAGTGGGGGAGCTGTGATGTGGCCTATGGCGGCCTTCAGAGAGCTCCCAATTCATTGCTTTGTGGACTGCCCCACTACAGGCTTGCCGGGAGGACTGGATGAGATAGTCAGTGCGAGACGCCTGGTTCCTGACATGTGATATGTAATCGCTAAATGCAAGCCGCTACCATTAAACTATTAAAATGAAAACTCAGTCAAAGTGCAGAGTTCAGATGAAAATAGGATGCAGACATTGCTGTCTCAATTTTGAGATTTCAGAAGATGCAAAGTATAAAAGTCATAACCATTTTTATAAAAAGAGAAGAAAAAAATCCCCTGTAAAATAAAAACAGGTAGCATACGTTATAGTCATTCTTGCTGCACCAAACGGTCAGAGATTACAAGGTTCCAGGAAAGTCATTATTATGCACCACTCTGCTACCCGCCCCCGGCCTGATAGATAAGAAAGAGTCTGTCTTGGGGCGCCTGGGTGTCTCAGTCAATAAGCAGCTGACTTCGGCTCAGGTCATGATCTCCCAGTTGTGAGTTCGAGCCCCATGTCAGGCTCTGTGCTGACAGCTCGGAGCCCGGAGCCTGCTTCAGATTCTGTGTCTCCCTCTCTCTGCCCCTCCCCCACTCACACTCTGTCTTTCCCTCACAAATAAATAAACACTAAAAAAAAAAAAAAAAGAAAGAAAAGGAAAGGAAAAAGAAAAGAAAAGCGTCCGTCTTCCAAGTTGGAATAGAGGATAGCACATCTCCATGGGATGTATCCATATCTGCTCTCTGTCCTTAACATTTAGTTCTAAACTACCTCCCCTGCGCAGTCTGAAAACCCCACTGGTTAGAGGAGTGAGTAAATGCCTTATCCTGTCAAGGCAGCTCTGCCTCCAGGATACAAAAGTCTGAGGCAAAAGGAGCCGCAAAATCCTGTAGGTGGTGTCTGTGTCTCCCTGACAAAGCCACATCATGGTGATGATAACAAAACGTTCAGCACCCTCTAAGGGTTCTGTATCTGTTATCGCTCCCTCGGCCCTATGAGATAGGTACTGTTATTGCACCCCCTGTCAAGATGAGTAAACCGAGGCATAGAGCGAAGGTAAGTGCTTGCCCTGAGTCAAACAGCTAAGGAAATCGCAGGGCCAGGATTTGGACCCGGGCAGCTCGGCTCCAGAATTGCGTGCTCATCATAATGTGGCAGTGCTGCTGTGGGAACCTGGTACACCTCAGCTACCTTCAATGTGTATTGAATTACATACATATATTCAGTTAAACACAGCGGAAGTTTGCTGCAGGCCGAGAAGAAAAAGCAGAAGCAGGGATCGAGGTAGATCTTAAGAGCCGTGGGGAAAATTAAAAGGCAAAGCATTGCTCTTGTGGATGTAAGAGGAAAGATAGAGCAGAGGGCAGTGGTCAGGGCGCCCGCCCAGGGCAGGTGCACGGAAAACAGGAGTTGACGGGCTGATGCTGAGTGGCATGAAGCCATTGCTCTTATTGGGAGCTTCCTCATCAAATGACCTAATTGTCTCTCTGAAGAAAACAAAAGCTCTTGTTCCCAAGTGGGTGACAGGGGCGGTGCAGTGGAGCACAGAGTAGACAGGGCTGTGATGGGCAAGAGTGACGACAGCCCAAGTGAGCGAAGAAGCCAACCAAGATCTGGGCAGGACAGGCTTGTGGAAATCGAGTGTGAAAATGAGAATCAATGTCATTTGTTGCTGCCTTTTTTTTTTTAATGTTTATTTATTTTTGAGAGAGAGAGAGAAAGAGAGAGAGAGAGTACACACACGCGAGTTGGGGAGGGGCAGGGAGAGAGGGAGACACAGAGCTCGAGGCAGGCTCCAGGCTCCGAGCTGTCAGCACAGAACCCAGCGCAGGGCTCGAACCCATGAACCGTGAGATCATGACCTGAGCTGAAGTCAGACACCTAACCGACTGAGCCACCCAGGCGCCCTGAGTTGCTGCCTTTTTTGAAGAGATGTGTGCATATACCTATTTTGGGGTAGAAGCTGAGCCCCAGGACCTGAGTGGCAGGTACCCCATGCTTCAGAGAAAGGGGAAGCCAGCTCTGGGTGGGGGAGGAAGAGGACTTTGACAGTGGGGAGAAGGCAGTGGGCAGAAGTCAGGAGCCCCGGGGAGAGCTGGGGGAGGAGGCACAAGGGGAGCCCTGGAGGCCAAAGCCAGCAGGTGACCGACTTTACAGGAGAGCGTCAGCGCCCAGGGGAGTTGCTAAGTTGTCCCTGCCGAGCGAGACCGCCCTCCTCCATCTCCAGTGTGAAGTCCTCAGAAAGGATGCAGTGTGTGCTAGCTGGCCCCTTTCTGCTTGGTCACTTGCCTGGGCCCGCGGGTCACAGCCAGTGCTGTGCAAGACTCAGCCAGTGCGGGACCTGGAGGCGCAGAGGGTTCATGTCAGCAGCAGCCAGGTGATGACTGGCCTGCTGTGAACAGCGCTCAGAGGCTCGCCGCAGGGTTCACAGAAGCCTCGCTGGCTGCAGCAGCGACCCAGAGCACCCCCCACCGACTTGGCCAAAGAGCAGCGACCCAGAGCACCCCCCACCGACTGGCCCGCCTTTGGCCGCTCACAATCCTACCCCCTGGGCCGCTTCCTGAGATCACCTCCCACAAGAGCTCCGGGCACGCAAGTCTTGTCCTGGTTCGCATGGGGGAAAACCCAAAACTAAGACAGTCTCCATGGCTTTTGTGTGAGTGGACTGTGAAGGCTTCCACAGCAGGAAACTGCCCTGAGGGCAGCCTGACAAAAAGCAAACTAGATGGGTGCCGAGCCGAGCCTCACGGACGAGAGGAGTGGCGTCCGGGTGGCTCTGGGACTCGCGCGGGCAAAGATGCACGTCCTGCTGCCTTAGCCTCCTCCCTTCCCTTATTCTTTTTGTCTCTCCATCAGGGTGTCTGGCTGCCTCTGTCCTCTGTCCTGCCAGCAGTGACACTGGCTGCACGAACAGCCCAGTTAAAAAATGGGCAAAAGAATTTGAACGGGCCCGTCACAAAGGAAGACATGCGTGTGGCCAAGAAGCACATAGCAGTTCTCCACATCGTCAGTCATGGGGGAAACGGGGGTTAACACGGCAAGGAGAAACCACCGCTCACTCACTCACTGGAGTGGCTAAAAGTCCAAAGAGTAGCAGGAGTTGGTGAGACTATTAATGGTACAGCTCCTTTGAAAACCGTTGGCAGTTTTACAAAAAACTGAACAAATACTTACGGTTCAGCAACTCCACTCAAGAATTCCACCCAAAGACGGGGGCAAGTGGGTGTCTCCGTCGGTTAAGCGACGACTCTTGATTTCAGCTCAGGTCATGATCTCATGGTCATGAGACTGAGCCCGATGTCAGGCTCTGCACTGACAGTGTGGAACCTGCTTGGGATTCTCTCTCCCTTTCTCCCTGCTCCTCTGCTGCTCACGTGCTCTCTCTGTCTCTTTCTCAATCTCTCTCTAAATAAGCAAACTTTTTTTTTAAAGACTTCCTCCTGAAGGTAAATGAAACATGACCACCAGAAGATTTATACAAGAATGTTCATAGCAGCTTTTTTCAGAAGAGGCAAAATGCAGAAGGCATCCAGGTGCCCATAAGTAAGAGAAAAGGTAAATAAATGCTAGCATAATTATATAAAGTAGTAAACATGGATGAACATGAAAATATTGGGCTGAGCAAGAAGGGCCTTATCAAAAGACAATATAGTAAATACTATGTGAATGTTTAGGACACACAAAATTAATCTGTGTAGTTGAAAAATGAAAAAGAATTATTGACTTGTTGTGGTAAGAATGAGGTTGGAAAGGGGTAAGAGAACTTTCTGGTGTCAAGGAAAAGTTCTGTGTCTTGGTGAGTCTTGAGTTCCACGACTTTATGCATCTGTCAAAACCCACAGACTGATATATTTAATATACATATATCTATGTAAATTTTACCTCAGAGGCAAAAAAATGAGCCATAAACAAATGTTGAGTTCTAATTAATGATACATGTAATGAAGTGTTTAGCAGGAAATGTACTAATGTCTAAAACTTACAGTGAAATGCATTCAAAAATGGTTTAATGTTTGCTCAGACACATTACTTCAGTAAGGGTCAGAAAATGTGACTTACAAGCTCTAGGAGTTGCTTTATGGTGCTCACTGTCCTCCTTTCGGTACCTTTGGAATTTTCCATAAAGTAATGTTCAGAAAATCAAGAATGACAACCAAAAAAGAATACCTGCTTTTATTGAGAAATTACTTTGTGCCACGCTCTCTGTTATCCTTATAGCTTATTTTTAAATTCTCTCAAAATCCTGAGGGTGGATATTATTATCTCCATTTATCCTCAGGAGAGAAAACTTAACACCCGGAGAGGCTCAGTGAACTTTTCCAAGATCAAATGGCAAAAGATAAAATGATGCAACTACTTTGGAAACATTCTGACCGTTTTCCGTAAAACTAAACAAGTACTCATGCCCCAGAAATTCCTCTCAAGAAATCCTTTCCAAGAGAGATGGAAACATAACGTCCATGAAAAAGACGCGTACAAGAATGCTGATAGCAGCTTTGTTTATAGTATAGAATCCAAATACAGGTCTTTCCCAGTTTAAGCTCTTAACGTTCATGATACCCTGGTTTAAAAAAAAATGGAAGCCTATCCTCCATCCTCAAGCAGCCGTTGCTTAGGTGGGCAACCGGGTGTGTGTTTACAAAAGAATGTGTGTCTGTCTGCTTTTCTTGGTTCTAACATCTCTCTTGATCATGACTCTCAGATGGGGCTAGCACACGAGGCTAAGGGTGAGGAGTCAGAGCCAAGAAGATGAGATGCCGTCTGGGAGCCAGGAGAGTGTGAGCCGGGCAGGCTGGCAGCACAGCTCTTCGATGTCTGAGGAAGCCGGGGAAAGGCTGGCCGCAGGGCCCTGTGGCGCTGGGTCAGAAGGGCTGAGCATCCACACGCAGTGGCCAGCACAGACTCACGTGCCCTGAGACCAGCAGGAAACCACACCAAGAGGACGGTAGGGCTCAGACCAATCTAAAGTCTACGGCAAGAGTTTGGGCCGCAAAAAGAACTGGGTGTGCAACCACAGGACCTAGTGGTTGCTGTTGTTTAATAGATTTTATTTTTTCTTTTAAAGCAGTTTGAGGCCCACCACAAAATGAAACAGAGAGTACAGAGACTTCCCACATATCCCTTACGGCAACACAGGCACAGCCTCTCCCACTGTCAACATCCCCCATGGGTTTTGACAAACGTATAATGGCATGTGTCCACCACTGTAGTATCATACAGAGTAGCTCCACTGCCCCCCAAATGCCTGTGTTCTACGTGTTCCTCCCTCCCTCACCCCAGACTCCTGGCAACCGCCGATCTTTTTACTGTCTCCATAGTTTTGCCTCTTGCAGGATATCATCTGGCTGAAACTGTACAGTAAGTAACCCTTCCAGATTGGCTTCTTTTAAATTTTTTTTTAACGTTTATTTATTTTTGAGACAGAGAGAGACAGAGTATGAATGGGGGAGGGGCAGAGAGAGAGGGAAACACAGAATCTGAAACAGGCTCAGGGCTCTGAGCTGTCAGCACAGAGCCCGACGTGGAGCTCGAACTCACAGACTGTGAGATCATGACCCGAGCTGAAGTCGGACGCTCAATCGACTGAGCCACCCAGGTGCCCCCAGATTGGCTTCTTTTAATTACTGATATGAATTTGAGATTCTTTTCATGGCTTGATAGCTCATTTCTTTCTAGTGCTGATTGATAATTCCGTTGTCTGAGCATGCCACGGTTTATTTAGCCATTCACCTGCTGAAGGCTTGATTGCTTCCAAGTTTTGGCAGTTATGAAGAAAGCTTCTGTAAACATCCACATGCAAGTTTTCCTGTGGACGTAATTTTTCAATTCATGTCAGTAGATGGGAGCAAGATGACTGGATCGTACGGTAAGAATATATTTAGTTTTGCCAGAAACCTCCAAACTGTTGTCCAAAGTGGATGTCCCGTTTTGCATTCCCACCAGCAATTAATGGAATTTTTTGTTGTTCCACATCCTTGCCAGAATTTGGTATTGTCAACGTTCCAGAATTTGGCCATTCTAGTAAGTGTGTAGTATTATCTCGTTGTTTTAAGTGGCATTTCCGTAAAGACATATGATCTTGAACATCTTTTCATGTGCTTGTTTGTCATCTGTATAGTGTTGGGCAGCAAGAATTTCCTCTACCCTTCAAGAACCTTACAGCTGGACTAAGAGTCAAATTGACATGAGACAGATTAACAGGAGAAAATCAAATTTAATAATGTACATACAGGGAATCCACACAGACATGGAAATTCCAAAGACAGGCAGGCAACACGATGCTTATATGAGCTACGGAGAGGGCTAGGGTCTGAGGATATAAAAAGGAGAAAGACCGTTAGCAGGAAGGTGAAAGGAGATGTTTGGAAAACAAAAGTTGCCCGATTATGTAGGTAATTTTCTTAGGTAAGTGGGAGGCTCTGTTAATAGCTCTCTTTCTGGTACAAGCAGGCAGTTGAGGGAGAGGCAAAGATTTTTTCTAGAATCTGGTGGGTTTGGATTTATTTTAACTCAAAATAATGTTCATACCACAGTGCCCCATCTTGAGGAGGCCCTTAGTCCCTACAATATCTTCTGTGGGAGGTATCTGTTTGGGGTTTTGGTCCACTTTTTTATCATGTTGTTTATTTTCTTATTGTTGAGTTTTAAGAGTTCTACATACAGATAACAATCCTTAACCAGATACGTATTTGCAAATATTTTCTCCCTCACAGTCTGTGGCTTGTCTTTTCATTCTTTTGACATTGCCTTTTGCAGAGCAGAAGTTTTTAATTTTAATGAAGTTTAGCTTATCAATTATTTCTTTCAGAGATCATGCCTTTGATGTTGTATTTTAAAAGTCATCACCACATCCAAGATTTTCTCCGTGGGGCCGAGGGTACCAGAATATGCCACCCCAAAATATGCTTCTTTGGCATATGGATTATTTTGAGAGAAAAAAAAAAAAAAAGCCATTGAGCCACCAGCAGATACAGGAAAAGCTCTAAAAACAGGTCACGGTTTCCTTTTCTGAAGGAAATTTGCATTTAAAAGGAAGTTTCCATTTGTAGAGATGTTTCTCTCTCCTTTACCAGCAAGAGGAGGACCATTAACAACACTTTTCATTGGAGAGGCAGTGACTTCAGTCTGCATAGCAACTATTACTGAGTAATGCTGTTCAACATACGTTCCCCAGTCACCTTCCCACGAGTTGCCCCCCCAGCCAGAAGACCAAAATCCCTGCTCCTTGGTTTTAGCCTAAAATGACATGTAAACCCAAGTTCTAACCCCTTCGAGTCATTGGTCTCTGGGTATTGCTGTGTGGAAGCATGATGCACATGCTAATAAACTTCTGTTTGTTTTTCTTTTGTTCATCTGCCTCTGGCCAGTCTCATTTCAAGGGCTCCTGCTAGAGAACCAAGATGGGTAGAAGAAAACAATTTTTCATCCCCTGCAGGTCCTAGTTTTGAGGACCAGTTTTCCAGTGTACCCAGTGATCAAAAATGAGTTACTTAACTTCACCGAAACTCTCCATTTTAAAATGAGTGAAATAATAGTTTATACACACACAGTTTTTAGTGAGACTAGGTGAGGAGTTCATTAAAAAGTTAAGAAAATTAATAGTTAAGGGTTTTAAAGCACCAAGAATACTGTTACGGTGCTATGTAAAGACACAGTAACCAATGCTAAGGAGACCTAACACCCTAACCCCTTCCACTCATAGAGGAGTAAAATATACCTGGCCAAAATATGCCTCTTTGCAATATTGATTATTTTGAGTGGGTTGTTTTTATGAAACTGCAGGCACAGGAAGAGCTCTGAAAACCTAGTAAAAGTTGCCCTTTTGTAAGACAGGTTTTCATTTATAAGGGAAATCCCCATTTGTAAGCCTGTCTCCCTCTCTGTACCAGGAAGAATGACTAAATCTC
Organism: Panthera onca; assembly: GCF_046562875.1. Lineage (NCBI taxonomy): Eukaryota > Metazoa > Chordata > Mammalia > Carnivora > Felidae > Panthera > Panthera onca. Next base: position 13,296,968 of record NC_138356.1, on the reverse strand, counting down.
TAGAAACTCTTGTCAGTGGAGAAGGCAAGGGCTTAAGTCTCATAACCACCTTACCCTTGTTTATGCTTTTCCTGGTAGCCTCCTATAACTAGCCTTCCCTCCACATTTTGTTTAGTTTTTAGCTAGTGGTTTGTTACGGTGTTGACATGGGCCATTTCTGATAGTTACTCAGTTTTTTTAGTATCTCCCATGTACATGGGAGGTATACATGTCAGTAAACTTTTGTTTGTTATCTTCCTGTTAATCTGTCTTTTTATTACAATGCTATTGTTAGCAAGCCCTTTTGCTCAACCGTAGACTCCTACAGTTCAAACCAGAAATAGACAAAACCACTTAACTCATGCTCTAAAGAATATATATATATGTATATATATGGATATATGAATATTTGTATATATATGTATATTTATATATATAAAGAATAAATATGTATATTAATATAAAATTCATACAATATAAATATATTTATATTTACGTTAATGTTTATTTATTTATTTTTAAATGTTTGTTTATTCTTGAGAGAGAGAGAGAGAGAGAGAGAGAGAGGCAGAGCACGAGCAGGGGAGGGGCAGAGTGAGAGGGAGACACAGAATCCGAAGCAAGCTCCAGGCTCCTAGCTACCAGCACAGAGCCTGACATGGGGCTCAAACGCACGAGCCACGAAATCATGACCCAAGCCGAAGTCAGATGCTCAACCGACTGAGCCACCCAGGCGCTGCCCCAGCCCC